>NC_064821.1:194501517-195132017 GCF_024166365.1 Elephas maximus indicus
AGAACGAAACACTGCTCACCTGTGCGATCATCATAATCGTTGTTATACATGAGCTCATTGTTGCAGCCACTGCATGGATCCATCTCCTTGAGGTTCTTCCTCTTTTCCATTGACCCTCTACCAAGCATGATGTCCTTCTCCAGGGACTGGTCCGTCCTGGTAACATGTCCAAAGTATATGAGACGCAGTCTTGGCATTCTTGCTTGTAAGGAGCATTCTGGCTGTACTTTTTCCAAGACAGATTTGTTTATTCTTTTGGCAGTCCATGGTATACTCAATAATCTTCACCAACACCACAACTTAGAGGCGATTGAAAACACCATGGCTTTGGTCGGGCACACCTTAGTCCTCAAAGTGACATTTTTGCTTTTTAACACTTTAAAGAGGTCTTTTGCAACAAATTTGTCCAGTGCAGTATATCGTTTGACTCCTACTTCCATGGGCATTGATTGTGTATCCAACTAAAATGAAATCCTTGACAACTTCAATCTTTTCTCCATTTATCATGATGTTGCTTACTGGTCCAGTTGCGAGGATTTTTGTTTTCTTTATGTCGAGATGTAATCCATACTGAAGGCTGTGGCCTTTGATCTTCATCAGTAGGTACTTCAAGTCCTCTTCATTTTCAGCAGGGCAAGGTTGTGTCATCTGTGTATCATAGGTTGTTAATGAGTCTTTCTTCAAATCCTGATGCCATGTTCTTCTTCATATAGTCCAGCTTCTTGGATTATTTGCTTAGCATACAGATTAAATAGATATAGTGAAAGGATACAACCCTGATGAACACTTTTCCTGACTTTAAACCATGCAGTATCCCCTGTTCTGTTCAAACAACTGCCTCTTGATCCATGTGCAGATTCCTCAGGAGCACATTTAAGTGTTCTGGAATTCCCATTCTTTGAAATGTTATCTGTAATTAGTTATGATCCATACAGTCGAATGCCTTTGCATAGTCAATAAAACACAGGTAAACATCTTTTTGGTGTTCTTTGCTTTCAGCCAGGATCCATCTGATATCAGCAATGATATCCCTCTTTCCACATCTGCTTCTGAATCCGGCTTGAATTTCTGGCAGTTCCCTGTTGATGTACTACTGTAACTGCTATTGAATGATCTTCAGCAAAATTTCACTTGTGTGTGATTTTAACGATAAAACCAAAAAAAAAAAAAAAAAACCCATTGTTGTTGAGTCGATTCTGACTCATAGCAACCCTGATCGATAATTTCCACATTCTGTTAGATCACCCTTCTTTGGAACAGGCATAAATACGGATCTCTTCCAGTCGGTTGGCCAGGTAGCTGTCTTCCAAATTTCTTGGCATAGAAGAGTGAGCACTTCCAGTGCTCCATCCGTTTGTTGAAACACCTCAGTTGGTAGTCCGTCAGTTACTGGAGTCTAATATTTGCCAGTGCCTTTTTTTAGTGCAGCTTGGACTTCTTGCTTCAGTATCTTTGGTCCATAATCATATGCTACCTCCTGAAATGGTTGAAATGTCGACTGATTCTTTTTGGTACAGTGACTCCGTATTCCTTCAATCTTCTTTTGATGCTTCTTGAGTCGTTCAGTATTTTCTCCATAGAGTCTTTCAGTATTGCAACTGAAGGCTTGAATTTTTCTTCAGTTCTTTCAGCTTGAGAAATGCCGAGCGTGTTCTTCCCTTTGGTTTTCTAACTCCAGGTTCTTTTCACATGTCATTATAATACTTTGTCTTCTCGAGCTGCCCTTTGAGATCTTTTGTTCAACTCTATGACTTCATCATTTCTTCCTTTTGCTTTAGCTACTCGACGTTCAAGAGCAATTTTCAGAGTCACTTCTAACATCCATTTTGGTCTTTTCTTTCTTTCCAATCTTTTTAATGACCTCTTGCTCTTCATGGATCATGGATGATGTTCTTGATGTCATTCCACAACTCGTCTGGTCTTCAGTCATTAGTGTTCAATGCATCAAATCTGTTTCTTGAGATGGTCTCTAAATTCAGGTAGCGTATACTCAAGGTCTTACTTTGGCTTTTGTGGACTTTTTCTAATTTTCTTCAGCTTCAACTTGAACTTGCATATGAGCAATTGATGGTCTGTTCTGAAGTTGGCCCCTGGCCTTGTTCTGACTGATAATATTGAGTTTCCTCATCATCTCTTTCCGCAGATATAGCCGATTTGATTCTTGCGTATTTCATTTGGCGAAGTCCATGTGTATACTCACTGGTTATGTTGTTGAAAAAAAGGTATTTGCTATGAAGAAGCTCTTAGTCTTGAAAAATAGTATCATGTGATCTCTGGCATCATTTCTGTCACCAGGGCCATATTTTCCAACTACTGATCCTTCTTCTTTGTTTCCAGCTTTTGCAGTCCAATCACCAGTAATTATCAATGCATCTTGATTGCATGTTTGATCAATTTCAGACTGCATAAGTTGGTAAAAATCTTCAGTTTCTTCATCTTTGGCCTTAGTGGTTGGTGCATAAATTTGAATAATAGTCCTATTAACTGGTTATCCTTATAGGCATATGGATATTATCCTATCACTGACAGTGTTGTACTTCAGGCTAGATCTCGAAATGTGCTTTTTGACAATGGATGCAATGCCATTCCCCTTCAAGTTGTCATTCCTGGCATAATAGATCATATGATTGTCAGATTCAAAATGGCCAATACCAGTCCACTTCAGTTCCCTAATGCCTAGGATATTGATGTTTATGTGTTCTATTTCATTTTTGACTCCTTGCAATTTTCCTAGAGTCGTACTTTGTACATTCCACATTCCTAGTGTTAATGAATGTATGCAGCTGTTTCTTCTCATTTTCAGTTGTGCCACATCAGCAAACGAAGGTCCCGAAAGCTTTCCTCCATCCACATCATTAAGGTCGACTCTACATTGAGGAGGCAGCTCTTCCCCGGTCATATTTTGAGTGCCTTCCAACCCGAAGGGCTCATCTTCTGGCACTATATCAGACAATGTTCCACTGTTACTTATAAGGTTTTCACTAGCTAATGCTTTTCGGAAGTAGACCACTAGGTCCTTCTTCCTAGTCTGCCTTAGTCTAGAAGCTCAGCTGAAACCTGTCTACCTTGGGTGACCCTGCTGGCATTTGAAATACCGGTGGCAGAGCTTCCAGCATCACAGCAACACGCAAGCCCCCACAGCATGACAAACTGAAAGACAGGATGGCATACTGGCTTTAGGGCTTCAGGTAAATGACTTAACTAGAATCTCTAAGCTTGATTTTCTTGGTCTGTAGAAATGAGAATACAATATCTACTTTATGGGGTACTTGTGAAGTGTAAAGGAGATAATTTATGTGAAAATCTCACCTGTTCATTAGGTTCAAAGTCAAAGTCCGCTTCCCTTGAAGTCCGAGAGTATGTGCAGTTGGGGTTTTGGCTTGGGCTCCAGCACTCATCACTATGTGACCTGGCCACATCACCACTTCTTGGCCCACAGTTACTCCCGTTGTAAAATGGTGGCGAAGAGGATCATTAGATTAGACTGTGGTTTTCAAAACTGCACCTCCATTGCCCCCCTCATCCACGCCACCCAAAATAAAAGAGCAGTCCCATTTTTATGCATTCTGTGTGAAGTCAGAGCAGCTAAGAGCATGAGCTGTGGAGTCGGAGATAATGAGGGTCTGAGTATTGGATCTACCACCAGGGCACTGTGTAACATTAGGAAAGCTACTTAACTGTCTGAGTCTCAGTTTGTGTCTGTAAAATGGGGCTGTGATAAGGAGCGAATGAATTAATGTTATTAAAGTGCTTTAAGCAGAGCCTGGAACATAGTATTTGCTTGATAAAATTTGTTATCATTATATTAAATTTTGAGTAATATTTAATTTGGAAAAAAAAAGATTGCTTCAAAGCGAGCTTCTCAGGCACCAGCATTATGCCCTGTATGATGGTAATACCACGGAATGTGAGGGTGGCCAGCATGGGTTTGGGAGCCAGATTACCTAGGTTTGACTCCCAGCTCCACCACTTACCACCTGTGTGACCTATAGCAAGTTACTCATCCTTTCTGTACCTCAGTATTCTCATCTATAAAAAGGAATGTTGATAAATCAGTCAATATACGTAATAGATTTATATATACTATATTGTGTATATTGACTCATTTATCAACATTCCCTTTTACAGATGAGAAGACTGAGGCATAGAAGGGAGGAGTCAATATATGTAGTATATTTACATATACTGTATTGTATATACTGACTGATTTATGCTTAGAACTGTGCTTATATATATATTTACACACATGACTGATAAATGCTTAGAATAGTGTGTAGCACGCGTTGTGACGAGGTGCTGTCAAGTCAATTCTGACTCATTGCAGCCCCATGTGACACGGTAGAACTACCCCACAGGGTTTTCTAGGCTGTAATCTTTACCAGAGCAGATCACCTAGTCTTTCTCCCGCTGAGCTACTGGGTGGATTTGAACCACCAACCTTTCAATTACCAGCTGAGTGCTTAATCACTATTGCCATCAGGGCTCCTGCTTGGCACATAGTAGGTACTGTTAGCTACTCTATGTTAGCCCTTAGCTGGTAATATAATTAGTTTTTTTTTTTAAATGCTTGTTTTAGAGGGAGAGGAGTCTTCACTAACTAGATTTAAAAAAAAAGAATTATTTTAGGTGAAGGGAAGGACAGCACACAATACAGGGGAAGTCAGCACCACTGGACTAAAGCAAAAGCTGAGAAGTTTCTTGAATGCAACCAAACACTTCAAGGGACAGTGTAGCAGGGGCGGGGGCCTGGGGACCATGGTGTCAGAGGACATCTAGGTCAATTGGCATAACAAAGTTTATTAAGAAAATGTTCTGCATCCCACTTTGGTAAGTGGTGTCCGGGGTCTTAAGAGCTAGCAAGTGGCCATCTAAGATGCATCAGTTGGTCCCAAACCACCTGGAGCAAATGAAAATGAAGAACACCAAAGACACAAGGAAAATATGAGCCCAAGAGACAGAAAGGGCCACATAAACTAGAGACTCCCATCAGCTTGAGACCAGAAGAATTAGATGGTGCCCAGCTACCACCAATGACTCGTCTGAGAGGGAACACAACAGAGAGTCCCTGATGGAGCAGGAGAAAAGTGGGGTATAGCACTCAGATTCTAGTAAAAAGACCAGATTTAATGGTCTAAGACTGGAGGGACCCCAGAAGACATGGCCCCCGGAATTTCTGTTAGCCCAAAACTAAAACTGTTCCCGAAGCCAACTCTTCAGACAAAGATTAGACTAGACTACAAGGCATAAAATGATATTGGTGCGGAGTGTGCTTCTTAGCTGAAGTAGATACATGAGACTATGTGGGCAGCTCCTGTCTAGAGACAAGATGAGAAGGCAGAGGGGAACAGGAGGTGGTTGAATGGACAGGAGAAATACAGGGTGGAGAGGAGGAGTGTGCTATCACATTATAGAGAGAGCAACTAGGGTCACATAACAATGTGTGTGTAAGTTTTTGTATGAGAAACTAACAAGAATTGTAAATTTTTACTTAAAGCACAATTAAAAAAAAATGCTTGTTTTATAGCTCTTGTGTATGTATACTATCCTTGACAATAAAAAGGTTGTTTTTAAAAGAGAGAATTCCTCTGCTTATAAAAAATAAGTGAAAATCATTGGATTCAGTCTCTAAGGCTGCGCTATTCCAATAGATGTGGCTACTGAAATTTAAATTGATTAAAATTAAATATTCGGCTCCTCAGTTATACTAGGCACATTTGAAGTGCACAATAACCTCATGTGGCCCGTGGCGACTGTACTGGACAGTGCAGACATGGACCATTTCCATTATCCCAGGAAGTCCTATTGGACAGTGCTGCTCCAAGGCAATGGCCTTCAACTTGAGCACATTAGTCGTCACTGAAGTATTTGAGAAATACTCATGCCAGAACCCCACTCCCTTGAGTTTGCATTTAATTGGTCAACAGTGGGAGCCATTAAAGAGTTTGGGCAGGAGGGAAGCGTGAGTAGAGCTGAGCTTTTAGAAGCTTCCTCCGGCAGCAGCAGGGAGGTGGATCCAGGAACCTGGAATTGCCAGGCCCAGGGAGAGGGTCTAGCAGTGGTCCCAGCTTAGGGGAATGTTTGTGCATGCCTCCGTGTGGAAGAGACGACAAAGTTCCTGGGGAGCTGGAGTCCTGGGTTTTCTTCTCAGCTTTTTCCAAGAATTGTGGAAGGGGTCAAAGCACCTCAAGATCTGACAAGTTCCAGTTTACCACTAAGAAAATTCAGTTTAATTTCTTGCGTAGGTAATGTGTGCACACAGTGCAAAATTTAGGAGACAGAGAAGATAATTTAGTGAAAATTTCTCCATGTCACCCCTGCCCCTCAGCCATCCCAATTTTCCTCCTAGAGGCAAAAAATTACAATTTTTTAAAAATTAATTCTTTTAGTTTTTTAAAATTGTATTCTAGATGAAAGTTTACAGTGCGAGCTAGCTTCTCATTAAACAATTAATATACATATTATTTTGTGACATTGGTTGCCAACCCCATGACATATCAACACTCTCCCCTTCTTGACTTTGGGTTCCCCATTATCAGCTTTCCTGTTCCCTTCTGCCTTCTAGTCCTTGCCCCTGGGCAGGTGTCCCCCTTTAGTCTCGTTTTGTTTTATGGGCCTGTGTAATTTTTGGCTGAAGGGTGAACCTCAGGAGTAACTTTAGTACTGAGCTAAAACAGTATCCCAGGGCCATACTCTTGGGGATTCTCCAGTCTCTGTTAGGCCAGTAAGTCTGGTCTTTTTTTTTGTGAGTTAGAATTTTGTTCTACATTTTTCTCCAGTTTTGTCCGGGACCCTCTACTGTGATCCCTGTCAGAGCAGACAGTGGTAGTACAATTTCTTATATTTTCTTCCAGTAATATGCTCTCTCTATAATTTTGAAGCAAATGCAGAGCTATTTATTTTACACAAATTGTAGCATACTATAAACACTGCTCTGCACTTTGCTTTTTTTAATATATAATTTATTTTATTTTTGTTATTGAGAATATACACGGCAGAACATACACCAATTCAACAGTTTCTACATGCTCAATTCAGTAACATTGATTACATTCTTCGAGTTGTGCAACCATTCTCACCCTCCTTTTCCGAGTTGTTCCTCCCCCATTAACATAAACTCACTGCCTCCTAAGGTTCCTGTCTAATCTTTTGAGTTGCTGTTGTCAGTTTGATCCCATAGAGATAGATCTTAAAAGAGCACAATGTTCAAGGCAGACACTTTTTTACTAGGTAAGCTAAACTTTTGTTTGGCTTTAGGAAGACAAGAGATACTTTTGGTTTAAGGTTTAAAGATTATCTCAGGGCAATGGTTTCAGAAAGTCTGGGTTCCATTAGAATGTGAAATTCTGATCTGCATTTTCCCTTTTTTGATCAGGATTTTTTGAGAGAATCTTTAATCAAAATGTTCAGTAATGGTAGCCAGGCATGCAATTTGCTTTCTCCCCTTAAGAATATATCTTGGAATTCCTTCCCTATTCGGTACATGAAAGTCTGCCCCATTCATTGTAATGGTTGCATAATAGTTCACTATATCTCTGTGTCATCAATTATTTATCCAGTCTCCAGTTGACAGGCAGTTAGGTTGTTTCTTTCCTTTTGCTAACACAAGCAGTGCTGCATTGAGTAACACCGTACACATGTCATCTTATTCAGGGGTGAGGATCTATCACCATTTTCCCCTCCAGTTTGCAAAATGACAACGGCACAAGGGCATTCACAGCGACACTGTTTGCAGAAGTTTGCTGATAAGCAATGCTGCAAGTAACAGACAGGGGTGCCAAGGTTGGATAAAAAACCCCACTGTTCTGTATTGCCACAAACCCCAGGCTCTTTCTGCTTTCCCCTTGGTCCCTGGGGCTTAAAGTAAGGAAGCCCAGAGCCAGCGTCAGGCAGACAGAAGTGCCATGACTATGATCATGTCAGGCCACACTCTTCAGCCCTCTCCCACTGAGAATATTGCCTCTGAGACACCAGGGACAGAGGCCTGGGGAGGAGAGGGCCTGAACTGATAAGACTGAGTCCTAGTGGGCTCTCTGCCTGTCCCTCTTAGGAGAGATAGCCCTCTCTCCCCCATGGCAGGCATCAGGTCTGGCCCTGCTGGAGGAGGCTGATTGTGGCTTTTGCAGATGGCAGCGTGAGTACCCAAAGGTCATTTCTGCTACATGTTGTCTGTGGGCTCAGAGCTTCATTCATTCACCTGGTCATTTATTCCTTCATTCATTTACCCCCCTCCTAGGTGCTGTGCCAGGCTCTGGGTGATTGTTGGGGGATAGGAGTGGGCCCAAAGATGAGTAAGACAGGTGATCAGCCAGGACTTTAAAGACACTTATCCACAAGTGCTCTGGTATCCAGCCCCGGGTCCTGCCAGTCCACACCCTGATCCTGCTCCTACTCCAGGATTCCAGTTTGGAAGCTTCTATTTTTCTCATCTCAAATTCCACCCTTCCCTACTCTCTCCCCTTTATTTTTTTTCTCCCAACATAGACCATGATTACTTTCCTCTTCTGCACAACATTTTGTTTCCTCGAAGTCGTTAACTTTTTTTTTTTTAATTAGTTTTCTAGGTTCTTATTCACTAATTCAGCCAGAAATTCTCTACCAACTATTTCAATGTTTTTTCAAAATATTTAGACACATCAGATGATTTATCCATTTCAAGTTCTTGGTGACATCTCAGGAGCCATGGTGGTATAGTGGTTAAGCACTTGGCTGCTAACCAAAAGGTTGGTGGTTTGATCCCATGAGCCGGTTTGAACCCATGAGCTGCTCCGTAGGAGAAAGATATGGCAGTCTGCTTCCGTAAAGATTACAGCCTTGGAAACCCTGTGGGGCAGTTCTACTCTATCCTATAGGGTCACTATCAGTTGGAATTCATGCAAAAGCAGTGTTTTGTTTTTTTTTTTTTTTGGTGCCATCTCTCCCAACACCATCTAAATTTGGTCCGGATCCAGTCTAACCCAGTCTGACTGGTGGCCCTCTACTTCCAAGCACAGCTGACCTCCTGGAATCTCCCTTCTCCATCATCCTGTGGATTCCCTTCCCCTCTCTCCTAGGTTGGAGTCTGTGTTTTCTATGTCCTAGGTGTCCCTCTTTCATGGTTTAATCCCTTTTTTTGTTGGCATACATCCTCTGATAGCTTTCTGAGAAAGAGTGCTTAGAACATAAAAATTTTCTGACATTAGATGTTTGAAAGTGTCTTTATTTTACTCTCACGATTGATGGTTTGGTTTGGCTTCTAGGTTAGAACTAATTTTCCTTCAGATATTGAAACCCTTGCCTCAATTGTCATTTGGCTTCCAGTGTGCTGTTAAGCCTGAGGTCACTTTGTCTTAATTCGTTTTGAGTGATCTTTTCTTCTCTTTGAACTCTTGTGGGATCTTCTCTTTGTTTTCAGTATTATGAAATGTTGCAATGGTGAGGGACAATTTTATCTATTATGCTGGGCCCTCTATGGATCTTTTCGATCTGAAAAACTCTTGTCCTTCTGTTCTGGAAAGGTGTCTATAATTATTCTTTTGACGATTTCCTCCTTCTGTTTTTTTCTGGAACTCTTATTATTCAGATATTGGACTTTCTGGGCTGGTTCTAATTTTCTTAACTTTTCTAATACTTCTAATGAGAATTTTGTTTATGTTCTTGTATTTTTCTTTCCCAAGAGCTCAGTTTTGTTCTCTGCATGTTATATTTTTATGACAGTCTGTTCTTGTTCATGTATACAATATTTTCTTTTGTTTTTCTGGGGAAATTATCGATGAGTATTTTTCTCTCTGAACTGTCTCTATTTTCATATGTTTATTGGTTGGCTTTGTCTCTATCACTCATGTGAGAGCCTTTCACTGGTGCCTGCTCATGTTTAATAGTTAAAGGCTATAAAGGCATCTTGTACCCCTAGACCCGTGGCTGGCTTTGACAACAGAGAATTTCATGTCAGGATTATCTGGTTGGAAACTTTGTTGGGGGAATCCCTGATGTCAGTCCCTATAGGTCTTCCCTCTTGGGCTGAACGTATTTTCCAGCGGAGATTTAATAGTCTCCTGCCTGGAAGCTAAAGGTCCAGTGGCCCATGTTGTGGGGAAAATAGGGCCGGAGGATCTCAGTGTTCCAAGTGCAGAAATTGCCTTAATTCTCCTGGTTTCTGTACAGTATGCCTCCCCTCAACTGCGCCTGTTTTTCCCCACAGTAGAAACTCTGATTTATTCCCTCTTGAGAAAAACCCTTCTTTATTTCTTCGGGGGTTGGGGAGAGGCAGACTCACACTAGCATGAAGTGGGGGAGGGTGTACAGAGATATGTCTCTTAAACAGCTTTTATCCAGTCCGCATTTCTGTTTCCCTCCTTTCTCATTCACTTCCAGAAGAACTTGGTGCCGTCTCTCCAGAGCTTTTCAAGGCTTCTACGGATAGATCAGATTGATTCTCACCATTCCCCGAGGCCAGCTTGCTTCTCAGCTCTCTTGGGTCAGCCAAGTCAGTTGCCTTTAGTCTATCTGCTTTCCAGCTTTCAAAACTTTGTTGCTTTTGTGTCTTCTTGATCACTCCATCCTTGTTGATTTAAGTCTTCTCCAAAAAAAAAAAATTTTTTTTAAACATTTTATTGTTGTTTAGGTGAAAGTTTACAGAGCAAATTAGTTTCCCATTCAACAATTTATACACAGCTCAATTCGTAATATCGGTTCAAAAATTCTTTTAAATGCCTATGCAAAAAAAAAAAATCCCTTTATTGAAGTTGTAGTAGGGTTTCAGGAGGGAGGGAGAGTAGCTATGACTATAAATTCAATATCTTTTACTGGAAAACATTTTTTAGTATTATTGTTAGGTGATACATGCACTGGTTACAGATTTCTAAAGGTAGAAAAGGGTACACAGTCCCAAAACAAGTCCCCTGCCTACCCTTGTCCTGCAGTTTCTATTAATTTCTTATATGAAGACCATCTTTTTTTGTATTTTATTTATTTTGTTGAGAATATACACAGCAAAACATATACCAATTAAAAAAAAATTCACCAGTTTTTGCATGTACAATTCAGTGATATTAATTGCACTCTTTGAGTTGTGCAACCATTCTCACCCTCCTTTTCTGCATTGTTCCTCCCCCATTAACATAAACTCACTGCCCCCTAATGTTCCTATCTAATCTTTCGAGTTGCTGTTGTCAGTTTGATCCCATAGAGGTAGATCTTAAAAGAGCACAATGCTCAAGGCAGACATTCTTTACTAGGCAAGCTAAACTATTGTTTGGTTTTAAGAAGACTTCAGGGGTATTTTTGGTTTAAGGTTTAAAGATTATCTCAGGGCAGTAGTTTTAGGGGTTCATCCAGCCTCTATGGCTCTGGAAAGTCTAGAGCCCATGAGAATTTTAAATTCTGTTCTCCATTTCCCCCCTTTTGATCAGGATTCTTCTATAGAACCTTTGATTAAAACATTCAGTAATGATAGCCGTACACCATCCAGCTCTTCTGGTCTCATGGCAAAGGAGGCAGTTGTTTATGCAGGCAATTAGCCACATATTCCATTTCCTCCTCCTATTCCTGACTCACCTTCTTCCTCTGTTGCTCCAGGTGAATAGAGATCAATTGTTGTCCTTTGAATGGCTGCTCGCAAGCTTTTAGGACCCCAGGTACTACAACAACAAACTAGGAGGTAGAACAGAAGCACTAAACAGTTATTTGGCCAATTAACTGTGATGGTCCATGAAACCATGACCCTAAACCTCCAAACCAAGGAACCAAATCCCACGAGGTATTTGGTTGTACATAAGCAGCCTCAGCAGCTACTTTTTGTTGTTGTAAATATGTCTATCACACAACTTTTGCCAGTTCAACTTTTCACAAATGTACAGTTTATTGACGTAAGATAATCTACTTTGTAACCCTACCCTTAATTGATGTGATTTTTCCATCACTATAAACAGAAACTCAGTTCTCCATAAGCAATAACCCCATTTTTCCCCCTCTTTCCTGGCCCTGGTAATCACTAATAACTTTGGTCTCTATATATTTCCCTTTTCTTTTTATGTAAGTGAGGTCATGTAATATTTGTCCTTTTGTGATTGACTTATTTCACTCAGCATAATGTCTTCAAGTTCCATCATATCGTTCCATCCATATGTATCAGGATTTCATTTCTCTTACCGGCTGAATAGTATTCCATTGTATGTATGTACCACATGAGGACAACCTTTTCTGACGGCAGAGGATGTATCTGCCTTAGTCATCTAATGCTGCCATAACAGAAATACCACAAGTGGATGGCTTTAACCTAGAGAAATTTATTTTCTCACAGTCTAGTAGGTTACAAGTCCAAATTCAGGGCGTCAGCTTCAGGGGAAAGCTTCCCCTCTCTGTTGGTTCTGGAAGAAGGTCCTTGTCCTCAATCTTCTCCTGGTCAAGGAGCTTCTCAAGTGCAGGGACCCTGGGTCCAAAGGACTGCCCTGTTCTGGTGCTGCTTTCTTGCTTCCCTTTGCCTTTTTCTCTTAAGAGATAAAGGTGATGCAGGCCACACCCCAGGGTAACTCTCTTTACATTAGTTCTGGGATGTGACCTGGTAATGGTGTTACAATCCTATCCTAACCCTTTTAACATAAGATTACAATCCCAAAATGGAGGACAACCACAGAATACTGGGAATCATGGCCTAACCAAGTTGATACATATATTTTTGGGGGGGACATAATTCAATCCATGACGATAACTAATAAGGTGAATCATTAATTTTTACAATGAGAGGACTCAGCTTAGAAAATATTTGTTAAACAAAGACCGGTCCCTGCCCATAAGGGGGTTCTCTCCTCTGCTGGGCAGCAAGATATGTTTACCAGTAACAAAGACAGGCACTTCCCATTCTCACTGGTTTCTAAAATACTTTCACTATGTGTTAATTTCAGGGGTTTCTCACAGAAGTAGGACAGAACTTCTTAATGTTCTATCCATTTTTCAAAGGAGGCACGTTGAGACTCAGAGAAGTGATTGCCCAAAGTCACCAGACTAGGTTGGTGTCATGGATTGAATTATGTCTCCCAAAAATGTGTGTCACTTGGCTAGTCCATGATTCCCAGTATTGTGTGACTGTCCACCATTTTGTCATCTGATATGATTTTCCTTTGTGTTGTAAATCCTACCTCTATGATGTTGATGTGATAGGATTAGCAGCAGTTATGTTAATAAGCAGGACTCAATCTACAATATTAGATTGTGTCTTGAGCCAATCTCTTTTGAGATATAAAAGACAGAAGCAAGCAGAGACATGGAGATCTCATACCATCAAGAAAGAAGCACCATAACACATCCTTTGGATCCGGGCTCCCTGTGCAAAGAAGCTCCTCTACCAGAGAAGGTTGATGACAAGGACCTTCCCCCAGAGCCAACAGAGAGAGAAAGCCTTCCCCTTGAGCTGGCACCCTGAATTCGGACTTCTAGCCTCCTAGACTGTGAGAGAATACATTTCTCTTTGTGAAAGTCATCTACTTTGGTATTTCTGTTATAGCAGCACTAGATGACTAAGACAGTTGGGGACTCTAGATTAGAAAGCAAGTTTTAGAAGTCAAGCATACCACCTGCGAGGTAGGACTTGAAGGTCTGGTTTCTCAGAGTGGTTCTCAGTTCTCTTGCTTTGCAATCAACTGAGGTGTTTTTTAAAAACTGACTCCCCACCTCCACACTGCACCTATTGAAGAGTAATCTCTTAGGCTGGAAATTTAGGAATTAGCATTTTTTAACAATCATTCCCAGTAATGTTTATGCACATTAAAGTTTGAGAACTGGTACGCAGAAAAACTGCTCCGGGCATCTATCCAGTACCCAACCCAGTGCATCTATAACAGGGAGCAAATACATTTGAGGAGGCTTCATGGAGAAGGTGCATTATGAGCTTGGCTATGAAGGCAGGGTGGGATTAGACACAGAAGAGGGTGGCGAGGAGAGGGGGCACAGCAGGCTTGTCTGGGGGAGGAGTTGAGCTTAGGCCTTTCCCTGTCCCTCTTCATTGTTGTCATCCTTATCATCCTTTCCATCTTCCTTTTAGCCTCCTCTCAAAACTTCAACGGTCTTTTCATGGATTGAGCTTAGTAGAATTTTCTGCTCTACGGGAGCAGGGAAGTGGGATCCACACAGATGTGAATTATTAGCATGTAAAGAACACAGACAAGGTTGAAAAGTAGACTGCACCCAGTCACAGGCAGGGAGGGGCAAAGATGGATAAACAAGAAAGGACACAAAATTACAGGCGAATAGGGA
Source organism: Elephas maximus indicus (assembly GCF_024166365.1). Classification (NCBI taxonomy): domain Eukaryota; kingdom Metazoa; phylum Chordata; class Mammalia; order Proboscidea; family Elephantidae; genus Elephas; species Elephas maximus. The sequence continues at coordinate 194,515,744 of NC_064821.1, forward strand.
AGGACAGGTGCACAGCACATCATCACAGGCAGAGGTAAATGAGCTGGAAAAGGACGTAAATTACAAACCTGGATGGAGGCAGATGTAATGAGGTCACACACAATCAAAGGCATAGCAAACACCTCGCACAGACGTAGGAGGATGAAAAGGACACATGCAGGTGGATGGATAGGTGGAAAGGCAGATAAGGATGGACTCAGGTGATTGCTCAGAACTGTGATGGGGTCTGAGCAGAACCTATTCCTTGACCACACTGAGTTGGGAAGGGATTAATCTAAAGTACCAGGCCCTGGCTTCTACGTTCCTGCTCATCTTTCGTCTCACTTGTTGCTGCAGAACGAGACCAGGCCCCTGGCTGGCAGGTCGAAATGTATTCCTGGATGTGCTTCCTGGTCATGGCCAGCGAGGTCGCCTCCGCCCCCTTATGTCACATTTATTTCAGCTCTCAAAGGTTTATTATTAGGCCTGCAGCCTCGATTCTTCCTGGCTTGCAGCCCAATTTCGCACAGATTCCTGGGGCACTGGCTTTTTTGGGGGGTATTTTATTCTAATCTCAACCAACTCGGGAGCTTCATTAGTTCACTCCAAGATCACTTCCCCTTTAAGTCATTTTCTTCAGTCCGTCACCTTCCCAGATTCCCTCTCATTCCCGACATCACTTGCAGTTTCTAAGAGCACCACATCTCCCATAAGTCTTAGCGCCCAAGCTGCTACTCTAGGGAACTTCAAGTACCGAAATGCTCTCCTCCCAGTCTCCGTGACTACCGCGGTGCCCTATGGGGCTTGTAGTCTCCTAGGAATTGTCAGGTGACCCAAAAAACTACTTATCCCAGGAGCCCTCGCGTCAGAGGCGGGTTTCCCCCCGCCCGTCTTTTTGCGCCCACCTTAATCCTTTCTCGGACTCCACCTCCCGCTGTGCTTTGCGTTGAGCTCCCTGCGGTGGAGAATGGGGCTGTGGCCAAAGTGTTCTCTGGGAGTTGTAGTTCCTGTGTTAGTGAGGCGAGGAGGAGGCGGAGTGACTCGGCGGCCATTAGCTGTGTGTAGTTGCCCGGGACTAGGAGCTTAAGTGAAGAGGGAGCCCTAATTCGTTGGAAATCGACCGTAGCCATGGTCTCCTACCGGGGCTAGTCTAGAGTACGGAGCAGGCGGGCTCTTCGGTTTCCCGCCCCGCCGAGTGGCGGGGCCCAGTAGGCCTCCGGGCATCCCCGGTCTCAAGTAGGCCTCATCTGCCGGCAAGGGCGCCCCAAAGGCGGGAGGCGCCATGTCGCTGGTTGCTTACGCCAGCAGCGATGAGAGTGAGCCGGATGAGGCTGAGCCGGAGCCGGAGGAGGAGGAGGCGGCGGCCCCTACATCTGGGCCCACCTTAGGGGGCTTGTTCGCTTCTCTCCCCGCACCCAAGGGTCCGGCCTTGCTGCCCCCGCCTCCCCAGATGCTGGCCCCAGCCTTTCCCCCGCAGCTGTTGCTGCCCCCACCCACAGGAGACCCCCGGCTTCAGCCTCCTCCCCCTTTGCCCTTCGGCCTGGGAGGCTTTCCCCCACCTCCAGGCGTGAGCCCGGCTGAGGCGGCGGGAGTTGGGGAGGGGCTGGGATTGGGGCTGCCCTCGCCCCGAGGCCCTGGCCTCAGTCTGCCCCCCACTATTGGCGGCGCCGGACCCCCCGTGGGGCTTCCCAAGCCAAAGAAGAGGACAGAGCCCGTGAAGATTGCGGCGCCGGAGCTGCACAAGGGGGATGTGAGTATTCCGGGAGGGCACCCCCAAACTGTCCATCGGGTTTGGACATGGGCTCAGCTGTAGGAGAGACTTGAGGAGATTATGGGACTCCCTATCTTTCGTGCGGGTAATTGAACCGAAGTTTGTCAACTTTGGGGATTTAGGGTACTTGTCCATTCGGGTTTCCAGAAGCTGAGCTGCCTGCAGAAGGGCCACACATCCTCATCACCGGGCACTGACAGGCCCAGGCCCAAGGGCACTTCTGCTTTCGGCATCTTCACCTCAGGCCGGCCTTCTTCCCTCTAACCATAATGAGAACAGGGTGAAATCTTACACCCGAAAAAGTGACAGAAGACAGGACTCCTGAGCCTTTGCTGAACATTCAGGACCAACCTTTTCTGTTACGTCTGAGCTAAAATCCTTTTATAGCAAAATAGAGATAAATAATGACATTATTTAGAAGCATCAAAGTCTGAAGAGAAAGAATTAGGAATCCTGGATTCTATTCTTGAGGGAGGTTAGGGAAGAAACTGAATGTTCTTTGGGTGCAGATCATTCGGCAGACATTGGCCCTTTACTTCAGTTATTACGGAACAGGGGGAGATAGCATACTAATTTTACAGATGAGCAACAGGGTTCCAGCAGGCAAGGTCTCACCTGGCGAAGGACATAGAGCAACGATTAAGATCTGGCTCTGGTTGAACTCCAGACCTATGCCTCAGTTTCACCATTTCGGTATCATCAAGCCTAGCTGAATTAGTCAGCTTGGGTACTATTTCTAGAGAAAGTAGCCAAGCTTATGATGTTGTTTCCTATACTCTGAAGGCAGAAAAATACCACTAGGCCTCACTAGGGCTAAAGGGGACATTAAGTCGAGGGGCAGGTAGCGTTTTAGAGTTACCCAGGAGTTCTTTCCTTTCCCTCTCCTCTGTGAAATTAGTTGATCATTCGCTGGCTCACCTTTGATAACCCTCTGGGAGGAGCTTATTCTCCCTCTTGCATTTCTTCAGATTGCCAACTCTGCCTATGGACCATATCTGTTTTTTGTACTTGCTGTTCCCTCAGCTTCTTCCCCCAGACATCCTAATGTTCTCCCTCACCTCATTTAATTCTTGGCTTAAAATCTTTGCTCTCACTGAGCATTCTCTAGTCTACCTATTTAAATTGCAATCTCCTGTCACCCACTGCTCTTCATTGTCCATCTTCGTTTTATTTTTATCCATAGGCCTTAGCAGCATCTAACATGCTGTTCATCTCCCTTCTTCCACTAGTATGCAGGGTACATGAAGGCAGGGACTGTTGTTTATTTTATTTGATGCTATATTTGTAGTGGTTAAGACATGGCTGGCACATAATAAGTACCCGATAAATATTTTCTGACTGAATGAATTTGAATAGATAAGGATTCTTCATGGAAGGAGGTTCCAGGTTTGCCCTCACTATCTTATTCCAGACTTTTTTTCATGTAATTTCTCTCTTTCTCACCTGAGCCTGTCATTTCTAAGTCTAGGATCCAAAAAAAAAAAAAAAAAGAAAGAAAGAAAGAAAAAACTTGCTATTGCTTCATCAAAACTTAGCTTGGTCTTAGTTTAAGCTGGGGCAAAGAAAGATCCCTGAGTGAGACAAAGGAAAATAGGCTGATTTCCTTGACATTCTCTTTTTTCTCCCCAGACCTTATTCAGCCTAATTGTGATGTGTGGGTGAGGAGGGGGGAAGATGACACTTTAAGCCAGTCTGACTCCCTCCACAGTGAAAGGTGGCAAGGCTCATTTTTAGTCTTGGTATTAGAAAAAATTGCTGGTAAAGGTTGTAGAATCTTCCATGTAGGCTGGCTGAAGTAGTGGAAAACTGAGAACTCCTACCTCTATCTCACCTTTTTAAGTACAACTCACTAAATTTCTGAGGTGAATGGTGACGTAAAAAAACCCAATCCATTGCCGTTGAGTCGATTCTGACTTGTAGCAACCCTGTAGGACAGAGTAGAACTGCCCATAGGGTTTCCAAGGAACAGCTGGTAGATTCAAACTGCTGGCCTTTAGGTTAGCAGCCAAGCTGTTAACCACTGCACCACCAGGGCTCCAAACAGTGATGCGGATAATATAAATAAAGCAAAATCCTAGCTCTCAGCTGGCTCAGTTTCCCAGTTTTGTTCTCTTCAAGTTGGTATCTTTGTTTTCTGAGTACACAATTTCTGGGGAAAGGTAGTGTGAACATGTTCAGGATGGTTAGGTGAGGGTGATTTTGGTCTTTAAAGTTATGTCCCCTCCGGTTTTAAACCACTCTGCTTCCAAGCTCCATGTCTTCCACTAAATAGGCTGTCAGTACATGTTTGAAGGAATGAATTAGGTTTCCTTAAATAATTTCCCATTGAAATTTGGTGCTGAAGTAGAAGATAATGAACTCCGACCTTTTTTTTTTTTAAATAATTCAGTATTGAGCTTCTCTGTGTCAGGAGCTGAGAGTACAGTAGTGAACATGATAGGTAGGCCTTGGTCAAAAGGAGCTTATGGTCTCTTGCGGGGGACAGACAAGGAAACACTTCAGGCAAAGTCAGAGAGGAACCATGATAGAGCTGGTGCCATGGGAGCACACTGAGCGGACACTAATCCAGCCTTGGGAGGTGGGGGAGGCTTCCACCCAAACCAAACCAAACCCATTGCTGTTGAGTTGATTCCAACTCACAGTGGCCCTATAGGACAAAGTAGAACTGTCCCACAGGGTTTCCAAGGAGTGGCGGTAGATTCGAACTGCTGATCTTTTGGTTAGCAGCTGAATGGTTAACCAGTGCCCCACCAGGGCTCCAGAGCGGCTTCTAGGAGGGGGATATGTCTAAGCAGAGAGAAGATAGATGAGTAGGAGGTAGTCTGAGAAAGGGAGGTGGCATGGGGAGGAGCTTATCAGGCAGAGAGAACAGCATGTACCAGTGCCTGGAGGTGAGAGAGAGTGAAAATGCTTTTGAGGACCCTCAAGTGAGTAAGTGAGAGTAGCTGGAGTATATGGGGGGCAGAGATGAGAGATGGGGCTAGAGAGAGGCCAAAGCTAGATGATAACAGGCCTTGGGTGGCAAGCTAAGGCCTTTGTTCCTAGTTGTAGGGTAGGGAAGAGCTCTTAAAGGTTAAGCAAGAACTCTCTGATCATAGATTATTGGAAGACTTGAAGGGAGCAAGCCTGGCAGAGTCACTAGGTGAGAGATGATGTCAGCCTGGATGAGGGAGTAGCAGGGAAATGGAGAAAACTGGAGGTTCAAGGTATATTTAGAGGTAGAAGTGATAAGACTAGGAGACTGGATGCTGTGGATGAAGGAGAGGATTCAAGGATGACCCCTGTCTTTTGGCTCAGGCAGCTGGGAGGGTTATTGTTATTGTTGTGTGCTGTTGAGTTGATTCCAATGTATAGTGACCCTATATGACAGAGTAGAACTGCCCCATAGGGTTTCCTAGGGTGTAATCTTTACAAGAAGGAGCCTGGTGACAATGTGGCTAAGTGTTCAGTTAACTGAAAGGTTGGTGGTTTGAACCCACCAGCTGCTCCGAGGGAGACAGATGTGGCAGTCTGCTTTCCTAAAGATTACAGCCTTGGAAACTCTCTAGGGTGGTTCCACTCTGTCCATAGGGTCTCTGAGTGGGAATTGACTCGACAGAAATCTTTATGGGAGCAGATCATCAGGTCTTTTCTCCCACAGAGCCGCTGGTGTGTTTGGACCACTGAGCTTTTGGTTAGCAACCTTTTAGGTTAATGCTGAGCGCTTAACCATTGCACCACCAGGGCTCCTTGTTGGGAGGGTAGTGGTGCCATTTACTTAGGAAATACATGAAGCAGAGCAGATTGGGGATGAGTTAGGTTTAATTGGTTGCAATTAGAAGCCAAGTCAAGCTAGCTTGAATGGTAGTGTGTCATAAACAGTCAGGAGTACCTCAGGAGGGTCTGGAATCACCAGCTGGAGATCCGCTGGGGACCCATATGGCTTCTTTTTGCACATTTGACTCATCTTTCTCTGCAGACCAGTGTCCTCAGCTGTTTAACGGTTGTTGCAGGTAGAAGATAACTACCCACAGCTTCTTGGATTTTATTTCCTTCCTTCTAGTCCCCAGGTGGTGTCATGGTTAACGTGCTGGGCTAACTGAGAGGTTGGAGGTTTGAGTCCACCCAGAGGCACCTCAGAATAAAGTCCTGGCCGTCTACTTCAAAAAAACCAGCCACTGAAACCCGATGGAGCAGTTCTGCCCCGATGCACTGGGGTTGCCATGAGTGGACAACAGCTGGGTTAGAGATCACCCCAGACTGAACTGCAACCCTAGCCCCAGGTCCAGTTTTCCAGGCCTCAGGAGTGTAACTGGGGCAGGTCATCCAATCAGCCGCCCTGAGGGAGGACAGGACAGTACCAGTTTCTCTTTCCAGGTTGTCTTAGTCATCTAGTGCTGCTGTAACAGAAATACTGCAAGTGGATGGCTTTAACAAAGAGAAGTTTATTTCCGCACAGTAGAGTAGGCTAAAAGTCCAAATTCAGTGCATCAGTTCCAGGGAAAGACATTCTCTATCGGCCTTCTCATCAACGTTCTCCCGGGCTAGGAGCTTCTGCACACAGGGACCCTGAGTCCAAAGGACAAGCTCTGCTCCCAGTGCTGCTTTCTTGGTGGTAGGAGGTCCCCAACTCTCTGCTTGCTTCTCTTTCCTTTTATCTTTTGAGAGAGAAAAGGTGGTGCAGGCACCAGCCCAGGGAAACTCCCTTTACATTGGGTCAGGGAGGTGACCTGAGTAAGGGTGGTGTTACACTCCCACCCTAATCCTCTTTAGCATAAAATTACAATCACAAAATGGAGGACAATCACACAATACTGGGAATCCTGGCCTAACCAAGTTGACAAATACTTTGGGGGGGGACACAGTTCAATCCATGACACAGGTGCATTTCAAAACCAAATTCAGTCAGCTTTTGATTTATGTGAAGAATTAGAAATGATCCATAAAATGGATAGTCATCCCCTCCGTTTATTCTTTTTGCCCTGTTACTCCAGCCCAAGTTACCTCCAAACATCAGTTGATTTCATGGGCTCGGGATACAGGCTTCTGAAATTAGGATATGAAAAACCAGAATTAGAAGAGTATGTTTACTGTGAGAGTTTTCTGTCATATGATGTGTATTCCAAAGCAAATAGAAATTTTGGAGTTACCTGGATTAGGATTATCACTATTTTCAGATTGTTTATGCAGATAGTAGAAAATTTGAAGCTGTTACATTGAAATTTCACTGGTTGTGATGGTTTCTATTAACCGAGTAGGAGCCGACTGCAGTGGACTTAGTGGATTTAGCCTGAGGATGAAAGGGAAGGGGGAGAGCACTAATGCTTGTGGGATACCTACCTAATGTCTGACACCGTGCTGGGTACTTATAGCCCTGGAAGCCAAGTATTATCCCCAGTTGATTTTCCTAAAATCACAGCTTTAGAAGTTTTAGAGGTTGTATCTGAACACAGATGTGGTTTGTCCTATTAGAGTGCCTACTGAAAAGATAGAAGGAAGAGCCATGGGCAACCAGAATAAGCGAGCAATACAATGAGGAGTGCAAAAATGGGAGAGAAAATGATACCCTAACTGAAGGAGAGATGTAAGAAGATATTTGAGACCAAAAAGGAAAAAAAAAGTTGATGAATTAGTTAATTGGGATAATAGCAGAGAGGAGTGTGGTAGTGATTAGAGCTTAGAGCGCTGCGGGGGGTGGGGGGGTAGTCTGTTCTTGGGCCTTTATTTCCTCCTTGGCTCCTGGCCCTGGCAACTACATTGTGATTGCTTTTTGGAAAGGGAGACTCTCAGAGCCAGAGCCTGGGAAGATAAGAGGAAGGCTGCCATGGGGAATGAGACGCTGATAGATGAGCAGATCCCACTGGACTTGGCTTAATGGAAAATGTCTGTTTCCGTTCTTGCTCAGCAGTCTTGGGGTGTGTGTGTCTTGTCAGTCTTGGCAGCTGGAGCAGAGGAGACAGTGGTGGCCGCTGAGGCTCGGCTTCTTATGAGGCTGAGAAGAAATATATTTTCCAGCCCAACATACTGTCTCGCAGCCCCGTGTGCTATGGGGTTTCCACGTCACCTGTCTCTCTGGGTCTCATGGCACAGACCCACTCAGATCGCCATTTACTGGTCTCTAGGACTTTCCAGGAGTTGACTCTACACCCTCCTTTTAATATGCTTCCGCACCTCTCACCATCAAGAAAGTTCTCCCAACTGTCTAGATGAAATCCTGTGTGCTGGTGACTAAGCCTGTTGCCTCTAGCATGGTCCTTTTTTTTTTTTTATGAACATATACACAACAAAACATACATCCATTGAACAATTTCTGCAGGTACTTTATTGGCATTGGTTACATGGTTCACATTGTGTCACCATTGTCACTGTCTCTACCCCTGTTGTTTTCACCACCATTAACTTAGATTCTCTCTCAAAGTTCTCATCTGTGTTTTAGAGCTACTGTTGTCAGTTTGATCTCATATAGATAATTTAGAAGAGAGCAGTGCTAAAGGCAAACATTCTTCATGAATTGAGCTAAAATGTTTAGTTTAAAGATGAGTTCCTGGGATAGTTTTGGTTCAAGGTTTAAAGATGATTGCTAGACAGTAGATTCAGAGGTTCCCCCAGTCTCAGTGGACCCAGTAAATTTGGTTTCTGTAAAATTTGAAGTTCTGTTCCATGTTTTTCCTCCTTTTGACCAGGATCCATCTACTGGGTCCTTGATCAAACCAGGGTTGGTAGCCAGGCACTATCCATTTCTTCTGGTCTCATGGCAACGGAGGTAGTAGATCATGTATCTAGCCCAGTTCTTGACAGAAGCAGCATTGATTTTCCTTTTTAAATGCTCCAAGACAGTTGTACCTCCCCCAACCCCGCGGGGGCGGGAGACCACTGGTAAAGGATAACTTGGGAGATACATCACACATCTTTTAGCATTTGGATTATCTCTCTCTGCTTGCTGGTATTCTGAACTGAAATTTATTTTTTTTGTGTGTTAAGCGTTAGGTTAATTCTTTGCTGCGCTTTCCATCTGTTTCCTTTTAGTTTTCAGTCAGGTCCTCATATGGCTGAAAGTGCTTTGAGTGGCATCTAACCCTTTCCATAGTGAACCAGTGAATTCCGTGTTTCTAACCTCTTCTGGGATGGAGTTGGCTGAAGGTAGTGCAAGAGGCAAGGGGTAGGTCCTTGTTCTATTTCCCCACCCTCCCAATCCCCCTTGACTTCCTCTGTGACCTTGGATGGATTATTGGTTGCCTTGGAGCCTTGTTTATCAGTTTTAGAAGAGAGAGATTTATTTCTACCTCTCCCTCAAAGATGAGTAGCCTTGGTTTAACAAGGTCTTAGGGGCTTAGCACATTTTTTTTTCTGTGGTAACAAAGCACTTTAAACAGCCCCAATGTCCACCAACAGGAGCAAGGAGGATAAATGGGTGTTACGTCCACACAGAGGAATACTATACAACAGTGAAAATAAATAGTAACTATGGGCATTAGCATGGATGAATCCTACATAACAATGAGAAGGAGAAAACTTATAAAATATATGATATAGTTGTATTTATATACAGGGCTTCGTGAGCACATTTTTGAGGTTCTTATTTTAGTTTCCTATTTCAGGGGGTTGTCATATCTAGCAGAGTCCCTGCGTGGCTCAAATGATTAAGTGCTGGATTACTAACTGAAAGTTGGCAGTTCAAATCCACCCAGAGGCACTTCAGGAAAAAGGCCTGGCAATCTGTTTCCAAAAGATCACAGCCATGAAAACCCTGTAGAGGGCAATTCTATTCTGAAACACATGGGGTTGCGGTGAGTCAAAATGGACTTGACAACAACTGGTTTGGGTGTTTTGGTGTGGTTGTATCTAGCATGCTATCAAAAGTTGATTCTGACTCATAGCGACCCAGTAGGACAGAGTAGAATTGCCCCATAGGGTTTCCAAGGAGTGGCTGGTGGATTCAAACTGCTGGCCTTTTGGTTAGTAGCCATAGCTCTTAACAACTGTGTCACCATGGTAGTGGTTACAAGCTACAGCTGCTAACCAGAAGATGGCAGTTCGAATCCACCAGCTGCTCTTTGGAAACCCTATGGGGCAGTTCTGTTCTGACCTATAGGGTCACTATGAGTAGGAACCGACTCGACGGCAGTGGGTTTTTGGTGAGCACGCTGTCATGAAGTGATTTATAATGGGATTCAGTAGAGGACTGGTATGATGGGAAAAGAGAAAAGGATGACTGTGAGTAGCCATAGCAGTCCTCTAAATTGAGAAATAATAGGGTGTTCTGGAGTCTCCCTACAGGTTTTTCCATGCTTTTAAACTTAGGTTGTCAGTATAATGGAAACAATCTGTGACATTTAAAGAGAAATTAGGTTTTTTTTCCACAGCTGATGTGGCTTTCAATTCTATTAGCCACAGGACAGCTTGCGTACGTTTTCACAGTAGCCACTTTTTGTTTGTCACCAAACCAAAAACCAAACCCACTGCCGTCGAGTCATTCCGACTCATAGTGACCCTAGAGGACAGAGTAAAACTGCTCCATAGAGTTTCCAAGGAGTGCCTGGCGGATTTGAACTGCTGACTTCTTGGTTAGCAGCCATAGCACTTAACCACTACGCCAACAGGGTTTCCTTTTTTGTCACAGAATCTGAAAAATAAGAATATGCTTGTACAGTTTCATAAGTGTAATTGTCTTAAAGTTGGATCAAATTTATTTTCAGATTATTTTCATTGAACCTGTTGCCTAAGATGTTAAAGTTTAAACGTGCCTGGGGATTTCATGAACACCTTGTATACTCCATAGTGATGGGTTCTGCGTGGGCTGTTAGAAAGGACTTTAGTTTTCATGGTCAAAAGACAAGGGAGGTGGTCAGGAGCCCCTGAGAGGTGATGGGAGTTTGGAACAGGTAGAAAACGTGTGGCTGTTTGGGGCTAGAGAGCTTTTCTTTGGTTGAGTCGATGTCTTGGCAAGCCAGAGGACCATAATCCTTGAATTGTGTTTAGAGTTTTAGTTTATATACAGTTTCGTGCATAGTAACTTGGCTTCAAACAAGGACTGTTGTAACATATGCATGGATAAGCATTGTTTCCCCCTGAGGCTTGGGGAAGTTGGATGGCTTGTTAGGGATCCAGTTTGTGTTGAGCTGAGCCTCCTGCTCTCTTGGCTGTGTTACGTGGGACCAACGGTGGTATCCTCAGTGTGGGCCTCAGCACCATGTCACTGCAAAAGCGCAGGAGCCAGGACAGGTTCCGGTCCAGTTTCTGCTGTGTACTAGCCATGTGACCATAGTGTAGTCTCTCTGAGCCTTACCCTCCTTACTCGTACAATTCAGGTAGCAATGTCTGCCTTGAAATGTTGTTGTAAGGATTAAATGAAAAGTTGTGAGTAAATTGCCTAATACATAGTAGGTACTCAGTAGGCGGTTGTCTTTTCCTTTGGTGCCCTTGCCCTTATCCTCCACGTTTAGTTATCAAGACAGATTTCCCTTATGGGTTTTAAAAAATACATTTGGCAGTGGTTATCAAATAATGTATACTGAGTACTGTGAGGACAGATTGAACCATAAGATGTGGCCTTTGCTGTCAGAGTAAAGGTGAGAATGCATACGTGAAAATATGCTGTTTACACTGCAGGCACAAATGAACCAGAGCGAATATGGTGCCGTGCAAAACAGATGTGTGATATAGGGACACAGAGTGAAAAAAGAGTAAGGTGAGACTCATCAGGAAGATGTCTCAGGAGTTTTGAGTCAGAAGTACAGAATATAGGTTGATAAGCAGAGCAAGAGGTGGCAGCAAGACAGGAACAGGGAGGGAGGAGTGACATGAAAAAAAAAAAAAAGACATGAAGGAAGGCACAAATGCAGGAACGGCAGATTCTTGTGGGCATGCTTAAACCACACTTGATGCCCTTATCATATACTGCGTTATATTCCAGTGACTATTTGAGTACTTGTTATTATTTTTTACTGGACTGTAAGTTCCTCATGGCCAAGGACTTTTTTTATGTCATGACACACACAGGAAATATTTGAAGTGCACTGGGGTAAGTGGTCCACGGTGCGCCTCTAGAGACCAGTGGCCCAGGACTCTAGCTGCCCCAAGTCCTGCCTGGTGCTCTGTGGGCTGAGTGGGTCAGTATCGTCATACCTGTAACCAACCACTGGACACAGGTTGGGAAATACTGTGTGTGGTATCTAGCACAGTGTCTTGCACATAGTAGGTTCTCAGTAATTATGACTGAAATATCTTTTAACAGACAAATCCAGAAAGGAACTTGTGAGATGTAAGGGTTCGTTGAAAAAGGCAGGCAGAGGACTTGAGTTCACGTAGAATCTTGGAGATGAACGGGATCTTAGAGTCCTGCTTATAGGTGCCCAAAATGAGGCCTTGGAACAAATGGAAAGCTTTAAGGTTCTTGGTTTGGGGAGTAACTCCTTTTTTTTTTTTTTTTTTAAATAAAATGTTAAAGTTTGCCGTTCACATGCCTTGCATTTTCCCTGTAGTTGAAGAAGACACTGAGAAACTGGTACTGCACTAGAAGTGTAGTTATTTTCCAGTGAGAGAACCTGTGTTGGAGACAGTCCTGATGAGTCAGAGGGCCAGTACAGATGACCTCCTGTCTTGCTGCCAGTCCTCATAGTTCATCATTTGCCTGCCTTCTTTCTGGACATGAGCAACTCTCTCTGGCAGACAATAGATCATACTTGGAGAAGGAATGGATTTACTCCAATGGCTTTGACCTGTAATGCCTCATAGAAGAGTAGTTAACATACCACTTAATCCCGCTGGAATTCCCCAGCCCTGTGGTTATGTAGTCTGTATAAAGTGGTTTTAGAAGTGATGCTGAGATTGGGTGAGATTGTGGGCCAAATCCCATTCATCTTCTGGTGGACAGATTTATAGGAAGAAGATTGGGTAAAGCTGTTTCTTCTACCAAGGACCAAATGGGAGGAAATAGTCTTAATTAAAGAAAACAGGTGACCAAGGGAGGTGGAGGCATACCCTGTTCTCTGTGGATGAGGGCAGGAAGGAAGCTCCGCTGTTGGGCTGGGCTGGGTGGTGCACCTCTGCAGAGAGGTGGGGCACGGACAAGACGGCCTCTGTTGTCCACCCTTTACATGTGCTTCATTTAATGTGAACGCTTCCTCCACTGTCCTAAACAGCGAGATCTTATTTCATTTCTTTTTCTCTTAGTCAGATTCTGAGGAAGATGAACCCACGAAGAAGAAAACTGTCCTTCAGGTAAGCTTTGTGACATAAAATAAGCCATTTCTTGTCATCCCATATTGTTTCCTGTAGAAGGACTTCCAAACCAGGCTTATAGCACATGCAAGTACTTGAGGACTGATGATTTAGGTTTGGTTGTTTTCTTCTATAACTTAAGACCTCGTGCTTCTCCACCCTCTCCCCATTGTGCCCTGACTTTTAGCATGGTGGGTGCTGCTGCCTCTCCTAGAGGCCAGGCAGTGGCAGGAAAATGAGTTATAACTCAATTCAATTCATTACGCCTCAGGTAAAAGGATTACTCAGGGAGGGCGCAGTGAATGGATTGATCAAAATGTTGTTAGGGATCATCTGTATTTTTAGATTATCCATCTTCTCCCTGCCTTGTTTTTACCCTAGAAAATAAGGACTGAAACATACTTACTGTGCATCAGGCAGCGTTCTAAGTGCTTTACCAGCATTCAGTCCTCTTAACAGCGCCTAAGATGTAGTGTCATATTATCATCCCCGTTTTATATACGAGGAAACTGAGGAACAGAGAGGTGAAGGACCGTGTCCCAGGTCAGACAGTTAGTGGGGGCAGAACTGAGATTCAGACCCAGGCAGTCGGACTATAGAGTCCAAGCTCTTAATCATTGCCCGTGGCTGCTTCTCCACAATTCAGGACCGGAAGTCCTCAGATAAGTGGTGCTCAGAGACAGTCTCTCTGTTGCTTGCTACCGTTTCCCCTCATCCCAGTGCCTTTATTCTGGCTCCTAGGAGTTTCTTCCCGTTCTCCTTCACACAGCGATCTGTACTCTCTGACCTCATGTTGAGCATATGTCTCAGGGAAAAGCGGAAGTGGTGCTGCATCTTTGTGGTGGTTGTCTTGTGATTCAGGCATGCTGTGCTCAAGCCTGCCTTCCCCTGACTCTGTAGGGCATCGCTTCCACCGCTCGAAATCCTTTCTTTACAGTTTTATTAAGAGTTTTTCTGTATATGGCACTGACCACCTAGGACGTGGTTCTCACTGAATTAGAGCTGTGCCCGCTAGGTGGTCTCAGCAGTGTGTGACTGTGGAAGTTAGAAATATAACTGGTCAGAGTGAAGTCTTGTCCATATTTATAGTGGGTAATGAAGGAGGACTCGCAGAAGAAGCTGGCATGCTAAGACTGAAGGAGGCCAGTCTTGCTCCTTCCTGGAGGAAGTGGGCTTGCAACAAAAATACTGGAGGGTCACAGGCTCAGAAGGCACCCCAGGTGTAAAAAGCAGTCTGTCTTCCAGATGGGAGGGAGAGAGAGTAGGTAGAGGAGCTTGGGGCTGTTAAGGCAGAGTGGAGACCCAGCACTGCAGAGGGATCTAGCCATGACCCCAGATTGTTGTCTGAGAAGTAGAACACTTCAGAGGAAGCCTGAGACTGTGCTCTACTGACACCTCAGCCTGGTTCCTATGAGTCTGAGCCTCTGGAGACTGCTAGGCTGGAAAGACCCCAGTCTGTGAACACAGATGGCAGGGAGAGGTCTCTCTTGGGATGAGTGGTCTCCTCCTGCCTGGCCCTCTTGACTGCACTCTTTCTGGGCAGTTCTTGGCTGAGAAGGCTGGAGTACTTGGTACTCCAGGACAGTCTCCTTTTTCAAACCGGCAGCTCCCATAGCCCCACAGTTAGGCAGAGCTGGCCCTTTCCGATCCAGAAAGTACAGTCAGAGATTCTTATAAGTAATAGGAACTATGGATGGGTTGGGTCAATTAGTTTACAAACTGATGAGTTAAATGCTTGACTCTGGCATAAACAAACTGAATATGCCATATCTGGAAGGCTTTTTTTGGGTGGGAAGGGACTTTTGGCAGAGCTTATGAATGTCTACTTTGGATAGCACCTGGTTCTTGACTCTGGGTAGCAATGCAGAGGAAAAAGAGAGCCCCCATGTAAAGAGGGAAGAGAGGCTGAGTGATTAGCTGGAGAGAGTTTGGGCTTTTGGGGAGGAGGGATGTTAGGTTAAGAATGTCTGATCTCCTCTAACTTCACAAGGGGGAAAGAGAATCCAGATCAACAGCGCAAGGCTGATCCTATGGGGCGGAGGTCAGACAAGCCTCCTCTCTCCACCGTCTTTGCCAATTCTGACACCAACCATCCCTCCAGCGGCACTCTCTGCTTCCCTGCTGGGTTCAATAATTCATTGCAATGGCCACACAGAGCTCACAGACGATACTCACAGTTATGGGGTTTATCAGGGAAGTAGCAGGTTCAGGAATGCTCAGGATACAGTTCTTCCATCAGGACAGCTTCTTTTCTGCTGTGCTGGCAGGCACCTCTCTCTGGCCCTTAGACTCTGCCCTGCATCTGCAAGTGTTACAAAGCTCTTCTAGCTCTGCTGATAAGTGCCCCGAGGCACCCCTGCTCCGCCAGTGAGCCTTGGCCCAAAGGTGCTCAGCTTTCTCGTGCCATAGACCGGGAAGTCCAGTGCACTCTCTCCTTCCAGTCTCTCCTGCCAGTGCTTCTCTGCCTCCACTTCTCGCCGTCTTCAGTGTTACAGCTGTCTCTTACTCCTTCTCTACTGGTTCCCGGAGTTTCTCAGCGTAGGGATCCTGGGTCCAATAGATGCACTCTGCTCTTGGCCCTTCTTCCTTGGTGGTGGTGGGATCCTCTCTCTGCTCTGGAATTGGCTCTCTTTTAAGCCTAGCAGGATGGCAAAACTGACCAGTCTCCTTGGTGGACCACAATTACCTTATTTACATAGTCCCACCTAATCACTTGGGTGGGTGTTTCAAGACTAAGGTGAGAAAGGCCACACAAAAGTGATCCATTGCACCACAACATTGTAATTGCCAGAAACGTGGAAGGGGGGGAGCATTGTCGCAGAGGGCAGTGGAGCTGGGTTGGGATGGAGTTGAGAACAAGAGGGATGGCATCTCACGTTGGGAGAAGTGGCCAGCAGAAGGGCCTGAAGTAGATCAAGCCTACCTAGATTGCATGACCTGAGTGAATAGAGGTAAGATGGAAATAAGGGCTGGTCAGATTTTAGGCTGGAGTCCATATCAGTAGTTCTAGTTCTTGACATTGACGATACATAACATAAAATCTCACTTGTCATCTTTTTTCTCTCTACCCCAAACCCGGGCTTACCAGGGATCCGGCGAGGGGACTGGTTTGTCTGCCTTGCTTCCCCAGCCTAAAAACCTGACTGTGAAAGAGACTAACAGGTTGCTCCTGCCCCACGCCTTCTCCCGGAAACCCTCGGATGGCTCCTCTGACACTAAACCCTCCAGACTGGCCCCTAAGACCAAGCCCTCCTCTCTTGCCCCTGTCGTGGGCACCACAACCACCACTCCGTCACCCTCTGCCATCAAGGCTGCTGCCAAGAGTGCTGCCCTGCAGGTGACAAAGCAGATCACGCAGGAGGAGGACGACAGTGATGAAGAAGTCGCCCCTGAGAACTTCTTCTCCCTCCCTGACAAGGCTGAGCCACCTGGAGCTGAGCCATACCCTTACCCCATCCCCACTGTCCCCGAAGAGCTGCCTCCAGGGACGGAGCCAGAGCCGGCCTTCCAGGACGATGCAGCCAATGCTCCCCTTGAATTCAAGATGGCGGCAGGCTCAAGTGGGGCCCCTTGGATGCCTAAGCCTGGGGATGACTACAGCTACAATCAGTTTTCCACATATGGCGATGCCAATGCTGCTGGTGCTTATTATCAGGTGGGTAGGAGGCATGGAGGGCTGGCCGGCGATGTTGGAACATGGGGGCCAGGGGGAGCTTTGAGCCAGTGACACAGCCTCTGTGGTGTCACTTTGGCTGAATTAGCGAACCTTCTAGCGTATTGATTTTCCTGTATCGAGTTGGAATCGACTTGATGGCAGCGGGTTTGGTTTGGGTCAGGTTATTAGGCCTTAAAACATTTTAATTTTATTCTGAACCAGTTGCCCAAGTCTTGAAGTCTGTCGGACTTGAAGAACCTCATATTGATTCCTTTGTTCCGAAAACAAAATCTATTGTGAGAGCTTAGGGAGAAGGTGGAAGAGGAGCGTGCTCTCAGTGAACGAAGAGGATAAGTGATCTATGGCACAGACTTCTAGAGAGCAGTTAGCCTACGAAGAGTTTCTGCAGGTGGGGAGTATTGAGAAAACCAAAAGGAAGGGGGAGGGGGGCTGAGGAGGAAAGGGGAATAAGGAAAATGGTGCGAGGCCTCGACCTAGTCATGAGAGGTTGGAAGGACTGAGGCAAGTCCCTGGAGAGGAGAAGGCCAGGGACAGTCGTTGGGGCAATGACAGAGAATGTGTTCTGAGGGCAGTTGGGTTTGCATCCCAAGCTGAGTCTGGGCACATTGTTAACGGCCTAAGTCTTGGGTCCCTCAGCTGTAAAATGAGAATGATAATAGTGATCTCGTAGGGTTGATATGAGAACTGTGTTAGCTTAGCATGGTGCCTGAACATAGCAGTGCTCCGTGAATGATTATTACAACTATTTTTATTCATATGTTATTGGAAGAGATCCTTAGATTTGTTCTGTGTGGCCTCAGAGAGTGAGAATATAGGGTGCCAGGCTGTAAATTGGTTTACTGCCAACCTGGAATGGTCGCACAACTTAAGGCCTCGTTAGCCCCTGTGACTCTGAATAAAAACCAAATCAAACCATTGGCGTCAAGTCAATTCCGACTCATCGTGACCCCATAGGACAGAGTAGAACTGCCCCACAGGGTTTATAAGGAGCGGCTGATGAATTCGAACTGCGGACCTTTTGGTTAGTAGCCAAGATCTTAACCACTGTGCCATCAGGATTTCCCAACTCTGTGGATGGTCACTGTTAATCTTACTTCAGTCTGGGTGTTAGGGGGAGGATAGTCTTTGAGGGGACCATGTTCTAACCAGAGAGCTTGGCTGCTAACGGGAAGGTTGGCAGTTTGAATCCACCAGCCACTCCTTGGAAACCCTTTGGGGCAGTTCTACTCTGTCCTGTAGGGTTGCTGTGAGTCAGAATCAACTTGACGGCAACAGGTAGGGTTGGGTTGGGTTGGGTTTGGTTCTAACCAAGACTTCAGCAACAGTTGTGTTTCCTAAAGCATTCCTGCAGGACTGCCCCATAGGGTTTCCTGCAGGAAGGATTTCCTGTTCGCCTGCCTTTTGGTCTGGTTCAAACCCCTGCTGAGAATTGCCTTTCTAACAAGTTCCCAGGAAGTTATACATAAGAATCACCTGGGCATCTTGTTAAACTGTAGATTCGGATTCAGTATATCTGGGGGTGGAAATGAAAATTCTCAGCAGGGAACTTGTTGGAAATTTAAATTCTCAGCAGGGGCTCAAACCAGAACAAATGGGTTTGAAGCCCTGTTTTCCTGTTAAACCTTGTATCTCATAGGCTGATCAGGGATAGTCTATCTCTTCTTAAGGCTGTTGTTAGAAGGAATGAGGTAGACAGTAGATGATGAAAGTGTTTTGACCTAGTTGGAGGAAGAAAAGTTGCTATTTATAGCTAAGAGAATACTGGTTTACATCAAGCAAATGAGTTACAAATTGGAATTCTGTATGTAGCTATAAATACCATTGAGGCAGTGTATGCAGATTAAATCATTTTAAGTGCACTAGTTGTTGTTAGGTGCTGTGGAGTCAATTATCGACCCATATGACAGAGTAGAACTGCACCTATAGAGTTTCCTTGGCTGTAAATCTTTATGGAAGTAGATCGCCAGGTCTTTTCTTCCGCAGAGCAGCTGGTAGGTTCGAACAGCTGACCTTTGAGTTAGCATCTGAGCACTTAACCACTGCCCCACCAAACCGGTTGCCATTGAGTCGATTCTGACTCACAGCGACCCTATAGGACAGAGTACAACTGCTCTATAGAGTTTCTAAGGAGCGCCTGGTGTATTTGAACTGCTGACCTGGTTAGCAGCCATAGCTCTTAACCACTATGCCACCAGGGTTCCCACTGCCCCACCAGGGCTCCTTAAATGCACTAGAGGCCCGTGCAATTTAAGTGTATTTTATTGTCACACTTTCATAGAAAATTCATACTCTAATCATGAATTTTTGTATGTTATTTTTATTTAGCAATTATTAAACTATTTTTTCCATTTAGCTCACTATAAAATGAATGTTTTTAGAGGGGCATTTCTTGAGAGTTTTGGGCAAAGGTGGTAGAAGTGGTCAGGAAAAAGTGTAGGCAAGGAGGAAACTATTTTTCAGCCCTGTGGCTGCCTAGGCTGTCCCCACCAGGGGCCTTGCCCTTGCCTTTACTTCCTCTCCCTCTAGGGTCATCAGCGGCACCTGGGCAGCTCCCCACTAAGGGGAATCATCAGACCCTGAACTAAAAACCTGACAGCACACACCTGGTCTGTTCCCAGCTTTGTGAATTCCATACCACCCTTAGAGTGGTTTATTTTATTTACAGATACCCCGCAACCCTTTTAAACAGTCTCCCTGTGGCCAGAGACCCTAAATAGGCTGAGGAGCAGGAATGGATGCCCTCACACCTTCTCATCCTGCTCACATTCGGCTTATTGGACTCTGACGAGGAGGAGGAGCAGGGCAAAGGCGTAGGGAGGGGTTGGTGGGTACACTTGGGAAGCAGGAGAGAAGGTGTGTATTTTTTGTCACCTTTCCCTAAAAAAATATCCCTCTGGCTGCCTGGTACAGGTGAGGAAACTGCAGGGGCTGTTCCTGAGTTACAAGGTCAGTCCTTAGGACCGCTGCCTTGAAGTGGCCCATGTCGAGGGCTGTAATGTGGGCAGGTCCACTGCCTCCTTGATGAGGGTTTTCTCTGGCTCTGGACAGACCCAGTCCCCTCTCCACTGTGCCCTCAGTGTGGTGTGTTCTTTCCTCCTTGCTGCAGGATTATTACAGTGGTGGCTACTATCCCGCACAGGATCCGGCCCTGGTCCCCCCCCAGGAAATTGCCCCAGATGCCTCCTTCATCGATGACGAAGCAGTAAGTTAACAAAGCGCCAGTGGCCTTCTTTGACCCACAGACCCCAGGTTTCAAATCTGAAGCTAAAGGAAATAAAAAAAAAAAAGTCATATCTGCTAGGATTAAATTTGGCAACATATAACTGAGAAACTCCAAAGAATAGTGGTTTATATGAGGGAAGTTTATCGGAGGTAGGCAGCCCAGGGGTGGTATGACGACTCTACAAAATTGTCAGGGATCTAGCCCCCTTCTGACTGTGGCCTTTACCATCATCAGGTTGTGGCCTTTACCCTCATGGTCTTTGGTGGCTGCTAAAGCGACAGCAATCAACCTGCACTCCAGGCAGCAGAGTGCAGAAAGACCGGGGTGGGGACCCTTCCCCTCGTCTTTTAGGAAACTTCTTCAGAGTTCCAAAGAACACTTCCACTTCTATCTCATTGACCAGAATTTGGTCATGTGGCTGTATCTAGTTGCAAGGGAGCCTAGGACATGTAGTCTTTCAGTTGAGTGGTAACGTGCCTAGCTAAAAATATGGGCTCATTCATACTAAAGAAAAAGGGGAGAATGGATTTTGGGAGGCAGTCAGCAGCAATTGCCACATCATATAACCCCTGGGTTTCACACTATTGTGTCCCCTTGCTGCCGGGTTTCTCCCCAACCTTCGGACAAGGCAAGATTAAAGCTCCATGTCCTTGACTGTCAGGCGCATATCCAGGATGTAAAGCGTTGTTCCATCTATAGGGAGGTCACAGCCTGTTAGGAGGGAGTTGGACAACTAGGAGGTGCTATCTCTTTGCATGGAAGGTCTTATAAAAATAATCCTTTCGTACACACCTTTTCATAGAAGGTGTCCATTTTTTGGTGAACTTCCTTCTGTGGTTAATGTGTTCATCCAGTCCTGTGTGTCAGCACCCCTGTTGATCTGCTCAGTAGTTGGGCCTTTTTGGCTCAAAGCCCAGGAGGCGGCTGAGTACTCATTCAGTGGCAAAAGGCACAGTTTCTTGAGGGCAGGGTGACCCTAGAAGGCCTCCCGAACGTTCACACCGGGCCCTGGGTCTCACCAGGCTTTGAAATGCCTATTCTTCTGTTACCCTTGATTCACACTCCCTCCAGGCACTTCTCTGGGCAGTCTGTGGTGTGCTCTGCATTGTTTTTTGAGGAGGAGAGAGCAGCAGTCTCCTAGAAAATTTGCCATATCTTTTTTTTTTTTTTGAGGCTCCTTTTCCACCCAGCTCCATGTTCTCCCTCTATAGTGGCCACTGTGATGTGGGGTCCGGTGATTGGTAATATTGACCTAATGAAAAGGACCCAAAACCCCACTGCTGTCGGGTTGATTCTGACTCAGTGCGACCCCATGGGGTTTCCAAGGCCATAAATCTATGGAAGCAGACCGCCATACCTTTCTCCCCTGGAGCTGATAGTGGTTTTGAACCACTGACCTTTTGGTTAAGCAGTCGAGCGCCGTAACCACTGCACCACCAGGGCTTCTCAGAAGTGAGAAGGACAGAAGTGTTAAAAGAACTGATTTTCAAAGGAGAAATCCTGCATTTTTTTTACCCTGAATTCTTTTTTTTTTTTTTAATTTTTATTTTAAGTGAAAGTTTACAGATCAAGTCAGCTTCTCATACAAAAATTTATGTACACCTTGCTTTATACTCCTGGTTGCTTTTCCTGTAATGCGACAGCACACTCCCAGACTCCACTCCCTATTTTTGTGTCCATGCGGCCAGCTTCTTACCCCCTCTGCCTTCTCATCTCCCCTCCAGACAGGAGATGGCAACATAGTCACATGTGTCTACTTGATCCAAAAAGCCCACTCCTTACCAGTATCATTTTCTATCCCGTAGTCCAGTCCAATCCCTGTCTGAAGAGTTGGCTTTGGGAATGGTTCCTGTCTTGGGCTAACAGGTCTGGGGACCATGACTTCCGGGGTCCTTCTAGTCTCAGTCAGACCATTAAGTCTGGTCTTTTTACAAGAATTTGAGGTCTGCATCCTGCTGCTCTCTTGCTCCCTCAGGGATTCTCTGTTGTGTTCCCTGTCAGGAAAGTCATCAGTTGGTAGCTGGGCACCATCTAGTTCTTCTGGTCTCAGGCTGATGTAGTCTCTGGTTTATGTACCCTTTTCTGTCTCTTGGGCCCATAATTACCTTGTGTCTTTGTGGTGTTCTTCCTTTTTTCTTTGCTCCAGGCGGGTAGAGACAAATTGATGCATCTTAGATGGCTGCTTGCCAGCCTTTAAGATCCCAGATGCCACTCTCCAAAGTGGGATGCAGAATGTTTTCTTAATAGATTTTATTATGCCAGTTGACTTAGATGTCCCCTGAAACCATGGTCTCCAGACCCCTGCCCCTGCTACGCTGGCCTTTGAAGCATTCAGTTTATTCAGGAAACTTTGCTTTTGGTTTAGTCCAGTTGTGCTGACCTCTCCTGTATTGTGTGTTGTCTTTTCCTTCACCTAAAATAGTTCTTGTCTACTGTCTGATTAGTGAACATCCCTCCCCCAGCCTCCCTCCCCCGTCTCGTAACCATCAGGAATATTTTCTTCTCTCTTCAAACTGTTTCCTGAGTTCTTATAATAGTAGTCTCATACAAAATTTGTCCTTTTGCAACTAATTTCACTCAGCATAATGCCTTCCAGAGTCCACCATGTTAACCCTGAATTCTTAATGTGAAAATTACATGCAGTTCTTTTCGGCAGATACAATTTATACATAATTTAAGTGCAAATTTATACCACTGCACCTCTTGCTTCCCTTGCCCAGAGTCCAGCAGGCCTCCTGAGAAGAGGGGGCATTCATGTGGCATCAGGTGAGCTAGGGGACTTGGTAGAGGGCAGGGTGAAAGGAAGTGTACTGCACGAGGGGAGCTGAGGATGCAGAGGGACTGGTGAGTCACAGAGTCATGCCATAAACTGCAGATCCTTGGGGACATCTGACCCCCCACCCAGATCTCCCGCTCCTGTATTTTTTTTCTTTCCCAGTTTAAGCGACTGCAGGGCAAGAGGAACCGAGGGAGGGAGGAAATCAACTTTGTGGAGATCAAAGGTGATGACCAGCTCAGTGGGGCCCAGCAGTGGATGACCAAGTCTTTGACAGAAGAGAAAACCATGAAGTCATTCAGCAAAGTAAGGGGGAAAGATCTAATGGGCGGCCAATTTAGGAGGCCTCCAGAGGACAGTCACATTCCCATCCTGCCCTTACACCCCGCGGTTACTGTCCTGACACCTTTAGCAGACACCTGTCGCCCACAGTACACTGTTGGGTCCATGCACAGAGCCTCACAGCCACAGTCAGAACTTTGCTCTCTGTCAAAGTTGCTGAGTGGTTGCTGAGACTGAATGTTGGAGCAGTTTCCTACCCTGCAGTCGGGAGGAGCTGATATGTCGTGGCTCCTTCCCTGACTGGGTGGAAACCACAGCTGCTCTGCCCTCTGCTTGCTGTTACTCTGGGACCTGGCTCAGCACATTGCGGAGGTGCGGGCACAGCAGAGCCTCAGAAGTCATGGGGTCCCTGGGTTCTGAGCACGCAGCCCCTCCTCTCGCCCTCCTCCATTATTTATCGTAGCCAGCACTGGTCTTTGGAGATGCTTTTATTCCTTGTGTCTTCCTCACCGCACTCTTACCTTCCCTGTGCTAGTTTTCTTCAGTCAGTTTGACGAATATCTCTTCACCCAGTAGCTGAGTACAGCAAATGTGGACATTTGTGAGCCTGCCATGGCGGGGAAACGTGGGGAAGCCCTGGATTTGAGCCCAGCACCAGCAGGGCCGAGGTCAAGGATTTGATTCCCTTCTCCTCTCCCCATTTGCCTTGCTTTGTTCTGTGGCCACAGATGGCCATCCCAGCCCCAGCCGTTTGTTTTAACTGAACGCTGGTGGTCATATGGGACAGAGCAAAGGATTGTGGTTAGATCAGCATAGATCCATCACTGTTTACTGGAAAAACCACTTAGGAGAGCAAGCTCTACTAACTGTGGGTTGGGCAGCATCTTCACATAGTAATAGCTACTGTTGCTAGTGCTCACGTGGGCCAGGGATGGAGCTGGATGTTCTATGTGTGTCATCTTTAACTGACACATTAAATTACATTAAATAACAGCAAGGGAGTGGAATTCGCTATTTTCCCGACTCCAAGTTTTCTTTCCACCATCTCAATGTATCAAGCTAGATTTTTGAAAAGAAGGAAAAAAGAGTTGCTGTCCTCGAGGAGTTTATAGCGTAGCTGGGAGAGAGAGATGTAAGGAGGCTTGAGTGTAAGTGATTACAACGCAGATTGATCACAGAAGTGCTGAGGAGAGTCCTGAGAGGAGTGTGGGGAGCTGGGTGGGGCTGGTTAGCAAGCTTCTACTCTGACACAACACTGGCGAGGACAGGAAAACCGCAGAAGGAAAGGCCAGGCTGACACAGACTTTACCAGTAAATCAGAGCATCAAAGTTGGGTTAGGGGTTCCGTGCAGTTAGGGGTGGAGGCTGGAAGATTGGAGAGAGGTAGAATGATCATGAAAATTTGAATTCCAGGGAAGCTGCTGGCACTTCCTAGAATTGGGGGGTGGGGGGTTTCAGCCAAAGACAATTAATAGGAGAGAGCTTGGTAAGCAGTAGGTGGGAGACAGGTTGGTTAGACATCTGGCCCGGCTAGGGAGAGAGGGATGAAGAGGGTTTAAGAGGGAGATGGCAGAGGGGCTGTGAGGGGTCTGGAGGGAGGGAGGAAGCCCGCCTGTGCCCTGGCACTTAAGCTCTTCTCAGCTGATGGCCGGCAGTAAGATTGGTATCAAGTGTCCACTGTGCCTGGTGCTGAGGGGAGGGGGTTACCCAAAGAAATAGAAGACACAGTGCCGACCTCAAAGTATTTCCAGTCTAATGGGGATATTAGCAGGCTATTTCAGGCAAGTATTTTGAGCTTGGGTTTTTTGTATAATGGCTTTAATAAAAACTGCTTTGTAAGTATATAGACATAAAAACAGCTCCACACTGATCTTCCTCCCCCAGGATTTGGGATGTGTGGTTAGTTTCTCAGTCCCCCACCTTGCAGATCCCTGCTGCTGGCTGGGCACAGGAGAGAGGAGAGACGGTTGCATTTCTGCCTGCAGGTTAATGACTCTTTTCTTCTCTTGCAGAAGAAAGGTGAGCAGCCAACGGGCCAGCAGCGGCGGAAACACCAGATCACGTATCTGATTCACCAGGTGAGAAGGCCGAGGGCCCCTGGCTGCCAGGCAGGATCCCTGTAAACCTGGAGCTGTGAAGGCTGAGGTCTGGGCTAGAAGGCCAGGAACCAGCTGCCAGCGGGTGTCCCGCCCCCCGCCCCCCATTCTCTGTGTGGCCACTAGAGGGGGATGTGTACTTTAGGATTATCCTGGTCCGCTTCAGTCTCCCTTCAGACAAGGCTCAGGTCTTGGTGCTTAGAATAAACTTGGCAAGTGAGGATATTTATTTGGATAAGCATAATTTAAGAGGAGAAGAAAATGGTTTATCATAGGGTTTTTTTTTTTTAACTTAGTGAGTTTATCTAGTAATTAAAAAAACAAGTTTACCAAGTTTTAGCAAAACATCCATCCGTTGAGGAGGCTGCTTTTGTATTCTCCACATATGTGGCAGAGAACAGCAACACATAATTCAAAATTAGAGATCATCGAAAAAGGTCTTCTGGAATTAGAAAATATGTCTCGGTATTTATTTGATATGACTCAGCAGTTTTCGGGTATTCATCTAATCATGGGACGCACATCTGCGACCAGCCGTACTAAATGCCCGTACTAAATGCCGTGAAAGATACAGACACAGGATGGGGCCCTTTCCGGGGAGTGTGTGCTCTGGTCAGCAGTCTCAGCAGCAAACCTCGCTTTCGTTGTCCTTGTCATATCGTTCCCTTCCTTCTCAGGCCTGTGTACCCTCACCTTATAATTGGTAGGAAAAGAATTTAAGAGTAGGGTTTTTTTAAAAGCCACACTCTTAATTCTCTGCCCCCCACTTTTTCCAGGGGAAGCGAGCAGGCGTCAGATAACTTCTGTGGGAGTGGGGTTTGGGAACCCTTGTGTAGGGTGGTGGTTGACATTGCCAGAATGCAGTATAGAGCCAGGAGTTGTCAGGGTCAGAAAATGGCAGTCATTATTCTAGTACCTCAGTAAGATTTTCATAGCTTCAGTTGTTATTTTAAGGTGGTGTGAATGTCTAGGCTACAACAGACATTATATTCAACACCACAGCAAAAATGTAACTCTGGACTAATTTATCGTTGGTGCATGTCCAGTTTTGACCTGTCCGAGTCTTTGAGGCTGTTTTCTCCCACTCTGCTAGTCAGGTGTCTGAGGCAGCTAATCTCTCGTCTTCTTTTCAGATACCAATATCTAGTTCTCATTTGTCCATCTCCCACTTGAGCATTTTGGTTTTAATTCTAGCAGAGAAAGGACTGGATTCTTGAGTCTTTGGCTTGTTAGCTCCCCAAAGAGATAATTTTCTTTACTCTTTTTGGTACCATCTCTTCTACTCAGATGAGAGAAGATTAGGTCTTTCAGGCAATTTGCTTGCTATGATGGGAGAAAGATTTTAAATTGGGAAGTTCGCAGAGGCAAGAGGGAAGTAAGTGTCTCTCAGAATCCCCATTTTGACCACCTTCCCCTTCTTCCTTGCCACAGGCTAAGGAGCGGGAGCTGGAACTGAAGAACACCTGGTCAGAGAACAAGCTCAGCCGCCGGCAGACCCAAGCCAAATACGGATTCTAGGGCTCTGGAATGGATTGCTCCCAGGATCTCCTGCCAGCCCAGCTGGCCCGGCCCCCAGCTTTGCCTCTGGGACCCCAGCTGCTCTCAGCCCTGGATCTCTTTCCCTGAGGACCCAGCCCTCGCCTCTGCGAGAATGAACATATTTGATAGATTTTTTTCTTAACAAAAGTTAGAATACTTAGCTCCTTTCTGTCTAGGAGCTAGCACAGACTCACGAGTGAGGCCTCAGAAGGGGCCTTGAGTTATTGGACGGAAGTTCTGCTCCCTGTTGGGTGTGATGACATGTTGAACCCCCTCTCTACTTTTTTTTTTTTTTTTTTAAACCAGGGATGTCTGTTGAAATAAAACATGCAGCCTGACAGACGTTGCCTGCCCTCACCCCTTTCCTGCTTTTTAGTGTGGTCTCCTTTCTCTGTTCTGAAACCTTTTTATTTGTTATCCTGTCCCCGGATCTCAGTTTTTATCTTGTGTAAAGAACCCTCCAGACCATCTTGAGCTACCTCGATGATTGCTTTCCATTTAAACTGGGGTTTGTGGCCATTCAAGATCCTAGAAATTACATGCAAAATTTTATGTAGAGAGAGGTGATTTTATCAGGGGCCTGTGATCCTAAATATGGCAAGTATTGCTGATCTCAGGCGTCTTTGAAGGCTGGGGGAGTCAAGGAGAGTTGTTAGACATAATAGATTAAGTCCAGCGGGAGGTACAGTGGTGAAATGCCTGTCCCTAAAGATGATTCAGATTCACACTGGCAATCATCGCCCTGGACTGGTTTGGAAGCTTTGCTTAGAACTTGGGAGCTAGACAGATCTCCTTGGGGGCTTCTGGATTCCTAGCTTTTTGCTGGGAGGAAGGGGTGGGGTGGGTAGGTGGCTGGAGAAGGGAGGTGGTGGGGTCTATGGACTCCATTGGCTATAGGGCACTGTGATGCCCAGAAGTGACAAGGTAGATGGCATGAGTTCTTCTCAGGGCAGGGTTCAAGTAGGGATGCATGGGACACCGAACGGCACGCTCATTGTACTGCAAACCCACTACTGAAATAGGTCGCTAAAGGTACCAGAGCTCTAGTAGCCTTAACTGCAGTGGCTCTCTGGGGGAGGAGCATTGAAACAGGAATATGCTCCGACATGAAGCAAGGCCTTGGGTGCCAGGCAAAGGAGTGTTGGCTGGACGTAGATGCTTGACTCTAGGCAGTAGCTGCAGGTTTCAGAACAGGAAACACTGGGAGGAATTCCCGTTTGACACTCCTGGCAACAGAGAGGGAAGTCTATGTCCAGATGGACACTTTGAAGAGGTGTGTGGAGGGGACTTGGGAATGGGAAAGGAGACACAAGCGAGGAATCTCACCATGCTTCTGGTCCTGTGTGCTGGGGTAAGCTGAGGAGTCTGTTTCTCATTAAGTACAGAGGAGGGTTTCATCACTTACAGGAAAACCATCCGCTTATCTGAAATCTGACCTACTTCGGGTTGGAGCCAGACAGGGCTCCTGCATCCCACAGGGACACTGGGGCTGCAGCTGTCCAAATTGGTACATCCAGCCAGTCCTCAGCAAGGAGCATCACTGCCACCACGACTCACCACCGCACACATGCACGGGGCTCAGGACTGACACCTGCCTCAGGTGGTGAGGTAGGCTCACCAGTGCCAAAGAGTTTTGAGATCCCAATGAGTCAAACAAAGGCTTTCTTCCCTGTATCCACTATGTTATTGATACAGCCCTTCCCCGAGTTGCCACACCCCAGGGAGTGAACAATTCAACCTTCTCACTTGAGGGGCGGCATCATGAAGTAGCCGATGTACTCTGGGCTGGGAGACAGGAGCTGGGGTGTAGACAGTCCCAGTGTCTTCTGGGAATGGGTGGAGTCAGGCCAAACATCTCCTAAGGTTCCTCCTGCCTCCCGCTTCCTTTGGTTCTTTGTAAGTAATCTTCGGCCAGTTTTTAGTCCTACCGAAGATGACGTTTTATTTGGTAATTGGAATTTCCTGGTCAAGAGACATGCTGACAGGCTGGAAAATGGACAGACATCATTTGGAGAAGGAGCCCTGGTGGCTCAGTGGTTAGCCAGAAGGGGGGCCATTCGAACCCACTAGCCACTCCTCGGAAACCCTATGAGGCAGTTCTACAATGTCCTATAGGGTCATTATGAGTCAGAATTGACTTGATGGCAATGAGTTTGGTTTTGTTGTTGTTGTTGTAGTTTGTTTCCTGGAGGTAGCAGCCTCAAGTTCTGAGAGAGGGAAGAGAAGACAGATGAGGGAGTGGTAAGAAGGAATAAGGAAAGATACTTGGCTAAAATTGGCACAGCGACAACAGCCAAGGGGCAGAGGAGGAAGGGGCAAAACTTTGGTAGAAGTGGATCCAGATAGCACTGGAAGATGCTGGAGGGACTGGGGCAAAGCTCAGGTGTGAAGAGTTGCACTGATCAGGACCAAGAGCTGAGGAAGCTGCCGTCCACACGGGTCAGAAACTCCGGAGGTGGTGAAGCTGACTTAATTAGGGTGTTTTCAGTTCCTGCCCCAAAGCCTCTGGGCCTTGGGGAGGGGCCCCAGGTAGGTCTTTACACTAGCTGGGGTGTTGACCTTACTATCTAAGAAGACACAGTATATTGAGGAAATGGTTAAAGTGCTATGGGGCCTAGGGAAGTGGTAAGGATGCTGGGACACTGCTGCCTGCTCCTGTGTGTCCTTTATATCCAACCCCCCTCAAGCTTTCAAAAGGAGCCCTGGTAGTGCAATGGTTAAGTGCTCAGCTGCTAACCAAAAAGTCTGTGATTCAAACCCACCAGCCACTCTAGGGGAGAAAGATGTGGCAGTTTCCTTCTGTAAAGATTACAGCCTTGGAAACCCTAAGGGGGCATTAGTACTCCGTCCTGTAGCGTCGCTATGAATCGGAATTGACTCGATGGCAATGGGGTTTTGGCCTTCGCTGTCTTTCAGGTGGGGACAGAAGATCTTAGGCTGGTAGAGGAGGTAGCTCAGGGCGGGGCCTCAGTGATGGCTGGCCCCCAACTCTGAGTGGGTTCTTGGGGGGTGATGTGCTGTGGAATCGGGAAACCTCCCTACCTCCAAGCCAGAGTTAGGGATCATCTTACTGAGGCAGTCTAATGTATTAGCTGAGCAGGAAAAAGGCAACAGCCATCAGACTGGCCATGCTGCTGAAGAGGCTGGAACTGGAGGAAAAAGCTGGCCCTGCCATGGGAGCAGTGCTCTGTGCTCATAGCAAGGCCTTCTCCATGCTCTGGTAGGGGGAGAGGCTGTCTCTTTACAGATCTGAGAGTGGGCTGAGCCCAAGAAAGCCATGCCTGGAGGCCACAGGAGGAGGGATGAAACAACCATGTGAAAATTGAGTCAGCTGAAAATGCTCTCCAGCTCCTGGCATGGTCGGCTTTGGCCGGGGAAGAACAACCCACCCACTCAGCATAATCACCCACATCATGAAGTTTCAGCAGGCCCCAGGCCTCAGCTTGAGAGTGAAGTCGGCAGGATGGTGCAGGGTGCCCAGAGTTGTGAGGGAAGGGGGGCTCTGCCACCTCTGGTCTCCTGGGCTGGGCCTGCAACTGGAGCTTACAAGAGGACTGGGACATTTTACCTGGGAGGGACCCTGTGGTAGGAGGAGCCCTGGATTGGGAGGATAAGATTTGGGCCCTGGGCCTGCCTCTGCCTCCAAATCTGTCACCTCCCTTCTCAAGACCTCAGCTTCCTCTTTGGTTAAACCAAAACACCAGTCAGAAGGGGTCTCTGAAGTCCCTTCTAGCCCCAGCAGCCATGTTTTTCAAAGCTCTTCACCTGCATGATCTCATCTGCTCCAAATGGCAGCTGTGTGTCCAAATAATGAGGCATCACCTCCATTTCATAAAGAATGTGGGGAACAGTGACACAGAAAAAGGGTTCCCTCCTGTCATGGATTGAATTGTGTCCCCCAAAAGTGTGTGTCAACTTGGCTAGTCCATGATTCCCAATATTGTGTGACTGTCCATTTTTGTCATCTGATGTGATTTTCCTGCGTTGTAAATCCTACTTCTATGATGTTAGCGAGGCAGGATTAAAGATAGTTATGTTAATGAGGCAGGACTCAATCTACAAGATTAGGTTGGACCTTAAGTCAATCTCTTTTGATATATAAAAGAGATAAGCGAGCAGAGACATGGGGACCTCAAACCACCAAGAAACAAGAGCCAGGAGAATAGCACGTCCTTTTTGGACCCAGGGTCCCTGTGCTGAGAACCTCCTAGACCTGGGGAGATGGATGACAAGGACCTTTCCCAGAGCCAGCAGAGAGAGAAAGCCTTCCTCCAGAGCTGGTGCCCTGAATTCAGACTTCTAGCCTCCTAGACTGAGAGAATAAATTTCACTTTGCGAAAGTCTTCCACTTGTGGTATTTCTGTTACGGCCGCACTGGATGGCTAAGACACCTGCCAAAGGTTGCCCAGCTAGTTAGCCCAGCGCCACAACAGGGACTTGGGGCCCTTCTGATGATGTACCAGCATCTGGATTCTCCCACCAGCCCTTTGGTGTGTCCGCCCCCGGCTGTGTTGAGGCTCGGAGGGAGAAGGCCGCTCTGCCTCTCTCTAGCTGCTTTTGCTCCTCCACAAACACCAAGTGGGCCGCTGTAGTTATTTGTGACCCTCTTCCCCCTCCCCCACCCCGTCTGTCATACTCCGAAGTCTCAGTAAACCCCCTCTATTTTCTGACTTCTGTCTATCTCTTGGTGCACAGTAAGCCTCTCTCTTCCTTTTCTGCACCCCATCCTCCCCATCCTTAGCCTCAGTCAGGACCCCGTTCCTTCCCCTGTTCCTCTGTGAGGCTTCGCCTGTCTCTGCCCTGACCCCTTCATGGCCAGCCTTCTCTTCCAGTGCAAAGCTCTGCACGCTGGGGCTCTAGCCACCTAGAAGAATCTATCTTGTGTCTTATTTTTCTCTCAAACTGGGGGCTCTCTAAGGCACTCAATCATGGGTGAGTCCCTGAGTCTACTCTGAGACCTTTCTTGCCCTTTGAGCCTCCTCCTCGGTTTGGGTGACCCACCTGCCCCCCTCCCCGCCACTGTTTCCTCTGGCTCAGAAGGGAGTTAGACCAACAGAAGGAAGTGGAACCCCAACTCTGTTGATTCAGCAAACATATTTCTCTTTAAGCTGATTAGCACTGGAGTGGAAAGGAGGGGAATTTGCTAGTCACTGAAGCTGGCGCCTGGGCCAGGCTGGGGGTGGGGTGGGGTGTGTGGCAGCGCCCAGGCTTAGGGAACACAGCTTGAGAGAAGGGTCTGGAGGATTCTTGTGCCTTGGGCAGGTACAGGGCTCCCTCAGCAGGAGGAAGGACCCTGACAGGCACTGACTAAACTCTTGTAGGAATGATAGCACATAGCACCCAGGCCTGGGCAGCTGGGGAGCCGGGGGTGGGGGGCACTCTGCTCTGAGCTCTGGGGACTACCCAGGGGCAGACTCAGCCCGGCCTTAGACAGCCCCCAGTTTGAGACAAAAATAAGACACAGGACAGATTCTTCCAGGTGGCTGGAGCCCCAGTGTATGGAGCTTTGTACTGGAAGAGGAGGCTGGCCCTGAAGGGGTCAGGGCAGAGACGGGGGAAGCCTTACAGAGGGACAGGGGAAGGAATGAGGTCCTGAATGAGGCCAAGGGCCTAAGCTCAAGAGGCTGGGAAAATAAGAGAGAGTCCTGGAGTCACTGCAGGGGAATCTCTACCCGCCAAGGGGCTCCCACCCACAGCTAATAACGTGCTCTCCCCTTCCCCAGTCCTGTGCTGACAGAGGAGGTCAAGGAGCCACCCTTCAACTGCTTCCCTCCCTGTTCCTCCTTCTCTACGGTGTCCCTCTGCCCTGCCACCTGCCCAGCCCATCCCAGCTAGGGAAGGAATACTGTGCACAGTGATGTCTGTGTCCCTTGCCTTGGTGTCTCCCAGCCCCCAGTCCACAGACCTGTGACACGCCGCCCCCCCCCCATTCAAGTACCTCTCAGCCCCAGGTCCTTCTCTCCCCACTGCAATGGCAGTTCAACTCCTTGCCTTTCACAACAGGAGAGAGACAGGGAGAGAGAGCCAGACACAAACAGAAGCCTGGAGGACTTGCACCCCTGAGGCGGGAGGTGGTTGGTGATGATTTATTAGGCAGGGAAGGATCAACAAACAAGTT
Organism: Elephas maximus indicus; assembly: GCF_024166365.1. Lineage (NCBI taxonomy): Eukaryota > Metazoa > Chordata > Mammalia > Proboscidea > Elephantidae > Elephas > Elephas maximus. The sequence continues at coordinate 194,548,403 of NC_064821.1, forward strand.
CTAACATCTGTTCTCACCAAACCATTCCTCAGACAACAGCAGCATTGGACCAGGGCCCAGCCTCAAAGGCTCAGAGGGCCAAGGAAATGAGACTCCAGGAGGAGAAACCAGGGCAGCAGGAGCCAGCAGGGCCCTCCTAGCCCACTTCCTCACCATCGTAGAGGATTGCCAAGCACTGGGCCATCGGATTCCTGGAGACTCTCAAGAGGGAACCAGTGGGTGTGTCCCGAAGAGGAAGTGGACCTCACATTTGCTCCTCCGGCCTCCAGACTTCTTTGGGGGACCCAGACCTGCCAGGAGAAAGAGCTAAGCCTGGGATCCAAAGGAGGGCACCCAGTGTCCAGGCCCCCATGTGGCAAAACTCTGAAAAGCAGTCAGGTTTCCTATCTGAGGAAATCTCTGATGTTTCCTATGAAGAGTTAGTGATGTGGGGTAAGGAACTGAGCACTAAACAGGGAAATTAATTTGCCTGGGTTCTAGTCCTTGACCTTGGCCAAGTCACTCTCCCTCTCTGGGCTTTATTTTCTTATACGCACAGTGAGGGACTTGACCCTAAGGGCAAACGTGCTGCAGCTCCTCCTCCCTCCCTCATTCACAGCAGACATCACTAATCAATCATGGTGCTCTTTTCTGCTGAGTTCAGATATGACCTTCACATCCTTTCCAGTGCAGCACTCTAGGCAGCCAGGACCAATGGATTGGAGTTGGCATGCAAGGTGACACCTCTTTGCCATCCTTGCAACAGATGATTCCTGAGGTCCTTTCCAGCTTTGATCACCTGCAGTTTGTTCCATCCACATTTCCTGACAAGGGGGCCCTGGTAGTGTGAAGGTCTCTGGCTCTGATATTCCAAGTTATCCTCCCCTAGCTCAGACTCACCAGCTACTGAGGAGGTCCCAGGGGGAGCCATGCCTGTCCTCGGTCCTGGAGCACCTGTCTAGAAAGGTTGTGGGGGAGGGTATGTCCCCAGGGGGGTGGGGGCTGGTGAGGCAGGGGAGGGCCTTGTCCAGCCACAGAGTTCTCAGAATGCAGCTGTGGACCACCTGGATTCTGCAGAGATAAGGACAAGCCCTAGGTCACACCTTCCACCCCCTGCCTTTAGGCCCACCTGCAGCCTTAAGGGCCAAGACTTCTATTCTGAACAGATCTTGGCCTTTATGCAGACAGGGGAGTCTAGACTCCTCTCAGTCATTCACTCAACAAACATTTCCTGAGCACCTGCTCTGTGCCAGGCACTGTACTGGGTGCTTCAGATGAGTCGCGTCCCAGCCCCTGCCCTCAGGGAGCTCACACCCTACTGCAGGGTGGGGAGATGGAGGGAGATGGGGCCCCAGGTGGTAAGTGACACGGCAGGTGAGTATAAAGCCCAGTGATGGCCTCTGTGGTCAGGTCAGGGAAGTCTTTCCAGAAGAGGAGAAGTGCAAGCTGGTTTTCAAGGGTGATTAGAAGGTTGCCAGGCAGTGGGGGGCGGGGGGTGGGGGTGAGTTTGCAGGAAATTACTATAGGCAAAAGGCCTGATGTGTGCAAACCCTAGAAGGCTTGAAACCACTTGGTGTGTTTGGAACCATGCGTATAGTTCTGGGAGGAGGGGAGCAGCTGGCGGTGAGGCTGGAGAGGGTGAGACCCAACCCTACCACCATGTATGGAGGGCCTCATGGGCCAGGCAGCTGTTTTAGAAAGACAACTCTGCCTTCCTTGGGATACAGTAGATCAGAGGTCACCGGCTGGTAGTTAGGAGACCAATTAAGAAGCTCTTGGGAAAGTCCTGGTAAGAGATGATTGGGACCGGAACTGGGGAAAGGAGAAACATATTTAGGATGAGACCCAGGAGAATTAATGGCTTATGGGGGGATGAAGAGGGAGGAGATGTAGAGGGAGGCCTGAGGATTCTGGTTTGGAGAGTTGGGTGGCTGAAGAGTTATCAGTCAGGACAGGAAACAAGGGAGGAGCAGTTCTGGGGAGAAAGGGTGAGAGCAATGTTGGCTGTGTTGAGTTTGAGAGGCTGCGGGACACCAGTGAGCTGACCAGAAGCCTGGAGAGAAGTCTGGATGAGACATGGACTGGCAACACCAGCTCAAGGAAGGCAGTAGTTGGCAGGGTATGGGTGGTTGTGAGCAGTCATAAGGAGTTGAGGAGGAAGCCTGGGTGCCAGTAGGGAGGGAGGGTGGGCAAGGAGCTGAGGAGGGGAACCAGGAGAGCAGGATGGGGGTGGCAGAGGGAATGGAAGGGGGTGGGAAGGACAGTGGGTATCATACACAACATATCACCGAACAGATCAGTGGAGTCGGGGGGAAGGTTGAAGAGGGGTGTGCAAGGGGGAGGGGAGTGTGCTGAAGGAGTCTGGGAGTGCACATGTTCCCTCCTCTAAGCTCACTGAGATAACACAAGGACCCCAAGGACTCTTCTTCTTCAGGAGTTAGGGCCATGAAGGCAGAGGGGAGCCAGAGCAGGATCAGACTGGGGAGGTCACGGTGAATGGAACCGAGATTCATGGTACACAATGGGGTGGGCCTCAGGCAGGGCTGAAGAGGATCTGATGGACAAGACGGACACAGACCAGGATGCAGGCTGTGGTGGGGAAGATGGTGGGGCCTTCCTGGGGCCTCTACTTTCTCTGTGAAGTAGGAGAGGATGATATGTGGAGAAGCAGAGGGAGTGTTGGGGTGGGGGCTTGGCAAAGGTGGGGCAGGTCTGTGACCTGGGGGAAGGAAAGGGAGCAGTCTCTGGGCCTGGAAAAAAGTTGAGGATAATGCTGGTCATCTGGACCAACAAGTCCTTCCCATCTTCCCTCAGGTGTCTGACCATCACTCCGATCCAGGCTTCAATGGGAACACCATCTCTATCCTGCCCAACCTAGTTTTCAGGGACTCCTTCCTGTGGTCTAACCTTTCCCCGCACCCCCATTTACCTGGTTTCCTGAGACAGGCCTGGATCGGCATTTCTGTAGGATCCGGTGCCCCACAACGGACTGTGGTCCCTCACGCCTTGAGGGCACCTCCACCTCAGCATAAATGTTGCTGGGGGCTTCCCCGGGGCTGCCCCAACCCATGGCGTAGAAGGCTATGGGCTCATCAGGCTCATGGTAAATCGGATTGGAGGGCTTGCGTGGTGGGGCCAGGCGGGGTCGCGGAGCGGGGCTTGCATAGACTTCAGGGGACTGCTGAGGTCTGGCTGGGATGGGAGGCTTCGGCCTGGGTGGCTGGGAGGGCTAGGAGAGAAGGCGAGGCCAGGGAGGAAAAATGGGTCAGAGCAACTGAGTCTGGGCCAAAGCTGGAGCCTAAACCCCGGCTTGAGTCTCCTCACCCTTTAGGCCCTGCCCCCCTCTCGTAGCCTCACCCTCCTTTTTGTTCCCACCCTCTCTCTCTCAGGCCCCACATCCTCCCTTAGCCACTCCATCTCAATACCTCCTTTGACTCCCCAGCCCCCTCTTTCTGCAGTGGGTCTGGGGCCTGTCCCTGTTTGACGACTGCAGTATAGTGGGGGGTTGGGTCCTGGATTTTGCTTCCAGAGTCTGTTCCTTCAGTCCTCAAGGAAAGTCCTGCGGGCTCAGGAGTCTGCTGGGAAAGAAGAAGGCCTGAGGGACTTGGTGTGGGGGGTTATAGGGGCAGGTGATCCAGTAGGACAAAATGGAGGTCCAAGTGGACCAATGGTTCAAGTGGAGGATGAGAGTGGGGGAGGCACAGAACTTTGGCTTGGGCTGGGGGGCTAGGTTCCCTGCGTTAGGAAGGGAAAATGGAGAGGGCAAGGAGGCAGGGGCAAAGGGGGGTGGAGGTGGTAGCTCTGGCCACAGGTCATATCTAGCATTAAATTTAATTTCATCTGGAACACAGGGCTAGACCAGTCTCCATTTGCGTCTGTGGTTGTAAAAATGCAACAAGGCTCTAGAAGTCTTTAGCATGGAGATGGATCTCCGTGACAGCTGTGCCTGTGTTTATTCTGCAGATGCCTGAGTCTGAGTGGAGTTGTCCCCTTCTCTGTTTTTGTGGGCACAGGTACGCGTGCGGCTGTATATTTACCCCATAAATCCAAGCCTGTGTGGACTCTCATGCAGCCAAGCGTCTACCCTGAGATCCCGGGAGAAGCAGAATTTATGGAGATATAAGCCAGACTTTTTAAGGGCAGAGTAATAGCCTCGGGAGAGCCTTAGTTTACTTCCCTAGTAGGTATGCTTTTAGCCCAGCACTTAGCCCTAGGTTCATGAATGTTCTCCACATGCCCACTACTCTGGTAAACTGAGGTCATAGGGCTTAAGTTAAGGTCACAGAGCTTTCCTCGTGCTCCTGCAATACACCACGTGCAAGTCTCCATCTGGAGGTCTACAGGCACTGCAGGCTTCCTGGGTTCAAAGCAGAGTTCTTTTTTCCTGTCCAAACCCTCCCTCCTCTTTCAGCATTCCCTTTATGATTAAATTAGCATCTCCACCCTGGTGCTAAGACAGCACTTTGGGAGTCAACCTTGACACCGTCGCCTCTCCCCCTCCCTCCCCACATCTAATCAAGCACAAGCCTCACTCCTTCCGCTGCCTGAACACCTCTCACATCTGCCCACTCCTCCCCATGCCCACAGCCACCGCTCTGGTCAGGCCTCCTACTGCTCCCCTGCATCCTCTCTTGCCCCTCTAGCCCATTCCCCACTCAGTGGGTGCAATGATCATACAGAAGCTCCCCTAGCAATCCTTCAGTGTCTTCCTGCAGCCCCCAGGATAAAGTCCAACCTCCTGAGAGGATGAGTTACAAGATCCTGGATGGCTGGAGCCATAGAGCCTCCTGCTTCCCACCATTCTCCCTTTAGCTCTCTGAGCTCTGGCTAGCCTCCCTTCACCCCCAGGCTTTCCTATACTTAGTTTCTGCTGCTTGGGAATCTTTAGTCCCCGCCTATTCCTCATAAAATTCCACAAAAGAATTGCCCATAGGCACTGTCCTCACTTCTTGATGGGGACCCCAATCAAGCTCCATGAAACTGTTCTTGTCAAGATTACCAATGACCTCCTCTTTGCTAAATCTAATGGTCAATTCCACACCTATTGCCACCCCCTCTTCCTTGACTCACTTTCTTCACTTGGCTTCTGGAACTTCATACTCTCCCGGTTTTACTCCTTTCTCTGGGCTGTTCCTTCTTAATTTCCTTTGTGAGTTCCTCCTCATTTCCTCAAACCTGAAATTCTGGAGACTTGGTCTTCATTTCTTTTCTATCTATACTCACTCCCTGGGTGATTTCACCCTTCCTGGGGGCTTTAGAGTTCATCATCATGATGTTAGCTTCCAGATGTTTCTTGCCAACGCAGACCTCTGTCTCAAAGTCCAGGCTTGTACATTCCAACTCCCCACTTGACATCTCCATTTGGAAGTTGAATGGACATCTCAGACTGTGCAAACTGAACCCCTCATCTCCCCTCCCCGCAGACTTGCTCCTCCTACAGCCTTCCTCATCTGGTGAATAACAACTCCATCCTTTCATACACCTCACCCATTCCTGAAAAAATGTGTCAGCTTCACCATCAAAACAGATCCAGCATTCCACCCCTCCTCAAAGCTCCACCTCTATCACTCTGGTCCAAGCCATCATCATTTCACCTGAAATATTATAGTAGCCTCCATCTGGTCATACTTGTCCCTCCCAAACTTGTCAGGCCATGTCTTTCCTCAGCTCATACTCTCCAGTGCCATTTCATCTCATTTGGAATAAAATCCTAAATCCTTACAGGAGCCTACAGAATCTCCTCCTCTTGCCTCTCTGATCTCACCTCCTACCTCTCTATCCTTCAGTCACCCAGCTGGTTTTCTTACTGCTCTCACTATTCGTCAAACACATCAAGCATCCTCTTACCTCAGGGCCTTTGTTTCTGCTGTTCCCTCTGCCTGGACTGCTTTCCCCTGTTGTCTGTGGCTTCCTCCCTTACTTCATTCAGGCCTCCATTCAAATGTTCCCTTACTAGAGTGGCATTCCCAGACATCCCCATGTAAAATAGCCCAGCCTTGTCACTCCCTATCACTGCTTGGTTTTTCTTCACAGGTCTTACTTATCACCACCTGACATATGTTTTATTTACTTGTCTATCTTATTTATTTGTTGTCCTTCCACTAGAATGTAAGCTCCATGAAGACAGGAATATGTGGGTCGGTTTTGTTCATTGTCATTTTCCTGTATCCAGAACAATACCTAGCACTTGGTGCCCCTCAGAACTGCATGAAACTCCTCAGGGAGACACTCCCTGACACCATGCTCCCAGGCTGAGTTCCCCAAGTGAGCCAAATGACACCCCACCCTTATTTCCCATCTCATCACACTCTCTACACTTGATTCCTATTACTGCTGGAAAGTTAGCTTCGTGAGTTTGAAACCCTCTTGTCTTGTTCCCTGCTCAATTCCTGGGGCCTGCCAGCCCCTGGTGTATGGTAGGCACTCAATTACATGTCTCTAAATTTAATTTAGAAGAACTGTGTGCCTAGCTGGTCTCTCAGGTCCCTCCTGTCTTTGTGTGGCTGGTCTGGTCTCTCAAGAACACCTCCCCCAGCACTCATCTTTCTCGAAGGGCTTGCCAAGGAGATGAATGGGCAAGGGAGGCATGGCTGGGTGGTCTGCTGGTATTGCGGTCCCCGGGCCTGGGCTCTGACTGGGTGGGGAAGGGGGGAGCTGGCCTGAGTCCCTGGGGTCTTGGGGCAGGGTCCGGGGGGCGTACCTGGCGCTCGCAGGGCTCGGTGAGCTTTTCCCCGTACGGGCTGAGTGGGCACGTTGTGTAGTGTCGCAGCAGGTCCTGCAGCCGCGCGTGGGCACTGTCCTCGCCCAGCACCACGTGGCGCCCGTCCCGGAGCTGGGCCAGCAGGAAGTGGCGGCAGCAAGCCCGGCTCCTGGGGGTGTCATTCGGGGTCAGACTCGCTTCTCTTCCCTGACCGGGACCACCGGCGCGGGGCGCGACCCCTGTGCGCACTGCGCCTGGGTCTTCCAGCCTCCGCCCCCGGGGGCTGAGAGAAGAGCCCCGCCCCTCCGTCTGCAGCACGAAGCACCGCCCCCCGGCGCGGGGCCCCGCCCCTCACCTGTAAGTCAGCACAAAGGTCACGGCGCTCTCGCTGAACCGCACCAAGAAGCATCCCTGAGGCTTGGTCTCCAGCAGTCTCTCGGCCTCCCTGTGGGTAGCGGAGAGAAGAGGCAGAACCCTGCTATGACCCTCCGGGCCTCGTCCCGTGTCCCCGGAGCTCCTGGGGGCCCATCCCCCAACCTAGTGTGCTGAAGTGGCTAGAAAAGGGCCAGGGTGGAGATGGGGAAGGAGGATGCGAGCACTGTGCTTCCCCTGCAGGGACTGGCGGTGGGCAGGGGCAGGGTCCCACTCAGGACACGGGAGGCCAGGTGGCCTACCGCGCTGCAGGTCTGCTCACCCTCATCCTGAAAGTGCAGCCTGAAAGGGCTAAGGCTGCAGCAACAGGAATGGTAGTTAGACTTCTGGATATCAGAAGTCCCAAACTGAACTGAGGAGGTGAAGCAAGAGATACAAGGGCTATGAGGCTGAGAAATAGAGGAAGAGGGAAAAGGTGGGGAGACGGGGAAGAAAGAGGAGAGAGCTGCAAGGAGCCGGAGACAAAGATGGAGTCAATGGAGAAAGAGATAGAGAGATGGAAAATATGGTGGCACAGTGGTTAAGAGCTACGGCTGCTAACCAAAAGGTCAGCAGTTCGAATCCACCAGCCGCTCCTTGGAAACCCTACGGGGCAGTTCTACTCTACCCTATAGGATCCCTATGTGTCAAAATCGACCCAAGAGCAACCCAGTTATGGAGACCTTAAAGACAGGAGGATAATGGAGCCTGAGAGGGAAAACCAAGGCACAGAGGCAGCTGGACTGGATTCTCTCTAATTATCTCCCCTGGGAGAGATGCCTAGGAATTGGGAGATGGGAGTCATAGTCTCAGTCTGCCCTGACTGGCAAGGGACCCCTGCCCCTCTCTGGGCCTGTTTCCTCCTCTCTGACTCACTTTCGGGTAATGAAGCCATGGAACCAGGCAGGGGCTGCCCCGTGCTGCAGGAGCCAATGTGCCTGGGTCTTCTGGAACCAAGCCCGGGTCTCGGCCTGCAGGGTCAGGCCTCCTTCCCCAGGCACCTCCTCAGCCTTTCCAGCACCCTCTGGATTGGAAGCAGTCCCCCGGGCCTGGACAGACACCTGCTAGGGGAAAAGTCCAAGGAGGGAGAAGCAGCCACGATTAGCAGGCTTTCCTCTAACGCCAAACCAGCCACCACCTTCTCACCCCTATACCCAGCCCCTCCTGTGCATGGGGAGGAAGCTCCCCCCACCAGACCAATGGCCTGTTTTAGGATGTATTTGCCCAGAAAGCCCTTCCCAAGATCTCACTTAAATCCTGTCTTCAGCTCTAGCTGTTTTGGTTTCCAGGGAATGTCCTTCCACTTCCTTTTGGGGCACAAGGGCCTTTCATCCAATAGCAGTGAGCTGTTAAAATGTGCTTCGATGGGGATGAAACAGGTACCAAGGGCTTCCAGACAGACTGGAGGTCGTTGCCTGGCCCGAGGGATGAAGGGAGATGGTGCAAGACACCCCAGAGGCGGGGATGAGGGAGTGCTCCCCGACAGTAGGGGGAATTGAAGCTGAGTCCAAAGGAAGATTCCCTAATGACTAAGGGGTAAGGGGAGTCTCAGGGTGGCGCAGATGTTTATTGAACTCAGCTGCTAACTGAAAGGTTACAAGTTCAAGTCCACCCAGAGGCACCTCAGAAAGAAAAGTCTGGTGATTTACTTAGGAAAAAGCAGCCATTGAAACCCTATGGAGTACAATTTCTACTCTGACGTGTGGTTGCTAGGAGTCAGCATTGACTCCATGGCAACTGGTCTGGGAGGGTGAGGAGAATTGAGATGGAGACCTGGGATGCAAAGGGCAAATGAAGGCCGTGGACATAGACTCCCAGGTGACTGCTTATTGGGCACCTGCTAGGGGGAGAGTCCAAATGTACTGTTACCTGTTAACCTGTGGACTCAGCCTGAGCTTCCCAGGGCCAGAGGAGCAGTGTGTGGGCCAGGGGGCAATTCGGCAATGAAGGGGCCTCTCCCTTTCTTCTTCACCTCCCTCGGCTCCCCTAGCCCCGTCATCCACAGCTCCAGATGGCTCCTGCTCTGTCTTCCCATTGCCCATCTGCAAGCCCTCATCTGTGGGAGGGTGGGAGCAGATGGGGAGGGCTGCATTCCCTCAAGTTCCCACTCACCGGAACCTCAATAGCCAAAGCCCTGGGGCTGAGCTGGGCCTCCTCAGCCTCCAGGGCCTGGGATCTGGGCCTCGGGAGCAGGTCCAGGTCCTGGCAGCTCCTGCGGGTCAAGTCCATGGGCAGAAAGGTGCTGAAGGTTGGGCTGGGGGCTTGGCGACTCCCTGTCAGCATAGAGAGGACTGCTGGGGTTTCTCACTCCTCTCCCCAGGCTCAGAGGACCCTGCATGCCTCTGGCAAGGGACCAGGGGAAAGATTTCTCAGCGATGAGGAGTAAGGAGTCAAGGAGATCCTGAAGGGCTGACGCAGTTAGAGGGTGCTTGTCAGGGGAAGGAAGGTCTGGGAACTAAGCTGGCCTTCCGATGGCCCAGAAGTTCCACCATAAGGGACGCAGATTTCTCCTGGCCCAGGGTCCTCCATCTCGCATTCCCCTTTCTCCTCCCAGCTCCCTCCTCTCTAAGAAGCACTCAGCAAACCCCCATCACCTTTGTCCTCAGGGATGAGTGAACATGGAGCCCCAGAGGGAGGAGGAATCATGGGTGCCCTGATAGTCAGCCTTGCCATCTTTGGCTTGGGGTGGGAGCCCTCACCCCTGAAATGGGAGCTCGAGCCCAGGAGAGACAGCAGGGGTGATGAGGGAAGTCCTAATGTCTCCTGCCCCCCACATTCTTACACTTTCCACTTACCTTGGGGACATATCTGAGCCAAGGGGAACTCCATGGGGGCAGCCTTAGAAGGAGCCCCCGGAACAGGGTGTATGTCTGTGTTCTGGAAAGGTGTGCACACTCAGCAACTCATCTTTCCCCTCACCCTGGCCCCAAGGGGCAGGAAGTGTCGCCTCACCCACAGCCTTAGCCCCAGCAGAGGACCCACGTCATGGAAAGCCATAAGACAGTTGTCCCTCCCCCCGGAAGCCAGGCAGTTGAAGGTGGTGGTGGTGGCACGTATTGGTGTCACTCTGTGTTTGGGTGTTGGGAAGTTCTTACTACTATCTGACCTTGATCTCTCCTGATTCTTTCTCTACTCCCTCACCCCAGGCTGGGACCTCCCTATCTCTGTCCCTCTGGGCTTCTGCTTTCTTACTGGTAAATCCCCTAGTGGTATGTTCTGAGCAGTGGGAATGGGGATGTCAACCTCAGAAGGATCAGATCTATGAGGTGCCTGGGGCTCCTCAAGTTTCACAGTCAGGATTGTGCTCTGAGTGCACATGAGGAGGGGCAGGACAGGGCTGTGATAGGAAGGTAATGGGCCAGACTTCTGGAAGAACTTTTTGAGATCTTACAAAAACTGCAGGGGTGGAGGGTAGGGAGATGGGGACCTGGCTTCCATCCTTGAGCAGATAATGGAGCTGGGTGAGGGCAAAACCAGGCAACTCTGGAGAAAAGGAAGGAGAATTCCCTCTAAGTTGGAAAAAATAAATAAATAACCCATTGCCATGGAGTCGATTCTGACTCACAATGACCCTATAGGACAGGAACTGCCCAATAGGGTTTCCAAGGCCATAATCTTTACGGAAGCAGACTGCCACATCTTTCTCCCGCAGAGAGGCTGGTGGGTTCAAAGTGCTGACCTTTCAGTTGACAGCTAAGTGCTTAACCACTGCACAACCAGGGCTTACTGCCAACTAAGCAGGTTGTAATTAATACAACACTGTTAGTCGTCGTTGTTAATAACATCAACAACTCTGATGTCTTAAAGTTGCAGTGTGCTTTATACGCACTCCACACACCAGAGGACCCATCCTATTTCCCTCTCACTTGATCCTCACACACTAAGAAGAAGAAAGGAAACATGATCTCCATTTTCCAGAAGGGTAAACTGAGGCTAAGAGAAGTTTGGTGCCTTGGCCAGGGTCTTTCAGTGTCTCAGGAGTTGGTGGCAGAGCTGGGACTAGAAACTAGAGCTCCTTTCACTACTGTCACCATGATTTAGGCCAACAGTCCATGACTATGTGCCAGGCACTGTTTGTGGGGCCAAGAACTCAGAGAGAAAAAGAACCTTGTTCCTGCCCTCGGGATGTCAAGTGGAGGAGACAGACTTTCCGGCAAATACTTTTTAAAGATGGTGGTGGGGTAATGGTATGGGCTGGTGCTATGGGAGCTGTAGTGTGGTAGCAATAGTGTTGGCCCTCGTCTGACTTCAGAGGGGAATCAGCATCAGTCCAAAGCCGACTCCTATGAGATGGAGGTCAGACATACCTCCACTCTCCAAACTTTTTACCAATTCTGACACCAGCCGCCTACCCCATGGCACTCTCTACTTCTCTGCCGGGTGCTATAATTTGTTACATACAACAGCCACACAGAACTCATAGACCATACTCACGGTTGTGTGGTTTATTAGGGAAGTAACATGTGATCGAGATCAGCAGGCTACAAGTTGGGATCAAGATTAGGAAGCATGTAGGCAAAATCTCCCTTCTTCAGTGCAGGACAGCTCCCTTAGCTCCCCTTGGCCGCGGAAGCAAGTAGGCACTTCCCTCCGCAGTGCAAGTCCTCTCCCAGCTCTGCAGGCCTCTTCTCAGGGCCCTCAGGATAAGCCTCCCCTTGCCCCCTGCCCTGCTCTGAAAGTGCTCCAGCTCTTGCAGCCCTGAAGGCAGCTGCCCGGAGTCACCCCACTCCACCAGCAAGCCCGCTGCCCGAAGGCGCTCAGCTCCCTAGCTCCATGGGCCAGGAAGCCCACCATGCCATCTTGTAGCAGCCTCCTGGTTCTGGTGCCGCCACTCCAGTGTTACAGCTCTGTCTGTTCCCTGGGTCTAGGAGGTTGTCAGTGCAGGGACCCCGGGTCCAAAGGACACATTCTGCTCCAGGCTCTTCTTCTTGATGGTGGTGAGACACCCCTCAACCTCTGTGAGATGGCCGCTTATATAGGCAAGTGGTTCAATCCTATTGGGCATATTTTATGTACCCTATTTGCATAACTGACCAATCCCCTCACTGGACTAAACTGGCCAATCACCCCTGCAAGTGGCTGCATCTATTTGCATAAAAAGTGGCATTTTCTTCTGTCAGAGACTGGCTTCTTCCCAGGGGGAAAGTAATAGGCTTCTCCAAAGGACTAGGGCAGCTGTAACAACTCCTCATGGCCTTGGGGAAATATCTCCCAAGCTGTTTTCTTTTTCTCTTTTTCACAGGAAGAAACTCATTTCATCATAGAAGCCGACCCTGAAGACCCCTAATTCAGCCTGGTGTGTGTGCGTGGAGGGGCTGGGATGTGGGAAGAGGAGCCTGAGCTGAGTTGTGGAGGATGAGTAGGGTGGGGAAAGCCTTCTTAGATAAGGGACAGCATGTGCAAATGCACGGAAGGATGAAATGGCAGAGTGTGGGGGGCAGCTGCAGGGGACAGTGTGAGTAGAGAACAAGAGGGGATATTTTTTTTTTGAGAAACTGCCAGCAGTAGGTTATGCAGCTGGAGGGGTCAGGGCCAATCACATGTCACCAGGAAGGCGTTTGGACTCTGGACTCTCCACCTGGGCTCTGTCTTATGGGGGCAGCTGCTTGCTCCCCATCTCTGTGCAGGAGGACGCTTTTCCCACCAGTCTCTGCTGGTCCTGCCATGCCCACACCCCAAGGCCTTACCTCCCCCAAAGCTGCCTGCTCCCCTTCCCTTCCTTAAAAACACTTGCCTTAGCCTTGGTCCCATCCAAGGAGTTGGAAATGAGACTGTGAGGACTGACAGGTGCCTGAAAGGTCTTCATCCCTAAACTCCTCATTTTATTGAATTGAAGACTGAGGCCCGGAAAGTCACTTGTCCCAGGTCCATGGTTAAGTTAGAGGTGGAGTTGGACCACCTGACCATCAATATTGTAACCAATTTATTGAGTAGTCTCAAAATCTCAAAACAAAAACCAAAAAACCAAACCAGTTGCTGTCAAGTCGATTCTGACTCATAGTGATCCTACAGGGCAGAGTAGAACTGCCCCATAGTGTTTCCAAAGGGCACCTGGTGGATTTGAACTGCCGACCTTTTGGTTAGCAGCATAGCTCTTGACCACTGAGGATTTCCAGTCTCAACACAGTGGGATTCAAATCTCACATGGCTTTATTTTTCTGCAGTCACTACCTTCAATGAGGCTTGCCCTCTTTCTTACCCGGTAACAACATCTCGAGCAGATACTATAATTTTCACTCACTTTCAGGCAGTAAGAGTTCAGATCGATCCACTTTAAAATTTCAACATCCTATCGTGTCTCTGACTTAAATGACTTTTCCTTCCTCTCTTCTCCTACTCTGTTCCCCTGGCAGGTAGCTGAGGGGGTTGGAGTGGGGAAGGGGTGTGATCTGCTCCCCTTGATCCCCCCAACCCTCTGGGGCTGGGGGCAGGACTGAGAGGGGAGACTGAGTATTGCTGTATTGGTTATCTATTGCCGTGTAACAGATTGCCACAAATTTAGTGGTTTAAAACACACATATATTATTTCACAGTTTTTGTGGGCGAAGAGCCCAGACATGAATCTCACAAAGCTGAAATCAGTGACAACCTGGATGTGTTCTCATTTGGAGGCTCAACTGGGGAAAAAATCACTTCCAAGCTCACTAAAGTTGTTGGGAGAATGTATTTCCTTCTGGTTGTAGAATTGAGGGTCCTGGCTTCTTGTGTGCTGTTGGTTGGAGGTTGCCCTCAGCTCCCAACCACCTGGGCCTCCTAACATAGCTGCTTACTTCTTCAAGGCCAGCTAGGCAGAGAGCCTCTGGCCAAACACGTGTTGTAATCTTGTGTCTTAGTTACCTAGTGCTGTTGTAACAGAAATACCACAAGTGGGTAACTTTAAAGAACAATTCTGTAGGCTAGAAGTTCGAATTCAGGGTGTAGTTCTGGTCTATTCCAGCTTCTAGCAGCTGTCAGCCATCCTTGGAGGTCCTGGCCTTGTAGACACTTCTACCTCCATCATCTGTCTCCCTCTCCCCACTGTGTCTGCCTGTCTTTGTGTTTATCCTGCTCTTTTTATAATTCAGAAGTGATTAGGTTTAGGATCTATCCTACACTGGTATAACCAATTGACTTCATTATGGAAGGTGATTACCTTAGATTAGATTATATTCACAGGTACAGGAATTAGGATTTCAACACGTATTTTGGGGGACACTATTCCATCCATAACATGATGTGGTCACAAACACATAATTCTGTACTCTTTTGCCATATTCCTTCGGATAGAAGTAAGGCACAGGTCCCGTGAAAACCTTAGAGTCTGTCTGCCACATAACACTAGTGTCTTATGGCTTATGTCACTACTCACCTATTGGTGTGGAAGAGGCCTGACCTCATTCTGTCCATGGCTGCTGGTGGCAGTCTTGTGTCCACTTAGGAAGCCAGATCCCATGACCCACCGTGTGGCTTTTGATATAAATCAGAAATGGAGAGGGGACTCAGAGAAGATAGGGTCAGCATGTGGGGTATGAAGGCCATTCATTCCTGGAACTTCAACTTGGACTCCAGTCACCCCCAGCCACAGAAAAGGGGGGCTATGATAAAGATTCCATTGCCTCTATTCAGACAATTGAGATAATGGAAAAGCTCAATATCATCAGTCAGAACAAGGCCAGGGGCTGACTCAGAACAGATCATCAATTGCTCATATGCAAGTTCAAGTTGAAGCTGAAGAAAATTAGAACAAGTCCATGAGAGCCAAAGTATGACACTGAGTATATCTCACCTGAATTTAGAGACCGTCTCAAGAACAGATTTGACACATTGAACAGTAATGACCGAAGACCAGATGAGTTGTGGAATAACATCAATGACATCATACATGAAGAAAGCAAGAGGTCATTAAGAAGACAAGAAAGAAAGACCAAAATGGATGTCAGAAGAGACTCTGAAACTTGTTCTTGAACATTGAGTAGCTAAAGCGGAAGAAGGAATAATGAAGTAAAAGAGCTGAACAGAAGATTTCAAAGGGCAGCTTGAGAAGACAAAGTAAATTATTAGAATGATATGTGCGAAGACCTGGAGCTAGAAAACCAAAAGGAAAGAACACGCTCAGCATTTCTCAAGCTGAAAGAACCGAAGAAAAAGTTCAAGCCTCGGGTTGCAATACTGAAGCATTCTTCGGAGAAAATATTAAATGACATAGGAAGCATCAAAAGAAGATGGAAGGAATACACAGAGTCACTATACCAAAAAGAATTGGTCAACGTTCAACAATTTCAGGAAGTAGCATATGATCAGGAACCACTGGTACTGAAGGAAGAGGTCCAAGTTGCACTGAAGGCACCGGCAAAAAACAAGGCTCCAGGAATTGATGGAATATCAATTGAGATGTTTCAACAAATGGATATAGCGCTGGAGGTGCTCACTCATCTATGCCAAGAAATTTGGAAGACATCTACCTGGCCAACCGATTGAAAGAGATCCATATTTATGCCTATTCCAAAGAAAGGTGATCCAACCGAATGCAGAAATTATTGAACAATGTCATTAATATCACACTCAAGTAAAATTTTGCTGAAGATCATTCAAAAGCAGCTACAGCAGTACATCTACAGGGAACTGCCAGAAATTCAAGCTGGATTCAGAATAGGACGTGGAACCAGGGATATCATCACTGATGTCAGATGGATCCTGGTTGAAAGCAGAGAATACCAGAAAGAAGTTTAAGTTTTATTGACTATGCAAAGGCATTTGACTGTGTGGATCATAACAAATTATGGATAACATTGTGAAGAATACTAATTCCAGAGCACTTAATTGTGCTCATGAGGAACCTGTACATAGATCAAGAGGCAGTCATTTGAGCAGAACAAGGGGATTCTGTGTGGTTTAAAGTCAGGAAAAGTGTTCATCAGGGTTGTGTCCTTTCACCATACTTATTCAATTTGTATAAAACCAAAACCAAACCCACTGCTGTCAAGTTGATTCCGACTCATAGCGACCCTATAGGACAGAGTAGAACTGCCCCATAGAGTTTCCAAGGAGCACCTGGTGGATTCGAACTGCTGACCTTTTGGTTAGCAGCCGTAGCACTTAATCACTATGCCACCAGGGTTTCCATTCAATTTGTATGCTAAACAAATAATCTGAGAAGCTGGACTATATGGGGAAGAAAGTGGCATCAGGATTGGAGGAAGTCCCTTTAACAACCTGTGTTATGTAGATGACACAACCTTGCTTGCTGAAAGTGAAAAGGACTTGAAGCACTTACTAAAGACTACAGCCTTCAGTATGGATTGCATCTCAGTATAAAGAACACAAAAATCCTCACAACTGGACCAATGAGCAACATCATGATAAATGGAGAAAAGATTGAAGTTGTCAAGGATTTCGTTTTACTTGGATCCACAGTCAACGTCCATGGAAGCAGCAGTTAAGAAATCAAACGATGCATTGCATTGGGCAAACCTGCTGCAAAAGATCTCTTTAAAGTGTTAAAAAGCAAAGATGTCACCTTGAGACTAAGCTGAGCCTGACCCAAGCGCGGTGCTTTCGATTGCCTCATATAGATGCGAAAGCTGGATGATGAATAAGGAAGAAGAAAAATTGACACCTTTGAATTGTGGTGTTGGTGAAGAATATTGAATATACCATGGACTGCCAAAAGAAAGAAAAAATCTGTCTTGGAAGAAGTACAACCTGAGTGCTCCTTAGAAGCAAAGACGGCGAGACTACGTTTCGCATACTTTAGATGTATTATCCGGAGGGATCAGTCCCTAGAGAAGGACATCATGCTCGGTGACAGGTCTTTGTAAAAGGGGAGGACCCTCAGTGAGATAGATTGACACAGTGGCTGCAGCTATAGGCTCAAGCATGACAATGATTGTGAGGATGGCGCAGGCCTGGGTAGCACGTCCTTCTGTTGTTCATACAGCTACTATGAGTCGGAACTGCTTTGGCAGCACCTAACAACAACACGATAAAGGTGGCAGTGGTTTGGGAGACAGGCAGCCCTTTTAGAAATAAGTGGTCAATTAAAAGAATCTAAGGAGGTGTGTATAAGTTTTGTGACCAACACAGCCCACCCCTTGTGTCTTCTCATACTACTGCTCCCATACTTCAATATGGAGCTTACATTTGTCCTGTGCAAAAAAGACATCCTTACTTATTCCCCAAGAAGGGAGGTATGGGTCCAATAAGTGGCAAAACTCTCTTCAGGAGGGTTTTTCTTGAAGACTAAGACAAGAGAATTAGTGAAAAAAATATCATGCAATCCTCATAGTTGTATCTGGTCCAGAGGCTCTAATTGATATTCACCATCTACGTGTTCCACTACTCATTTTACATACCTCTGCCTTCAGCTCGCACTTCCTCTGGTCTGGGTTGTTTTCCTGGTGGGGGGATCCAGACCCTCATTCCTGAAAGGTCTACACTCCTAGTGCCCTGCCCTCATTGGTTGTTGTAGCTACCTGTTAATAGTCATCACCAGGTATAAAAGTATTAAAAGAATCCCTTGGTACAAGACATTCTCTGCCCTGCCCTCATTGTGTAGTAGCCATCCTAGCTCCTCATGATAATCATGATTAACTATCCCAGCCAGTATATAAACTCCCTTTCTTTGCCTGTCAGTCCATTGCATGAGAAACCCAAAGTGACAGATTTCAGTTCAGTGGAATTCTTACTATGACACCTGGTGGAAGTCTCCTCCCTCTGTTAACTAGGAATTCGAACCTGGCGGATCCAAAAATCATAGTGAAGGGAAGCACAAATTCACAAATAAGTCTTTGGATGTAATAGTGACAGAAGCCATTCTAATTCCAGCCCTTGTCACCCAGATCCATGTATTCTAAGGCACATAGCATACTGTGAGCACTGGTTCAAGTATATACTCCATCTAGAGGAGAGGGGCCCCAAGAAGGGGTTGTTCTCCAGATGGTATTTTCCTGAACTTTCAACAGGCCACTTCGGCATTCCATCAAGCCAACTTATTATTGGTGATGAGGCAAGATCAATAAATCCTGAGGTCATGAACTTATTGTTGTGCCTCTTTGCTGTAAAATTAGTTCCTTGGTCTAAGGCACTGTGGTGTGCCTCTGTTGATCTATTGATCAACTGATCAGTAGAGATCTATTGATTATTCTGGTATTCTGTAAGCATCCGGGTGGTGGTGCTGGAGTTTGTACTGATTATGGTAAAGACAACTCACTGCCCCCTCAGAAGATGCAATCAACCTGATGTCAGATGGATGGCTATTTTGTTTTCCCACTAAGGAATAGTGCTGTATATAGGGCTCAGTGTCAGTCTCTTCTGCGAGCAGGTTGGTTACTCAGCAGTAACACTCAACTTTGGTGAGAGGGAGCCTCCATCTTGCCACCAAGTCCACTATGCTTATCAGCTCATTGTGACTGAGGACTGAAGGGAGAGGCTAGCTGACATCCATAGAACTAGTTATTTTGAACACCTGCTTGTTCTATGAGGCCTCTGTGATGGATGGACTTTGGTGGACATTAATATGAAGCCCAAAGATTGGCACCCTTGGAGTGTTAGGGCTGGGGCTAGGGTGAGCCAAGTGAGTTGCCTAGGGCGCAAAATTTAAGGAGGTTCTCACTCTCAGAATTGTGCAAGTACACTGTAGTCCCAGCCCTAGACCACCTTTTTTCCAGTCTTTCCACTGTACTCCTTCTAGGGCCCTGACCAACTGGCTAAGCTCTTTTCCAGTAGCCAA
Source organism: Elephas maximus indicus (assembly GCF_024166365.1). Lineage (NCBI taxonomy): Eukaryota > Metazoa > Chordata > Mammalia > Proboscidea > Elephantidae > Elephas > Elephas maximus. The sequence continues at coordinate 194,567,200 of NC_064821.1, forward strand.
TAGTCCCTCTATATCTGTAAAAACAGCATTGTGGGGGTGGGGGTGGGGCGTCAGACCCCCTTGTCTAACTTCACAAGGGGAAAGAGAGAGTTATTATCAGCATCGAGAGCCCAAAGCTGAGTCCTATGAGGTGCAGGTCGGATATACCTCCACCCTCCAACTCTTTTACCAATCCTGACACCAGTTGTCCCTCCCATGGCGCTCTCTACTTTCTTTGTTGGGTTCGATAATTCATTGCAATGGCCACACAGAGCTCACAGACCATACTCACAGTTATGGGATTTATTAGGGAAGTAACAGGTTACTATTCAGGATCAGAAACTACTCAGGATACAGTTGTTCGATCAGGACAGCTTCTCAGTCAAGCCTGCAGGCAGGCCTCTCTCTGGCCCTTGGCTTCTCTGCCCCTTGCTCCCTTGGCCCGGCCTCTGCCCTGCTCCGGCAAGTGTTACAAAGCTCTTTAGCTCTGCCAATAAGTGCCCGGGGGCATCCCACTCTGCCAGTAAGCTTCGGCCTGAACTCTCCCAGCTCTCTCCATGGGTTGGCAAGCCGAGCTCCACTGACAAGGGCCTAAAGGCACCCCGTTCTGCCAGGAATCCTCCTGCCTGAAGGCTCTCAGATCCATGGGTTGACATACCTACTGTAACCACTTTGCTGTGCCTTCTCACACCGGTCTTGTGGTTCTGCTGCTGCTTCTCACTGTCTGGCACCGTCTCTGGTGTTACAGCTCTCTCTCTCTCTGTCTCCTGGGTCTAGAAGGTTCTCAGTGCAGGGACCCTGGGGTCCAAAGGACATGCTCCGCTCCTGTCTCTTGTTCTTCATGGTAGAGAACACCTTTCTGCCTCTGGTATGGCTCATTTTAAGCCTAGTGGGATGGCAAAACTGACCAATCCCCTTGTTAGGGTTCTATACACCTTATTTGGATGATCTCATTTTTAGGTGCCGTGCACCTTATTTGTATTATTATCAAGTGGTCCAATTCCCTTGGTGGGCCACAAGCACCTTATTTGTATAGTCCCACTCAAACTTCTGGTGGGAGTTACAAGACCATGGCAAGAAAGGCCATCCGAAAGGGATCAATCGCACTGCAATATCCTTACTCCAGACTATTCCTCCCAGTGTACAAAGCAGATGACCAAGCGTATGCTTGCAGCTCTGCCCCCTGTGTGAGGAGTTCCTCTTACCACTGTCCTTCAGGGACACCACTGTGTAGGACTGTAATGTTGCTGTGCCAACATATCATGCTGACCCATTCCTGGGCTTGGTCTGAGTTCTTTCCTCCTCTTGAGTTATAAGGAACCCCCCATGAAGTCATAAACCTGGGTCGAAGGAGAACCAGCGGTGTAGTGGCGATAGGTGATTTGGGAGTCTGGGCCACCTGCTCATACAATTTACTCATGTGTTCTGAACCAGCTCAAGCCTGGTCCAAATGTGTTACTTCCGTCACATAATGGATTGCTGCTTTGCGTGTCTAATTTTGTTACTCAGTGGATAACAGTCAGTTTATGATGGACAGCTCAGACCGAATGGTGACTTGGTGTCCATTGGTCAGGCACTCAATCTCAACAGCACATTAGTAGCTGTTTTTCAGAGTGTAATTCTTTGTCATGGAGGGCATGATTTTCTTCAAGAACCCTAAAGTATATGCTTCAGTTCTCTGTTGGAGTTTGCCAGAGATGCTATAGAGGTCCAATCACTACAGGTATCTCTAGCACCACTGGACATTCTGGGTAACGCGGCCCAAGAGGCAGAGCTGCTTGTATCACGGCCTAGACCTGCTTTAGGGGCCTTTCTGGCTCTGGAGCCCACTCAAAACTGGCAGCCTTCTGGGTCACCCAGTAACTTGGTTGAAGCCGTGTTCACAAGTGCAGTATATATTGCTTCCATAATCTAAAATGGCCAAATAAATGTTGTACCTCTTTCTTAGTACCAGGAAGTGAGGGGGCAGTGGTGGTTCAGTGGTGGTACTCTTGCCTTCCATGTTCAGGAGACTAGGTTCAATTCCCAGGCAATGCACCACCTGTCTGTCAGTGGGGGTTTGCATGTTGCTATGATGCTGAACAGGTTTCATTGGAGCTTCCAGACTAAGGCAGACTAGGAAGTAAGCCTGGTGATCTACTTCTGACAATCAGCCAGTGACAATCCTGTGGATCACAATGGTCCAATCTGGTCATGGGGATGGAACAGGACCAGGCAGAGTTTTGTTTTGTTGTGCATGGGGTTGCTATGAGTCAGGGAAGTGCAAGGTACAGCATTTTGCCCTTTCAACAAGCTCCAAACCAGGGATTTTTTTGGTCAAGGAAATCTGAGGAGGTGCACAAAGTTTGTGTCCAATTCAGCAAGGGTAATACACACTGGAAAATACAAATATCTTTCTTTCCCTTTTCATATCTACCATCTACTTTCAGGGAACAAAACTGATCATTTTTCATTTTTACCACCCTAACCTCTCTTCCCAGACTTTAGAAATAGCACACCATTGTCTTGTACAATCAGTCATTATTTGGCAAGTAACAGCCAAGGGCTGGCCTTGTAGAAGACATTGCCTTATTTGAGGATTACCTGGCACCATTCCGTAGGTGAGAATACTGAGATCAAGGCAAGGGGTTAGCATAAATCGTGTACTGAAAACATTGTATCTGGGGCTTCTAACCTGTAGGGGTGGGGAGGGAGATTATAAATCTGGCTGTTTGCTGTAAACAAGCACTGTGCTAAACACTTTACATACATGAACTCATAGCAGGCTCATCAGGTAGGTGCTATTATTATCACCTCTACTTTATAGACAGAGACTCTAGGACGTAGGAAGGCTAAGAGATTTGCCCAAGGTCACACAATCAGGAAGTGGGGATTAGAACCAGGAATTCTGGCTCCAGATCTCGGGACTCCACCACTTGGCAATACAGCCGCCAAGGAGTTAGGGATGCAATCCCACACAAATGGGTGGGTGCTGCTTAACTGCTTTCCAACTGGATTATTTCATGTTAAAGACACCTAAGCAGAGAGGAAAAGGAGCCAGACTTTCAAAGCCTTTATTACAAGAGCATAAGAGACCTGTATGGAATTTCCCTGAGAAGACCTGTATATTTGAGCTTTTAAAAAGTCAGAATCCAGGAAGCTTTTCTAACCATAGCCACAACTATCCTTTCAATAACCCCAGCTTTGCAGCAATTTTGACCCCAAGCACGAACTTGTTGGCGCAACCCTAGTTCCTTTGGGTATAATTTTTCATCCAGCAGAATGTGCTTTGCTGACATCGTGAGCAATCATGTCACCCCTATCACATTGCCGAAAAGAGCAGTGATATCTTAGAGTTCGCATAACACCTTTCCTCTGAACAGCTCTAGGCATTTGCAGAATCAAAGGCACTGCTTTATAGTTACTCTTGCTGTATCTGTTTAGTCAACAGGTGTTCTACACCAAATGTGCTAGGGGCTAGACGTGCAAATGTAAATACAAACTCCGCTCCCTGTGCTTTGGGAGCTCACCATCTGGGTGAACAGAAAAACTGGTAGTATATTAACCTTTTAGTGCCTGCTACTTCTTCTTGGCTACTGAAAACTAGCAGGTAACAAAAGAAGTGAACTGGAAGTGGGGAAACTGAAATGGTCAACCCTTGGCCAAGACTTCAACAGCTAGGTTTTTCCCCGGATCTGTGTGTGTCTGGGAGTCCCTGGGTGGTGCAAACGGATAGTATACTCGGCTGCTAACCAAAAGGTTGGATGTTCAAGCTTACCCAGAGATGCCTTGGAAGAAAGGCCTGGCAGGTGATCTACTTCCAAAAAATCAGCCATTGAAAACTCTGTGGAGCACAGTTCTGCTCTGACACATACGGGGTCTCCATGAATTGGAATCAATTCAGCGGCAACTGGTAGTAGTGTGTGTGTCTGGTTGGGTTTCTAACTCACAGCTTTATTATAGGATTAGTATAATGAGCCAGGGCTAGTAAAGTTGTTCCTTGTTCTTATGAAGAGGGAAAAAACTCCTCCATGAAATAACATATGCAATTTTTTGAAAATCATAAGGCCTTTAGCAAATGTCATATTAATTTACCTGGTTTTTAATATATCATAGTGGGCTCAAAGATCAACTAATTTACTTGCGAAAACAATGACTCAGTGGCAGAAATGATCGGTTTCTGAGTTTCTTTTCTGCATTCTTTTCCACTCCAAGGTGGAAACCTTGTCTTGTTTATGTTGAATTCCCAGTGTCTGGCAAAATGCTGGTATATAGGAGGTGTTCAATCATTATGTATTGGCATGTTAAGAAAAAAAAAAAGAGAGGAAGAAATTTAAATAAATCTTTTAGAGACTAACAGCCCCAAAGCAGAGGCTGTTCCATGTTGACTTTGCTCCCAGCCCCCATGCGTGTATCTCTGTCCCCTTCACAGGCAGCTCTGGGCAGCTCTGTGTGCATCTCCTCACTCTCAGCTTCTGTGTCATGGTAGATGATTTCTCCCACACACATACCTGTATCTACCGTGGGCACCTACATGGATCGGAGGGTCAGAGGAAGAAGGGACTGGAGTCACCCTCCCTTCTGCAGGTACCTATGTGACTGTGGAGAGAGAATAGGAGTCAGGTCTTGAGCCCCTGCTCCACCACTTACTGGCCCTGCAACCTGAGGCAAATCCTGTAGGCCCTCTGAGCCTTGGTTTCCTCATCTGTAAAATGGGGATAGCCCAGACTAAGTTGTTGTGTGTAGGGAATGAGTAGTCACCTGTAAAAGGCTGCTGCACTCAGGTTGAGGACTATCACTGATATCACTATTTATTACATCAAGCGCAGTAATAAGAAATTAAAGTCCAGTGAGTCGGCTAACTCAGCACAGAGTTGAGCCCTCCATGATATGTCAGGTAGTGCTTAGCTCTGAGGGGACAGCAGCAAGCAAGATGCACAAGACCCCTGCTTTCTGTGAGCCTTCATTCTGGTAGGGAAGAGAAAAATAAACTTGTGAACAAATTGTTGTTGTTAGCTGCTGTGGAATCTGCCCCCGGCCCGTGGCGACCCCATGCACGAAGGAACCAAACGCTGCCCAGTCCTACACCATCCCCCTGATTGCTTGTGGATTGGATTGTTGTGATCCCTAGAGTTTTCACTGACTGATTTTCAGAAGCAGATTGTCAGGCCTTTCTTCCTAGTTCATCTTAGTCTGGAAGCTCTGCTGGAACTTGTTCAGAACCATAGCAATGCACAAGCCACGCTGGGCACGAGGTAAATTGGCCAGGACTCGAACCCTGGTCTCAGAGTGGAAGGTGAGAAATCTGTGATACAAATTATGAAGATAACACAGGGTTGGAGACCAGACGGTGCCTTGGAAGGCCTCTCCTGAGGAGGTGACACTTTAACGCACTGACCAGAAAGGTAAGAGAAGCCAGCCATTCAAGGTCTGTAGAGAGTACCCCAAACGGGGAGGGCGGGGGCAGTGGGTGCAAAGACCTGGAGGTGGGAATGAGTGCCTGAGACCTGGAGCGCTGTAGCAGTCCCAGAGCCAGGCCCTGCATCCCCGTCTTTCAGCACCCAAGGCAGCTGCCTGCCTGCCTCCCGGCTGCAAACTTCAGCCTGAGACCCTGGGGTGAGGGCTGTCTTGCAGGAGCCTGTGTGTCCAGCTCAGCCTTTCCCACACCAGCTATAGCAGCGCTCGTTCTGTTACAGCCTCCTGCGAGTGCGGTTTTCTTAATTTGGGAGGGTGGGAAGGCTGGCCCAGGCCTGTGGCGGGCCGGGTGGGGCAGAAATGTGTTACCAAAAACCGAACCAAATTTTTTGCCCTCAAGTCAATTCTAACTGAGAGTGACCCTATAGGATAGGGTAGAAATGCCTCATAGAATTTCCATGGCTGTAAATCTTTGCAGAAGCATATTACCACATCTTTCTCCCGAGGAGTGGCTAGTGGGTTTGAACTGCCAACCTTCCACTTATCAGCTTAGCTCTTAACCATTGTGCCACCAGGACTCCTGAAAGGTGTTGTTGGTGTTGTTAAGTGCCGAAGAGTCAGTTCCGACTCATAGGGGCCCTATACACAAAAGAACGAAACACTGCCCAGTCCTGCGCCATCCTCACAATCGATGTTATGCTTGAGCCCATTGCGGCAGCCACTGTGTCAGTTCACCTCGTTGAGGGTCTTCCTCTTTTCTGATGACCTGTACTTTGCCAAGCATGATGTCTTTCTCCAGGGACTGATCCCTCCTGACAACATGTCCAAAGTATGTAAGATGCTGTCGTGCCATCCTTGCTTCTAAGGAGCATTCTGGTTGTACTTCTAAGACAGATTTGTTCATTCTTTTGGCAGTCCATGGTGTATTCAATGTTATTCTCCAACACCACAATTCAAAGGCGTCAATTCTTCTTTAGTCTTCCTTATTCATTGTCCAGCTTTCACATGCACATGATGCGACTGAAAATACCATGGTTTGGGTCAGGCACACCTTAGTCTTCAAGGTCCTTTGAGGCAGATTTACCCAACAGAATGGGTCCTTTGATTTCTTGACTGCTGCTTCCATGGCTGTTGATTGTGGATCCAAGTAAAATGAAATCCTTGACAACTTCAGTCTTTTCTCTGTTTATCGTGATGTTGCTCGTTGGTCCAGTTGTGAGGATTTTTGTTTTCTTTATGTTGAGGTGCAATCCATACTGAAGGCTGTGGTCTTTGATCTTCGTTAGTAAGTGCTTCAAGTCCTTTTCACTTTCAACAAGCAAGGTTATGTCATCTGCATAAAGGAGGTTGTTAATGAGTCTTCCTCCAATCCTGATGCCCCGTTCTTCACATAGTCCTGTTTCTTGGATTATTTGCTCAGCATACAGGTTAAACAGGTATGATGAAAGAATACAACCCTGACACACCCCTTTCCTGACTTTAAACCAATCAGTATCCCCCTGTTCTGTCTGAACAACCACCTCTTGATCTATGTAAAGGTTCATTATGAGCACAATTAAGTGTTCTGGAATTCCCATTCTTCGCAATGTTATCCATAATTTGTTATGATCCACACAGTCGAATGCCTTTGCATAGTCAATAAAACACAGGTAAACATCCTTCTGGTATTCTCTGCTTTTAGCCAGGATCCATCTGACATCAGCAGTAATATCCCTGGTTCCACTTCCTCTTCTGAAACTGGCCTGAATTTCTGGCAGTTCCCTGTCAATATGCTGTTTTTGAATGATCTTCAGCAAAATTTTGCTTGCGTGTGATATTAATGACATTGTTCTATAATTTCCACATTCGGTTGGATCACCTTTGTTGGGAATAGGCATGAATAAGGATCTCTTCCAGTCAGTTGGCCAGGAAGTTGTCTTCCATATTTCTTGGCATAGATGAGTGAGCATCTCCAGCGCTGCATCCGTTTGTTGAAACATTTCAATTGATATTCCATCAATTTCTGGAGTCTTGTTTTTCACCAATGCCTTCAGTGTAGCTTGGACTTCTTTCTTCAGTACCATCGGTCCCTGGTATATGCTACCTCTTGAAATGGTTGACCATTGACTAATTCTTTTTGGTGTAATGACTCTGTGTATTCCTTCCATCTTCTTTTGATGGTTCCTGGGTCATTTAATATTTTCCCCATAGAATCCTTCACTATCGCAACTCGAGGCTCGAATTTTTGTTTCAGTTCTCTCAGCTTGAGAAACGCCGAGCGTGTTCTTCCCTTTTGGTGTTCCATCTCCAGCTCTTTGCACATGTCATTATAATACTTTACTTTGTCTTCTCGAGCTGCCCTTTGAAATCTTCTGTTCAGTTCTTTTACTTCATCAGTTCTTCCTTTCGCTTTAGCTGCTTGACATTCAAGAGCAAGTTTCAGAGTCTCCTCTGACATCCACCTTGGTCTTTTCTTTCCTGTCTTTTCAATGACCTCTTGCTTTCTTCATGTATGATGTCCTTGATGTCATTCCACAACTCATCTGGTCTTCTGTCACTAGTGTTCAATGTGTCAAATCTATTCTTGAGATGGTCTCTAAATTCAGGTGGGATATACTCAAGGTCATATGAAAGTGATCAAACATGCAATCAAGATGCATTGATAATTACTGGTGATTGGAATGCAAAAGTTGGAAACAAAGAAGAAGGACCAGTAGTTGGAAAATATGGCCTTGGTGATAGAAACAATGCTGGAGATGGAATGATAGAATTTTGCAAGACCAACGACTTCTTTATTGCAAATACCTTCTTTCACCAACATAAACGGCCACTACGCACATGGACCTCTCCAGATGGAATACACAGAAATCAAACCGACTACATCTATGGAAAGAGAGGATGGAAAAGCTCAATATCATCAGTCAGAACAAGGCCAGGGGCAGACTGTGGAACAAACCATCAATTGCTCATGTGCAAGTTCAAGCTAAAACTGGAGAAAATCAGAGCAAGTCCAAGACAGCCAAAATAAGAATAGTGTTGGGGAAGATGAAAGAAGAAGAAAAAAAAAGAGGCAGAGAGGGAAGGTGTGGAGGGGGCTGTACATGCCTACCCAGCCCAGATCCTACAGAGAACTCCAGAATCCTGGTCATCCTCTTCTCCCAATTCTGTCTTTTGGGCAGAGGGGACCTGGGGATGGACTGCCTGTGCCTGGGATGCCCCCTTCACCCTTGACTTCTAATTGCGGTCCTGCCAATCTTTCTGCTAGCAGCCAAGTGCTTAGCCAAGGCCCAGCCCAGATGCTGCCAGCTGCAATGTCCTCTGAACTTCCCCCCACCCCCCTGCCACCTCAGTGAGAGGCTTTGGGGGCTGAACGTGGCTCTTGGCATGGACTCCTTGAATCATCAAGTCTTCTCTGTGGTTCCTTCTGCCTTGGGACTTGAGTGCCCCCCTCACCACCAGGGGAGAGGAGGAGTTTTGGCATTTAAGCGCTCTCTCTCACAGGGATGGCAGAGGGGAGGAGGGGAGTTTCAGAGGAGAGTGCAGTCTGGGGGCATCTAGGCTGGGCCTTGAAAGCTAAGCAGGATCGCAATCAGGTGTCATGGGTGGGAGGGCATCCTGGGCAGAGGGAGGGACCTGGGCAAAGGCACCAAGGCAGAGGGATGGCATCAAGCCATGCTAAGAGCACAAGGGGCCAGAGAGTCTGCCATCTCCACTTCTCTCCTTTTCTCCCCTGCTGTGGATATTCGGAAGTGTGTGTGCTGCCAGAAGTTTCCTTAGGCTGAATCTGCTGTTAGAGTGAATCGCAATATGGGAAGGGAGGGGAGCCAGCTGCGGGGGTAGCGACAGGAGGGCAAGGGGAGGAATGGCAGCAGCTGTAGTCCCTGCTCCAGGCTTTTGCTTATCTAGATGGTGCCCGGGTTAGAGCCAGAAGTGCCTGGAGGAAGTGGAGAGGGGTCAGGAAGAGCATGAGGGATCCTGGGAGCCTGGAGAGATGGGTGGAGAGGGTTCTTGGTGACCCTAGAGTCAGGTTCCAGGACTGCTTGGAGGCAATGGGGGAGGAAGACCAGTGGAGAAATGTAGAGGATCCTAGTGGTCTCAAGGGGCCCCAGAGAACCCAAGGAATGAATGTTCTGTGAAGCTAAAGGAATCAGGGGATTTGGGGGTCAGGTTTGGAAGATGTTAGAGGGAATTAGGGCTTTTGTAGACTCTGGGGGCTGAAACTAGAAGTCTAGAGTAGATGAAGAGATTTAAGGTTCCCACTGGCTGTGTGGACCCCCTTCTCTCCTTTTGCATGGTTCAGAGCGTAGACTTTGTAGCTCAGAAGGAATCGCTGGCAGCCAAGCCTGTGATTTCCTGGTGCAACCCTGGAGGGTGAGGTCCTCAACTGTGGTATAAACAACACCCATAAGCACCACAAGGAAGAAGTTCAGGGACCTGGACAGTAGCCCCCTTTCTGTTCCCATTTGTGCCAGGGATTGTGTTGCAAACTATGTGGTAGGCTTTCTATTTGACAGATGAGTTAAATTGAAACTCAGAGAAGTAAATTACCTATAATTTGCTCAAGTGAACTAATACATATGTTTATCTATCAGGTCTGGCTCCAAAGCCTGTGTTTTTTCTTCTCCGTGCCCTCTGCCCCTAGCTGGTTTATCATTAATTCATTGAGCATCTATTGAAAATCCATTATGTGCTGGAGTGTGTGATACGTTCAAAGAATACAAAGATAAATGAGACACTAAGGCAGAGGAGATGCATAAGTAAGCAAATCCAGGTAATTCAGCATGGTGGGAACTGAACTAGAAGCAGGGGATTTACTAGGAGAGTGTAACAGGGAGTGGTCCATTTTGCCTGGGATGAGGTTGCATGGGCGGAGAGTTCAGGAAAGGCTTCAGAGAGGAGGTAATAGTTGAGAGAGTGGATTTAAAGGGTGAGCAGATGACCTTTGGGATGAATGAGAAGGGAGACATGCAGGAGAGTGAAGGCTGTTCCGGATGGAGGGAGCAAAGCGAGTGAAGGCCTAGAGCTGCTGTGTCCCTTGGGAGATGTCATGGGTGTGAAGGGGCAGGAGCTCAAGAGATGAAGCTCAAGTTGCCGGCCTGTCTGAGAGCTTTGCCTTAGCTTGCTAGCACTAGGGAGCCATTGAGGGACTTTCAGCAGGGAAGTGATGAGATCTGTTTCCTTACCCTCATCCCTTCCTTCTTGTTCATAGCACATGGTTCCCACATCTCCATGAGAGCTTGTCATGGCATACTGTACTTACTCATGTGCCTTCTCTCCCTGGAAGCAGTGTGTTCCTCAAGGGCAGGGACTGGCTTTTGTCTACCTTGTGACTTCTCTACCCAACCCAGGGCCTAGTATAAGTAGATGTTCAGCACATCTTGGCTAAATTAATGAAGTCTTTTTTTAAGACCTTCCTCTATGCTAAAAGATTGCTTGGTGCTGGTGCCAGGCAATTGTATAAGACACCACTCCTGCCTATCAAGACTCAGGCCTCACCCATCTCCATAGCCCTCTCAGCCTAGTGTGGGGAACCTTGTATTCAACGTAATAGAGTGGAAAAAGCACGAACAGGTCTGACTTTGAATACCAGCTCCACCATTGATTAGTGGAGGGGCTTTGGGTAAGTTATTTCACTTCTTAAGGCTCAGTTTCCTCATCTGTAAATGTTGGTCATAATTTGAAGCCCACCAGATTGTTTTGTGTGTTAAAGCCTATGCCAAGTGCAGACGTGTAGTAGGTGCTCAATATATTTTAGATATGATAATAATAAATATGTATAATAACTACCATGGGCACTGGAGCCCTGGTGGTACAGTGGTTAAGAGCGCGGCTGCTAACCAAAAGGTCGGCGGTTCTAATTCACCAGCTCCTTGGAAACCTTATGAGATAGTTCTACTCTGACCTATAGGGTTGCTATGAGTCAGAATTGACTCGATGGAATTGGGTTTCTGTTTTTTTTTTTTTTTTCTGTTATCATAGGCACTGGTCACTTACCTATTGTTTTTCAACTCTAAATTCTCCCCTTCACACTCTGCTCTGTGATGCAGGGACTGAGACCCTGCAAACCACATTTCTCAGACTCCTTTATCATCAGGCTCTCTTCTTAGGTTCTGCCGGTAGCAGGTGCTAGAGGCAGACACCGTAGGATGAAGGGACTTGCTCACTCCTATTTTTTTCCTTTCAGTGTTGCTCCAGTACAAGCTTGGGCAGCACCGCTGCTCTGAGGCCTGCATCCTAGCTCTCTGGGGCCCCTTCCCTGAGTTTCTAGATTCTGATGACCCCAACCTCACCCACTTGTTCTCCCAGCCTATGGTGGTAGCCTCTTTCTGTAGTTATTATCTCTGTATTACTTAGTGTTCCATTTTGCTTTTTAGCCCTCCAACACCAGTACTGCCAACTCTTATATTCAATACTCTCTGTGGAAATACCTAGGGTGGTTTGTTTTCCTGAAGGGACTCCTAACATTAATACCAGAGACTCTGGTGACATAGTTAAGAGCTACATCTGTTAACCAAAATGTCAGTGGTTCGAATCCACCAAGTGCTCCTTGGAAATCCTATGGGGCAGTTCTACTCTGTCCTATAGGGTTGCTATGAGTTTGAATTGACATGACAGCAACGGGTTTGATTTGGATCAACGCTAATACCAGGGCTTAATATGACAGCAGGTACTAAATGCCCCATGGACGATGAAGAGATCAGAAAGGGCATATTGGGAGTCTCAAAGACCACATGTCTGTCAGTTTGTTGTACTGTAAGGGCTTGTGTGTTGCTGTGATGCTGGAAGCTATGCCACTGGTATTCAGATACCAGCAGGGTTACCCATGGAGGACATGTTTCAGCTAGGCTTCCAGACTAAGACAGAGAAGGAAGAAGGACCCAGCAGTCTACTTCTGAAAAGAGTTAGCCAGTGAAAAGCTTACGAATAGCAGCTGAACATTGTCAGATACAGTGCCAGAAGATGAGCCCCCCAGGTTGGAAGGCACTCAAAAGGCGACTGGGGAAGAGCTGCCTCCTGAAAGTAGAATTGACCTTAATGATGTGAATGGAGTGAAGCTTTCGGGACCTTTGTTTGCTGGTGTGGCATGACTCAAAATGAGAAGAAACAGCTGCAAACATCCATTAATAACTGGAACCTGAAATGTATGAAGTATGACTCTAGGAAAATTGGAAATCATCAAAAATGAAATGGAACGAATAAACATCAATATCCTAGGCATTAGTGAGCTGAAATGGACTGGTATTGGCCATTTTGAATTGGACCATCATACAGTTTACTATGCCAGGAATGACAACTTGAAGAGGGATGGTGTTGCATTCATTGTCAAAAAGAATATTTCAAGATCTATCCTGAAGTACAACACTGTCAGTGATAGGATAATATCCATACACCTACAAGGAAGACCAGTTAATAAGACTATTATTCAAATTTACGCACCTACTTCTAAGATTAAAGATGAAGAAATTGAAGATTTTTACCAACTTCTGCAGTTTGAAATTAATGGAACATGAAATCAGGATGCATTGATAATTACTGGTGATTGGACTGTGAAAGTTGAAAACAAGAAGGATCGGTAGTCGGAAAATATGGCCTTGCTAATAGAAACAATGCTGGAGATCAAATGACAGAGTTTTGCACCAACATAAATGGCGATTATACACATGGACCTCTCCAGATGGAATACACAGAAATCAAATCGACTACATCTATGGAAAGAGACGATGGAAAAGCTCAATATCATCAGTCAGAACAAGGCCAGGGGCTGACTGTGGAACAGACCATCAATTGCTCATATGCAAGTTCAAGCTGAAACTGGACAAAATTAGAGCAAGTCCACAGAGCCAATGCACAACCTTGAGTATATCCCACCCAAATTTAGAGACAATCTCAAGAATAGATTTGATGCGATGAACACTAATGACTGAAGATCAGACAAGATGTGGAACGACATCATACATGAAGAAAGCAAGAGGTCATTGAAAAGACAGGAAAGAAAAGACCAAGGTGGATGTCAGAGGAGACTCTGAAACTTGATCTTGAAAGTCGAGCAGCTAAAGCAAAAGGAAGAATTGATGAAGTAAAAGAACTGAACAGTAGATTTCAAAGCGCCTCTCGAGAAGACAAAGTAAAGTATTATAATGACATGTGCAAAGAGCTGCAAATGGAAAACCAAAAGGGAAGAACACGCTCGCGTTTCTCAAGCTGAGAGAACTAAAACAAAAACTCAAGCCTCGAGTTGCAATAGTGACGGATTCTATGGGGAAAATATTAAACGATGCAGGAAGCATCAAAAGAAGACGGAAAGAATAAACAGAGTCATTATACCAAAATAATTCTTCGACGTTCAACCATTTCAAGAGGTGGCATATGATCAGGAACCAATGGTACTGAAGGAGGAAGTCCAAGCTGCACTGAAGACATTGGCGAAAAACAAGGCTCCAGAAATTGATGGAATATCAACTGAGATGTTTCAACAAACAGATGCAGCGCTGGAGGTGCTCACTCATCTATGCCAAGAAATTTGGAAGACATCTGCCTGGCCAACCCACTGGAAGAGACCTATATTCATGCCTAGTCCCAAGAAAGGTGATCCGACTGAATGTTGAAATTATCGAACAATATCATTAACATCACAGGCAAACAAAATTTTGCTGAAGATCATTCAAAAGCAGCTGCAGCAGTACATCGACAGGGAATTGCCAGAAATTCAGGCCGGTTTCAGGAGAGGACATGGAACCAGGGATATCCCTGCTGATGTCAGATGGATCCTGGCTGAAAGCAGACAATACCAGAAGGATGTTTACCTGTGTTTTATTGACTATGCAAAGGCATTTGACTGTGTGGATGATGACAAACTATGGATGACATTGCGAAGAATGGGAATTCCAGAACACTTAGGTGTGCTCATGAGGAAACTTTACATAGATCAAGAGGCAGTTGTTCGGACAGAACAGGGGGATACTGATTGGTTTAAAGTCGGGAAAGGTCTGCGTCAGGGTTGTATTCTTTCACCATACCTATTCAATCTGTATGTTGAGGAAATAATCCGAGAAGCCGGACTATATGAAGAAGAATGGGGCATCAGGACTGGAGGAAGACTCATTAATAACCTGCGCTATGCAGATGACACAACCTTGCTTGCTGAAACTGAAGAGGACTTGAAGCACTTACTGATGAAGATCAAGGACAATAGCCCTCAGTATGGATTACACCTCAACATAAAGAAAATAAAAATCCTCACAACTGGACCAATAAGCCACATCATGTTGAATGGAGAAAAGATTGAAGTTGTTAAGGATTTTAATTTTACTTGGATCCACAATCAACAGCCATGGAAGCAGCAGTCAAGAAATGAAGTGACCCATTGCATTGGGCAAATCTGCTGCAAAGGACCTCTTTAAAGTGTTGAAAAGCAAAGATGTCACCTTGAAGACTAAGGTGCACCTGACGGAAGGCATGCTATTTTCAATCACATCATATGCTGGACAGTGAACAAGGAAGACCGAAGAAGAATTGATGCATTTGAATTGTGGTGTTGGCGAAGAATATTGACTATACCATGGACTGCCAAAAGAACAAATAAATCTGTCTTGGAAGAAGTACAACCAGAATGCTCCTTAGAATCAAGGATGGTGAGACTGTGTCTTAAATGCTTCAGACGTGTTGTCAGGAGGGATCAGTCCCTGGAGAAGGACATCATGGTTGGTAAAGTACAGGGTCAGTGGAAAAGAGGAAGACTCTCAACGAGATGGATCGACACAGTGGCTACAACAATGGGCTCAAGCATAACATCGATTGTGAGGATGGCACAGGACCGGGCAGTGTTTCGTTCTGTGGTACATAGGGTTGCTATTAGTGGGAACCAACTTGACAGCACCTAACAACAACAATGAAAACAAAGACCAAAAGAAGGGAGGATGGATGTGGACTGATGTTGAGGCAAATCCAAGCAGGGCACAGGCCTTGTGATGGGCAGCATGGTGCAAGCCGGCAGATAGGGAAGAGTTTAGGTTGATTGGAACATGGGGTTTGTATTGGGCAGGGACATACCATGATGCCGGAAAGGCAAAGTTGCTGCTGGAAGTGAAGGGCTTAAATGCCAAGGCCTTCACAGGCAGAGAAGACACAATTTAGATTTAAAGACAGGGACTGAAGGGCAAGAGAGGACAATTCAGCTATCCTCTCAGGCCTTGAGGCAGGCTGGGTGGTAGAAGGGGGCTGGAGCTTTAGTAGTCGGCTATGTGATCTTAGGCAAATCATTTTGCCTCTCAGATCATTGATGCCATCTTTTTAAAGTGAATTTGAAAAAAAAATCATACTTCGGAAAAAGCTGCGTGCTGGTATATTGACATTAGATACTACTCTGAGTAAGTGGGAAGGAGCAGCTCTAGGGGAGGGGCTTGCAGGTAGGGGGAGGGTATTTCCATGCTGGAAAGAGAGGAAACGGGGAGCCCAGTGGGAAAGAATTTGAGGGGAGGCCTTAAAGGGTCTGGATGGTTCAGACTGGGAGGAGGGGTTGGGCAGTTGTAGGAGGGAGACAGGTTTGGGTGGTGAGTGTGGTATGTCTGGGAAATGAAGGGGTGAGGAAACCCAGACTCTGGTCCACTGAGGTCACTATAGGTGGAGCTGGTCCCGCAGGTTGGGAAGGGAAGGTACCCTCACTTTTTGTGGCCCCAAAGACACTGCAAGCAGAGGGCTGTCAGCCTCCCTTGGGATGGTTCAGGTCCAGAGTTGCCAGGAATCTCTGAGAAAGTTTGCCTTCCATCTCCTGGAAAACATCATGGGGCTACAAAAACATTTACCAATCATAAATTCAAGAAAACTGACTCTGGCCAAGCCCAGGACACGGGGGCCAATGTTCTTGGCGAAGGTGTGTGGGACAGACCGGGTAGGGAGAGGGTACAGCCAGGGGCCTGACAAGCTCTGACCCTGCTCATGGTGAGCCCCGTACCTCGTCCATCTGGGCAGGGAGGCTCGTTCTTTTAAAAAGCAAACTGCTCGTTTCTCACTATGTAAATAATGTATGTTTTATTAAAAAACAAAACAAAACAGAAAGTAGAGATAAGCAAAAAGAAGATATAAATCACCCCTAATCCCATCACCTAGGTGTGTGTATGTATACGCTTTCAGACATTTTTCTGAGTTTGTACTTGTAAATGTAAAAAATGGCATCACTTTTATTATTCGTGACCTGCTCTTTTCCCTCCGCAGTACATCATGGCCGTCTGCCCGTGTCACTAAGTGTACTGCTACAGCATCTTTGTAAATAAGACCACAATTAGATAACAAGGATAATAATTTGTGTAGTGCTCTGTAGCTTACAAAGCACTTGGCTTCCATTATCTTATTTCAGCCCTTGGCCTTTCTGCACAGGGGTCTCTCCCTGAGGAAGTTCTGCTTTCCAAAGAGGCCCCCTTTCACACCTGTGCCTCCCACCTGGCTGAACGCCTTCTCACAGTCCAACTTTCATTCTCTACTTCAGCAGCAGTTGACTTCCACTCAGACTGCCATTGCCAGAGTTGGATGCTGGCTGGACCTCCTCCTAGGTTTTCTGTCCAACCTCTGGCCTTTTTGTCCTCACTTGCTCCGCCTTCCAGAGAGGACAAACCTCTGCCTCATTTTCTCAAGAATCCTTCACCATAGTCCTTTCTCCCCCACCGCCACCCTAGTCTTCTCAGCAGCATTCACCCTTCCCCTCTCTCTCCCTGCACCTCTGCTCGCCTCCCTCCTCCTGCCTCCTTCTGGATAAGGAGCACAGCCTGATCAAACCCAGAGGGAGAGCCTGAGCAGGCCTTCTGTTCTCTCAGGAGGTGCCCGTCTTTATCTCTGAAAATGATTGAACAGAAAGTCTGTCTCCCTGTTGTTGCTCACGAGAGGGAAGGGTTGGGGGCCAGATTTGCAGAGACTGAAGGTGGGTGAGATGTCCTGGGATGGTCTCAAGGACTTCCATTGCTATGAGGAGAGGGTTCTGAACTCCAATCTCCTTACTTCTCTCTCCCCCTTGCCTCACTTTGTTTCTCCCTCTCCCCACCAACTCCCCCCACCCCCATCCTTCTCTGTCTTCTCTCTGTGTGACATTAGGAGAATGGCTTGGGTGCTTGACAGCTGCCGTCCACTCTGGGGGGAGGGGTGGAGATGGGGACCACCTTTGCTGCAGCCCTTTGCTCTGTAACCAGAGCCAGGAGGAGCCGGAACTGAGAGCGCCTCACTTTGTCCTGCCTCCACCAAGGGCTGGCTCAGTGGCACAGCACCCCAGGCCTCAGGTCACCTCTACCTGCACCTCCACAGGCTTCTGGGCCTCTCTTCCTGGAGAGAGGTCTACAACCTGTCCTCCCCACCCTCACAAAGAAGCATCAGTTGTTCTTGAGCTTGGAAGGTGTGGGACATGAGACCCACAACTCCCAGCATCTCTTTGCCCAGGTGGAGGACCTATCACGAGGACACTGGGACAGCTTCGGGGGGTGATGATGAACGTGACATTGTGCCTCCACTCCATTACCCCCTCACCCTCAGCCAGCTGCAGGTTACGTTTTTTGAGAACTATTATTGAGTTCTGTCTGAATCTGGGGCAGGAAAGGAGGGGATCAGGAAGGGTGTTCCTGAATTTTCTCCTTCAGTCACTGCATTTACCCTTCTGCCTCTGTAGTAAGGTGTCCATCCCTTCCTATCCAGGTCAACCTATTGTCTGTCCCCAGCTATCTCTGAGGGGAGACACTTCTTCCCTCCACAAACTTCCTCATATAGTTGGGAAGTCCCTTCTGAAGTCTCTTCTATTTCTCTTGCTATCTTGTCAAATCCATTTTTTTTCTAGGACATAGATGGCAGTAGAACTTATCTTCCAGCATCACTACATTTTTCTCCAAAAAGTTCTTCCGGGCCAGCTACCAGCTGCTGGATTTTGGAGTCAGAGTCCAGACAGCATATTTCTGAAGCCCTCTCCACGTCCAGATGGCCAACACTTCCAGAGCATACAATGTTCGGCACAGTGAAGATTAGGGGGCATGGGCGGTGAGGAGAGGGTTTGACCTCATTGCTGCATTCCGGGCCTGTGCCAGTTCAGATGTACCTGTGGTGTGTGCGTGTGCGTGTGCATGTGCGTGTCTGTGTGTGTGCGCGCGCGCGCGCGCGACTCAGATGGAGACTTCCACTCTGCTGGAGACCAGTATAGAAGGGAGGGAGAGCTGCAGTCCCACCGGCGGCCGTTAGGGGGCACTGTCGCTTTAGTCACAAGTGACTGCCAGGAGTAGGGCAAAGGGGCAGCTCCAGACAGGTGGTCCTCGCTGCCCACCCTACCCTTGTTAGACTACTGTGTATAAGTTATAGTTGCTTCCTTAGAGACAGTCTCACACAGACTCATGCCTGCTCCACTCAGGCCCTGTCCCAAGGAACTGTGGTTTGCTGGACAGCTGCTGAGGGCCTGGATTCAGGCAAGCTGGTACAGAATGCTAAAAAGCGCTGAGCCATGATCAGCCCCTCGCACTGCCACCCCTTCCCCCAGGTTTTGAGTCATTCTTCCGCAACTCTTCACCTTAGCATGCCGTCATGGCACTGGTATAAAAGCCTTGGAACTGATTCCCCTGTGTCCTCTCCAATATGTCTTAGAGGCATTTCACCACTTGTGGGACTTCCAGAAGCTGCGATTCGGGTCTCCCACAATAACCGTAGTGAGGCAGACACACAACCCTACTCTGATGTGTGACCCCTGCCTTGGGTGGGGGTGTCCCCTATGGACTGGTGATGTCGTCGGGGCTCCTCCTCCCCCCATCCCGTGTGTTCTGCCCACTTAAAGCCTACCCTGTAATACCCTAGAAAATGTCTGCCCAATGGAAATACCAAAGGACAAAATAAATATGAGGTGTGGGGGATGGTGTTAAGGCTGGGAGGCCAGATGCAAAGGCCCCCTGCCAGGCTCAGCCACTTCTGGCCTCAGAGCAAGAGATAATAGCAAGGTTGTCCCATTTAACTGCCATGGCAACCCTGGCTGCTCAGGTTCTCATGGAGGTGGTGTTTGACAGCAGTGTATTTATCTCGTACCATCGTCTTAGGGTCACCACCTCAAGTCCCAAAGGAGGGCGAGAGGAAGTTCATCCAACAGTAACACCATATAGATGGAGAGCTAATGGGCTGCTCGGGACCAGGGTACAAACAGACCACAGCATTTATTGTGCCTTCCCCAGTCTTCCCATGAGAGGAGGGGGTGGGGGGCAAGGGTGAGGGAAGGGAGGAAGACAAGGCTCTTAAAGACTTAATAATCCAGGGTAGGAGGGGGATGGAAGGGGAAGAGATTGGGGGATGGGCTGAATCTGCCCCAAGGGATGCCCCTGGAGAAAAGGGTGGAGGAGCACCAAGCTTGGGGGTCCCTGGGTGGGGTGCAGGGAGAGGAAGAGCTGATTGATGGGTGGGTGGAGGAGAGGGCAGGCCTGCTAGGGGGCATGCTGGGAGTCCGCTGTGATACCCCCTGCACCTGGTATCTTACCTAGTGGTAAGAAGAGCAGTCATATGGACCCCCACCCCCAGCACCCCAAGCATTGATGGAGAAGACTCCAGGCCTGGTTCTGACTGCTCATCTGGTTTCAGAATGTGGTGACGGCCCTGGATGTCCAGAAGAGACCCAACGCTGAGGGTAGGGTTCTCTGGATCCTGCCTTCAGGGTGGGCAGTCCCTTTCTTGCTAGTCTGAGCAGAGTTACTTTGAGGACCAGGAAAAGTCTAATCCCCGGACTAACTCCTGGTCCCCCTGTTGTGATCCTGCTTACTTTCTCACAGAGAACTCAGACTCCTGAGAAAATCTTTCCTGCAGTGGGTTGGCTCTGATACCCCCTGCATCCAACCTTTTCTGCTCCTGCCCCACCCATGGCCACCTCTGTCCTGAGTGTGGGGTGGAGGTGTGAACACCTGGACATCCCATGGCAGCAAGGCTGGGTTCCTTCCTCTCTGCCCACAGGAAGGAGGCCAGTCATCAGGGAACGGGGTGCCCCTCAGTGCCATGGACCCCCATTTGGGGGGCTGAAGTTTGAGGAAGCATCTCCTGGGGCAGGGGGGGAGTTGGGCTCTGCCTCAGTGGGCAGCAGGGAAGCCCGGCCCCCCTGGCACTCTGGGCTGTAATAGAAGGAGAGGAGGCGGAAAGAGGGCCGCAGCTCCTCCTGTATGCTGTCTAGGATGTGGGTGAAGGTGGGGCGCAGGCGCGGGCTCTGCTGCCAGCAGCGGCTCATCAACTCCTGCCTGGTGGGGAGTGGGGAGTGTCAGAAGGGTCCTGAGACCCAGCCATACCCTGGGCCTCCTGCACTGTGTGGGTTACAGGGATTGTCTGGAAGGGTCAGAGGGGAGCGAATGGGGGTTGTAGTGGAAATTTCTAATTGGGGGGTCGTAGCCGGGGAAGAAGGAGCCCTGGTGGTGTGAGGATTAAGGGCTTGGCTCTTAACCAAAAGGTCAGTGATCAGAACCCACTAGCTGCTCCGTAGGAGAAAAGACCTGGCAGTCTGCCCCTGTAAAGATTACAGTCTAGGAAGCCTACAGGGCAGTTCTACTCTGTCCTGTAGGGTCACTACGAGTTGGAATCGACTCGATGGCACACAACAACAAAGCTGGGGATGAATCAGTGGAAGCAAAAGCATCAGAGGAGGTGGGCCAGAATCACCGGGGCGGGGCAGAGCAGGGCCGAGGAAGGGGCAGGACGGGGTGACTCACAGCTGAGGGGGGCAGCCTTCCAGCTCCTCCAGAACCCCGCCGTCCATGACAAACTTGAGCACCTGCTCATTGGACAGGCCCTGGTAGGGTTGTTCGGCCAAGGTCACGATCTCCCAGAGCACCACGCCAAAGGACCTGGAGGGCATGCAGGGGGCTGAGCCCAGCACCCTTTACCCCTGCTCAGTGTACCCCAAGGGAGGAGAATGTCCCAGGCCCCTCCCCAGATACCACCTCCACAGCCCCTGAACCCTGTGCTCCAGCCAGGCCCCACCAGACATCCGAGTGGGTGGTGAAGATTCCATCTTTGAGAGACTCAGGGGCCATCCAGCGCACCGGCAGCAGCCCCTTCCCTCCCTTGCGGTAATAATCTGTCTCATACACGTCCCGAGTCATCCCGAAGTCTGGAAAGTAAGGGTGGAGGGGGTCTTGGGGAGAAGAGCCACACACCTGCTCCTGCCCCAGGAATACCCCCCCAACCCTCTCTGCCTCCACAGTCTCCAGGAGTCCTGGAATGTGAGGACTCAAGACCTCTGGGATCATCCCATCAAATCCCTCTGCCCTCAGAAAACGAGCCTGATATCCGGTGTGGGAGTGATTTGCTGAAGTTCTCACAGGTTATTGGGGACAATGCTGTGGGTTAAGCCTAGGTCTCCTGACATCTAATTTAAGGGAGTCCCTTTACTTCTCAGGCCTCCCTTGCCCGCCTGGTACCCTCTCCTCTGTACCCCCAATCTTGACGGTGAAGTCCTGGGACACCATACAATTGCGGGCCGCCAGATCTCGGTGAACGAACTTGTTGGCAGCAAGGTATGCCATACCATCTGCAATCTCACCAGCCATCTGGATCATGTCCCCCAGCGCGGGCCGTGGGAGCCCAGGGTTGTTCTGGGGCCAAGAGAGGAAGCTTGTGAAGGAGGAACCTAGAGGCTGCACTCCTGACCAAAGACTGTCCCAGCTGTGCCCATGTCTTCTCTAATTCTCCAGTCCTAGAATAGGACTAGCCCCTTAACCCAGGGTCCTCCTGGTACCCACCTCTGCCTCAGGCCGCAGAGATCTAAGGTGGCTCTTGAGGTCGCCACGGGTCATTAACTCCATGATGACCAGAGTTGGCTGGCCCTGGGACACCACACCCAGGAGACGTACCTGTGATGAACAAAGAGCCTAGCTGCAGGTCCACCCCAGCTCCCCTTAATCTATGTGGCTAAACCCTTGATCCACTGTGACACCAACGCTGACCCTAACCAAAACCATGACCCTAATCCTAATCCTAACCTAACAATGACCCTAACACTAACCCATGACCTTGATCATATCTATCGTCCCAAACATAAACTTGGCCCAACCCTGACCTTGATCTCAATTGTGACCTTGAGAATGATCTGGACACCCAGTATTGACCCCAACCATGATTGACCTCAGCCCTAGCCATGACCTACCATGACCCTATTTTGAAGCCAACCCCAGCCATGAACTTTACTCCAATTAGGATCGTAACCACAGTCCCAATTCTGATCTTGATGGTGCCTTGACCTCATCCCTGACCATTTCCCCCTTACCACATGAACTTTACCTGAATTATGACCCTGACAGTGCCCCTGACCTTCCCTTACCACATGGTGACACTTGAATGCCTTCATGACAGAGGCCTCCTTGAGGAACTCAATGCATTCCCGTGGGCTGGCCAGCTCATTCACCGTCTTCAGGGCCACAGGCGTGGACTCCTCTCCAGCCTCAAGTCCTCTTGCCAGCCCCTCGTATACCATCCCGAAAGAGCCCTGGCCTAGTTCCCGGATTATGGAGATTTGCTCCCGAGGCACCTCCCACTCGTCAGGGATGTACACTGAGAGGAGGTGGTGGGTCACAGGCAAGGATGCTGCTTACTGCCGTGCCCCCACCCACTTCTCCCCTCCTCTTCAGAAAGGCTCCTGTCCCGAGGCCACCTTCTCTAAGAAGGTCTCTGGAAGTCTGCCTCCCTTTCCCACACCACCTGGCCCCCGGCCCCCAGACCTACTATCAGAGGCACTGAAGTACTCTGGATTCACGGAGGCATACAGGGTGCTGTTTCTGCAATGGGAGGTGAGGGGGTCAGGGTGGAAAGGCTCTCAGGAAGGCAAGAGCAAAGTCAGAGGACAAGAAAAAGGGGCTTTGGGATGAGGAGGGAAGTTACTGACCACATGCCCATGCCCTGCTC
Organism: Elephas maximus indicus; assembly: GCF_024166365.1. Taxonomy (NCBI): domain Eukaryota; kingdom Metazoa; phylum Chordata; class Mammalia; order Proboscidea; family Elephantidae; genus Elephas; species Elephas maximus. Next base: position 194,590,429 of record NC_064821.1, read on the forward strand.
AGGGTACTCCTGGGGGACCTGAAGCACTTTCCAGACCAGGCTTGGTCCTAGTCCTGGGATCTAATAGGCTGGGAGTAGGGAGAACACAAGTGGAGGGGCTCCCACCTTCTCAGCCAATTCTTAGGCTAGCTAATCAGGGCCCTGCCTCCATTTCCCTCTTGTATTCAGTCTCAGGAGGATTTGACACATCCTGAGGTCTCCTGCCTCTCCCCTTGCTGTGGCAGGACCACCTTCATTACTTCTTAGTTTGGGCTGAGAATGTGAAGACTAACAGTTCTGAGACACCCAGAGCTGAGGGCTTTCCTAGGATACAGGACTTTCACTGCTAAAACCAGGAAAGTTGCAGGCAATCCAGGGCGAGTTGGCCACCTTAGCTGAGAGATGTTTCTCCTCTATGTCACCCCCAGGGGAGTAGTGAGTGCTCTCAGGAAGTCTTCCAGCTAGCTCCTCTACCACCCTCAAACTGCATTGACTTTATGGTGAAGGCTGAGAGAGATAAGGGGTGGGAACTGGTGGGGCTTGTCATCACCTCTTCTTGCCATAGAAGAAACCGAGGGCCACAAGAATGACGAGCAGCATAAGCCCCACAGGGGTGACAGTGAGAAGGATGTGCAGCCCCCCGGAGTTCTCCTCCTCTGCAGGTAATAGGACAGAGTCAGAGGGCAGTAGAAGGTCGGGCCATCTCGACAAATGGAGAAGTCAGATGATAGAGAATGATTCTCCTTCCACACTGGGAGTTGAGGGTGGGGGAAGGATGGGATAGAGGGAACTGTGGTGGGGTAGAGGCCCAGGTGGGGCTGTTTTGGAGTATAGGTCTGGGACAGAGGCTGTGTGTACCTGGGCCAGGGATGTAGAAGGCAACACTGTCTGTCCAGGAGCCATTGCCAGCCAGTGAGGTTGCCCGAACCCTGGCAGAATAGTTTCCAGGGGGCAGCAGGGCCAGGTGGACTCCCCCAAACTTGGCATATCGCAGGCGGGACACACACAGCACTGTGGCTTCCTGAGGGCAACACAGGGCAGCTGGCTGGGAGCGGATGGAAGTGCAAACTGGGACTAGGGTAGGGGGTCCTCTGGGAATACCTACCTCTCCAGAGCGACGATACTTGATCTCATACTTGAGGATGAGTCCATTGGGGTCCGGTGGCTCAAGCCAGCGTAGGAGGACACTGCTCTTGCTGGCCGCCTCCCAGGCCACCTTCCCTGGGATACCATCAGCCTCTCCTGCAGGAGGGGGCACCCGGCAGCCGGGCCACAAGTATTTCCTCTCACCTTCGTGTTCAAACCCAAGTCGGGCGAAGTTGGGAAGGTTGGGGGATTATGAATTGGGAGGGGCGAGTAAATCGAGGCCCTGGGGGTTAGGGGGAGGTCAAACCAAATCAGTGAGCACTGGTTGCATAAGGCCTTTGGGGTCGGTGGTGGGAGTCAAAGATGGAAGGTCGGGGTCACCTACGGTGGGGCATGGTGCGCGCAAAGACGAAGGTGGCAGCGCTGCAGCCCACGGTGTGCGCCGCGTGGTTGCAGGCGTGAATGTCGATCCGGTATTCCGTGAAGTGGCGCAGGCCGCTCAGCACCGCTCGCTCCCGGGGCACCTTGTCCTCCTGAATCTCGAAATCCGAGCTGTTCCCGGCTAGCCGAGGGGCCTCCGCGGCCCGGCGGTACCTCCCTGAGTCCCTGGGGAAGTCGAGGGTCAGACCCAAGGCCCCCAGCTCGGTAGCCACGCCCCTCAGTCTCCGGCCCCACCCCCGCTCACCTTTGGGGGCTCTTGTTGATGGACGTCACTTTCCAAGGGGACCTGGGGAGGCCAGGTGGGCCCTGTCAGGCCCGCCCCGAACACGCCCGGATCACGCCCCCATGCCCTGTGCAGTCAAGCGCCGTCTCCAAGCCCGCCCCCTCCCAGGGCCCGCCCCCACAAGCCTAGGCTCCTTCTGCAAAGCGCCACCCTACCTCCCCGACAGCCCCGCCCCCAGGGGCCCCGCCCGAGGCCCCCCAGGCCCCCGAGGCCCCGCCCCGGCCCCGCCCCCAGCCCCGCCCCGCCGGCGTGCGCGGCTCCGCACTTGGGGATGGTGATGGCGTTGTGTAGAAAGTTCTCAAACTTCTTCTGGAACGAGGCCTCTTGTGCCTCCAGCGGAGGAAGGACCTGCCCAGGAGGTGGGTGCTGGCAAGGGCAGCAGCCGGGCTCCACCTCGGCCTCGAGTTCCCCGTCTTCGCGGTCGAAGCGGGGGTCGCTGTTGCTGGTGGGTAGCCGCAGGCCTGGCGCGGTGGCAGGGAGGGGAAGTTAGAACCTGGCGGCGCCCGCGGCCCGGCGCCCACCCCCCGGCCCGCGCCTCCTCCCTGCGCACCGCGGTGGCAGTAGTCGTTGAGGTAGAGGTCGCCGTCCTCTGCCAGCCGCTGCCATAGCACCAGGTAGTAGGTGATGTTCCCGTTGCGCTGGATCGGGGGCTTCCAGCGCACCAGCAGGTGGGAGGAGGAACTGGACGTGGAGATGACGTCCTGGGGTACCGTAGGCGCTGCGTGTGTGAGGAGGGCACAACTCAGAGGCTACAGGGCCCTCTCCCAGATACTGTTTGGTAATGGGCCTCTCTTCCCAGAGCCCAACCACCCCTATGATCTCCCGGGGAATGGGTGATTCTCAACTCCCCCCGCACCCCCTTTCCTGGAACTCAGCGTTTTGCTCCTCCCTTCTCCGAAGACGCTTGATTCTGTTCAACAATTCACCCTGCACTCTCCCACCCCCAGCCTCCCTAGGACCTAGGTGAATGCCCCCTGTTCTTTGTAGGACGCAAGCATCTGGCCTCCCAGTCTCTAAGGGCTGGGTGTTCAGCGTCCCCTCTTCTCTGTTTCTGGTGCCTAGGTTTCCCCATTCACATTATGATCCAGGCAGCTAGCCTCTGTTCCTTCCAAAAGGCTTCATCTACCTGCAGGCAGGGTTCGTAGGTACACAATGGGGCTCTGGGCTCCTTGATGGGGGCTGTCCTCGGCGATGGTCAGCGTGATGGCCCGCACAAACACTGCATACTGTGTCCAGGGCTTGAGGGGGGCCAGGGTCACCCCTGGCTCTTGGGTGCGGCTTAGAGGCAGCTCCACATCCAGCAGGTTCCAGCTCTGGGTCCCACAGGCGTCTGGCCCCACGTGCTCTGTGGCATTCTGGAATGGACTGGACACCCCCTCCAGGAGGTGAGGGGCAGGACTAAGCCATGGGTTCCTAGCACCACCTCTTCTCTGAATCATCTAGGGCTCTCATTGTCATTCTTCTCCTAGTATGCATGAGCAAAGCCCTGACTCCAGCCACCCATTACGCCCATTATGCCCGGTGGGCCCTGTGGTGTCTGTGTCCCCAGCCGAATCTGTAATGAAATATCTCCTCATCCCTTAGCGGGGAATATTGAGCTTCAGTCTCAGTGTATTCAGACATCTTGTATAAATAAAACTAGAACATGGGCGTGATAGTCCCCTATCCAAGGAGTTGCAATGGTTGAGGTTATCCTAATTCCCTACAAGTAGAATTTCCTGGGGCCAGAACCAGGAGTCCACTGTCTTCCCAAGGGCAAGTCATATTAAGATATCTGATGAACAGATTTTGAGGGTCTATGAGCCTCCCAAACTAGTGGTCACATTTTGTGCCTGTGTATTTTTTGGCGGGGGAGGGTTCCTAGCTTTTGTCAGCCTCTCAAACATCCTGTGATCCCAAATGGCCAAGACCCACTGTCACAGGGAAATTAATTGGGGCCAGAGGCAACTAGTGCTGGCTGCCTGGAGGCAAGGCAGGGACAGGCTTGGGGCAGAACGGGACCTGCTCCCTGGGGGAGATGAAAATGGAGCCCACGTGGGAGATATCAAGGAGATAATGGGGGCATCATGCTGATGTTCAGAATATTTGTTTCTTTAGAGGGGACAAAAACAAACTTGCTGTCGGTGGGTTGAGTCTGACTCATAGTGACCCTATAGGATAAAGTAGAACTACCGTAATCTTTACGGAACCAAACTGCCACATCTTTCTCCCTTGAAGCTGCTGGTGACTTTGCACTGCTGACCTTTCGGTTAGCAGCCAAGTGCTCCTTTGGAGGGGACAGAGGGATGGAATTCATGTTGAGCCAGGGACAGAACTTGAGGGGAAATCAAAGAGGACGGTGGCAGGGGGAGCTTGAGGCCTAGGTGGAAGTGCTTGCTCTTATTGAGACCCAGAAGCAGGATAGTCCAGAAGCAGGTATGGGGGGTGCAGAGTGGGTGCCATGGGGACAAGTGCTCTGTGGGGCATGACACACTGAGGGGGTCTGGGTCTGCTCATGCAGATTCCACAATGCTTGTCTCTGAGCAAGCATAGCCGAGAGTCACAGCCACAGCACAGGCAGTGATGTTAGAGGCGCTTCCTGAAGAAGCCTCAGAGACTCTGCCCCTTGAGCCCCGAGGCAGCTGTGTGCAGATGTGCAGTTTGTACCCTCCTCAAACTGTGGTCTGTGGACCAGCAGCTTCAGTAACACCTGGGGGCTTGTTAGAAATGCAGATTCACGGGTCCACCTAGGACTAACTGAATCAGAATCTGCTGGGGTAGGGCCCAAGAATCTGCATTTAACAAACTCTCCAGCTCCACGTGCTACAGACTTTCACCCACCACTGAGGCCTAGGAGAGCATTTGAACAGACTTCCCACCTCTGACTTCCTTCCTTCTCCTTCTCAGGCCAGATTCTGTGCTAGTGGTCAACTAAGACCTCTCAATTTTAATCCACAGCAAACACTTCCAAGCCAAGTGGTTCCCATCCTCTATCTACCATAGAGGGATAGCACTTCCCACTCATGTCCTCCCGGCCTGTCATCCAGAATCCATCTCTCTAAGGATTTCTATTTTTATTCCTAGCCATACTTTTGGAGAAGTCCTTCCTGTGGTCTAGCCACTATTCTTCCTGCTGGGGTCAGTCCCACTCTCTCCAAAGAAAAGAGCAGCTAGTCCCTGGTGGACCCTGCTTCCCTCCCTGCTGCAGGCTTTAATGAAATGCTGGCAGAGCTGCTCGTAACACTGGCCAAATTAGTGGGCACTACCCAAACCACTGCCGGGGCAGGAGCATGTGGTCAGTACAGAACATTAGCATAGTGAATTGAGGTTTAATTATCCAAGCCTTCCCAGCTAGGCAGCTCTCATGTGCTCCAGAAGCCCCATTTCACTTGGTGAGGGGAGACTGAGGCACAGAGGAATGAAGGTGCAGGAAGAGAAAGCCAGACATGGGCACTAGAACAGAGTACATCAGGGTGAGTCCTGGCCTAGTTCTCCACAGTCCTGCTGGCCGCTGCTCTTACTTGCCTGCTGTGGCAAAGAAATTGGCCCGGCCCCGTCCTGGCCCCGCCCCGTCCTGGCCCCGCCCCGGCACTCACGACTCCTTGTAGTACACTATGAAGCTAAGCAGGTCGCGGGCCTCCAGCGGCTCGTAGCGCTCCCAGCGCAGCAGGATGCGGTCAGCCTCCGTCACGTTGGACACGAAGCGCAGGGTGCGAGTCTGGCCTGGACAGGGCGAGGGGCGAGCACCTGCTCCCAATCGCGCCTGTCACTCGCCCGAAACTCCTTCCCCCAAACTCCCATTCCCCCCGCCCCCCATCCCCGCATCCCATCTGTAACGTGGCCTCCGGAGAGAACTTCTCAAGCTGACTCCTCCGATCGCCCTCTCCCACCCGGGTGCATGTGCCTGGTGTGTTTCGGTGCGTGAATATCTGCGTGTGTGCCCGCCTGGGTGTGTCCCGGGACCGTGTCTCTCACAGCGCGTGTGCCTGCTCTGGGGTTGGGGTCTTGGGTCTCACAAGCGGCTCGGTCTCCGTTGGTGCGGGGGTTGATCTCGGCCTTGTTTTGCCGCCCCCGCGTGCCGGTCACCTCCTCCAACCGGTAGATGTGCTCCAAGCAGAGGCGCGGGTTGAAGGCGAAGTAGATCTTGCCCACGGGAATGGTGAGCCCGTCGGCCACCCAGGGTCCCAGCTGCTGTAGGTTCTGGTTGTCCAGCACGTACAGAGTGTAGTTTCTGGGGGAGGTGGGAGCAGGGGGTGGGGCAGGGGGTGGCTTATGGGCCTCCAGGAGGAGCGAGGCTGGAGGCACAGAGGAGGAGGGGCACTCAGCAGCCCACCCACCCCCAGCACATGTGGGGCATTCTTACACACCCATTCTATACCATCCATCGGGGTGATCTCCCGCAAGTCACCTACCCTCTCGGAGTTTGTTTTCCTCATCAGTGAAATGGGGTGAACAGCTTCCCGGCCTTTCTCCCTTCCTCCCTCATTACACATTAACTGAGCACTTCTATGTGCCAGGCTCTGTGCTGGCTTTGGAGACACAGAGGAGTGGCACTCAGCCCAGGGCTGTGCCTCTCCAGCTGGGCTGTGGGCACCTCTGAAGGTACATGGCCAGGAGGCATGAGAAGCCACAGGAAAATATCTTCTCCAAGTGTCCATTTGACTGGATGGTAATTTTAAACATTATTTTTATTTTGAAAAATCCTGACTACATTATGGAGTAGGCCTCAACTGGTAGGTTGTAGGACTGGGTTTCAAACCGAGGCAGTCTTACTCTGCTGCTGAGAAGATTAGATGATAGCAGTGAGTATGTTGTTTTGTGCATGAGTTGATTCCAACTCATAGCGACCCTGTACGACGTAATAGAACCGCCCCACAGTGTTTCCAAGGCTGTAATCTTTACAGAAGCAGACTGCCACATCTTTCTCCTGTGGAGTGGCTGGTGGGTTCGAACTGCCGACCTTTTGGTTAGCAGCCAAGCACTTAATTCCTGCGCTACCAGGGCTCCTAGCAGTAAGTACAGACAGCCAACAACCCTTACAGAGTTATATATAACCATAATTTACATAGGATATACTGTGTCCCAGGCACTGTTTTAGGTGCCTTACACTTAACTAAGTAATATTCACAACAGCATTAAGAAATAAGTAGTGTTATATTAGCCCCATTTTACAAATGAGAAAACTGGGGACCAGAGAAGTTAAGTAACCTTCCCAGAGTCACATAACTAGTAACTGACAGAGCCCATGTTCTTCACTACTGCTCTGGAAGTGTTGGCAGGCTGGGGTGAGGGATAAAGCGGGCTGGTCAGAGGCCTGATTCTGACCCCTTACCCATCCACCATGGCGTCCCCCCGGATTAGTTTGAGGTTCTTGAAGAAGCCCAGGGACACAAGGGCAAAGGAGTGCTTGATTTTCAGGAAGCCAGTGATGGTCTCCACCAGCCCCAGGCTGCGCTGCAGCTCCGGCTCCAGGTTATCTGGGGATGGGGAAGGCATGGCTGGAGCAGGGGCTGAATGGGGGTCCGGGGAAGTTGGGCCTTCGGGGCTGGCACCCAGGATGATAAAAAGTGGTGCTTTAGCTGGGTGATTTTAAAGGGCATGGTAGGGAAGGAAAGGTGTGGCCTGGAGGAGGGGTGTGGCCGTGAGGAAGATACTGACAGCCCTGGCGAAGGTTGAGGATAAGGCTCCCCTCCACGTGGGTGCAGCCCACCAGCTCCTGTGCCGCCTGGACAGAGTCGATGGTCTTGGTGCCCACCTTGCACTCTTTGGGGCACAGCCCCTCGCACTTCTGGCAGAATATGCTAGCAGGGGCAAGTGGAGGGTGTGGCATGAGCCCCGGACCAGTGTGGGCCTCCTCCCACCTCCTCACTACTCCGAGGTGCCCCCACCCACCCCATGCTCACCTGCTGCCGTTACGGGTGAAGCCAGGAGGGCACTGGGCCAGGCAACTGCCCTGGTGGATGCCAAAGGTGGAGGCGTGGCCAGGCACAGAGCGCAGGCTGGCACAGTGCGCAGCTGTGACACAGCGCCACGACTCATGCTGGTAGGTACCTGGAGGACAGGCCTGGTGGCAGGTACCCTGGAAGTAGAGGTGGCGGCAGGCCACGCAGGCACGGGGGTCTTCTGGACGGCTGCAGCCCCCCAGGCATTCAGCGTGGCAGCACTCGCCCTTCACTGTGCAGGCCAGCCCGTGGAGGCAGGGGCACACTGTGGGCAGAGTGCTTTGTCAGACCTTACCACCCCAGTCCTGGCCCCCTCTAATTCTGGCCCCCTCCTCGGAGAAGCCTTCCTGGGGTGAAGCACTCCCAAGCTGCACCTAAAACCCTCCGATTCAGATGACACTGATTGCTGACTGTCCCTCAGATGGGAGCTCTTGAGCGCAAGGACAGAGGCCCCTCTCTGTGGTTCCCCACCTTCCACAGTGCCTTGTTGGGGCCGACTGAATTCAGGACAGAGCAGTGACCTTGTCCATCAGGGCTGCTGCTGTCCAGCCTGCTGGCCTGTCTAGGCCTGGTACTCAGATCATCACTGGGCACAGTGCCAGGGTGAACCAGCCTGTCTCTCTTGAACAGTTTGGTCAGCACAAGGTGGGCCCAGGATTGTGTAGAGGGAGGGGCCACAATGCTTCCTCTTCAGCTCCCAGCCCTGGGCAGGGGGCAGCCCCAGGCAGCAGGGGTGGGTACGGGCCTGGTGCCCAGTGGCCTGGGAATTCTGCTCCGTGACAGCTGGGTGTTGAGCAGTGATACATGGGGCGGGCGGGGGGTCGGCATGTTGACACTGTACACCAGAGGACGTGCAGCAGGGTGTTTACAGCCAGCGGGGAGACAGCAGGGAGGGGGCCCAGAGGATACAGCAGGGATCTGGTTACTTGCCTGCCCTAGGGCATTGGGAGTGGGAGAGCTGACCTCTAGGACCTGTGTGGGAAGACTCCTAAGCTGGGGGACACCAGGTCTGTGCCAGCCTCTGAAAAGGATTCCTTTCCTCCCCTGTAACTTTCACTTCCCCCTCCTCCAGCTTTCCCCGCCTTATTCCTTTCCCCCCTTTTCTCCTCCTCCTTCCTCTCCGTGTGTCTTATTTCCTAAAGGAGATCCTACCTCACATACCTCCCCTCACCTGTGCTGTCTCTCACCTCTCGCCTCCTCCTTTCTTCTACCCAGCTCCCAACCTGTCTGTTACAATACTGCCTGGCTACTCCAGATCACCTGTGCTATGACCACTTTTAATATGAACAAAGTACTGCTACGGTGGCCCAGGTACTGCTCTAATGCTTTATAGACGAGCTCGTTCCTCACAGCAGCCCTATGGTCATTTCACAGACAAGAAAACTGAGGCACAAATGGGCAGAATGAACAGCCCAAGGTCACAACATCAGCAAGTAATAGAGCTGTGATTTTAATCCAGGCCATCTGGCCTTGTACGTAACCACTGCCCCATACTGCCTCTTGTGCTTCTTCCTTGTATCCATTCACGCCTACCGTCTTTCCCCATGCTCACCTGTAACTGCCCTTCACCTGCTCTGTGATAACCTGCTACCTTGTGCCTACCCCTTGACCATCTTATGCCACATCATTTATTTAACTTTTCTGAACCTCAGTTTCCTCTTCTGCAAAATGGGAATAACAATAGTACTTGCCTCATAGGATGAGTGACGGTGAAAAGAAGCCGTGGCAGCAAAGTACTGACCCATTGCATGTGTGGCTACCCAGTGCCAGCTGACCCACCGTCCCCGTGCCCTCAGTCGTGTTTTGTGCCCGTGCCCACCTCTCTGGCAATGGCTGGAGGTCCAGCACCTGTAGTCGGTGTGCCCACTGAAGGTGGTCCTGGCACAGGGCTCGCCGGCAGCGCCCAGCATGCCAGGGCATACGTCGGCACACTCCTCGTCCAGCTTGTTGCCCACGATATGGTTGGCTCCAGGTGCAGGCTGCAGCAGCCCCCAGTCAATGGTGGAGAGGTGACAGAGCTCCTGGTTCTTCTCCACCCGCACGGCCCCCTGCAGCACGGCCCCCAGTGCCGGCAACCCCACGTCCCGCAGATGCGGCATCTCGAAGATGACCAGCGCATAGCCCAGGAAGAGACGGGCACCACGGATGACTGCTAGGTTGGGGAAGAGGTCACGCAGGCTCTCCAGGCCATAGACGCGAAAGAGCAGCAGGTAGTCAGTGACCTGGGTGAGGCGTGGGAAGCTGAGGCCGTGGAAGTCCTCTCCTGTGGCTGTGAACATGAGCAGGATCTGCAGGTGGCCCTCTATCACGCTGCAGTTCTCCAGTCGCCGCAGTTCGGCCACCTCTGAGCGAATGTCCAGGCTGGGGCACACTGTGGGCACAAGGCAGTCAGTACAGCTCCAGCCAAGCACCCCCATCCTGCGCAGGTGGATTTGGAGGACAGGAGCCACATTGGCAGTGGGACATTGAGTACAGGTCCGGGCTCTGCTCTGGCTGTGGGATGACCTCTTCCCTGGGCCTCCAAGGCCTCACCTGCACCTTGAAGGAGCTCTACCAGATGAGCCAACATGGGCAAAAGTGAGCTCCTGATGTCTCTCCCAAACCCACTTCTGCTTCTCAGTTGATGGTAACTTCATCCTTGTAGCCACTCAGGCCCCAAACCTTCCAGTCATCCTTAACTGTTTTCTTTCTCTTAGTGCCCATATCCTAGGGGCTCTATCTTTAAATATACCCAGGATCTGACCACTTGTCACCACCTTCCCTGCTTCCATCATCATCTTCCCCTGGATTTGCAGTAACAGCCTCCCAAATGGTTTCCCCACTTTTGCTCATGTCCCTTCTACAGTCGGTTCTCCACTCTAAAAACACAAGTGGCCTTGTGTTCCTCCTGTGGTCAAAACTCCCGAATGGCTCCCATCTCACGTGATATAAAAGCCAAAATCCTTACCACAGTCTACCAGGCTGTACACTATTTGGTCCCCTGTAACCTCTCTGATTTCATCCCCTTTCTCTCTTCTTCAGCCACACTGATCCTCTGCTGTTCCAGGAATGAGCCAGCCAAGCTTCTGCCTCAGGGTCTTTGCACCTTCTGTTCCTTCTGGTGGGAACACTTTTCCCTCTACATGGCTTCCTCATTTCCTTCAAGTCTTTGCTCAGATGTCACCTTCTCACTGAGGCCTTTTCTGATTATCCTATTTAAAATTGCAACACTCCCTCACCCCCTTCTTACTTAATTTTTCTCTGTAAGTGTTAATACTTTATAATATATAATTTGCTCATTTATTTTGTTAATTGTAAGTTCCATAAGGGCAGGAATCTTTGTATAATTCACTGCTATATCCCTAGTGCCTGGTATGGTGCCTGGCACAAAATTGGCACTCAATAAATTTTTGATGAATGAATGAATGAATGAATTCTGTGGAAAGCAGTGGTCTTAACTTCATACACTCGACTTTTCCCCGGTCTTAAGAAGACTAAATGCCTGGTCCCTGCACTTGTTCGCTCCTGAAGGGGCAGACCATGGCTCCCCACTGCCAAAGGCTCAAGTTTAAATTCCTCAGCCTCATATTCTGGGGTGTTGATAAGCTGATCCCCACTAATTTCTCCAGCATCAGAAGGGACACTCAGCCTGAAACACCCTCAGCACTTGTGCAGGACTCAGGTCAAGCCCCTCTTCCCTAACATCCTGGCCCCAAGTCGTTCACTGCCCCTTCAGGCTGGGCCAAACTTAGTCCAACATGGCCCCGCATTGTCATCTGTATCTCTGACGCCCTCTCCAAGGAGGGGGCCTTCTGAGGGTGGGGCTCTTGTTAGTCAGCTCTGCATTCCCACATGGTGCCCATTTCAGGGTTGGAACCACTGGGCACTCAGGGACCATGGGTTTAATCAATGGACATCTGGGTTCCTAGCCCACTCCTCTCCTGGGGACCTGAGGGTGCCTGGCTCCTTCAGATCCAGAGCCCCAGGCCCATCTGCCCACTCTCTCTCTAAGGCACCTAGTACCATTCCCTAAGGGAGATGGATACCTGGTCCCTGCACTCACTTGATCCCAAGGGGACTTTCCATGGCTCCCCAGTGTCAAAGGTCAAAATCTGAATTCCTCAGCCTGAATTCTTCAGGTCCTGCTAACCTCTCCAGCCTCCACTCCCTTCATCTCCACCGTGCCCTCCAACAACATCACACAGAGCCCAGGTTCCATGTCCCCCAAGGTTTGTTAAGTGTGGGGAGGGGAGTGGGGGACGTGGGGGAGGGGAAGCAGGCAAGGCTGGTTCCCTGGGGCTTACTTCACACCTTCTCCCTTTTGTCATTAATGATCCTGAGCTTGGCCCAGCCCAGCTGTGTGTGTGTGTGTGTGTGCATGTGTGTGCGCAAAAAACGTGGGACAGGGAGAGAAAATGAGAATGGGAAAACACTTCTATCCCTCCCTGGCGAGGGCCAATCAGGCTCTGCAAGGCAGATGGGGGGTTTCTCTCAGGCATGCCTAAGGCCACTTCCCATCACACCCCTGCTTTTCCAGCGCTCCCCTGATGGGAGTCATTTGGAAAAACAAATCCACAACCTTCACAGATTAACCCCTGCCTCCCCTCAGGACATGGCTCTGTGCAGAGCTGTGCTGGGAACAGGACATCTGGGTCCCCTGACCAAACTCCCCCGCCTCGGGGATGTGCTCCTGTCCTGACAACCTGGCCCCTGCCTGGCATTTGCTGTCCCCTGGCCTGGAGGTGGAGGAGGGGGTTGATAGTCACAGCCTCTGTGACTAGCGCCCTCCAGGAGCCCCCTACCCCACCAGATTTGCATCATTCCTCTGTCTCTGTAGGGAGGGGAGACTCTGCCCTGCTCCCGGGAAGCCCCCAGTCTGTGGGGAGTCATGAGACCCCTCAGGCAGAGACTGAACTCATCATGGAAGCAGGCTTAGAGTGCTGGATTTTGGAGCTTCCTCAGTCTGGAGGGGAATGGTGGGGTTGGGGAAGGGGATACTTCTTAGTCCTTCCCCTTTTGAATCTTCCATCTCAGAGTCTTTTTCTTCTTTCTCCCCCAGCACCCAGCACCCCCATAAAAGCCATTTAGTCAACATGTTCCTACCACCCCCTCTCTAATCAATAGGAAGTGTCTAGCTTAGGGATAGGCTCCAGAGCATTGGCAAAGGGTAGTTCACCCCCAACACCAGCCCCCACTGGGTAGCCCTGGGGGTGGGGGGCATGGTGCAGGGCCCTGGAGGTAGGAGCTCAGGACCCGGTCTAACTTTACCCTTCAATTATCTGAGCCTCAGTTTCCTCATCTGCATAATGGGTCCACTTACTTAATGGTGTCTGGTTCTCAGCTACCAGTCCCCTTCCCATTCGGTGGCCCCAGAGATGACCTCTAAGAATCTCCTAGCCACATTCCCGTTCTCACTCAGGCTTTACTGGGATCCCAGTCTCACAATCGAGATTGGAGGACATCTATTCATGCCCCCGTTTTGAAGTCCTCCTTAAAACAGGGAACTGAGAGAAAAACACCTTTATGTGGGGAACTAAGTGCTCTTCCTGATGGGAAGTCCTTCTGAGAGCTAACCCCAATCTTCATGTTGCAGTGCAGAGTAAGTAGATATATTCTGGCTGGAAGCTCAGTTGTTTGGCCTACAGCTGGCTGGGAGGGAGATGGGGGTCAGAGACAGTGCTGGGGACTCACCCTCAAGTGTGTGCAGGCCGAATCCCAAGGAGAGGAGGATCACAAGCAACCATGCTATCCAAGGCCACAGGCTGGGTACTGCCATTGTCCCAGCCTTGGCTTGTGCCTGGTCCTGGCTCTCCTCCAGGTGGTCCGGCGAGAAGGGTCTTCCAGGCCCTAAAGGACACCTCCCAAGGACAGAGAAGAGGAGGGGGGCAGGGGCAGAGAGACAAGAAATCCCACACAGAGACAGGAGAAATAAAAGAAATGGGGATCACAGAGACACTAAGACAGTGACTGGCTTCCACAGACAGGCTCAGCGTGAATCCAGAGACCGGAGATGGGGACAGAGATGCAGACAGTGACAGGAAGAGACTCAGAGAGGACTCAAGAAGGAGAAAATAACACAGGGTTCAGAGCAAAAGGCAGATCAGGAGGCTGGCCAGTCCTGAGGGTGGAGCAGAAGCCCTCAGAGGGAGCTAGGGCCAGAGAGAAGCAGCGGGGTCCCGGCCTGCAGGCCGGGGGGCGGGAGGGGGGTGTCTCCCCGCACCCTTGGGATGCGCTGGGTTCCAGAGCGCCGCACTTGCCTCCCCTTCCGAGGGCTGGCACCAGGGGCCGGGCCCAGCTCCGGCGGCTCGCTCTCCCCGCCCTCAGGCCGGGGCTGAAACGGGTTGCTTTGCCGGGCCTCTCAGCTCTCTCCGCCCCTCCCACTTGGTCAAGGCAAAATATTTAGCCTGACAACTGAGGGGTGGACAGGTCTGTTGGGGAAATAAAGCCAAAGCACGGGGAGGGCTGGGGGGCTAGGCCAAGAACTGAGCTACACTCTCCTTTCCCGCTGCGGCTGCAGTGGCTCCCACCCCAGGCTTCTCTCAAGGGGCTGCACGGCGGGAGGGGCAGCGAGCGGGTCGGGACCCTGGAGAGGGCTGTTCTGGGTTCTGCTACTCGGCGTCCTGGCACCTGCCCGCTAACTTCCGGCAGCCGCGGCCCCGCAGAGTGAGAGCTCCTTGAAGCAGCTCAGAAACGTGAAAAGTGGCTCTTGAATATTCAAGCCCTGAGACTCTCGGAACCCCTCCCCGTCTCCAGGAGGCCGCCGGGTCTGCTTTGGGACCCCCTTAGCGCCAGCTGGTCCAGACAAAGGTCCTGGTCCCGGCGGAGACCAGCGAGGGAGGGCGACCACCGAGTGGGGCTCCGCCTCTGCCTGGTCATCTTTCTGAACTCGCGCTGCTCTGCCCGTCCCCGGCTCCGAGGCTTGCGGGACGGTCGGTGCTGGGGCCCTGGTAGAGAGGAGAACCGCGCGCTCCTCCGCCGGCTCCCGGGGGCCCTTGGCTGTCCCTTGCGCCCAAGAGCACCTCCTCCAAAGCCTTTCTCCCACCATCCCCCCTTGAGACGGGGCGGGCCCTTGCAGCCTCAAAGCCCCGCGCGGTGAGAGAGGCCGGGACCTGTCCTCCGATGCCCTGGATGCTGGGGATCCCGGGGCTTTCCGGGTGCGTGGCCTTCTAGGGCACGCGGGTCTCCAGCTCCACCCGCGGGCGGCTCCCTCGTCCGAGGAGCTAAGAGAAGATCTATTAATTTCTCCGCGCAGAAATCGATGCTCTTGTCAGGGCGGCGATCGATGCCAGCTCTGCCCGGCCTGGCCCTGCTGGACCTGGGGGCCAGCGCTGGCGGATTGGGGTCAGGAGCTGACCCTGGGGCCCAAGGTGCAGAGCGTTGGGGGCTGTAGACCGCCCCCCAGCCACCACCCAGCCCGGCGCTCACACCTTTGCGCGCCGGCCTCTGGCGCCACCCTGTGGCCTCTCCTGGAACGGCGGGGTCTCTGCTCCTGGTCTCCCCTCTCTGGCGTTTTTTGGGCGACTCCCTCCCTTTCTCTACATCTTGTGTTTTCCTTCCCCAGGCCCTGCATTTGGTTCTTTTTGGAGTCCCCACCATTTAAGCCCTAGGGCTTAGAGAGTGCTGCACCTAAGCTACCCCCAAGTGACATCCACATTCTCCTGAAGGAGCTCTAAGGCCGGGGCTGGCTGGGATGACCTGGGCGGCAACCTTCCCCAACGCGGTTATCTCCCTACCTCCTCCCCAAATCTGAAAATGCAGCTGCTTCAGGTTGGGAGAAAGAACGTACCGACTTACCAGTTCCCCTACCCCCAGCCGACATCGCCGGGAGCTGGTGGGATCCTGAGCGAGAAGCCGGCGTTGGGGGGCCTCGGCAAGGGGGGGCCGAGTTGGGGTACCGGAGAAGAGGGGGCGGGCAGGGCCGGAGGGGGCGGGCCGAGCGGCTGGCCCCGCCCCTTGGCGCCGGCCGGGCCTTTAACACCGCCCCGCGCACATGTCGGGGGAGGCCCGGCAGCCGCCGCTGAGAGCGCACAGACGGCCGCCGGGTCCGGGCGAGGCGGGCGGCGCCGCGATGCTGCCAGGCGGACGGCGCGGGCAGCTCGGCCGCTACGGCCGGGCCACGGGGCGGGGCGGCCTGCTGGCCTGGCTGCTGCTGGCATCCGCAGGCGCCGCATCCTGCCCCGAAGCCTGCTGCCCCCACGGGACCTCGGGGCTGCGCTGCGCCCAGGCCGGAGCCCTGCGTAACCTCCGCTACCTGCCGGGCGCCGAGAACCTGACGGAGCTGTGAGTGTCCGGCGGGCGAGGGGGCGCGGGGGCACACGGGCATACCCCTGCCCCGAGGGCGCGGACCCGCTGCCAGCTTGCTGGGCCAGGTGGAGCGGGCGCGGCAGGAGGCTGGCACAGCGCAGCCCTCGCGGAGCCCGGCGTTTCTCCGCTGCTGCCACTGCCCGCAGGCTCCGCAGTCACCGGCCGGACGTCGCCCAGGGCTAAGGGCAGCTGGAGCGTCGGCTCCGGGGAGAAGGAAGGGACTCTCCACGGACCAGGTCTGAGGAGCCCAGCCGTCTGGAAGCCGCTTTTTAGAGCTCGGCCAGGAGCCCAAGCACTGCCCCATGGAAGGGGGTGGTCAGCAGCGGAGAACGCAGTTAGGCACCCTTACCGCACTTCCCTTTTCCGTGGGGCAGGGGCTAGCGCCCATCCCCTTCCTTGTCATGACCAGGCAATGCCAGCTCCTCCCCTGGAATTGGAAACTGAGCTGGAATTGGTGGGAGGTCGTGAGGATTAACGGAGTGGGGTTGAGCTCTCCTCCCCCTATTTCCAGTCCACCCTGTCTTCCTAAGACCCGCATCAAGAGCTCTGGATTTAGATTTGGGAAATGGGGGCCCCTCCTGGTTTCTCTCCTCCCGCTTCCATTTCCCTTTCCACCCTTGTGTCTCCACTTGGAGCTCTGAGTCAGGACCCTTGCTGAGATACCCTCTTCCCTTCAGGGGTTCAAAGCTGGGAAGAATCTCCAGCCTTCTGCAATACTCTGACATCTTGCAGTAATTGGTTATAAAATACTCAAGTACTTCTTAGCAGCTGGTGAAACCTATGGGAGTATTCTGTAATAATTGGCCTAGAGGTACTCAAGCATCACATAGAGATGGCTGAGAAATACTTGAGTATTCTATGTGGCTGGTGGGGCCAGCAAGACCTCCAGAAGAGGAGAGGAACTGCTGGAAAACCCTCCTCCTGTGGCCTTGGGCTTAGAGGGTGTGCAAGGAAGCCTGGCCTCATGCAGTGATGAGCTGGAAGGCACCCTAGGCAGGGACCATCGCTGTCTGGAAGTTACTTGAGCAGCCTGCAATAATTGGCACTGAGTTCCTCGGGTATCTTTCGGTAATTAACGGGAAGGTACTCAATATTTCTCTCTAATGGCCCTAGGGAGACTAGGAGAAGGGGAGATGGCCTTGTCTGGGCCTGGGCTTAGGTCCCTCCATGGAGGGTGGGAGTATGGCATCCAGTTCACTCACCACCCTGGTCCTTTAAACTAGGGCCCAGGCTCCTGAATGCTCCCCATCAGTGCCCCCACCTCCCAATTCCCTTCCAGGTTTCAGGGGTCCCAACCTGGATGGGAGGTGGGTGGGAGAGTGGATGAGGCAGGACTGGGGACTAGGAGGCATGTAGAATGGTGAGCTGAGATGTCCCCTTGGGTGGGGCAGCGGCCTGACCCACCGCCTCTGTCTGCCGGGTTCCCTCCCTCCTCCTTCGCCCTCCCTCCCTCACCCGCAGAGCTAACGAGGAGATAATGGACTCGAAGAGACAGATTGATTATGAATCCAAACGAATGGGGCAGCTTTGAGCACACTGCCTGACAGTTCACACACTCCCCGGCCACTGCGTTCTCACCCCCTCCCTGGGCCCCTACAGTTCTAAACTCCTAGGGTGAGGGACAAGGCCGGGACTAGCCCTCCCTCAGGGTCACCTGGAGGCTACTCCCTAGCCCTTTGGAGACCGAGGACCTGACACCTGGCTGTCCTACTGGGGCCAAGGCTGGGAAGTGGGGAGGGGGAGAGGGGTCACTCAGGCTGGTCCTGGATCTCCATAAGTTAGGGAAGAAGAGGGTGGAGGGGAGGATTCTGAGAACAGGCTCGGCAGTGAGTCAGGGGCCCCTGGCATGAGTGCGTGGGAGGGGGGACACATCTACATGCCATTGCAGGCCAGCCAGAGTTCTCAGGAACTCTCTGATGAGCCAGTTCCAGAAACTGGGCAAAAAAAAAAAAAAAAAAGCAGAAGTCGGGCAGGGCCTGGGGCCTCAGCCACCCCTGTCCCCACATACCTGCTCTTACCTCTTTCCCTGTTTTGCGTTGCCTGCTGCTCTGTCCTTATCTAGCTGTCTTTCTATTTTCCTTTCCTTATCTTTCTCCTCTCCTCGCCCATCTCTCTCTGCCAGTCTCTTCCTGTCATTTCTTTTTCTTAGTCTCTCTGGTTGCTCTCTCCCTCTTTCTTTTTTCTCTCCCCTCCATGTGCCTTCCCATCTTTCTCCAGCCTGTGTCCTTCTCCCCACCATTAACACACACATGCGCAAAATGCTGATTCTATCCTCCCAGAGTCCCTCTCCTCCTTGTGCATCCTGGTTCCCTCCTGGGGCAGGGAGTAGTTGGGGGGTTGCTGACTGACAGCCTCTGTGCCCCTCACCTGCTCTGCTGAAAGGTGGGGGGCGTTGGGTTGGGATTGCTACCTGGATGTGGGGAGGGCCCAGTGGGTTTAAGGGGAGCCCTGATAGTGGCTCCCAAGCAGGTGTGTTTGGGGACACATGTTTGCATGAACACAGGCTTCCTCTGTGCTGGGTGGGGCAGTGATGGTGATGAGCCTGGGCCCTTTGTGGAAGCAACTGTTTGGGGATGACCCCCCCATTGTCGGGCATGAGCGGAGAGGTCCTGTGTGTCCAAGCAGGACACCAAGCTGATGATGGACCTGTGTGTTTGTGTGTGTGCAAACATGTATATTTGTGCATGCAAGAGAGAGATGTGTGTGCATATGTGTGCATGTATGAGGGTCTGTGTGCATGCCCATGTGTGTTCATGCATGGACATGTGCGTCTGTGAGAGGAAGTATATTTTTGTGCATATGTACGTGTGTGTGAGTGTGCATGAATGCCTGGGTGTGTGTGAGAGTGTATGCCTGTGTGAGGGCGTGCATATTTGTGCATGTACGTGTGCATGTGTATGTTCCTGTGTGCACGTGTGAATGTATGTGAGATGTGTCAGTGTGTATACACATGCACGTGTGAGTGTACATGCAAGCAATGGCGTAATGTGTATATGTGTGAGCAAGCCTGTATGTGAACGGGTGCGTGTGTGTATGAGTGTGCATGCCTGCACGGTGCCTGTGTGACTGTGGGTGGCATGCGGGGGGGCCTGTGGCACTGTGACTCCCATCCCCTCTCCCCACAGCTACATTGAGAACCAGCAGCATCTGCGACGTTTGGAGCTTGATGACCTGAGAGACCTGGGAGAGCTGAGAAATCTGTGAGGAGACTGGGGACTCTTTGGGTGTGGGGCTCAGCACCATAGGGACTGGGGGACCAGAGGGTCAGGGAGGGCCGTGGGATCTTAGGGGCCTGGGAGGCCGAAGACTGAGGGGCTGGGGGCAGTCAGAGAAGCTTAGGAATTGGAAAGTCCAGGGTAGCTGAGGAAACTATGAGGGTGTGGGGAGGGGAACAGGGCTCAGCACTGGGGGCTGGAGGACTGGGATGGGCAGAGAGGGCCAGGAGTCTGAGGGGCCCAAGATAGCTGAGGTCCTGGGAGCTGATCCTCCTGCACCCCTCCCCAGCATCATCGTGAAGAGCGGCCTCCATTTCGTGGCGCCAGATGCCTTCCATTTCACTCCTCGGCTCAGTCGCCTGTAAGTGGCCAAGGCTGGGCAGAGGGGTGGGAGGACACCCAGACTTGGGCCATTAATGGGCTTGGACCTCCCCAGGGAACTATTCTGAGCCTGGCCAGGGATCGTGACTCACCCATTCTCCTGGGACTCCTCTTTCTCATCTACTCCAGGGATGGCTATACTCCCAGCTTCTACCCCACCAGCTAGAAGGTCTTTCTTGCTGTTTTACTTCCATGCTGCATGCTACAGGGACACTTCTCATAGGTGCCTGCTCCATCTGCATTACCTGAGTTCTGATATAGAGCAGGCCAAAGGGACCAAGAGATGGGAAGCACTCCTGGATTCTGTCTGGGGCTCCATCGCCACTAACATCCTCCCTGGTGGGAAGCATCCACCTGGCCCCTGGGATAGCCTGGGAGCTGGGGTGTCACGTCTGCCCTCTCCAATCCTGGGAATCACAGCTACCCCTTCTGTAGAGATCAGAGGGGTGGGATGGAAAGGAGAGAGTCCCAAAGGAGACACTCCTGCGGACCCACTGACCTTCTGGGGGCAGACACTCAGTACCACCCCTCTATTGGCAGGTGGAGAGATGGGAAGGGTGGTCGGATCTGTCATTCACAGAGTTGTGCTGGACACTGTGCTCAGTGACACTTTGCAATCCTTATGTCAGTCAGTCTTCACGATCTGGTGAAGACGGAGTGTCGTCCCATTTTGTAGATAAGGATTCTGAGAACCAGAAAGGTTAAGCCTCTGAGCTGCGATCACACAGCTGAAAGTGGCAGGAGAGAACTCACCCAGCTGTCTAGCTCTGAAGTGAGGGTACTTTCTGATCCCTGCGTGGTAGTGTCTCTCCAAGCCAGCCCCCCCAGAACTGATGATGGCTAGTCATAGGAGGGGTCAAGGCAGACAGTCCCAGGAGCCACAGCCTGGCACAGAATACAGAGCACTGGGGTCAGTGGTCAGTGGTGGCTCCTAAGCCGGCTTCCAGTGTGGCCTGGAGCCAGCCCCTCGGCAGGGCTCACTTTCTCATCTCTACAACTAGCCAGCTGGAAGACCTGGGTCCCTTCAACCTTGACTTTTCTCAGTCCCTGAGGAGGGGCCAGAAGGAGGAGGTGGGTGGGGTGGTGGGAGGGGGGAAGCCTGAGGAAATACTTTGAGATCCTTGTCATCTGTCTGGAAGGGAGCAAGGGAGTGTGGGAGCCTCAGTCCTACCCTTCATCCTCTGGCCCCATCCTGGGCTCTGTGGAGAGGGGAGCACAGATGGAACCCCCACCTCCAGCTATGGCCTCAGCACTTTGCCAGCTGGGTCCAGAGGGGTGGGGGGAGGGAGGGGAGCGGCTGTTTCCTCAGATCCCTGTCCCTGGGGCCTGGGGAGGGGGTTAAGTGGGGTTAACCCTGTTCCCCTCCTCCGACTTGTTCTAGTTGCCAAAGTTGGGGAGTGGGGAGGGGGAGCCAGATGTCAGCTTCCTCCCCTGCTCCTCCCTTCCCTCACACTGGGTCAGAGCAAGGTCGGGTTGCTCACTGCTCACGTTGGTCTCTGTCTCCACTCCCACAGGAATCTCTCCTTTAATGCTCTGGAGTCTCTCTCCTGGAAAACAGTCCAGGGCCTCTCACTACAGGAACTGTGAGTGTGGTGGCTTCCAGGGGCAAGAGCGGCAAGTGTGTGCGTGTGTGTGAGTGTGTGTGCCCTGTGTACTTGTCTCCGTGTGGTGGCACGTCACTGTGTGTGGAGCTGGGGGCGGGGGCTGTCTCTTTGGGGACCACGTGTTTGGCTTTAAGCTGTGACCCTGTGTGCCTGCAAACCCCCCTCAAAGCAGAGGCTGTAGGACCACCCGCAGAGGGTGGCTTGGCCTGAGGACTGTTTCTGTGTGCGTGGAGGCTGGAGGCTGGCACCATTCTCTGAGCCTGTGCTGAGTGACCACAGGACCCTGCATGTGTATGTGGGGGCATGGCCCACGTTCCCACCGCACCGCGCTCATGGAATGGAGCAGTGGTCCATGCATACTTGGTGGGCACTATGGCCTCTGGGTCACTCCTGGAGCCAGTGGTCCTTCCTTGTCTCCACACTCAGACCTCTCACCTGGCTTGTCACCCTGGGGAGCCTGGGGTAGGGGGGTTCCATGTAGCCCACAGCCAGCTGTTTTTTTTACTTTTCTGGTGCTAGTTCTTTTTTTCTTTTCTTTTGTGATGAAAATATATATAACAAAACGCTTGCCAATTCAGCAGATTTTACATGTACAGTTCAGGGACATTATGTCGATCATGGTGTGCAAGTATATCCGAGAGCCTTTTCCAAATGATTCCACCACCATTAATAGAGACTAGGTGCCCCCAAGCAATGACTCCTTCTTTTGCCCCCCCTCCCGCCCCTGGTAACCACTAATAAGGTTTGCCAATTTCATGTAAATGGGATTATACAATATTTGTCCTTTTGTGATTGACTTATTTTACTCAGCATATTGTTTTCAAGGTCATCCGTGTTGTAGCATGTATCAGGACTTCATTCCTCTTCATGGCTGAGTAATATCCCATTGCCTTCTATTTCTTTTGGTAACATCTTATTACTGGGTCCAGGAGAGGGACCTGTTATCCTGTGTCCCCGCTCCTTCCTCTCTTTCCTCTCTGTGCTCTGAATGCACTCCCACTTATAGTAGTCACATCCTTCCCTGTGGCTCCTCAGGCCCCTTCCTTGACTCTTTTGGTGTCTCCCACGCCCACCAGGGTCCTGTCGGGGAACCCTCTGAACTGTTCCTGTGCCTTGCGCTGGCTGCAGCGCTGGGAGGAGGAGGGGCTGGGCAGAGTGCACGAGCAGAAGCTGCAATGTCCGGGCCAGGGGCCCCTTGCCCTCCTTCGCAACGCCAGCTGCGGTAGGTGCTGGGAGTGGTGCTGGGGGGCTGGGAAAGGGAGCCTGCTTGGGGGGAGGGCATTACCCGGGGCGGGTGGGTGTGGAGCAGGGCTTGGGAAGGAGGCACTGAGGGGGATCTAGGGTACTGGCCGGGGCTGGGGAAACTGACAGGATCCCTGATGGTACAGTGGTTAAGCCCTGGGCTGGTAATTGGAAGGTCGGCAATTTGAACCCACCCACCACTCCGCGGGAGAAAGATGTGGCAGTCAAGTTTCCTAAAGTTTACAGCCTTGGAAACCCTATGGGGCAGTTCTACCCTGTACTACAGAGTCACCATGAGTTGAAATTGACTCGATAGCAAGGGCAATGGAGGGAGCTGAAGATTAGGGGGCATTGCCTGGACTCAGTGTCATTGAGGAGGGCGGGGGAAGGAGCATTGCCAGGGACTAGGATTCTGAAGCCACTCTCAGTTCTAACACTCCTTGGGCATCCTGGGTGGCCAGGTGTGCCCACACTGAAGGTCCTGATGCCTAATGCTTCGGTGGACGTGGGAGACAGTGTGTTGCTGCAGTGCCAGGTGGAGGGCCAGGAACTGGAGCAGGCCGGCTGGATCCTCACAGATCTCGAGGAGTCAGCCACAGTGATGGTGAGGAACCCCTCATCCCTGAGAGGCCTGGCAGGGAACAGGGGGGACAAAGACATGGAATGAGATACACACTGTGGGGGAAAGAGAGACAACTAATAGGGCACACACAGAGGGGAGAGGTGGACAGAGATGGTGTAGACACACAGAGCTCAGGCTCATGCTGTGGGGCAACCTCGGGCACACACACTCTCAGGAACCCCAGGCTCCATAGGCCCACCAGGGCTTAGGTCCCCTCTCTGGGGAACAGATGCTGGCTGCAAGAGAGAGGGTCACAGAGTGCTCACAGGAGATGAGAGGGACACAACAGACCATCCCTCCCATCCACCCCTTTTCTAGATAAGGAAACTGAGACCTGGGGGGTGGGAGGAGGTGGTGCAATATCTATGCTCCTTCACTTGGGGGAGTTCTTGGGGGAAGTTTCAGGTCTTTTTCTGGAGATTCTGGAAGTAGCATCCTCTCAGATGTGTGACGAGTGAGGAGGCACAGGCTCTGGTTGCAGCTCTCTCACTAATTAATTCTCAGAGTGGCTTTCAGAAGAATCCCTTCATCTGCTTGCACTTTGGTTTTCTTATCTGTAAGCTGAAGAGGTGGACGTGATGGCCTTCTGATGTCCTGCCTGCCTCTAGACATTTTTCTAGCCTCTATCTCTGTTATCCAGACATGTCTTCGGGCACCTGCCCAGCCCTTGTCCTTGGTTCCCAGGCTGGTGACAGGCAGCTGGGAGTAGCCACAACTAAGACTTTGGTGGCCTTGATGACAAGGTCAACAGGGGCCAACAATGGGCTATATCCACTCAAAAAGCTGGCCCCAACTGGGTGGAAAGAGTGGATACACAGAGTCCAGTCCTCAGGGGAAGCTGGGTCAATGGGACTAGGGGTGTATAGTTCAGTTTGGGGGCCCTCACTTTGTGGGGGGGGGGGCAGGCAACAACCAGAGTTGCTGGGGGCTCCTGGAACTATATTGAAGGAAACCATTGGCGCCCTGAGCAAGGGTAGGGGACTCCATTGGGGAAACCACTGGAGCCCAGATATGGTGGGGAGCCTTGACCACTGAGTGGTCCCTCTCCCCCCAGAGATCAAAGCCACCTGGAGTGAGTCACAGAAAAGGGACAAGGCAGGGGCAAGGGGTTGGCCGTGCCTGTCTGTGAAAAGACCTTACTTAGATCAGTTACCTATTTGGGGAAATTTCAGATGTTTGCTTTTCTGTTTGGGGGATTTATATGTTTGCTACCATCTGTGTTTTCTAGAAATTTATAAAAGTCATACCCTAACTAGGTTAAATGGAAGGGAAGGAAGGTTGATCACCCTTAGTTAAGAGAGTGAGGGGTGTCAGAGAAGCTCAAGGAGAGGAATTATTGGGACACCAGGCCCCAAGGTGATTTGAAGGAGGGATCATAAAGAGAGTATAGGGCAGGACAGGGCAGGGCTTCCCCTTAAGGGAAGTGGTGAGTCTGCCCTGTGGCAGGAACGCAGAACTTGCTCAAGAGGCTGGAAAGCGCTTCTGGAATCTTTGGACTCATGTATTCCAATGGAAGCCCAAGGAAGCCTTATCTCCTCTGGCATTTTATTAAAGGAATTCTACAGTTATGAAATTTCCAGATAAATGAGATCCGTGCACCACTTCATTTGTTTTTGTCATTTGATGAAAATGGCTCTCTCAAATATCGAAAGATCATTTTGTCCACCTCCTCAGCTTACAAGACAAGAAAACCACAGTGCAGCAAGATTTCAGAAATTTCTTAAGGTCATATAACTGTTCCACATGTCCATGGGTTCTTAGGAAGTCTTTTGATGATGATTCAGGATCAAGTCACTTTACTACCCTAACCTCACTCACTGTCTTCATCTGCAAAAAGGAAGTGGTGCTGCTGCTTTGCTTCTAACTGCTGCCCTGTATCAGAGCCATCTCTTCATTTCTGATCGTCCTTGGGCTCAGACTAAGTTTTTTAGAACTGTCTGTAGATAAGAATAAATAGAAAAAAAAAAAAGACCAGACTTACTGGTCTGACAGAGACTGGAGAAACCCCAAGGGTATGGCCCTCAGACACGCTTTTAGCTCAGTACTGAAGTCACTCCTAAGGTTCACCCTTTGGGCAAAGATTAGACAGGCCCATAAAACAAAATAAGACTAAATGGGCCCACCAGCCCAGGGGCAAGGACGAGAAGACAGGAGGGGACAGGAAATCTGGTAATGGGGAACCCAGGGTCAAGAAGGGGAGAGGGTTGGGATGTTGTGGGGTTGGCAACCAATGTCACAAAACGATATGTGTATTAATTGTTTAATGAGAAACTAGTTTGCTCTGTAAACCTTCATCTAAATTATGATAAAAAAAATTTTTTTAAATAGCCAAAGCAAATAAATAAAAAGGCTTAACTAGGTAGTGAGATCCTAGTTGGCGCTCCAATGAGTCGTGTCTGAATTTGGTACTTGGGATTTGGCACTTAGCTGCTCAGATGGGTAGTTTTGGTTTTGGTTTGGGGTATTTTGTGCCTATTTAGAGGTTATTGGTTATGCTGTAGATTTTTCAGATCATTAAATAAATGATCCAGGAGTTAGTTTACAAATAACCTATAAAGGAGGAGGCCATCTCTCTATATTCTCTCCCTCTGCACCTACCCCCCCCCACCCTGTCCTCCTCTCCTTTCCACCTGGAGCCTGAGGGGCTCCCCAAAGACATCTGCTTCAGCCCCCTGACCCCAGCCCCTAGGTGGCTGAAACTCTTCCTGATTTCTTCCTCTCTTCCCTGACCCAGCAATCCGGGGGTCTGCCATCCCTGGTGCTGACCCTGGCCAATGTCACCAGTAACCTCAACAGGAAGAACGTGACATGCTGGGCAGAGAACGATGTGGGACGGGCGGAGCTCTCTGTCCAGGTCAACGTCTCCTGTGAGTCTCCCATGACTTCCCTAGCACCCACTCCTTCCCACATCCCTCCTTCCCTGAAAAGAGGATGAGAGGGTGCGGCGTTGGAGGAAAAGAGTGGGATGTGTGTCTCCATGGCTGCTCCCTCCCAGCTGTTTTCAGACTCCCAGGAAAACCTGATCCTTTGGGTCCTGGGGGCTCGTCAAGGCCAGAGGGACGGAGATGGATTTCTTTCTGGCCCCCTGCCCAAGCCTTGCTACCTGAGGCCCTGAACACCAGCTGCCCTGCCATTCTCACTGCTCCCGCAGTACTTCTTCATGCCGCCCCTCCTTAGGCCCTTTGCCCTGAATCCTAGTTTTAAAAAAGGAAATTCTCCTCCCGAGTTCCTCTTTAGGCTCGCACCCTAACTCCTCTAGGTCTGTCAGCAAATAATATTAAACCCTCTCCTTTTATCATTTTTCTTCTGTTATTGTGAAATACAATGCACATGGAAATATGCATAAAACATATACCCTTTAAACAATAATTATTGTTACCAGTATTTCAGAACACCTCCCCTGCCCCTCCCATTCACACAGCATCCCGCTCCTCCACGTCCATCCTGCCTTGTGTGATGATCTTTTCCTTGCTTTTAAACATAATTCTACACATATGTGCTTCCTTATCCCTATAAGTTAGTATGATCTGTTTCTGTACATTAGATTGGAAATCCTGGTGGCGTAGTGGTTAAGAGGTACATCTGCTAACCAAAAGGTTGGCAGTTTGAATCCGCCAGCACATTAGATAAATGGAATCATACTGTCTGTATTATTTTGTGGTTAGTTTCTGTTGCTCAATATTATGTTTTTTCTAAATTATTTATTTTTTTAATATGGAACACTTCACGAATTTGTGTTCTTCTTGTGCAGGGGCTATACTTATCTCCTGTGTATCATTCACAATTTTAGCCTACGCGCCGCCGAGGCGAGCACTCAGTGTTATGTGTTTAAGATCCATCTGTGTTGATGGGAGTAGCTGTAGTTCATTCAGTTCACCACTGAATAGCATTCCATTACATGAATACTGGCTGGAATTCCCGTATAAAGTATATATGTCTATACATGTAGATATATTTTCTTTCTATTATTGAGGGGCTTCCCTCCTGCCCCCTTCCCCCCAGATTGGGCCTATTTCAAACCCATATCTTTCTTCAAAAAGTTTTTTTTTTTAACTGTATATTTCAGCTTGTTTGATTTTTAAGTCCCCTGCCCTATCTTCCTGAACTTGATTACACTTAATTTTTCTCGAAAATTCTTTAAGCCTCTGAATTTTATAGGCCTGCTGCCTGGTTTATTTAAGATTTACTGTCAGCTTTCTTCGAAAGGCCTCTCCTTGAGAATGTCTTGGGGCCGATGGCCAGTTTCTCTCAGGCCCACCCCCTGATTTGTGCCCTGCCCCGTGGCCCCGGCCTTGTGGCCGGCTGAGCTGGCCCCTGAGCGCTGGCTGTCCTTCTCTCTGCCCGCAGTCCCGGCCAGCGTGCGGCTGCACAAAGCAGTAGAGCAGCACCACTGGTGCATCCCCTTCTCGGTGGACGGGCAGCCGGCGCCCTCGCTGCGCTGGCTCTTCAACGGCTCCGTGCTCAATGAGACCAGCTTCATCTTCACCGAGTTCCTGGAGCCGTTGGCCAACGAGACTGTGCGGCACGGCTGCCTGCGCCTCAACCAGCCCACCCACGTCAACAATGGCAACTACACGCTGCTGGCCACCAACCCCTCCGGCCGGGCCGCCGACTTTGTCATGGCCGCCTTCATGGACAACCCATTTGAGTTCAACCCTGAGGATCCCATTCCTGGTGCGAGAGCCCCCCCTAAATCCTGCCCCTAGTTCCTAGGTTTCATCTGGGGAACAGGTCCAGGTGTCCAGGGAGGCTTGGCCCACTTCCTACTGTCACTCTGACCCCAGATGTTGGGGTGCCTGGTCTGGGACACAAAGGAACCTGGAGTTCTGTTGTCTGAAGGAGCCACCCTTTTGCTGTCGGGCTCTGTCCTTGCCTCCTCCCCCAAGCTGGAGGATTCCTGAACCCCTGTGCTATTCCGTTCACTTGGGCTGGCTGAAGAGAGAGCCCCCTACCAGGGCATCCAGAGCCCAGCTGGAAAACGGCCAGTGCATCTTCTCCCCTGAGGTCCATAGCTCCCTACCTCCCCCTCACACCCCCACCCCATGAAGGGATGAGTCCCCGGGGCGAGGTACTCACTTCTCCCTTCCCCGTCTGACTGCTTTCTCTCGTCCCTCCTGCTGCAGTCTCCTTCTCGCCAGTGGGTGAGTAGCTGGGGCCAGACGGCGGCTTCTATCTGGTCCTTGGCGCCGAGCCTGGGGCACAGGGTGCACCTGACCTCACCCCTGAGGGGTCAGCTGGGGCTGGGGTGGGAGAGTTGCTGGAGGAGCCACAGTGTGTGCCAAGGCCCACACTTTGGCCTTTAACCCCACAGACACTAACAGCACATCGAGAGACCCAGTGGAGAAGAAGGACGAAACACCTTTTGGGGTGAGCTTGGGAAGTGGAAGCCTGTGCAGGCCTTGGGGTTTGTGAGGTCCACTACCAGCTAGAGGCTCGCCTGTGTGTCTTAGAGAACATGTGCCGTCTGGCCTGAGCTGTCAGCCACTCCCAGCCATGCTGGGTCCCCAGGGGAGGAGGGCAGGTCTGCAGGCAGGCTGTGGACTCCTATGGGGGTTAGAGAAACAGTTTCTGCAGGGGAGCCCTGAGAGGGCAGGGAGCCTGCTGGATCTAACCATCCCCACCCCAGGTATCAGTGGCCGTGGGCCTGGCTGTCTTTGCCTGCCTCTTCCTTTCTACTCTGCTCCTTGTACTCAACAAATGTGGACGGAGAAACAAGTTTGGGATCAACCGTGAGTAGGGGGGTTGCAGAGGGGTTGTCCATCTGTCCATCCTACTGGCTTTGTTTCCTCCTGGCTCTTCCTGACTCTGTCCTCTGTATGGGGGGGGGGAGCTGTACATACGTGGAGTTCTAGGGTGTGTGAGCGTGTCTGGGGTCTATATGGGGCCTGGCTGCAGGGTTTGTGAGTGTGTGTGAGCGTGTGTCAGGGTTGGTGCTGGGGGGCGGTTTCAGAAGTAGCAGCTGCTAATTGGTGGCTGGATTGTAGTCAAACACTAAGTGGGTCTGGGTTCTGCAGGGGGAGGGGGGCAGTGGTAGGGGAGTTCTTTGGTGCCCGTGGGGCCCGGGGTTGGATAGGAGCCAGGCAGTGAGAGGCTGTAGTGCCTTCCCTTCCCCCGGCTGCTGTCTTGCACCCTAGCTTCTCTGTTCATCCCTTGCAAGCTAGAGGTGGGGGTTGCCTGCCATGGTCTGCCACCCTGCCAGAGTGGACAGGAGCCAGGGTATGTGCCCGCGCTGTGACCCTGAGCATGGCTGTGTCTCTTCCTTAGGTCCTGCTGTGCTGGCTCCAGAGGATGGGCTGGCCATGTCCCTACATTTCATGACGTTGGGTGGCAGCTCCCTGTCCCCTACCGAGGGAAAAGGCTCCGGGCTTCAAGGCCACATCATCGAGAACCCACAATACTTCAGTGATGCCTGTGAGGGGCTGTGCGGGGTCAAGGGTGGGGTGAGCCCATGTGTGTGCGCGTGCGTGCGCATGCATGGGTACATGTGTGTGCGTGCATGTATGTGTGTGGAGAAGCCCCTGTGCCACAGCCATTGCCCATCCTGGGCTTGAACCATAACTCTCCTGCCCCTCTGCCTTTCCCAGCACATGGTCCTCAGGCTGAGATCAGCCTGACTTCTAGGCCACGTCCCCTCTGGGCAGATGCAGCCTCTACCAGGGCATAGGGCCTGGTGAAGGAGTGGAGGCTGCATTTCGTCCCCATCCACTCCTTTGACTAGATAACAGTATGCGGCACGAGGTTCTTGCCCCAACCCCATTCCTCCCAAAACTCAGGCTCCCATCTGATCCTGCAACCCTCTCCCCAGGTGTTCATCACATCAAGCGCCGGGACATCGTGCTCAAGTGGGAGCTGGGCGAGGGTGCCTTTGGGAAAGTCTTCCTCGCTGAGTGCCACAACCTGCTGCCTGAGCAGGACAAGATGCTAGTGGCCGTCAAGGTGAGACCCTGCCACCAGGTACTGCCGGTCTGGGTTCTCGCCTCCAGGAGAACTGATGTACCAGTACAAGGTGCCTGGCCCAGGGCTAGGATGATGGGGTCTGATGTGGCTAGTGGCTGGGGGTGGGGTGAGCCCCCTGGATGTGGGAGGGTGAGGGCTGACCCCTGCCCCACTGTCCAGGCACTGAAGGAGGTGTCAGAGAGTGCCCGGCAGGACTTCCAGCGCGAGGCTGAACTGCTCACCGTGCTTCAGCACCAACACATCGTGCGCTTCTTCGGGGTCTGCACCGAGGGCCGCCCGCTGCTCATGGTCTTTGAATACATGCGGCATGGCGACCTCAACCGCTTCCTCCGGTAGGAGCACCTAGCCCCTGCCCTGGGCCCTGGGTCTGAGCCCCATTGTCCCTGCCCCACAATCCCATCCCCGTCCTGCCAGTTTTGCCTGGAAACCTCATGGCTCAGGATCAGGCAGGCACAGTTCATCTTCCCAAGGAGCTGTGAGGTGAAAATGTGTGCCTGTGGGACGGTCAGTGTGAAGGACAGAGTGGCAGTGGTCACAGAGCTTGCACCAGCAGAGACCGTGAGCTAAAGCTGTAGCATGGGTGGGCTTTGCAGAGAGCTTGTGTTTATTGGTGTGTGGAACCATGAAGTCAGGCCTGTAGGAGGTGGCAGTTCAGATATCAACAAACACTCATCAGGCACTTTCTGTGTTTCAGGCACTCTGTGAAGTGCTTTACAACTCATTTTCCATACTTTTTTATGTGCTTGTATGGAGCCCTGGTGGCTCAGTGGTTAAGAGTTTGGCTGCTAAGCAGGTCAGCAGTTTGAATCCACCAGCTGCTCCTCGGAAACCCTATGGGGCAGTTCAGAATCAGCTTGACAGCAACAAGTTTTTTTTTTTTTTGGTAGATGCTTACACATTAATATAAATATATGTATTTACTTTCATAGTCTCCAAGCAAATATAGCAGTTTATACTTAAAGTTACTAAAAATAGACTTTTAAATTTTAAGTTAATTGTTTCTCTCGTTTTGGACAGAACAATTCCGATAGGTTTATTTATGTGTGCTGATGATTTTAATAACTTCAAGAAATATACCCATTTCACAGAAGAGGCTTAGAGAGGTTAAGTGACTTGTCCAATGGCTAGTAAATGACCCAGCAGGATGTGGCCCCAGGCAGAGCCCCTGCTGTCAACTCCAACTGTCTGTGACGTCACACTTTCCCTTTGGCGAGCCCTTCTCCCCTGAGACGGGCCCCTGTGAGGATGGGGCAGTGTGGGGCAGAGGTAAGGGCTAGGGTTTGGAATCAGGAGGCCTGGCCTCCAGTCCTTGCTCTACAACTCAGCAGCTGAGCTTCCTTTGCCAAGCAGCTTTCCTCTCCGTAAGAGGGGAGAGTAGAGGGCTATGGGACTGGGTAAGGAAGCACTGTGGTTGTCTAGTCGATTGTTGTGACTTGGTCCTCAAACGTCTGCTGCGGGAGTGAGGGGCCATTCACCCGGTCAGGCTACAGAATTCAGCTGGGAGAGACCCCTGTCTGACACAGGGGTCTGAGCTTATCCTGTGCGTTAGGGGGAGCTGATAGAGAGTGTGGAGTAACAGAGAGCAAGCCAGACCTGGAGCTAAGCCTGGATGCTGAATTGGCACAGACCTGGTCAAAAGAAGACTTTAGAGGAGTCCATCTCTGTGCTTGCTAGGCCTGGCGTAGGTTCAGTGTTGTGCTGGGGGGATGCAGGCCGGCGGCTCAGGTGGTGGGAGAAGTGGCCACCACTGGCAGTCCAGGAGAGCTCTCTCTAAATGCTGGAAGGACCACTGCGGGGATCAGAGGAGGGAGTCATGAAGCTCCCTGGATGCATAGGCCTGAAAGACTTCCCTAGGAGGGCCATCTGCTCCCTCTCACCTCTGGGTCTTTGTACTTTCAGTTCTCTCTGCCTGGTACATTGGGCCTCCCCCAACACATCACCCACCCCCATGCCTTCTCCCTTCCAATAGCTTACCTACGTCTCCACCTTGGGGCTTGGGTCTCAGTTTAGACATCCCTTCCTCCAGGAAGCCTTCCCTGACTTCCTCCATTCTCACCTGAGTGCCCATTTGTGCCCCTCACACTGCACGCTGTGATCCATTTGCCTGCGTTATACTCTCCATTGTAGCTCCAAGCTCTGGGTTTATTTGAAATAAACGAAGAAAGAAATGGATGAGAAATTGGCCAGTGGGAAAGGGCATTACTGGCCAAGTGGCCAGCTCAGGCAAAGGCTCAGAAGAAGGACTATTTGGGGAACAAGGTGAAAAATTAGGGATTGACCTGGAGTGGTGGTGGTTGGAAGGAGGAGGGCACCATAGAAACCTTTAGAAGGAAGGAAGGCCCGGCAGTCATGGCTGAATATTGAGGGTAAAAGTGAGAGAGACAGGGGGATCAAGGAGGACCCCCAGGATTCAGGCTCAGAGCCTGGGTGGGGAAGTTCTCACTGAGGCAGGGTCGGGCTTGGGGGTCGGGGGGGGAGATGCTGAGCTCAGCTTAGGAAGGGCTGCCTCTGAGGTGTCCATTGGCTAGAGATGTAGGGGCCAGTGGGTTGCTGAATCCTGGGGTTGAAGTTGAGGGGACTGCCTGAGAGGAGGACATAGATATGGCATTTGTGGGCTCTGTTGGAAGCCTTGAGGGTGGGCACACCTGCCTGGGCACCCTATTCCAGCCCTTTCAGACAGCCGCCTCCCTGTTCCTTCTTTCCTCCATTGCCAGCCCCCAGTCCCCTTCCCTACTTCATCCCAGCTCCATGGGACCCCTTCCTCAGGCTCCTTCTCCCTCCCTCCTTCGCAGGTCCCACGGGCCTGATGCCAAGCTGCTGGCTGGCAGGGAGGACGTGGCTCCAGGCCCCCTGGGTCTGGGGCAGCTGCTGGCCGTGGCTAGCCAGGTCGCTGCAGGAATGGTGTACCTGGCAGGCCTGCACTTCGTGCATCGGGACCTGGCCACACGCAACTGTCTGGTGGGTCAGGGGCTAGTGGTCAAGATCGGCGATTTCGGCATGAGCAGAGATATCTACAGCACCGACTATTACCGTGTAAGGGCCTTTCGCCTCCCCGCCTCCCCCAGCGTCCAAAGTGTCGCCACCCTGGACCCGGAGTCCCCCGCCGAGAGCAGGCTGTTGCCGGGCAGCCCTCCTCTTCCTCGAGCGGTGTGGGGCCTGAGACTCTGGCTCTGGTTTTTAACCCCCCGCCCCCCCCCCCCCTTCTCCAGCGGTGGAGGGCCTGTTTTCGCTATCCGGGACGGAAACTGCACCATCGGTTTTTCCCTCTTAGCCCTGGCCCCGAAACCCCTATCCATTTATTTTTAATGACAGGCGGGGGCGGGGTCTGCGCCGGGAGGGAGAGACTGTCTCGGGCGGGCTCCCCTTCAGGGTGACGGGGCACCGCCCGCCCGCAGGTGGGAGGCCGCACCATGCTGCCCATCCGCTGGATGCCGCCCGAGAGCATCCTCTACCGCAAGTTCACTACCGAGAGCGACGTGTGGAGCTTCGGCGTGGTGCTCTGGGAGATCTTCACCTATGGCAAGCAGCCCTGGTACCAGCTCTCCAACACCGAGGTCAGCCCCGCCCCGCCCCGGGGTCACCCGGCCAGCCACGCCCCCACGCCTTCTGGTCCTTTTCCCAGAAAGCTCGGATCCTCTTAGAGCCCTTCTGCCATTCATCTCGCTGCCCCAGGGGCACCTACCCTAGCATCCCACCCCTCCAAGCAGACGCTGTGTCCCGCCCCCCCCAGCCCAATATTCCTCTCCCCCTCTCCTATTCTTGCCTCCACTTACGGTCCTAAGCCCAGGCACCACGAGCTCCTGGGGGCGCCTCAAAGAATTTTATAGGTGGAGCCCAGACCCCAATCCCCAGCTAACCTCATAGACGTG
This sequence comes from Elephas maximus indicus, assembly GCF_024166365.1. Lineage (NCBI taxonomy): Eukaryota > Metazoa > Chordata > Mammalia > Proboscidea > Elephantidae > Elephas > Elephas maximus. Next base: position 194,624,312 of record NC_064821.1, read on the forward strand.
GTAGGAATTGTCAGGGTGGGAGGGAAAGGCATGGGAAGAAACAAGAGGGACTGACGCTGCAGCAGAAGGCTAGAGGTTAGACTGCCAGAAGGACAGCCCTGCTCCTCCCCCTGCCCTCCCAGCTGGACACAGCCAGAGCAGGCCCCAGGTGTTCTGTCTCCCAGAGCAGTTCCCACCACCCCCTCCTTGGCTCGCAGCTGTCAGTTTCCATTTCTCCTCCTAATGCAGTGTGCTCCCTGGAGGCTGTGGGGTGGGGGAGAGGGTTATAGATTTTAATTTTCTCAAGCACTGAGAAAAGGAATGGAATTAGTACTGCCCATAACCCAAGTCCTCTAATGGGGGGGAAGAAGGGGGACAGGTTCTAGGCTCCTTCTCCAACTATCTCCCTGTCTTTCCTTATCTGGATCCCTTAGCTGTTCCAACAGTCCCTCCTGGAGTCTAACTTTGATCCTTCCTGCTGCAGTTTATTATTGGAAGTGCTAGGTCCCCACAGGAAACGTGGTGGTTTAGTGGTTAAGTGCTACAGCTGCTAACCAAAGAGTTGGCAGTTCGAATCCACCAGGTGCTCCTTGGAAGCTCTATGGGGCAGTTCTACTCTGTCCTATAGGGTCGCTATGAGTCGGAATCGACTTGACGGCACTGGGTTTGGTTTGGGTTTTAGGTCCCCACAGAGTGGTACCCAAAGAAGGTAGAAGGAAATGTGGGTTGCCCTCTACCTTAAAATGGAAGCCAGCTATTTTTCAAGGCCTTCAACTGCAGTTCTGCCCTATTTTCTTTTTTTCCTTCGGAGCTGAGAGGCAGAAGACCCTTCCCCTTTTCCATTCAGCCCCCAACACTAAGCTGATGTCTTGGCCCTTCCCCTTCTTCAGTCCACCTGGAAAGTCTTCTTAGGGTCTGATTCCAGCCCCTCCAGAAGCAATTCTACCCCCAGCCCAACTTCTCAGTGTCTAGCCTTACTCCTCCCCATGGTTCATTGTCAGAGTAGAAAGGAATCTGGGGATTCACTGTGTCTGGTTAGATTATTAGCACCCAAGAGGCCCAGAGAGGCTTGTGACCTGTTCTGGGAGCTTCATCTAGGTAGGGGCAGCTCTGGGGCTGGCCTCACTCTCCTGTTCCCAGCCTAGTGTGCTGTCTTCTCTGTCTCTCTGGTGGCTCATATCCTCAGGCGATTGAGTGCATCACGCAGGGCCGTGAGCTGGAGCGGCCACGTGCCTGCCCACTTGAGGTCTACGCCATTATGCGGGGCTGCTGGCAGCGGGAGCCCCAGCAACGCCACAGCATCAAGGACGTGCACGCCCGGCTGCAAGCCCTGGCCCAGGCGCCTCCCGTCTACCTGGATGTCCTGGGCTAGGGGCCCGCCCAGGAGCTGGGGCTGGGGAGCTGGGATGCTGGGACCTTCCCTCAGCAACTCCTATAGCTCCCAGCACCCCCAGGGTGATCACAAAGCATCTAACTCACCCTCAGCATGCGGGAGGGGCTCGGTGGGGCTGGGAGTGGAGGATGTTCTACTTCTCTAAGGCAGGGTTCCATCATAGCAATTATATTTATTATCCCTTGGCTGTGTCTCTTGCCGGTTCTTGAGGTGATGTCGTTCAAGGAGGGGGGGACTGGGACTCAGGTAGGGGAACGATGGCTCTCCGGGATCCTCCCTGTCCCTGGTTCCCCTCAGACGCATACCCTAACGCCATGCAGCTTTCACTCTCGCTTCCTACGCTGTGGCTGTGGTTTGCGTCCTGGTCCTCTGGGCGCCTGCTCCACCTGGAGGAGAAGGGGCAGGACAACCCCAGGTCAAGCTTCCCAGACCTTCAGACCCTAATTGCCTTCCTCTGTACTTCATGTTCAGGAAGGCTGGTGCTGCAGGGGAGGGATGGAAGTTAGCTGTCCTGGTGGACAGGATGGAGGCATTGACGGGCTGAGTCTTAGTTGTCTTTTGTGCCCATCACAGAGCAAGCACACAGGAGAACAAGTGGACACGTCTGTGTGTGTGGCAGGGAGGGGGAAGGAACAGGACTGAGGATTGATGAGGGAGGCAGGACCCTTGTTCCTTCCCCTCAGCTCTAACTGTGTGCTTGGAGACCAGCACCTAGAGGCCAGGCACTGGCAAGGTAGTTATTTCCTAAGGACACATGCATCTCCTGTCCCATCTTGCCTAAAGGAGGAAGTGGGGCCTCCCTTGCCCTCCACCTCTTGGAAGACCACTGGCCTTACTGAGTGGCCAGCAGCTTCAGTTGGCACCATGGCTGGGTGAGGTCCCCCCATCACCATCAAATCAAGGGACCTGGGCCCTGCCCCCATCTTCCCCAACCCAAGAGCTCGTGCTACACCCCAAAACCAGGGAAAAGCAACTTCCCCCTCTTCCTGCCACCCTTTCCCCTCACCCCCCCCCCCACCTCCCTCTGCCCCCTCCCAGCCCATCACTTCCAATCACCTACCCAGTTCCTGCAATAACCCATGGCTCCCCAGGGCTAATCTGGTGGCTGTCTCACGTCCCTGGGTGCCCAGCCCTCCCCACCCGGTGATTCAATCTGGGTCTTATCACCCCTAGGCCTAGCCTGGTGGCGTCTGCCTCTTGTCCAGGCTGGTTAGTGCTAATGGAGGTCTGACCCAGGGCTGCAGGCTGATTGATGGTGGGGTGGTCTGGTCCCTGAGGGCCAAGTTCATGGGCACTCCTCTCCTACCCAGGGGTGGGTGGAGCTGCACCACCCCTCTGAGGGAGGGTGCTTAAAGCACATGGAGTGATTGGGAGGAGAGAGGATGGGAACTTGGTAAGGGAATGGAGGCAGGGAATCAGATCCAACAGGTGAGCCCAGGGACTGATGCTCAGAGAGAGACTGAGCAGAGAGGCAGACCTAGGGTCCTGCAGACTGCAGAGGGAGACACAGAGATGGAGGAGACACTCAGACAGAGAGAAAGACACACAGACAGACAGACGTAGGTGGACACAGATGGAGAAGCAGAGGACAGATGAGCGCTGGATACAGATATGGATAGGATAAGCAGCAGGATAAGAGGACGTCCTGGAGACCAGCATGGTCCCCCCACAGCCCCTCCTTCCCATCCACCTCTTCCTCCTGGGCCTCTCTCCAGGGCCAGGGAGGGGTGGGCCACTTCCAGCCTTGGAGGCTCTGGGCGTGGAGGTGTAAGGGAGTCAGGCTCACCCCACACTGAGCAGGATTTAGGGCCTTCACTGAAGCAGAAAGGAGCTCTGGTAGTGCAGTGGTTAAGTGCTCTGCTGCTGACCGGAAGGCTGGTGGTTCAAACCCACCAGCCACTCCGAGGGAGGAAGATGTGGCAGTCTGTTTCTGTAAAGATTTACAGCCTTGGAAACCCCATGGGGCAGTTCTACTCTGTCCTCTAGGGTTGCTATGAGTGGGAATCGACTGGAGGGCAGGGGGTTGGTTCTGGGTACTCAAGCAGAGGGGTGGAGCTTAGGCAGGAGGGACCTGCAGGGCACGTGGAGCATTCCCAGGGCCAAGAGCATCAGGGCATCAGCAGCTCTTAAGACCGTAGCTGGAGGCATTGCTGGAAAAGATAGACAGGTCAGCTCTGGAGGTGAGGGGTTCTGGGAACAAGGTTTGGGCAGGGAAGGGAAAATTCCGGGCGAGCGTGGGAGGGGAACTGAATAGCTTTCATCAATCTGGGAATAGGAGCTGAAGCCCATCACTCCAGCTTCTTCAGGCAATCTGGGCCTGGCACAGTGTGCCAGGGTGGGGAGGGGGCTCGCAACCACAATGGCAGTTTCATGGCTCTCCCACTCCCTCCACTCCACTGACGGACCTCCAGATGTGCTGCAGATGTGCACATGGGCAGGCACCCTGGCCTACCTCACAGCTTGGGCATGTGCGCGCGCACACACACACACACACACATACACACACACACACACACACACAACCTCCTCAGTCACTCATAGCTGTTGAATTCCACTGTCATTAACTGTGCCCCACTCCACCTTGCCGCTACCCCTGCCCCCTCCCTGTTAATTACCTCCTGGCTATGCCAAGTCCATTAGCGACCCCTCCCCGTGAGGGGCCTAGCACCAGCTGAGATGGATGCTTGCAGGGGGATCGATGAAATGGGGCCCCGAGGACCCCATGGGGGGCTGGGACCAGGACACACAGCAATCTGAGGCTGTGGGGATGGGACATCTGGGTCCCCCAGACTGGGACTAGGCCCCTTCCTCCATCCCTTCCTTTCAGAGAAGGCTGTCTTGGTTAGAAGACAGAGATCCAGAAAGGGTGGTGGGCACCTCAGAGACACACAGCACTGAAGAAATAACTTAGAACTCTCCTTTCTCAGGAGGCCTCTGCTGGCTATTCTGTGCCTTCTCTGGGGAGGAGGAATCAGTGGTACAGAAGCCAGCAGGTCTCCCCATAGACTCCCAACACTGGGTTGGGGTCTCCAACGAGCCCAGGGGCCCAAGCCACCCCTGATCTCCTCAAACTTCCTAACCAATTTCTGCCTCCTTCCCGGCCTGCTCCCTCAGGGGCTGGATTCCCGACAGGAGAACAGGGCATCTGGCCGGGTTTCCAGGAATGAGGCGGGCAGAGCGCTGAGCTGCAGGGGTGAGGGATGTCCTGTCCTGTTCTCCCTTGGTTCCCCTGGCTGAAGATAGACCCTAGGGAGCATTCCAGACACAATAAGCCCTGGGCTTTCTGAGCACCAGCTGGAGAAAACCTGTCTTGCCAAATTCCTGAAGTGGTCTCCAACAGGCTTCCCAGTGGTGGTGATGGGAACAGTCCCCAGAGGATCCAGAACCCAGGAATTCTGACTTTCAACCTACTGCCAGGCTGTCAGGCAGTTCAGGTCCCCTCAGAGGGGAGTGAGGTGACTCCACTGCTCAGAGCATCAGTCCCCTTCCAGACTGCCTCTTGGTCCCCCGACCCTCACCCCGGCTCTGAAGACTCCTGTGATAAGATGGAAACTTTGAGTAGCTTTGGCTGTGGGGCGTGAAGAAAGGAACCTGGAGCCCGGGGAGACAGACCAGACAGGTCCAACAGCACAGGGGTGGAGCTGCAGGTGGAGCCCACATGGAGCCGGGAGGGACATGGAGACAGAGAGAGAGGGACAGCCCACAGCAGTGCAGAGACCCAAGACATGAATTGTGTAGGGTGCAGAGACCCCCAAGATGCAGGGCAGAGTCCCAGAGACCCACATGCCTTCCACTGAGCCCTGCCCCTAATCTAGCTCTTGGAACCTAAGCCTCTACCGCCTACCCTCCCACTAAGCCAGCCCTCCTTGCTCTTCTCCCAGGGCTGTTGTTGCCTAGACTCTGGAGCCAGATTGCCTGATTCTGCCACTTAGCAGCTGTGTGACCTTGGGCAGGTTACTCAACCTCTCTGTGCCTTAGTGGCCTCCTCTGAAAGATAGGGATAATAATAGCACTGACCTGATAGGATTGCTATGGGGTTTAAACAAGTCCCATGTGTAGGGCTTTTCCAAAAGGGCCTGGCCTGTGGTGGGTGCTATGTAAGTGTTTGCTCCTATCCCTCCTCTTTCCTATTCCTCCTCCTTCTCCTCTCTATCCTGTCACAAGGCCTCGGGTATTCCCAGCCCAGGCCTTGGCCCTGGTGTTTGGAGTTGGGGCAGGACAGGCTGGCAGGTTGCATTTTGGGGGGATAGTGCTCACAGAAGAGATGCTGTGTCTCCCAACGTCAAGCACCCCTCCAGTTGCAACTGCTTTGGACAGAGGGGCCTTGCCTAGCTGTCGAGGGGTGAGGAGGGGGCTTCTCCCTCCCTCTGAAACCCTGTGGGCTTCAGGTCTCTGAGCTGCCCCAACAGGCCCTGATAGAGGAAGGAACTCCAGGGGTGGCAGAGAGGGCAGGGCTCAGATTTCCTGATTTTCCTCAGTGGGAACCCCCTCTCAATTTCCTTTGGGAAACCCCCAGGGATTAAACAGGGACCTTGGCACCCCTGTAGAGTGCTTCTGAGATCACAAATCCTCACAAAGTCAGGTCTAAGGAGCTCTATCCAGGAGTGAGATGGACAGACCTCCTACCCCTTATCCTTTATCCCTTTGGCCTTCCGTTCCTGAGGGCCAGGGAGTCATTCCTGCAGCCTACCCTCATGCTTCCCACCTGGATCTGAAGGGGTTACTCAGCTCCAGGCCTGCCCACTGCAGGTCCCAGCTGCTTGGGGCCTGTGGTCAGAGCTAATGTAGGTGAGAGTTGGAGGACAAGAGGGGATAAAGTTATTAGTGTCTTCATCTTTGAGGGATATCGATTGTCAAGTCTCCAGACTCATTTGGTCTTGTAAAGGGGCTCACGGGGGTGTTAGGAGGGGCTCAGAAGAATCTCACGAGCGCCTGCCCGCCCCCCGCCCCCATCTTGTAGTGGAAGCTGGGCTGCCTGGGATTTCTCAAAGGCGGAGACTCATAGAGACACAATTTGGAAGGCAAGGGTTCTGAGGTGGCAGGGGTGAGGTAGAAGAGGCTGAGAGTCAGCTCTTGGAGTCCTGGGCAAGCAGCAGACTGTGGGGTGGACCAAACAGTTATTTAGACCTTAAAGCTTAGGGTGGAGGTGTGCCTGCCTTCAGTTCATTACACTGCTTTAAGGTGTGAATGTGTGTGTGTGTTTGTGTGTGTGACAGAGACAGACACAGAGAGTGAGCAATGGCGCTAGAGAGATTCAAGATGACAGGCCGGGGGGAGAAGGCAGGGACCCCTCCTCCTCAGGCTCGCATACACACAACTGACCTACAAACCTCCCACCACAGTGGCAGAGCCTCCTTCACTAACACTTTGATGTTCTATGACACCTTAACCTGCTCCTCTCCAGGCAGCCATCGGTGTCATTTGAGCTGCATGTCCTTGGTGTGATTCTGTTTGTGGGTGTGTGTGGTGGGGGATGTACCACCTCTCCCCACCTCTGGGTGACTTTGGTCCCAGTGTGTCTGGTTTTGTGTTTGTGTGTCGGTCTGTATAAATTGGCTCTCTGCATGGGTTGTGCACGTTCCTTGTTCCCAATCTGAAATCAGAAGGGATGTGGACAGAAGGGGCCCAGGCCTCTGGCTGTCCACCTTGTCCAGGGAGGGACCCTCTGTGGCATTTCCAGCCTGAGGTTTTCCAGCTACAGGCTGGTCATCTCCAGTAGTGGGGATGGAGTTTAGATGCAGGAAGACTCCAAGGGTGAGAGACTCAGAGAGGGAGATGTGGGGAGAGTGGCAGGGGCTGGGGGTGTGGGGACGCTGTGGACAGGGTACCCCTCCTTTCCTTCCTTCCTTCTTTCCTTCCTGTCTCCTCCCTCCTTCCCTCCCTTCCTTCCATCCTCTGGATTCCTTTCTTCCTCACCTTTCTTGCAGAAGCAGGGAAGAGGGGGCAGGTGTGGCTTCTCTGGGCAGGGGGTCAGGCATTTGGGTTCCTTTGCCCTGGAGGAGCCAGCTTCCCTGCTGCTGGGCTGGGAGAGAAAGTAATTAATTACAATGAGGCCAGAGGGGAGAGTGTTCAGGGCTACTGTTGGTATTAATCAGGAGCTGGTCCCCAGCGAGGGATAAGATTCAGCTGGGGCGTAGTGTATGTGTGTGTGTGTGTGTGTGTGTGTGTGTGTGTGTGGAGGGGGTGGTGGTGGTGATACACACTGGGAAGTGAGAGGCTTTGGGGGTCTGAAAGCTCCTGACTCATCACATCAGCCTCCCTCCTTCCCCGTAATGTTCTCTCCTCCTCCCTCCACTCATCGTTGCAGTCTCCCTACCACTCTTGTTTTTTGGAAGTCCCTCCTGCTACCCGTCCTCCGACCTCCTGCAGACGGAGGGGCAGAATCCCTGCCCAAGTCCATGTCCATCCTCGATTGTGGGGTGGAGCTGACTGCCCCCGTCCCCACAAGGCCCTCACTAGCCCTTCCCTCTGGCAGGCGCATTAGGTGATTCCCGAGGCTGTCGGCCTGCTAATTGCCTCTCAACCTTCCCCTCATCACCAGGGCGCCCCCCCACGAACTCCATTAGCCCCCCCTCCCCTGATAGCCCCTAAATCAGCCCCAATTATTCACAAGGGGGTCTGGCTGAGCTGTGATTACAGCGAGAGTGGAGAGGCGAGGGGGAGTGGGAGTGCCAGGCAGGCTGGCAGAAGGGGAGGTGGGACTGAGGCGGTGGCTAGGCCTCCAGCTGGGAGACAGGGAGGAGGGGGCTGGGGCCTTGTGGGAAGATTCAGTCCAGGGACCACCCAGGGGCCTGAAACAGAGAGCGAGACCAGGCTGGAAGATGGGCAGCTAGGGGTCCTGACTTGTATTTCAAGGTTGTCAGGGCTTGCCACCCACACACATAAGACTCAGGAGGGTGAGGTCAGCTGGATTTGGTCCTGTGAGCAGGTCATTCTTGCCATTGTCATCAGCATCATTGCCAAGCATTTATGAACAGCTTGTTAGGGTATATCTCATAGCGACCCTATATGACAGAGTAGAACTGCCCCATATATAGGATCGCTATGAGTCAGAATCGACTCGACGGCACTGGGTGTTTTTTTGTTGTTGTTAGGGTATGGCCCTGCCACCATGAGTCTATGGCTAGAGCGGTAGGGAGAATAGCAAGAATGTTCTATCCCTGTGGGATTTCCTAAGAGGGCATCACCACTCCTTGCAGTCATGACCCAGGACAGCCACCCACCTGTGAGGTGGGAGGGGGCAGAGGCTGCTTCCTCCCTTGCTCTGTGTGCTCTGGTGAGTGCCTCTCTGTGGGGCTGTGGTTGAGACAGGGAGTGTCGCGCGGGGTGTGTGTTGACGTTCAACCTGCTCAGTCACTTGAAGCGAGTTGTGTTTGTGAGAGACAGTGAGACCAGCCTCATGCTCAGCCCTCAGCTGTCCTTTCCAAGCAGGTTCAGGGAACCCTCTCTAGCCCTCTCCCAGAGCCAGGGTGCTCTGTTCAAATTCCTTCAACCCAGCTTCCCCTAGGACTCCCCATCAACCCTTCCCATCCCGGAGGGAGGAGGTGCCCAAACCCACCCACTAGTCCACCCTCCTCACCCCTTCATCAGCCCCACACCGCCATTGCTCACCTGGATTATTGCAGCAGCCTCCTCACTGGTCTCCCTCTTCCACCCTTGCACCCAACAGCTAGTCTCAACACAACAGCCAGAGTGATTATTTTAAAACCTGAGCTGGATCATGTCCCTCCTCTTCAAAATCCTCCAATAGCTCCTCATCTTACGCAGAGCACAATCCAACATCCTGACCACAGCCTACAAGGCCCTGGAGGATCCGATTCCCATCACACCTCTGTCCTCAACCTCTCCCACCATGTTCCCTGTCACTCTGGTCCATCTTCCTTGCTATTCTTTGACCCCGGCACATGCTCTGGCCTCGGGGCCTTTGTACAGCTGTTCTACCTGCCTGGAATGCCCTTCTCCCAGAAATCTGCACGGCTCCCTCCTTCCCTTCCTTTAGGTCTTTGCTTGGAGGTACCCCCAGCACGCCTTATGCTCTTTCCGTGTTTTATTTTTTTCACCATAGCACTTATGATTATCTAATGTGTCATGATTTTATTGATTTATTTATCATCTCTCCACTACCACCATTACTATAATGTAAGTTTCATTTTCACTTTCTGTGTTTAAGCAGAGATTTTTGTCAGTTTTGTTCACAGCTGTAGCCCCAATGCCTGCACATAGTAGGTGCTCAATAAATGTTTGTTGAATGAATAATCAACTGTTCCCCAATTAGCAGGCAAGCTCTTTGAAGGCAGGAAAGCTTTATTTATTGCCTTAAATAAGTTGTTACGTATAAAGGTCTTACAATAGCTCCTGGTAATCAGTAGGTATGTGGGCAGTGGTGGTTCATAGTAGAATTCTTGGCTTCCATGCAGGACACCCAGGTTCAATTCCCAGCCAACGCACCTCATGTGCAGCCACCCACCCCACCCGTCAAGAGAGGCTTGCGTGTTGCCAGATGCTGAACAGGTTTCAGGGGAGCTTTCAGACTAAGATAGACTAGGAAAAAAGGCCCAGTGATCTACTTCCAAAAACCAGCCAGTGAAAACCCTGTGGATCACAATGATCCAATCTGCAACCGATCATGGGGATGGTGCAGGACTGGGCAGGTTTTCATTCTGTTGTGCGTGGGGTCTGCCTCCATGGCGGCTAACAACAAGAAAACAATCAGTAGGTATTCAGTGAAGGTTGGCAGTTGTTATCACCATCATCATCACTGGTGTCGTCTCTGTACCCTCGGGCACCAGGTAAACACAAAACGAGAGTCTGTTGAACAAAAATAAGAATGAGCGGACCTTTGAACCTTTTGGGAGACCTTAGAGGGACTTCCATTCTTCTAGCTATAGGCCTGGATCCAGGAGGTGGAGCTGGGTCCGGAGGGCCGGAAGAGCATTGCTCAGTGTGTCAGCCATTCCCTCTAACATTTACTGAACGCTTACTTTGTGCCGGGCACTGAGGGCACAAAGATGGAGTTCATCCTGGCCCCATTCCTTGAAGAACTCAGAGTCTAGAGAGAGGGGGACAAGCATCACACTTTCACAAGCAAGGGTGGGGCCGGGAAGGGGGCAGGGTCTAGACAGGCTCTCAGAGAAAAGGGAGGATTAGCTGAATGTAGACAGATGAGAACAACTGATGTTGCAGGAGAAAAAACATCAGAAAGCTCAGTAAAGCAAAAAGAGGGTTTTATTCAGCATATATTCAAAAAGACAAAAGTTGAGAAGTGGATGAGCATGCTGCCAGAGCTAATGTCTGCCCAAGTCCAAGGAAGTACTACAGAGTAAGCAAGAATGGGAAAAGGGACAAGCACGTTTCACAGCCCTGTCTGCCCGAGTCTGAGGAATGTTACAGAATAAACAAGAATGGGAAAATAGGCAAGCATACTGCCACAGACAGGTCTGTCCAAGTCCAGAGAATATTACAGAATAAACAAGAATGGGGAGATGGACAAGCATGCTGCCACAGACATGTCTGTCCAAGTCCAGAGAATATTACAGAATAAACAAGAATGGGAAGATGGACAAGCACGCTGCCACAGCCATGTCTCTCCAAGTCCAAGGAAGGTTACAGGGTCATCAGTGTATATTAACACTGCAAATGGACAAAACCACTGAAAGCTTCACTTTTTCACAGATTGGCTAGAAACTGTCATCCTACATTTTGAATTGTCTTTTTTAAGGATCATTGGTACAGGTCAGCAATGATAGTCAGGAGGGTCTTCACTGGTCCAACAAATTTCTATTCACTGTATATTAATAGAAAAATTTAAGAGTGGAAAGTCTTTTGTGTTCTGGGTGATGTGCAAGGTTCCCTAAAAGATATTTTCCAAGATTATTCTATCCATTTTCTTTATCTCAGGGCCCAATTGATGTGTCCTTGCGAGTCCTTGTGAACTCTTGTGAGCCCGACTCAGCTTGGTCACATTCTCTATGCTCAAGGACAGGGAATAGTGATTCCAATATTATTTTCTAAATCATTCCCTCCTTTTTATGAGAGATTGGAGATAACACATCAATAACCAATAACTGGACTTAGTCAAGCTCCTAGATGGCAACCACGGCAGGTTCTTTAAACTCATTGGGCTGGTTTTCCACTGGATACCACCTGGTTCTTCACCAGGGTCTTAAGAATGATGTTTTCATCAATCACATTGCCAAAGTGAGAAAACTCAATGTACATCGACATTTTAGCCAAAGACCTTCTTTTGCCTTATAGGTGTGTAAGACAATAGAAGATAAGTTTTATTATGCCTAATACTATCAGGATGTAGAGTTTACTTGTAGTAGTGCAAATAAATCTGGTGTTTTTAAGGGTGTTAGAGTATTTAACCAAGGAGCTTGCTATCCAATTCTATTTGTATATCCTGTTCTTCTCCTGTATTATTTATCTAAGTGCGACAAGAGGCATTTGCTACAGCACATATTACACTTTTTTGGACCAATAAATAAAAATCTAAGGCTATTTTGTTATCTCATGTCACCTTGGCTTAATGAGGTCAGAGATCACTGTTGTGTTTCCATCCCATTAGCAACTTTGTCTGTTATTTGTCCCATAGTGATTGATAAATTTCTTAAAGATTTCTCCAATTCAAATATACCATAGTAGGAATTAAATTTTCCAACCATACCCTGAGTGTTGGACCAATGGGCTTCTTTTGATTCTCATTTTACAAAGGATAACAAATTAACATTACCTTTCTAGTATTCCTTATGAATATCTAAAGATAATCTTAAAGTTCCCAAAGTGCATTGCCCACGCATTCACCAGGAATCTAAACAAGAGATTGCCCACGTAAATTCACTATTAGTTAGAAAGGAATCATCTAAGTTAGTGTTGTTGGATCCACCACACAAAAGCATATATCTGTAAAGGGCACTCAAAGTTTGTCTAGAGAAAACGGAAGGTATAGAAAAATTTACATGTGACAAACAAGTTTCTATTAAAGAATACATGATTAGCAAGATAATACAGGATGGACTTCTGTTGGAGGTCTCCAGTTAATCTGTCTAAAACATACTAAGTGTTTCCCTGAGGGCAAGCTGTCGCTCGGTGTTTTACCTATTAACAGTCATGGGTCACTCAGAAGCAGAAGTGAAATCTAAGACAAAATGGAGTCTGAGCCATGAGGTCCATCTCCTCTGAGAACCTGATTTCTTTAAGTTACATAATTTTCTATATAGCAAGAGGGTAAGAGTTTGATTACAAGTATTAGACAGGTATTTCATACAACATTGTCTTGAAAACTGATCAAACTGATTACTGATTTACCCTAAACATAACTCTCAGTCCGATCTTTGGAGTCAGTTTCTCAAAACAGACTGAATTCTTCAAAAAAAAGCACAACGCCCAGAGCAAAATGGTCTTGCCAGTTTATCTGGACAATTGTTTGACTCAAAGTGGCTTCAGGAATCAGTTTTTTTCTCAAGGCTCAAGGTTCAGAAGGACACGCAAAGGCGATGGCCTATGTAGGTTGCCCCAACCTCTATGAAAGCCAGAAATCTGAATTCCAGGAGAATTATATACACTGTCTCATGGTTCCTTCCTTTGGATCATGATTTTGTTATAGAATCTCTGATCAAAAATGCTCAGTAAATGGTAGTTGGGCACTATCTGGTTTTTAAGATCCCAGGCACCATACAGTAAATCAGGAGGTAGAATAGAAACACTAACACTAGGCCAATTGTCTGAAATAATCAACGAAACCATGACCCTGAGGTCTTTGAACCAAGGAAAAAAATCTCATGAGGTGTTCGTTTACGCGTAAGCAGCATCAGTAACTGTCTTCCACGTGTCTCTGTAGCAACCACATTCTGCAACACCTATGATTGTGTATTGCTATAAATACAGCAACATTTGTCTATTAAGGCACAAACCATTCCTTGAGAGAACTAACAGAACGGGTTTTCTGGGTTTTAATACTATGCTAATTTGTAAAATCATAGCTCAAATTTCAGACACTTTTCTGGTTATGATATTTACAACTTTGCTAAGTTTACCAACAGGAACTTCTAATTCAAGAGTTAAAATAACTAAACCCATTTGTTACATAATTGAGGAGAAAAGAGGAAAGTGGTTTCTTATATCCAGAAAGTAGGACCTTAAAGCATTATTTCCAGAGAGAAAGACCTTAAAACATCAGAAATACTCTCACATAAAACCCATACTATCGTTTCGTTTACTCAGTCTTATGTAGTTAACGTCCGTTGCAGGTGACTCTGGATCGACTGCAGTTTGCAAACCCAGCAGCTTCTGTATAGAGTCCTGGAAATCTTGATTGAGTCTGGTCACAGTCTTTTTTCGCAAGTTCAATACAGTCCATATTTTTTGTTGAGATATTCTGGTCAAATGTTTTCAGAAAATCATCAAAGTAAAAACTTATCTACAGATGACAAAATTTAACATGGCCATGATTAATTTATAACATAGCTCTTAATAGTAAAAGACCTGATAGGAAATAATTATAAGCATAATGTAAATGCCAAATAAAATCAGTTTAAAAGAGTTAGATAAAAATCTTTCTAAATATAACCATTAACCATACTTTTAAAGAACTTTATAATAATCTTGAGATATAATACCATATAGTCAGAGTACATTAAGAATATACAAGGATTATCAAGTCTCTAAATACCTGAATAGTAATAAAAAATAACTTCATAGGTAAATAACTTGGGTTCTCCAGTAAAACTATTGGCTTTGATGGTGCTATATTCAAAAAATAAAGCTTGAACCAAGTTTGCAATTAAGTAATAATAAAATTATGACATAATATTATGCATTTGTTGTCTACTATTAGGCAAAAACACAACAGGAAATACTAACATATAAATTTTAAGCCAAAGAGAGTCAGCACTTCTCTTGATTTTAACAACACGTTCTATGTAATTTATAACATGTTGGATAAACCTTTTTAGTACTTTTCCCTTACAAAAATTTTGTCCCTTTCCATGAAGTTTCAAACTTGTCAGGAATTTATCATAAGTTACCGTGAAACAATACTTAAGTTATTTAACCAAAGATCTCACAATTAAAAACCTTAGCTTTTTTTTTTTTTTTCCCTAAAGCCACGTGGCTTGGTTCCTGACCCAGGAATCTTATTCTAATGAGAGACCGAACCTTTGTTTTAGAGGCAGATTACACTAGTAAATTAACTCTTTAACTCAGAAATCAAAGAAAGTTTTGTTATTTGCACAGCGAGAAACCTAGTTCTTTGTTTTATATGCTATAAAATCTCCTAAAAATCTCATAAATCAAACCATTAAACTTCAGTCAGGCAGATAAAACTTTTGACCGTTTCAAATAAATTTATTTTTAATAAACCTCTTAAACATTGTCTTTGTTGCATACCTTATAGTAGATCCTTTAAAATGGCAAAAATGAACTCACTCATTAGAAGAAACCAGAACCCAGTGCCATCGAGTTGATTCTGACTCATAGTGACCCTATAGGACAGGGTAGAACTGCCCCACAGAGTTTCCAAGGAGCGCCTGGTGGATTCGAACTGCCGACCCTTTGGTTAGCAGCCGTAGCACTTAACCACTATGCCACCAGGGTTTCCCCAAATATACACACACACAAATATATATCTCCTTTGTCTTGCTGTATAAAAAGCAAAAGTACATAAGATTAAATTATGACAAATATCTATTAACTCGATTCAACATCAATAAGTTACCTAAATCAAAACCAAAACCAAACCCATTGCCATTGAGTTGGTTCTGACTCATAGCGACGCTATAGGACAGAGTAGAACTGCCCCAAAGAGTTTCCAAGGAGTGCCTGGTGGGTTTGAACTGCTGACCTTTTGGCTAGCAGCTGTAGCTCTTAACCACTACACCACCAGGGTTTCCTCATTACCTAAAACGTTCTTAGAAATTATTTTAAGCCTGTATACCATAAAACAAAACTAATTAAAATAAAGTTTCTCTGTATATTCCAAATTTTCATTTGACTTTTACTATTTTTCATATTTTCCCAATCTAATTTTATCAATTGGCTTTGGAAATCACAAAGTCTCTGCTCAACTGACTAATTCATTAATAGATTAAAAACAAACACTAAAAAGTCTCTGGCTACTGTTGGAAACATTTTCCCAGGCCATTTCAGGTGTGTCTCATTGTGATTTTTATTTGACCTTGGAGACTGAGGTTTGGGGGCTGAGGAGGGAGTCATCTCAATTCATTTACGTATGTTTAAGTCCACCTAGACATTTTGAAAGGCAAAAGTAACTAATTGCTTTCTCTTTTGCTGTTCTGGAACTGTTACTTTTACTTTAAGACAAAACTATCCTTTTTCTTTAAATAAAACACATTTCATATAACATCTAGCTTAAATTACTTAGAAAGATTTTGCTTCTAAGACTGACAAACAGAACATAAAGATCTTGGTGTACTTTTCCAATAAACCAAACCCAGTGCCACCGAGTCCATTCCAATTCATAGCAACCCTATAGGACAACGTAGAACTGCCCCATAGAGTTTCCAAGGAGCCCTGGTGGATTTGAACTGCAGACCCTTTTGTTAGCAGCCGTAGCACTTAACCACTACACCACCAGGATTTCCACTTTTCAAATAGACCCCTTTATATCAAAGTAGCTACTAAAAGCCTAAATCATAAGATGGACACAAGACGCAGGTTTTCTGAATGAGGTAAGAATTGAGGTTCTAAGACAGCCTTAAAAAAACCAACAGTTCTTAGCCATAACCTCTAATCTGACACAAGACAGAAACTTAGACACAGTGCTCTAGACCAGAAGCAAGCTCTTAGAACAAAAGCAGACAGAAAAATCACACAAACTCACTAAGCAATTCCACACAAAACGAGGGTATGGGTATCTTAGTTTCTAAAAGTATATGTAGCATTTTTTGATAAGATAGACTCAATTCAATGGAAAAAACAGATTCTAGATAAAACTTATTAACTTGCCAGGGCTTCAAATGGAGGAATATTATACTTTTTGACAGAACCTGAGCATCGAGCAAATTTCCCAGAGGAAAAGACAACGCAAATGAAAGTTCATTTTCTCAAAATGGTCACTGAAATTTCAAATTACTTCTGCTATACTCAGTTTATAACATTTTTAAATATGAACCCCAAACCAGTGTCTCAGTAGCTGGGGTGGGGGTGGGGGAGGGGAAATCCAAGCTCATTTATCAAAGATATTAAGCTCTAAGGTTCAAGCTTTTGGTTTCCTTTTTTGATCTTAGTTCATTCTGCTGGCTAGAGACCTAGTCTCTTATTTTAGACCTTTAAATATACTAGTTCTTCCAACTGGGAAGTACTCTAAAGCTACTGATGATTTTAACTTTAACACGGATTTTTCATTGAGAAACTGTCTCATAAAAAAGGTACAGAACTACCACTACTCCCTCCAAATTTCATAACACAGGTCAGGAGCTGTCACCTCCCTCCTGAGAATGTGGGAAAACAGGTCAGGAGCTGCCACCTCCCCTGCAAATTTGGCAAAACAGAGCACTATTTTCCAGATTTTCTCTGAGTCACAAAAAGGTCCAAACTTTGTGGCTTATGGTGATCCAGAGATCTTTGAAAATAGAATTACCTCTTTAATGTTTCCAACGTCCGAATTCGGACCTAAACTGCAGTTTACCTATTGAGTTACCAAATATCACTCTTAGCTAAATGATCAAGCAAAAATCTAAGAAAGATTTTCCTTAATCAACCAACTGGTTTTCCAAACAAATATGCCAAAGCTTAAGAAAACATGACAAAGAGAACAAAAAGGAATAAGCAAAAGCTCATTTTCTGTGAGCACTCATCCTGTCGCTGTTGAAGGGAAGTGGAGTGGGAGCACGTGGGTCCAGAAAATAGGACCTCTCTTTTTATCGGCTTCTGCTCCACAGTCCAGGTCTCCTCAAGTTCGACTGGATTCATAGCTTCAGAAATCCTGCCGACTACGCCATTAACTGTTGTAGGCAAAAAAAAAAAAAAAAAAATCACAAAATTTAGTAAAGCAAAAAGAAAGTTTTATTTGGCGTATATTCAAAAAGACAAAAGTTGAGAAGCAAAGTGTGCTGCCAGAGCTAATGACTGTCCAAGTCCGAGGAAATATTACAGAGTAAGCAAGAGTGCGAAAAAGGACAAGCATGCGGCCACGGACTTGTCTGTCCAAGCCCAGAGGATATTACAGAATAAACAAGAATGGGAAAATGTACAAGCATGCTGCCACAGACATGCCCGTTCGAGTCCAAGGAAGGTTACAGAGTGCTCGGTATACATTAACATTGCAAACGGGCAAAACCGTTGAAAGCTTCACCTTTACACAGATTGACTAGAAACTGTCATCCTACATTTTGAATTGTCTTTTTTTTTTTCATTAATTTTTACTGTGCTTTAAGTGAAAGTTTGCAAATCAAGTCAGTCTCTCATACAAAAATTTATATACACCTTGCTGTATAGTCCTAACTGCTCTCCCCCAATGAGACAGCACACTCCTTCCCTTCACTCTCGATTTTCGAGTCCATTCGATCACCTTCTGGCCCCCTCTGCCTTCTCATCTCCCCTCCAGATAGGACATGCCAACATAGTCTCATGTGTCTACTTGTTCCTAGAAGCTAATTCTTCACCAGTATCATTTTCTATCCCATAGTCCAGCCCAATCCCTGTCTGAAGAGTTGACTCTGGGAATGGTTCCAGTCCTGGGCTAACAGAAGGTCTGGGGACCATGACCTCTGAGGTCCTTCTAGTCTCAGTCAGACCATTAAGTCTGGCCTTTTTATGAGAATTTTGGGTCTGCATCCCACTGCTCTCCTGCTCCCTCAAGGGTTCTCTGTTGTGTTCCCTGTCAGGGCAATCATCGGTTGTAGCCAGGCACTGTCTAGTTCTTCTGGTCTCAGGATGATGGAGTCTCTGGTTTATGTGGTCCTTCCTGTCTCTTGGGCCCATAATTACCTTGTGTCTTTGGTGTTCTTCATTCTCCTTTGCTCCAGGTGGGTTGAGACAAATTGATGCATCTTAGATGGCTGCTTGCTAGTGTTTATGACCCCAGAAGCCACCCCAAAGTGGGATGCAGAATATTTTCTTAATAGATTTTATTTGATACACAATCTTAACCATCACACTCTTTTTTCACCTGGAGAAATAGGGGGATTAATCTGCACTTTTCAGTAATGGTTTCCTAATCTGGGGCCTCTTTACCTTCCATATGAAGTTGGTGATTTGTTTCTCCATCTCATTAAAAAATGTCGTTGGAATTTGGATCGGAATTGCATTGTATGTATAGATGGCTTTTGATAGAATAGACATTTTTACAATGTTAAGTCTTCCTACCCATGAGCAAGGTATGTTTTTCCACTTATGTAGGTCTCTTTTGGTTTCTTGCAGTAGTGTCTTGTAGTTTCTTTGTATAGGCCTTTTACATCTCTGGTAAGATTTATTCCTAAGTATTTTATCTTCTTGGGGGCTACTGTAAATGGTATTGATTTGGTGATTTCCTCCTCGATGTTCTCTTTGTTGGTGTAGAGGAATCCAACTGATTTTTGTATGTTTATCTTGTATCCCGATATTCTGCTGAACTCATCCATTAGTTTCAGTAGCTTCTTTCAGGATTCTTTAGGGTTTTCTGTGTACGAGATCGTGTCATCTGCAAATAGAGATACTTTTACTTCTTCCTTACCAATCTGGATGCCCTTTATTTCTTTGTCTAGCCTAATTGCTCTGGCTAGGACCTCCAGCACAATGTTGAATAAGAGTGGTGATAAAGGGCATCCTTGCCTGGTTCCCGATCTCAGGGGGAATGCTTTCAGTCTCTCTCCATTTAGGATAATGTTGGCTGTTGGCTTTGTATAAATGCCCTTTATTATGTTGAGGAATTTTCCTTCTGTTCCTATTTTGCTGAGAGTTTTTATCATGAATGGGTGTTGAACTTTGTCAAATGCCTTTTCTGTATCAATTGATAAAATCATGTGGTTCTTGTCTTTTGTTTTATTTACGTAATGGATACATTGATTGTTTTTCTAACGTTGAACCATCCCTGCATACCTAGTATGAATCTCACTTGGTCATGCGAATTATTTTTTTTTGATGTGTTGTTAAATTCTATTGGCTAGAATTTTATTGAAGATTTGTGGTGTCTTTATCTGGTTTTGGTATCAGGGATATGGTGGCTTCATAGAATGAGTTTGGGAGTATTCCGTCCTTTTCCATGCTCTGAAATACCTTCAGTAGGAGTGGTGTTAATTCTTCTCTGAAAGTTTGGTAGAACTCTACAGTGAAGCTGTCCGGGCCAGTGCTTTTCGTTGTTGTTTCTGGGAGTTTTTTGGTTACCTTTTCAATGTCTTCTTTTGTTATGGGTCTATTTAGTTGTTCTACCTCTGTTTGTGTTAGTTTAGGTAGGTAGTGTGTTTCTAGGAATTCATGCATTTCTTCTAGGTTTGCAAATTTGTTAGAGTACAATTTTTCATAGTAATCTGATATGATTCTTTTATTTTCAGTTGGGTCTGTTTTGATATTGCCCATCTCATTTCTTATCCGGGTTATTTCCTTCCTCTCCTGTTTTTCTTTTGTCAGTTTGACCAATGGTTTATTAATTTTGTTGATTTTTTCAAAGAACCAGCTTTTGGTCTTGTTAACTCTTTCAATTGTTTTTCTGTTCTCTATTTCATTTAATTCTGCTCTAATTTTTATTATTTTCTTCCTTCTGGTGCCTGAGGGTTTCTTTTGTTGCTCTCTTTCTATTTGTTCAAGTAGTAGGGATAGGCCTTTCTTCTTTTTGTATGTGTGAGTTTATTGATATAAATCGACCTCTGGGCACTGCTTTCGCAGTGTCCCAAAGGTTCTGATAGGAAGTGTTTTCATTCTCATTGAATTCTATGAATTTCTTTAGTCCATCCTTAATGCCTTCTAAAACCCAGTCTTTTTTGAGCAGAATATTGTTCAGTTTCCAAGTATTTAATTTCTTTTCCCTGCTTTTTCTGTTATTGATTTCTACTTTTATGGCCTTATGGTCAGAGATGTTTTGTAATATTTTGATGTTTTGGATTCTGCTAAGGCAGAATAAATCCATAAATCCAATTTATGACCTAATATGTGGTCTATTCTAGAGAATGTACCATGTGCACTAGAAAAGAAAGTATACTTGGCTGCTGTTGGGTGGAGTGCTCTGTATATATCTACGAGGTCAGGTTGGTTGATTGTGGCATTTAGATCTTCCGTGTCTTTATTGAGCTTCTTTCTGAACGTCCTGTTGTTCACTGAAAGTGGTGTGTTGAAGTCTCCTACTATAATTGTGGAGCTGTCTAACTCACTTTTCAGTGCCGTTAGAGTTTGTTTTGTGTATCTTGCAGCACTGTCATTGGGTGCATAAATATGAATTGTCTTTCTTAAAGAACATTGGTACAGGTTTCAGTAGCGTCAGTCAGGAGGGTCTTCACTGGTCCAACAAATTTCTATCCGCTATATGTTCATAGAAAAAGATAAGAGTGGAAAGTCTTTTGTGTTCTGGCTTATGGGAAAGGCTCCCTAACAGATGTTTTCCAAGGTTATTCTGTCTATTGTCTTTATCTCAGGGACCAGTTGATGTGTCCTTGTGAGTCCTTGTGAACTCTTGTGAGCCCAACTCCAGCTGGGTCACATCCTCTATGCTCCAGGACAGGGAATAATGATTCCAGTATTATTTCCTAAATCACTGAGCATGGGCAGGGTATGTTCCTTCTCTTCTCTGGGCCTCAGTCTCCTCATCTGCCTCTTCAAAGTGCTGGATCAGATGCTCTTCAAGGCCCCTCTGGCCTCTGGCACCTGCAATTCTATGGTCTTGGGCCTCCGGATTCTTGAGCTGTGCTCTGGTTTCTGCTGCCGCCTGCTGGAGACAATTGGTGGTACTGAAGCCAGGAAAAGCAATCTTCAGCCTTGAGGTCTTCCCTTCCTTCCCCAAAGCGAACAGCTCCATCTAAGCCGATTCTCCCCTTTACCTCTCTCTCAAAGCACCAAACTAAGCCATACTTGCTTGTCTCGCAGATCGAAGTCTCCCATATAGTAAATATTCTCAATACATGTTTTTGACAAAGGACTTGAAACCAGAATACATAATGAACTCAGATCCCTTTATGACCCAGTAACCCCACTCCCGAGAATCTACCCTAAGACAAACGAAAACACGTGCCCACACAAGGCTTGATTATGAATGTCACAGCGGCTTAATTCGCAGTAGCCCCAAACTGGAAAAAAGACAAAGTGTCATATATCCATACAATGGCATATTGTTCAACCACAAACAGTGATGAACTATTAAAAAGTAAGTAAAATAAGCCAGACATAAAGGAGTACATATTGTATGACTATTCATACAAAATTCTAGAACAAACAAATTTACAGTGACAGAAAGCAAATGAGAGATTTTGTAGGGCTGGGGTTGGGGATGGAGTTGGGTGTGGCGTTATTTGCAACTTTCTGGGGAGAAGGAAATGCCTTTTTATTTTGATTGGGGTGGTGGTTACACAGGTGAACACACGTATCAAAACTCGTTGAACTGGACACTTTCAATGGGTACATTTTTAATTGTATGTCATTTATACCTCAATAAAGTTGATTTGAAAATTTCTCTCAAGGAGGGAAGTTCCTGCCTGAACTTTTGTAGCTTTTTCTGTGGCCAGCTGTGTAATACAATGGTTTGGAGAGCTAGCCCTGTAATCAGACCAACCACAGACCTCGGTGTCATCCTGCTTCTGCCACTTACTAGTGGCCTAACCACGGTGGACATCCGTTTCAGATGTGTAAAATGGGCATAATGATGGAACCAATTTCGAATTAAGGGTTAAATGAGACAATACACCTACAGGCCAATGATGATGAAAACTAACGTTAATTACTCTAACGATGATCTCTGTTTCCTCAGACAGAGGCTGATAAGGGAATGTCGGTGCGGTAAGGGCGGAGTACAAAACCCCGGAGTAAGCTCAACCTCCCACGTCCCGTCCGCGTAGACGGTGGCCGTAAGGTGGCGCCAGAGCCGAGCTCGGTCCACGCAGAAGCGGCGGCGCGGCGGTGGCTGGAAGCGCCAGGGCCCGGAGGCAGTGAGGTTGAGGGGTGCGGGCCCAGCCTGAGACTGTGCCAGGGGCTGCTGCCCGTTACCGTATCCTCCTTGGCGTGATTTGGATTGGGGAAAAAGAGGAGGAGCCTCTCCCCGTCCGCCTCTCCCAGACTAGGATGGGCCCGTCGGTTCCCGGTTGAGTCTTTAATAGATCAGTGTTGTTGGGCGCCCCACACGTGCTAAGCACTGGGAAGGTGCCTGACATGAACGATGTCATTGGTCCCCCTCTACAGCCCCACTCTGCAGATAGGAAAGCTGAGGCAAGAGGGGTTAGCAGGCCCAATGCTGCACAGCCAGTGGACAGCCAAGGAGGTTGTCTTGCCTCCGCTCGTCACCTTCTCTGCTCCGGGTCCAGGTTGCTGAGAGTCGACCCAGCCGCTCGGCGGCCTCTCTCTGATCGCATCCCCAACGCCGTTTCCCGCCCAGGCACTCTGGATCTCCCCTCCCCCGGCTCCTGTTTCCTTGTCAAAACTTCCTGCCTTGGAAAGGGCCCGAGTTCCCACCCCCTTCCTGCCCCCCGCCCTCCACTCCCCTCCCCGCCCTGCGATCCGCTATGTTCGCCGCCTCCCCCGCCCGTCCCACAGTCGGCCTGGGGCTCCACGCAGGAACCCTCGCCCAGCCCTTTTCCAGGCCACCCCGGCGGTCCCCACCCCAGGCCCATGGAGAGACAGGCCCCGGGGCAGGTGCAGGTGAGTGACTGCACCCCCACCCCGGCAGCGGGGAGGTCCTTGTGGTAGGATTCCAAGATGACCCTGGCCCAGAAAAAGGGCATGGGGACCCTGAAGCCCACTCCCTGGTTGGGAGTCTCAGGCCTCTGGGCGGAGAGTGGTGAAAAAAGGAGACTCGGAGAAAGAGACCTGAGGTGGGGGCCACTGGAGAGGAACTAAACGGAATTGGGGGTTTCCAACCATAAAAAGACGGTATGTAAATAAGATGCAAATAACTCCTTCCCGAAGCGCCTCACCTCTGGCTTTTGTAAGTGCATCAGTGCAGCCTCCGCTAGCTGCCCCCCCCTCTCTGGGCAGGGGGAAAATGGGGTACCGGGTCCTCCTGTTCTCAGGGCACAAACATCGGAGTCCCAATCTCAACTCTACTGCTTTAACTTGCTATGGGACCTTGGTCAAGAGAGTTAACTGCTCTATGCCTCAGTTTCTCCTTTCTAAACAAGGAGTAATAAAATAATGGTATCTACCTCATAGGGTTGTTGTGAGACTTGGATGAGCAAAGACATGTGACTTGCTTAGAACTGTGTCTGGTCAGTGCTTATTATTAGTGTCGCCCCTCTCCCCACCTGGGAGAAATGTTTGG
Source organism: Elephas maximus indicus (assembly GCF_024166365.1). NCBI lineage: Eukaryota > Metazoa > Chordata > Mammalia > Proboscidea > Elephantidae > Elephas > Elephas maximus. Next base: position 194,648,074 of record NC_064821.1, read on the forward strand.
ATGATGGAGAGAAGGGACCCAGGTTTCCTGGTTTCTGGCTCTCATATCCTTGTTGGTTCAGAGGACTGGGAAGTTGTCCAAAGGTCTCAGGCCTCTGCATCACCAGATAGCCCCATGGCTGAGGGTCTGGGGTGGCACTAACAGCAGGGCTAGTGGGGGTGGTTGTTGGGGGCCCCAGGATTCCAGCAGGGCCATCCCTCATCCTCTCCTCCAGCTCCAGCTTCCCCATAGTGGCTTCCCTCTTCTGGCCTTTTATGAGTGGCCTCTCGCAGGGCTGGGCTGTGACCCTATTCCCCAGGGACAGGAACAGCTTGTGCTAGCCTGAGGTTCCCAGGCTCAGCCAAGCCTCGGTTCCTGGAAGGATTGGGCAAGGGGTCAGCTTTCAACCCTAGCTTCGACTGGGCCTGGGGTCGGGGGAGACTGTTTCTGAAACCCACCCCAACCCACCCTTGGTGTAGTGCTTATGTGTATGCACGACGTGTGTGATCCAGGGTGAGTGGACAGCTGGCCTGTCTCCTGTCTTCTGTCCCCTGCTGCTGCTCTCCCACTTCTGAGGCCTCCCAAAGTCTCCCCACCGTTTTCCCTACCACACTGGGTGCTGCCCTCCCTGCTGCCTCTGCCCGCCTCTCTGCACTGAGAGGTGAAGCCCAGCCTTGGCTTCTGCATCCCCTCCCTTCCCTATCAGACTTTCCCAGAGGAGGAAGCTGGCTCTCAGGCAGGCCCATCCACCAATCGGAAACTTGGAGAGAGATAGAGGCCGCTGGGCTGCTGCCTGCCCTCCCCCCACATACACATCACTGGGAAGGGGGCTGAGGACAGACAGGGCCCCCGCCAGGGTGCTCTTCTCTGAGTAGCCTTGGAAGCCTTGAGAAAGAGACCTACTGGGACCCCTGAGGGGCCTTTGTAGCTCAGGAAGGGTGCTGGCTCCACCCCTGGCCCCTAACAGATGTGGGAGCTGCTGGTAGGAGGGAGGAAGACAAAACAGGAAAGGAGAGAGAGAGAGGCAGAGATATAAAGAGACATAAATATCAAATCGGAGAGAGACCGACTGCTTAAAATTGCAAGGCCCTGAGGGAAGAAAGCAGACTTAGAAAAATAGAGCAGAGACCTAGAGACAGAACAAGAAGGGCACAGGGACAAAGGGAGGCCGAAGACCAGAGAGAGACCAAAAACACCAAAAACAAAACCTGTTGCCATTGAGTTAATTCCAATTGCGACTCATATACAACCCTATGGGATGGAGTAGAACTGCCCCGCAGGGTTTCCAAGGAATGGCTGGTGAATTCAAACTGCAGACCTTTTGGTTAGCAGCTGAGTTCATAACCACTGCGCCACCAGGGCTCCTGAGAGAGCCCATAGGGGGAGAAAGACACAAAAAGGAGCTTCATGGGCTTGGAGCTTGATGGGCCAGGTCCAAACCCCTGCTCTGCCAGTTATTGGCTGTGTGACCTTGGGCAAATTACTTAGCCTCTCTGGGATACTTCGTCAGCTCTAAAATGGGTGTCATAATAGTACCTACTTTATATGATTGCTGAGAGATTAAATAAAAGGATCTGGCTCATAGGGTGCATTTAACAAGGGGTGGTAGTTAGTATAACACGAAGATGAGGTGAGATGGAGGCCTCCAGCGAAAAACAGCATGTGGTTGGGCGCTGGCACCTCCTGGGTCCCCTTTTCTGCCGCTGCCCCCCACTGCACTCTGCTTGGTGGCATCTGGGGCCCAGTCCCCTTTGTTTAGGAGATAGTGGAGGGGATAGTGAGGGGTGTTGTCCCTGGGCTGGGAGGGGCAAGATGAGGGCTCAGGCCATGTGTGGGGGCACACCCCCTCCTCCCCAGGTGACTCAGTGCCTTACACCAGGGTACACTCACCCTTTAGGAACTTGGAGGACAGCCTTGAGGAATTCCTGCGAGAAGTCAGGAGGGGAGGTCCGGAGCTGCCTTTCACTTTATACCGTTGGGAAGTTCTTTCTGAACGTCCCGTTCCATTGTCTCCCAGCTACTCTGTCTTGAGGGCCCTGGGAGGAGGGCCCTGTTCTGCTGTCTGGTGAGCCAGGGAGAAGCCACAGCCCCCAGCATCTCTCCCTTTCCCTCACTCCCACAAAATAAGGCCAAGGCTTATTGGAGTCAAAATGGATTTCAGGTTAATCAGCCTACTCACTCTGCAAATGCTTAGTTACTGCCTGCCTATCCCCAGCACCATGTGCGTGCGTGTTCAGATGCAGGCCATGCTGGGGACACAGGGTAAGGAGGGCAGAGAAGTGTTCCGCCCCCTTGGAGTGCCATTCTAGTGGAGGAGACCAATCGTAACAAAAACACAATGATTTGTAGGATGGACGCCGTGAGGGAACATCCAGGGGTACTAATAGAGCCTTGGAGAAGAGTAAGATTTGAGAGGGTCCCAGCCTGGTGGGGAAACCAGACTCACAGACCAGCAGTCTCAAGATGGGGTGTCCAGCAGCCTAAACTTGAGGCGTAGCAAGCTGGTGGACTCCTGGACCAGCCTGGGTTAGTGCCACGTGCCCCAGAGGAGGGACATTGGTGGCATGCCTTTGGATAAGGTCTGGGGAAGTGTTGGGCCTCTGATCCACGACCAGTTTGGAGCTGGCCTAAGGGCAGAGATGGGAAAGAAGGACAGCCCAGGTGCTCCATAGGGCAGGGCTGCTGGGGAGCTAAGAGACATTGCTAAGAGCCTGCAGGGAGGCTTGAGGGAAAGGAGAAATAGGGGAGGGTTGGGAGCCACTGAGGGAGTGCCTGAGGAAACCAGCTTTAAAGGGTACATAGGACCTGGGCAGAGGTGGCTGTGTGGTGGGAGGTGGGGAGTGGGGCAGAGGGCTGTCCAGTGTGACAGGAACATGGGCACAGAGGCTATGAGGCTGGACAGCTGGTAGGGCCGGCCCCTGGTGACCCTTTCCTGTGGTGTGGAGAGCCACAGACGGTGTCAGAGAGGGGCGGTGACCAGAGCAGAGCTGCACTTTCTGAGGCCGATCTGGGGGTGGTGATGAGCAGGGTGGGCCAGAGAGGGCAGCTGCTCCCTAGACTGTCACCCAGGGGTTACCCCCTTCCCACTGCTTTGTCTTCTGAAGCAGAAGATTCTAACCTCACAGTTGCCTCTGAGGACAAGTAGGGCCTTGGGTAAGTCATTTCATTCGAGACCCTCTGTGGCCCACCTGTGAAATGGGGATGATAATCACTAGCACCCAAGGGTCAGGGCTGGCCCTGGTCAACTAGGCGAGCAGTAGATGTTTGGTGAATCAGAATCCCTGCAGTATCCCTATTTCCTGATGAGTAAACAGGTTGGACTGAGGACCCTCTAGCTTCTGTTTCCTGAGCCACAGAGAGCACAAGACCGGCCCCTCACCCCTGCCTCCCTCCCGCCTAGCCTTTGGCGCACACACGCAGGCTTCCTGTCCCTCTATCCGGCAGACATGCCTGGCATGCCGAGGGCCTGGCTTGGCTGGGGGGTGTAGGGGGGGCTCTGTGCTCTCCTGTACAAGCATGTACGCCTGCGTACTGTGTGTTGTGTGGAGCAGAGCAGCCTCGGCTCCGGTGGAGCTGCGTGGAGCAGATCCCTGTGTGGGGAAGCAGTGGGCTGGGATCCCACTGTTGAGTGGGGAGGACTACGGGATCCTGTCTCCACGGCAGGATGGGCTGGGAAAAGGCACAGAGAAAGAGACGGAGACGGGGAGACACAGAGAGACAAGAAAGGCAAGGCACGTTTAGCGCCAAGCCAAGACACATGGCCTGGCAAGTGGATCGTGGCTTCCATTTTTCCCTTGAAGGTGAGTGCCCTCGTGCAGTGAGAATACTGCACAGCTGTACGTGGCAGCCCCCTGACATAGGAAGGAAGGAGAGAGGCAGAAAGACAGAGACCACAAAACTGATTAAGGAAGGCAGAAGTAGAGAGTGTTTGATGAAGAAAAAGACAAAAGGCAAAGAGAAAGAGGCCAAAAGCCTGGGAGCTTGGGGGAGTCTGCTTCTTAGTCAACACATGTCTACCAGGCAGCCCCTGGTCTGAGAGTCTGTTCCAGGGTGGTCACTGGAGCCAGCCGTTTGTTCCAACCCTCACAGCAGCCCCGGGGGAATGTGGGGGTTTGTAATCCCATTTTACAGATGAGTGTCTGGAGGCTCATAGGGCTGAAGTGACGTGACTGAGGTCACATAGCAAGTGGTAGAGACGGTACTAGAATCTTTGGACTCCAAGGTGGAGAGGGGAAGAGATAGACATGATCAGAGAAGAGAGGACTGTCGGTGGAACCAGGAAGGGAGCTGGAGCTGGTGCTCAGGCTAGGGGAAGAAGAATCCAGGCGTCCTGCGCCATCAACCGCCTCTGGCTTGAAGATGTGCCTGGCGGGGTGCCCATTGTTCGGGAGGATCAGGTTCTCGGGGGAGCCTGGCCCCCTCCCACCCCTACTTCTTTTCTCCATGTCAGCGTCTGTGGCCCCATCCTCATTCCGGGATCTTCCTGGGGGTTCTTCAGAAAAAAATGGGCAACAGTTTTTCCTGGAATTAATACCCAAAGGGCATGACTGTGTGAAGAGGGGTGGGAGTGGGCCATGTCGGGTGCAGGAAGAGTGGCACTGAGGAGGATCATAGAAACACTAATGTTAACGGGGCATGTTACCTATGTAAGTGTATGTTTGCAGCGGCTCTAAGCACTTTCACTATAGTAACTCGCTTCATTTTCACAACAACCCTAGAAAGGAGGTGCTATTATTATCTCCACTTTACAGATGAGGGAACTGAGGCACAAAGAGGGTAAGTAAACATCCAAGGCCACACAGAAAGTTAGTGGCAGAGCTGGGATTCACACCTAGGTGTGAAGGAGGGAGGAAGCAGGGAGCAGGGAGTGCAGAGCCCAGACTTTAAGCTACACCACTTCCCAAAGAAGAGAAGCTGGAAAGAGCGGGTGGGGAAGTCCCCCTTGCTATCACACTTCCATCAGTCCTGCTCTTCCTCTCTACCTTCTGTAGAATGGATCCTCTTCTGTCTACCAGGCTTTCTAACCACCCCCTCCCCGCCAAGGAGGGGTTGGGGCATAGTGAGGGTAGAGGGGGGCTCCCCCCTCCAGAGGAAATCATCTGGGCTCCGAGAAGAGCAGGGGGCTGGTGAGAAGGGTTGGGTGCTGTGTGGGCTTGGAGGTAGAGAGCGCCAGGATGCTGGGGCTGGGGAGGCGGGATTGGGGACGGGGGGCCTGGCCAGCAGCCCAGCCGCTCCGCGCTCTGCATCTCGAGGTGGAGGAGAGAGAAGTGTCAGCTCATTCCTGACTGTAAACACATTCCGGTTCCCACGCCTCCATCAAGTTCTTGTGGCAGTCTCCACCCCATCCCCTTCTCCTGTCCAGCCTTCTGCCAGGGGTTCCCCGACCAGTAACTGAGACTATTCTAAAGACATGCAGAGCTCCTGGGCTTCCCGCTAGGCTCAGGAAAGGCTGGAACGACTGTGAAGCCCCTGCCAGCAGCCTGGGCTTGGATTCCTGCTCTGACGCTACTAGCTGTATGGGCTTGGACAGGATACTTACCCTCTCTGTGCCTGCTTACTGAGCTGCGAAGTGGGAATAATAATAATACCTACCACCATGGGTTGATGTAAGCTTTAAATGAGATGATCCATGTAGATTCCTCAGCACCCTGCCTGTCCCAACTCCAATAAATGATACATAACAGCCACATTACTATCCTGGCTGTGAGGGAAGGTGTCTTGGTGCCTTAAACCAGAGGGTCAGTGGAGGAAGAGGGTTAACTAGGGGAAGGAGAGGGGGCATCTGAATGGGAAGAGGGGGGATCCCGCCTGCAGTGAGAAGGTCAGGGGTCGCCCTCTGTGAGTGTAAGCTGGGCCCCTGAGATGAGGTAGGGAGCCAAGAGTGTCTGATTACGAACACTTGAGAGTAAGTGTGAGCTAAAGGGCCCCAATGCCACTGCTACTGTGAGCAGGGCTTGGGAAAGATAGACCAGCACTTCAGGTGGCCTAGCTGCACAGGGACAAAGGCTCAGATGGAAACAAGCCTGGGAAGCCAGGCTGGGGCGCTGGGCTCCTGGTCTAACTAGTCTTCCCTAGGGATGGACAGGCCACACCCTTTCCATCCTTGCTAGGGCCCCATCCGAACTCCCCCTCCCTATCAACCACCCACTGGTCTCCCCTGACCCCACCCTGGCTTCCAGCCCACAGCTAAGGAGCTGACCACCTCCTCCACTGCTCCAGCCCTACCCCGAGGCCCTTTGAGAAAACAACCTACCCACCGACCAGCCAGCTAACCTCCCAGCCAGCTAACCTCCCAGCCAACCAGAGTGAGGGAGATTTGAGTCAGCCCCTTCTCATGCTCCCCAAGCACCCCCAGTCCATTACAAAGCCCCCAGGTGGACCATGTCCTCTAAAAGTCAGCTGGGAGGACTGGTTGGACGAGTGTGAATGGGAGGAATGACCTTCTTGGGACTCAGCAGCTCCGCCTGCTTGGCACCTCCCGCCTGTGCCCCCACTCAAGCCCTACCTGCTGCAGGTTTTGTCCACCCTACCACGGACTCGAGCTCTGGGGCCAGGTGTGCCAAGGAAAGCCTGGGAAGCCCTGTGTGGTCTAAGACATGAGGCTCACCCTGGGACAAGGGTGACCATCCTGGATCCAGACAGGCTGAGCTCCAATCCGAAGAAGGGAGCCCATGCCAGGCCCAGAGCTGGGGGTCCGGGAAGAGAGGAGAAGACTGGAGGACGGAAGGGGGAGATGTGTGGAGGGCGCAGGGTCTTGCCCACGCTCCTGGCTGCCAGGTATACTTGAGACAAAGCTGGGGAAGGGGTTAGTGAGGACCAGACAGAGAGAGCACTGGAGGTGGGCACTGGCCTGGAATGGGAGCTAGAGCAGGGCAGGGGTGGAAGGAGATAGTTTTGGGACCGTAGAAGGAGACAACCCTGGAGGGGGAAAGGGAGGATGACATGGAGGGTGCACTGGGACAGACTGGGGAGAGCACCAGAGGGACACTCGTACCTTGGGCCTGGCTCCCTGAGGATAGGGCTGGGCCTTCCTCCTCAGACCAGAGTTCCCTGAGGGCAGGGCAGGGCCATACCCCCAGGGTGGGCCACTGAGCTTGCTGCTCAGCTCAGGAGACAAGCCTTGCTGCTCAGCTCAGGAGACAAGCCGCTGGAAAGAGGTTCTGGTCTGGCCCCTGCCTCACACCCCACATTCCTCGCCCACACTCATGCTTCCTGCTGCTCCCCTCAATCCTCCCTCCACCTCCCTACATCCTAGTCAGGCTCTATTTCCTATTTTCAGGCTCCATATCCTGAGCACTGGGATCCCTGGGACAGTCTCCGAGTGCTCCACCCTTGCCCTGCTCACCTGAGTTCCCCAGGCTCCAGGATGCAGTAGAGGCCTGGTGAGTTACTTGGGAACTGAGGATGGTTGGGAGGAAGCACAGAGAAAACTAGAGGTAGAGATTTGCCCTGGGAAAGCTGTGATGGGGGCAATGGAGCCAAAGGATGGGGTGTGGGTATTGTGGCCCTGCATGAGCAGAGGGGGTGGGTAGAAGTGAGAAGGCAAGCTGGGGGACTTGTGCAGTGAGAATGAGGGGACCGGCTGAGAGGCGGGCCAAACAGGTAGCTGCCAGGGTGGAGATTAGACTGTGGGAGGAATTACTGACTGGGGTGGTGGAACACTGCGGGTGAGATAGGGTTAAATTAGCCCATCTCTTACTCTAAGACCTGGCTGTGGGACCCTGGGAGTGTGTGGGTGGGGGCGTGGGGTGGGGCCAGGAGGCAGGCATTCCAGAGATACTCAGGGGGGTAAGGGGCCAGCAACCACGACCTTTCTCTCTTCTCGGAAAAATTACAAGCAGATGTGGGTTCCTCAGGAGGTCTACAGCCGGGAGCCAGGGCAAGTTTGAGGAACACCAAACAAAGAATTTGAAACCGACAGTGGGGGCGGGAACTCAAGGAGCTCAGTCTCTTCAGAGTCCAGAAGCTGAGAGAATGGCCCTTCTAGAGTCTTGACCCTCCTCCCACTCAGGGGCCAGGCCAGAAGTGGAGGAGATGGCCAGAGGCCCCATTTCCGAATGAATGGCTAATGGGGTGGTCTGCAGGAGGTAGGGGCTCTCCCTCATGTCTGAGACCAGATTGGGCACCTCCTCAGGCGAAGTACCTAGAGTTGGGTGCGGTGGTGTGTTGGCACACGTTTACCAACAGCTCTGGAGTGTGTGTGTTGGTGGGGGAGCCCGTTTGGGATGTTTGCTGATTTCCGTGGTATAAAAAATCCCACCATGCCTGATTTTAAGATAGCCATGGGACATCGCTAAACATGGAGCTGGAGAGAAGAGCACAGTTGGCTCTCTCGAGCGTATATGAGCCGCTCCAGCACCCCACTGCTTGGAAGGGACCTCCTCCAAGATTACCTGACCCAGCCCCACTCACATCCCATAAAACAGGAAGCTCCCTAGAGCGTTGTACCCAGGTGGTTTGGGCCTCTGCCTGCATTCATCCGCTGACGGGGGCTCACCACCTCAGGTAGCTGACTCTATTACTGAGCTGCTCTGACAGTCCTTCCTCCAACTGAGCCCAAGTTGGCTTCCTTTATCACTTCTCCTCATTGGTTCCCCTTTCACACCTGGGTACAAATATCAAAGCTCTAGGTCAGGCCCTGGGCTGAGCACTGGGGATTCAGAGACAATGGGCACTGGGTCCCCGCAACTGGAGGTCATGTTTGAGGAACAGACACCAGAACAGTGGTGACTGTGAAAGGGGTCAGAGAGCGGAGCAGAGAAGTGATGGCCCCTGAGCTAGATCTTGAAAGAGGAGTACTCCAGGTGAAGAACAGGAGGGAGACCCTCTAGGCAGAGGAAAGGGCACGAGCGAAAGCTGGAAGGCAGGAATAAAATCTGGGGAGCTGGGGCCCAGAAAGCATGGGGCCAGAGGACAAGTAGACCAGCCTCTCAGTTCCACAGCCCTGCTCAGAACTTCAGTTCTCCAGGTTTCTGGCCGCAATGCCCTCGCCCGCTCGGTGCATGACTTGTTGAAACCCTCAGCAATGTCACCATCTCTAAGTTCCTTCCTTCTCCTGGCCCTGGGCCTGCGACTGGCTGGATCCCTCAGCTCCAGCGACCCCAATGTCTGCAGCTTCTGGGAAAGGTGAGAGGGGGCCCCTCAGTTCTCCCTACTGGGGCTCCTCTTCTCCATCCCTTCCTTTTCCTCCCTCCCACTCTCACCCCTCTTTATTTCTCTGTTTCTACCCTCTCTCTTCCCTCTTTACCCTCTCTCTTCCCTCTTTGGGCTGCCCTTCCCTTTTTGGACCTGTCTCAACCTCTGCTCCATCTCTGACCCTGTCCTTTCTCTGTCCCCCTCTCTGTCCCTATGCCCCTTGGTCCCTGTGGCAGGCTAGCTGCAGGACAGAACGCAGGGTGGGAGCCACTCGCTGTGGGACAAGCAGAGAGGCTAACTCATGGGGAGCAAAGGGGCAGGGCTGGGAAACAAGATCTAGGGCAGAATTTGGCCAGGAATGCCTCAGCCCATCTCCATCCGCTGAGCTGAAAGCCTGTTCTAGCTCTCTTCCCAGATAGAGAGGGGGATGGAGGGGAGGGGAGGGGAGAAAATAGAAGCATCTGGTCCAATAGCGTGAGGCCAGGGCTCTGATGGGGTATCCTGGGAACATTCCAATCTGGGAGGATCCCTCCAGACTTGAGAGATGGGGTGGTTTAGGGGTCCATCCCAGAAGCCCAAATATTGGGGTGGTGATTCCCCACTGAGGCCACACCTTCATGACCCTTCTTCCTGCCTCTCCCTGTATCAGCTCAGGCCCCTGTCCCCGCTCACAGCCCCTGACCCTGTGTCTGCCTTGCAGCTTCACGACCACCATCAAGGAGTCCCACTCCCGACCCTTTAGCCTGCTTCCCTCGGAGCCCTGCGACCGGCCCTGGGAGGACCCCCACATCTGCCCCCGGCCCTCGTGAGTGCCCCCTCCACTCCCCCTCCCCAGGCAGATGGTCAGCAGCCCCCTGCCTGAACGGCTGCCTCAACCTGGCCCTTGGCCCTTCATGCCCCAGTTCTCTCCTCAGAACCTTGAGAGTTTAGAGGGAACATCTGGCCTGAAGGCACTCATTCCTGGTGTAGTGTGTGTGGATAGGTGTATGAATGTGTGTTTGGGGTGTGTGTGCATGTGGGTGTATGTGTGTGGGTGGGTGGGTGGTGCACTGTATGTGTATGGTTGGGTGGGGGCAAGGAGGGAGTACCCCTTCTATACCCTCCAGCCGAGTGTTGGGCAATGCCCCCCAGTCCTCCCCCAGTGCCACACTGTGGTGGGGGTGGACAGTCACAGTCGGGGGGCCTCAGTAGCCAGGACTGAGGGTGTCGGGGTCTCCCCCAGGGTCATCTACCGGACTGTGTACCACCAGGTGGTAAAGACGTTCCACCGCCAGCGACTGCAGTGCTGCCAGGGTTTCTATGAAAGCAGCAGTGGCGCTTGTGTCCGTGAGTCCTGTAGAGGGAGCCCCCAACCCTCCCCTTCCCACCTCCTGAGATCTGCTGAGTCAGTAACTGTTGGCTGGGGAAGGGGATGGGGTGGGGCCATGGAGTGGGAGGGGCCTAGCCCAGGCTTCCAAATCTTGCCCTGCCCCATGGTGGGGAGGTCTAGCCTCTGCCCCTTTGGGTTCCCCCCCTGCCCCGCCCACCTGGCCTTATTGTCAGCCTTTCCCTCTCAGTGGCGGCTTCAAACCTGTCTCCACCTGAACCCATTTCTCTCCACGTCCCTGAGCAGCCTCTGTAGGTCTACCCCCAAGTGTCCGGGAACTTTCTTTCTGGCTGTCTCTATATCTCTCCATCACTGTGTGCCTCAGGGTTTGACGTCTGGGCCCATCTCTGTCTCTTCCTATCACTGGCTCTCCGTCGCTGTCTGTCTCTGACTTGCTGTTTGATCTCTCCTGCTCACCCCATCCCCTGTCCCTGTAGCCCTGACTGGAGCCTGCTTCTGCCTCTCTCTTCCTTCCCTCAGCCCTGGCCCATCACCAGCCCCTGCAGAGACTCCTTCCCAGACCGACCTACCCCCTCCCCCCGCCATTAGCCCCCACCCTATATGGAAGCACCTTGTGTCCAGCCCCTACCCAAGGAAATTGGCCCCCACTTCCCCAACAAAGAGCCGTGGTGGTGGAGTGATTAAGAGCTCAGGCTGCTAACCAAAAGGTCGGCAGTTTGAATCCACCAGGCGCTCCTTGGAAACCCAGTGGGGCAGTTCTACTCTGTCCTACAGGGTTGCTATGAGTCGGAATCCACTCAATGGCAATAGGTTTGGTTTTTTCATTCCCCAACAAGGTGTTTAGAGAATTTCACAAAAAGAGGCTGGGAAGCCCAGAATCCTGGGGTCTTGTCAAGCTCTGACCCTGAGTTGCTGCTCCTCCGCCTGTCTTCCTCTTGGAGGCAGAATTGATGCTTGGAAAACGCCAGGTCCCTGGTGTGGGAGGAAGATGGGGCAGGCGAGGGGCAGGGGTGGAAGCATCTCCTCACTCACACCCATCTCTGCTCCAGCACTGTGTGCCCAGGAGTGTGTCCATGGCCGCTGTGTGGCGCCCAATCAGTGCCAGTGTGTCGAAGGCTGGCGGGGTGACGACTGCTCCAGTGGTGAGTGGCTGGTGACCCCAGAGCATGGCCTCTTGCACTCCCAGGGACACAGGACTTGCAGACATACTGTCCCCACCAGGGCACAGGCTTTTGGAACCCTGGGGGAATTACCCACTGAAGCCCATTGTAGCCAGTTGCCTTTTCTGGAGATGCTGTGCAGGCGACAGGCCAAAGCCAGGGATGGGCATTTGTAGGGGCTGAGAGACAGCGGCTGGGGAGGGGCTAGACCCCATGACCACCTCTCCCTGCCCTCCTTATCCTACAGCGTGTGACCCAGGAGTGTGGGGGCCGAAGTGTAACAAGTCGTGCAACTGTGGCAACAGCAGTTCCTGTGATCCCAAGAGTGGGGTGTGTTCCTGCCCCACTGGCCTGCAGCCCCCCAACTGTCTTCAGCCTTGCCGTCCTGGCCACTATGGTCCTGCCTGCCAGCTCAGTTGCCAGTGCCATGGGGCACCCTGCAACCCCCAGACTGGAGCCTGCCTCTGCCCGCCAGGGAAAACTGGGCCCAAGTGAGTAATGAGGAGACAACAAACTAAAGGGTTGCAGACATGGGGCCACACAGGCATACATGGGGTTATGAGGGATCTCAGACAGGGTCCCAGACGCGGGGGTAGAGTTGAGAGGACAAGAGCCAGGCCAAGCTCTGCTACTCACTAGCTCAGTGATCTGGGGCAAATCATTGACTTTCTCTGAGCTGGTTTCCTGTCTGTAAAATGGGAGCAGTATGGTTTGTACTCAACTAGTGGTGCCGCTAGGTGGCTTTGTACCACCAATCTTAAGGTTGGTGGTACAAAGCCACCTAGCGGCACCACGGAAGAAAGGCCTAGAGATCTGCTTCCGTAAAGATTACAGCCAAGAAGACGGTATGGGGAAGTTCTATTCTGTAACACATCAGGTTGCCCTGAGTGAGAATCGACTGGATAGCAATGGATTTGGTTTTGGTTTACTGCCTACCTAGAAAGGTTGTTATGGTGACAACATGAAATAGCTTGTGCATGAAAGTGCTTTGTAAAGTGGGGATGAGACCGGGATCCAGAGAATCCTGTTGCAAGGCAGCGTGCAGGGACTGCAGGAAGTCACAGGAGGGAGAAGGTGCACTTAGTTGGAGATCATGGAAGGCTTCATGGAGGAGGAGGCTCCACTTTAGTTAAGCGCTCCAGGATAGAAAAACTCCAGGCGGCAGAGGTATTCCCCCAGAGAAAACAGCATGAGCAAAGGTAGGAGGCAGAGTGCAGGGCGCATGGGGAAGCAAACCTGCCACCCATGACTCTACACTCTACGCCACTTCAATTCCTAGCATCTGGTGGTGCTGGGGTGTCTTCTGTGATTTCTGGCCCTAGAAACCTTTGCTTTCTGATTCCTGCAGTCCCCAATAGGGTGGGGGGGCTGGGATTCCCAGGGCAGGGGTGAGCCACTGAGTCTTGTGATCCCATGTGCAGTTGGTCAGCTTCTGGAGGCATGGAGCCAGGAGGGAGGCAGGTACGGCAGTCTGCACTGACCTCCCTCACTGTGCCCTGCAGCTGTGAGATGCCCTGTCACCAGGGCACTGCTGGCTTCTCCTGCCCCAGCACCTGTCCTTGCCACAATGGGGGTGTCTGCCAGGACTCCCAGAGCCCCTGCATCTGCCCATCTGGCTGGATGGTATGAAGGGTGGGTGGGAGTCTGGGGAGAATTCTGTGGGTGATCTCAACAGGGCTCTGAGAAGAATGTTTGTGAGGGGTGGGTTCTGTGGGTGTGGGGATGGCAAGGGATCTTGGGGCATGGGGAGGGGGCTGGGTGCCTGGGTCTTTATCAACCTCTCACCCCTACAGGGCACCATTTGTTCGCTGCCCTGCCGGGAGGGCTTCTACGGTCGCAACTGCTCCCTGGAATGTCGTTGCCACAATGGCGGCCTCTGCGACCGATTCACTGGGCAGTGTCATTGCGCTCCGGGTTACACCGGGGATAGGTGAGTGGCGGTGGCCCAAGCAGGAGGGGCAGAGGGCGGGCCAGGAGGAGTTGAAGGCGTGGCGGGGCTCACTAGTCTAGGTGCCCAGGTGCCAAGAGGAGTGCCCCGTGGACCGCTTCGGGCAGGACTGTGCCGAGACGTGCGACTGCGCCCCTGGCGCCCGCTGCTTCCCGGCCAACGGCGCTTGTCTGTGCGAACACGGCTTCACCGGGGATCGCTGCACGGAACGCCTCTGTCCCGACGGCCTTTACGGCTTCAACTGCCAGACACCCTGCACCTGCGATCCGGAGCACAGCATCAGGTGGGGCGCCGGACAGTGGCCAAGGGGTCAGGAGGCCAATGTGAGAGGTCTAAGCCCCCGGAGTCACGAAAAGCGCCCGGGGCATATCCAAGGGAGGGATAGATGTCACGGAAGGGAAAAGGGAGGGGTCTCGGGGACGGGGAGGGACCTGGGCTCCCCGCGCCCGTCCCATCCCCGCTCTCTGAACAGCCTCGAGCTTCCTTACAGTCCCCTTTACTCCGCTCCCACCACGCGCAGGGGCCGGGGCCGGGGCCGACGGCCAGCGGGCCCGGTCTCAGACAGCTCCGCGCCCCTGTCCGCAGCTGCCACCCGATGAACGGGGAGTGCTCGTGCCTGCCGGGCTGGGCCGGCCTTCACTGCAACGAGAGCTGCCCGCAGGACACGCACGGACCCGGCTGCCAGGAGCACTGCCTCTGCCTGCACGGTGGCGTCTGCCAGGCAGACAGCGGCCTTTGCCGGTGCGCGCCAGGCTACACGGTGAGGCGCGCCCCGCGGCCTTGAAGCACGTAGGAGGTCGAGGAGCTGGCCCACCTCTCTCACTCCTTTGCCCACGCACTTTCCAGGGCCAGCACTGCGCTAGCCTCTGTCCGCCCGACACTTTTGGGGTCAACTGCTCCGCACGCTGCTCCTGCGAAAATGCCATCGCCTGCTCACCCATCGACGGCACGTGCGTCTGCAAGGAAGGTAATGGGCTTTGGGCTGCGGAAAGCAGGGCCACTGGGAGAAGGGAGGGCCTAAGGGTAGAGGCTGGCCAAGGGCAGGGCAAATAGTACGGCGAAAGGGCAAAGCCACTGGGCAAGAGCAGGGCAGTGGGAAAGTAGCCAGGCTGCTTCCTTCCTGGAATATCCACTTGGCTTTTTTCTTCAACCGAAAAATTCCTACTGGTCATTAAAGACCCAGGCCAGAAGGCACCTCATGGGTGAACTCTCCTCAGACCCTCAGTCATACAGAACCACACGATGGTAGTCAGTGCCAGGAAGGACCTCAGAGAGTCACCAGGGGTAGCATACTGGCACCCCTTAGGCTGAATTCTGCTGCAGCTGTGCTTTGTTTGGCTAGCTCGCCAGTAAATTTAACAAACGTCCAGCCCCCAGTCCTCACCATTCCCTGTTGTACTACACATAGTCTGGGTAACTGAGTTCCCTTTTGGGGCCTCTGTAAGCATTTGGGTTTGCTGCCAGCCCCCTTCACTTCGCAGAAGAAGAAACCAAGACTGAAAAGAGACTGCTGGCACATCACCGGAGGCCATTTAGCCCTGTGTGGCATTTAATGGTTTACATGCTTGTCTGTCATATGGGGTCACGAGCACCCTACTCCCACCCCCAGCTCATAGCACAGTCTGGCAGAGCCAGAATCCCGTGTGTGCTTGCTCAGGAGGGGGCTGGGTCCCCATGCCTACCCACAAGGCCCCTTCTCCAGGTTGGCAGCGTGGTAACTGCTCTGTGCCCTGCCCACCTGGAACCTGGGGCTTCGGTTGCAATGCCAGCTGCCAGTGTGCCCATGGAGCAGCCTGCAGCCCCCAAACTGGAACCTGTACCTGCTCCCCTGGATGGCAGGGGGTGCACTGCCAGCTGCCCTGCCCGGTGAGTGCTGGCCAGCCTGAGGGAGGGGAGGGAACATAGCATCCCCAGCTAACCAGCCTGCCCACCCCTCTGCCCTCCCTAAGAAGGGGCAGTTTGGCAAAGGCTGTGCCAGCCACTGTGACTGTGACCATGCTGATGGCTGCGATCCTGTAGACGGACACTGCCAGTGCCAGGGTGGCTGGACAGGTGAGCACTCTGGGTGTCTGGGCCCCAAGCCTGATGTGGAGCTGGGAGGGGGGCAGGGAATGCATCCCACAGGAAATGTGTCCAGAGGAACCCCCATGGAACAGGAGGGGGCCCAGGCCAGGCTTCCCTTACCCTGTCTCCCGCAGGTGTCCGCTGCAACCTGCCCTGCCCTGAGGGCTTCTGGGGAGCCAACTGCAGCAACACCTGCACCTGCAAGAACGGGGGCACCTGCATCCCTGCAAACGGCAACTGTGTGTGTGTACCCGGGTTCCGAGGCCCCTCCTGCCAGAGACGTGAGGCTCCCTACCCTCCTCTCCCACCTGTAGCACTGGGGTGCAGTGTCTGTGCTGGAAGCCCCCACTCCACCCCTCTTGGTCTCGTCCCCTGGCCCCCATCTTCAGGCCAGCCACTGCAGCAGGAAGGAGGGAGGGAGGGAGACAGTGGGGCCAAGGACTGATTGAGGGATAGCCCCTGCCCCAGTCACCGTGTGCCTCTTCCCCTCAGCCTGTCAGCCTGGTCGCTATGGCAAACGCTGTCTGCCCTGCAAGTGTGCTAACCACTCGTCTTGCCACCCCTCGGATGGAACCTGCTACTGTCTGGCCGGCTGGACAGGTCCTGACTGCTCCCAGCGTACGTATGCGGGAGCTGTGCGCCTGAGTTCATTTCAAGAAGGCGGGCTGAGGAGAGGTGGCCTCTGTTCCCCTAAACCCAAAAAACCCGTTGCCGTTGAGTCAATTCCAACTCATAGCTACCCTATAGGACAGAGTAGAACTGCCCCATAGGGTTTCCAAAGAGCAGCTGGTGGATTCCAACTGCCTACCTTTTTGGTTAGCAGTGGTAGCTCTTAACCACTGAGCCACCAGGGCTCCTCTAGTCCTCTGCTCCTGGACATAAAAGCCTCCAGACCCACCTTGATTCAGTCACTGGTTCAACAAATATTTATTGAGCATCACCTATGTGATGGGTGCTGTTCTAGGAGCTGGGGGTGCGGCAATGAATAGATCAGGAAAAAAAAAAAATTCCTGCCCTTCTGGGTGGGAAGACTGGGAGGAACAGGATTTTTTTGGTGGGGGGGGATCATAAGCTCAGTTTTGGATGTGTTCTACTTTTTGTTGTTTTTTCAGTTTGTTTTTATGCATTTATATGTGGCCTCTTTCCCACATAAATATATGAAGATCATGGAAAAGATTAATCCAAAAAAATGAGTAAATTTTTGAAAAAGAGAAACAGGTGGCTGTTAACTGTGAAAATGGCTGGTTTTAAGCTTATCAGCAGGTAGGGTAAAGAAGGCAGTGATCTTGGCCAAGTGTCCATAGAATTCTGTAACAACTACAGTTAGACCGTTAGTGTCAGCAACACAGAAATCATGGCTTAAGTAGGATGGACAATGACTTCTGCTTCATGTAAAGAAAGTCCAGAGCTAAGCAGTCCAGGGTAGTTTGGAAGCCTTTGGTTGTCTGGCGCTGGACACGTTTTCTGAAGTGCCTGTTAAGACAGCCAAGTCCAGATGTGGAATTGGCAGTTGGACACAGGAGTCTGGAGTTTAGGGGAGAGACAGGGCTAGAGATAAAGTGAGTCATCTGTGGGGAGACCAATGCCAAGATGAGAACTTCAGTAATGTGGGGTGTCAAGAGTCCATCCAGGAGGGTTGGTCCTTGTCTCCTGCAGCATGCCCCACAGGATATTGGGGAGCCAACTGTGCTCAGCCCTGCCAGTGTCGCCATGGTGGGACCTGCCACCCCCAGGACGGGAGTTGTGTCTGCCCTCCAGGCTGGACTGGACACCTGTGCTTGGAAGGTACCAACACCAATGTAGCTCCATGTCCCTGCCCCTAAGTAGCCCTGCCCAAGGAGGAGACCGTAGTTTCCTGGCCCCTCTGATACCCACCTCTCCTTTGGCTCCCTCCCCAGGCTGCCCTCCAGGGATGTTCGGTACCAACTGCTCCCACCCGTGCCAGTGTGGAATTGGAGAGAAGTGCCACCCAGAGACTGGGGCCTGTGTGTGTCCCCCAGGGCACAGTGGTGCCCCCTGCAGAATCGGTGAGTTCTCATCTAGCCCCTATTGTGCCCAGGGAGCCAGGATGCCATGTATCTTCCCAGTTCTTTGGCATGACCTGGGCCCTTCATACCATCCCTGTCTCCCTACTGGGTACCTCTCCCATGTATGCATCCCAAGCTCACGAGCAGAGCCAAGACACTGCCCTGAGTGACTGCCCATCCCACACAGGAAGCCAAGAGCCCTTCACCATGATGCCAACTCCTCCAGTGGTCTATAGCTCGCTGGGGGCGGTGATTGGCATCGCAGTGCTGGGGTCCCTGGTGGTAGCACTGGTGGCTCTGTTCATTGGCTACCGCCATTGGCAAAAAGGCAAGGAGCACCAACACCTGGCAGTGGCCTACAGCAGTGGGCGGCTGGATGGCTCTGAGTATGTCATGCCAGGTGAGGCTGCTTGGGGGTGTGGGGCACAGATCAGCTGCTGGCTCATAGGCACAAGGGTGGGATGGGGTGCAGGGCTCCTGGGTCCCTCCATGGACCCAGGGCACAAGAAGTGGGGAGTTGGAGGGAGGGGGGGTCAGGGAGGCCAAATGACTGATCTCCTGGGACAGAACGGAAATGCCTGGATCTTAATTCCCTTGGGCCCGTGGCCAGCCTGAGCTGCCCCTTTACCTGTGTTGTTCCTGCAGATGTCCCCCCGAGATACAATCACTACTACTCCAACCCCAGCTACCACACCCTGTCCCAGTGCACGCCTAACCCCCGGCCCCCTAACAAGGTCAGCGTTGGGGAAGGGGATGCGCTGATGGAGGGATGGGCACAGACCTGGCTCTCTGGAAAGCTCCGCCCTGGCATGATACTCTCCCTACTGTGCCCGTTCCCTATTAGATTCCAGGCAGTCAGCTCTTGGCCAGCCTCCAGGCCCCTGAGCGGCCAGGTGGAACCCATGGGCATGATAACCACGCCACCCTGCCTGCTGGCTGGAAGCACCGTCGGGAGCCCCCACCAGGGCCTCTGGACAGGGGTAGGTGCCTGGAGCCTGGGCCTCCGGTGAGGGTGATGTGTGCAGCCCAGCAGCCTGCTCCGTCTGAGTCTGTGGGTCTGAAGAAGGGGGTTCTGGGCCCCACTTCTAGAGGAGGTGGGAGCCTCGGGAGGGGGCCAGCGGTCTGACTGCGAATTGCTTCCTCCTTCTCAGGCAGCAGCCGCCTGGACCGGAGCTACCGGTATAGTTACAGCAACAGTAATGGCCTAGGCCAGTTCTACAGTGAAGGTGTGGGGACAGAAGGCAATGAGGGAGGGGGCTGAGCTGGGGTTTGGCTGGTGCTCCCACCAAGCCTGCCTTCCTCTCCCCATCCTTAGGGCCCATCTCTGAGGAGGGGTTGGGGGCCAGTGTGGCTTCCCTGAGCAGTGAGAACCCCTATGCCACCATCCGGGACCTGCCCCGAGAGAGCAGCTATGTGGAGATGAAAGGCTCTCCTCCCAGGCAGCCTCCTCAGCTCCAGGACAGCCAGAGGCGGCGACACCTCCAGCCACAGAGAGATAGTGGTACCTACGAGCAGCCCAGCCCCCCGACCCATGGTGAGCCCTCCTTTCCACTGGGGTGGGGGTAGAGAGAACTGGGATAAGGGTGGCAGAGAGAGAAAAGACGGGGTGAGAGAATAAGGCACAGTGTGATGTGGCAACAAGAGCGAGGCCTTTGGGGTCAGACTTGGGTTCAGACCAGACATGCATTGGGGAAGTCATGTTGCCTCTTAGAGCCTGTCTCCTCATCTGTAAAATGGAGTGGTGGTACCTATTTCAAAGGGCTAAACATTTGAAACAGCTTGGATTTGAAACAGGTTGTACGGCATCCGAGATGGAGTTGGTACCTAGGAAAGTGATAGGCAGGTGACAGAGTGTCCTCACATCGTAAGCAGGCCAAGGTGGCCTCTGCCTCTGGCAGATGAGGAGGTGAGAGGCCCCTGCTCAGAGCCACACATCCAGGTGGGGAGCTGGCCTGTATCCAGGCACCATCCATGGCGCTTTGGTTGGAGAGGGGAGGAGAGTGGTGGGAGGGGGAGGAGCCTGCCCCCTCTCATCTTACCCCCTCTCTGTCTCCAGACCGAGACTCTTTGGGCTCCCTGCCTCCAGGACTGCCCCCTGGCCACTATGACTCACCCAAGAACAGCCACATCCCTGGACACTATGACTTGCCCCCAGTACGGCATCCCCCATCACCCCCACTTCGGCGCCAGGACCGTTGAGGAGCCAAAGTGGTGTGTAGGAGAGAGAGGTCAGCACACCCGCCCTTTACTGCCCCAAGGCTGGGGACAGAGCCTGGTGTATCGTGCCAGGAGCAGAGACTGAATCAAAAGGCCGTGGACATGAACACGTTTAATGAAGGAAGTGAATGGAGAGGAGATGGAAGCCTAGCTCCCAGATATGGGAGACACCGATCAGAAGGACGCCTGGGATCCCTTTCCCCAATCCACTTCTCCAAAGGCCCCCAGGTTCCTGTGTACATAAACTGGTGGGATGAATGATGTTGGATGACTCTGATTTCAGATTGATCTCACAAATGTATATTGGGCATCTTTTCTATGCACTCCCCAGGCTGGGGTATATGTGTTTGTGTGTGTGTATCTGTGTGTGGGGCTTCAGAGGAGTACCAGGGACAGGTCCTGTCCTAGGGTACTCACCATTTAGTAGGGAGGCGGCCCAAACCCAGTTAATCCTAGCAACAGCCTCCTAACTGGCTTCCCTGCATTCATATGATGACACCTCTGATCCGCTGTTGAAAATACAAACCAGTGAGGTTACACCCTGCCTGAAAATCTCCACTGGTGCTTCGTTACTTGTGGGCCAGAGTCAAAGCTTACCACAGCCTTGAAGGCCCTGTTGGTCTGGCTTTCTGCCTCTTCGCTTCAGTCTTGCCTCGAACTGTGCTCCCTGTCACTCCAATTCCAGTCCCCCCAGCCTCTAGGTCCTCTTACTCCCCACACTTCTTCCTACCACAGGTCCTTTGCACTTCTGGAATGCTCTTCCTCCCCCATTCACCTCTTGACTCCTACTTGCCCTTCCCATCTCCTCCTCAGGGAAGCACTTTGCCCCCCATACTATCTTTATAGCACTGATCACACTGTATTCACTCACCAGATGCCCAGAGAAGGCCTACAGGGTGCTGGACGCCACTGTCTTATGTCATTTATGTGATTATTTGATTAATCTCTGCCTCCCTCACTAGATTGTAAATTCCCCAAAGGCAGGACTTCTGTGTTTATGTTTAACATCTGTTCCACTTGGTGCACAGTAGGCACTCAATAAATGTCCCCCAAAAGGCTGAGCAGCTGAGCGAATTAAAAGTACCAGTGACACTGTCTGTGCTTAGAAGGGCAAATTGTGTGTTCTGAGAGCAGAGAGCAAATAGACTACATAGGTCGGTGGCTTTCCCAAAGTGTGGCATTTCTGCTGGGGACTGGCACAAAGGCTCAAAGGTGGGAAAGTGCTAGGGGTGGGCGGGGGTGGAGGCTGGAGGCTGGAGGCTGGAGGCTGGAGGCAGGAAATCGGACTGGAGAAGGTATGCTCAGATGGGAGCCCGGCAGCAGGGAGCAACAGTCTGGGTGACATTACCTGGGAACGTTGAATGCACAACCCACCTCATCAACTCACTAATGAATTGAGTCCGTAGATAGCTAGGAATCTAAATAGATGAGATAAAAAACCAAAACCCATTGCCGTGGAGTGGAGTCTGACTCATAGTGACCCTACAGTACAGAGCAGAACTGTCCCATAGAGTTTCCAAGGAGTGCCTGGTGGATTCGAACTGCCGACCTTTTGGTTAGCAGCCTGAGCTCTTAACCACTAGGCCACCCAGGTTTCCAATAGATGAGATAGGAAATAGAAAATCAGTGCCATGCCAACTCTGTGGGTCCCTCTGGGCCCTTTGCACCAGGTGCCCTGTCCTTACCGGATAGGTGTGCGAACTCCAGAAGCCCAATCCGCCCCCGCGCGGACTCTCCCTTCCTAGTGTCCTCCGACTGTCCGGATCCCTAGCTTGTCCAGCCCGGTCCCCGGCCCCCGGGCTCACTTCCCGGGGTGATTTTGGATTGCGCGGCGCACGCCCTATCCCGGCTCCTCCGCCCTTGTCCCGCCCCCTCCGCGCCTGATCCTTACCATAGCCCCGCCCAGACACTGGACTCCCGCACTAGCCCCGCCCCCTCGGCTTTGGTCCCGCCCCAGATCCGCTGGTCTTCCTGCGCCATGCCCCCGCCCAGGCCAGGGCCGCCGTAGCCCGTTACCTTTCGCACAGGCTCTGCCAAGTGGGGCCCGGAAGGCTCACCTCCCGCTGTGACGTCCGGCCGCCCTAGTCCCGCTCTCTCCACCCTGGTCCCGCCCTTCCCGCCTCTCATAAGCTCCGCCCTATTCCTGGGCCTGCCCACACTCCACCCTTCGCCCAGGCGGCCGGCTCCTCCCACAGGGCTCTCCCTACCTCTAATCCTGACCCTGCGGCGCCCCCTGTCGGCCCCGCATGCGCTCTGAGGCGACTCCGTTTCTGCCGGGCCCGCCCACACTGCGCCGTTGCCATGGAGAGGGACGCGGGGGCGAATCCGCCGCGGGCGGAACCCGTCTGTGGCAGCGAACAGAGACCGCTGATATAGCCACCCCCTAGGCGAGTCCCGCGGAATCCCATCTTGTCTCCTCTCCCCCTCGAGGGTCCCCAGAGTCGCTGCGGACGGCACCGGCATGTCGAGCGAGACGAGCGCTTCGGGGACCTCCCCCAGGGCCCCGCGTCCCGGGACCCAGAAGACATCCGGCACGGTGGCCAAGAAGGGGGAGCGCGGGGCCAAGGAGAAGCCGACGATCAACCTGCAGCAGGTGGGCGAGGAGGAGCCTAAGAACCCAGGTACGCTGGCGGCGGCGGAGGGGTGGGGCCTCGAGGCTGCGGCTGCGCGCGCCCCCAGCCGCCGCGCACGCTCGGGGTATCCGGTTGTTGGGGCGTTGTCACTGGCGCTGTGCGGGGCGCGCAGGAAGAGCTCTGGTGGAGGAGACGGACGACAAGCCAGGAACTAACTAAGTCCTAGACTTTCTGGCACTAAGTAGTGGGGCACGGGAAACGCTCCTCGGTGCCCGCCGGCTAGATTTCAGACACCCCAGCTTGGCGCAGCTGCGCCCCCTCCCTCGCGGGCTCTCCACGGTCCCGCGCTCGGCATGTGCCTCGTCTGCCTTAGGTTCCTCCAAGTCGCCATCCTCCACACCCTGCCCATGCTGTTCCCTCGGCCTAGAACTCTTCCCACGCCCTTCTCCAGCTAACCCTCAGTTCTTTTTCCAGGTGCATCTCAAGTGTGACTTGGTCCAGGAAGCCCTCTTGCCTCACCTCCTCTCATTTAGGTCCCTGGCGAACCTTGTGCCTCTCTCTTCCACCCTAGACTAATTGTCTTCTCATCCCTCTACCCCTCGCCCCACTGGTCTGTGTCAGTGAAGGGAGCGCCCCCACTTCTCTCTAGTGTTTCTAGCGCCAGCACAGGGCCGGCCACGTAGCAGGTGCTCCGGGAGTATGTGGGGAAGAAATGTGGTACAGGTGTTTCCACCTGTCGCCTCCCAGGGTGGGCCCACACAGGTACTGTCCTCCCCAAGGAAGCCAGAGTGATGCTTAGAAATGGAAATCAGATCTTAACACTCCCGTCTTTAAAACCCTCCAGTCACTTTCCTCTGCAAAAAAATCAGATCCAAAAGGGGCTCTCATGCCTCTCTGACCTCACCTCCTACCTTGATCCTCCTTGTTCTCCACACTTCCCCAGACTGGCCTCTATTTTGCCCTTAAAAAGGCCAAGTTTTCTTTTTTTAATTGTACTTTAGATGAAGGTTTACAGAACAAACTAGTTTCTCATTGAATAGTTATTACACATTGTTTTATGACATTGGTTAACAACCCCACGACATGTCAACACTCTCCCTTCTCAACCTTGGGTTCTCTATTACCAGTTTTCCTGTCCCCTCCTGCCTTCTGCCTTCTAGTTCTTGCCCCAGGGCTGGTGTGCCCCTTTAGTCTTGTTTTATGGTTCTGTCTAATCTTTGGCCGAAGGATGAACCTCAGGGGTGACCGCATTACTGAGCTGAAAGGGTGTCCAGGGGCCATACTCTCAGGGTTTCTCCAGTCCCTGTCAGGCCAGCAAGTCTGGTCCTTCTTTTTGAGTTAGAATTTTGTTCTATATTTTTCTCCAGCTGTGTCCAGGACCCTCTGTTGTGATGCCTGTCAGAGCAGTCAGTGGTGGTATCCAGGCACCATCTATTTGTGCTGGAATAGGCCAAGTTTTTCCCCCACCTCATTTGCTGTTTTTGCTGTCTGAAATGCTCTTCATTAGATCTTTATGTGGCTCTTCCCTTCTTGTCATTCAGATCTCAGCTCAGATGTCACCTCCTCAGGCAGGCCTTTCCTGACCTCCTCATCTAAAGTAGCACTACCACCGTCCCTTAGCCTTGAGGCCCATAGTCCTTTCCTGTATAGGAAATTATCAGTCTGTGATTTGCTGGTTTGTACTGTATTTCTCACCAGGGAATCCCCGGGTGGCACAAACGGTTAAATGCTGGGCTACTAGCCACAAGTTGGTGGTGTGAACCCACCCAGAGGTGCCTTGGAAGAAAGGCCTGGTGATACACTTCCAAAAGGTCACAGCCAAAGGCAGTTCTACTCTGAAACACATGAGGTCGCCATGAGTCAGAATTGACTCGATGGCAGGTTTTTTTTTTTTTTTTTTTTAATTTCCCACCAGAATGTCAGCTTCTTGAGGATAGAGACCTGGCCTTGTTCACCTCTGGATCCTTTGTACACAGAACAAAGATTTGTTGAAGGAGTGAATAAATGAGTTCCGTGGGAGGGTGGGAAGAGCATTGGGCTGAGAGGGTGGGGGTCCTGGCTTTCTGCCTCACTCTTCTAAGAGGTAGTGAACCATAGTGGTTAAGAGTACAGACCGTGGCTCTGCCCCTTGCTGGCCATTTGATCTCTGGTGGGCAGGGGCAGATCTTATCACTTCTGTGTCTCAGTTTCCTTATCTGCAAACTGGGATAACAAGTAGCAGCATTCTCCTAGGGCAACTGTGTTATTTGTAACTAGCTCCCGGACCATGGTAAGAGTGTTATAGGTCTAAACTGTCATTAAATGTGTGGCCTTTGCCAGTGTAGCAGGGGTAGGGGTTTGGGGACCATGGTTTCAGGGGACACCTAAGTCATTTGGCATAATAAAATCTATTAAGATAACATTCTGCATCCCACTTTGGAGAGTGGTGTCTGGGATCTTAAACGCTAGCAAGCAGCCATCTAAGTTGCATCAATTGGTCTCAACCCACCTGGAGCAAAGGACAATAAAGAACACCAAAAACACAAGGTAATTATGAGCCCAAGAGACAGAAAGGGCCACATAAACCAGGGGCTACATCAGCCTGAGACCAGAAGAACTAGATTGTGCCCAGCTACAAGCGATGACTGCCCTGACAGGAGACACAACAGAGAACCCCTGAGGGAGCAGAACAGCAGTGGGATGCAGACCCCAAATTCTCGTAGAAAGACCAGACTTAATGGTCTGACTGAGAATAGAAGGACCCTGGTGGTCATGGCCCCCAGACCTTCTGTTGGCCCAGGACAGAAACCATTCCCAAAGCCAACTCTTCAGACAGGGATTGGACTGGACAATGGGATAGAAAATGATGCTGGTGAGGAGTGAGCTTCTTGGATCAAGTAGACACAAGAGACTATGTTGGCATCTCCTGTCTGGAGGGGAGATGGGAGGGCAGAGGGGGTCAGAAGCTGGCTGAATGGACACGAAAAGAGAGTGGAGGGAAGGGGTGTATTGTCTCACCAGAGGGAGAGCAGTTAGGAGTATATACCAAGGTGTGTATAAATTTTTGTATAAGAGACTGACTTGATTTGTAAACTTTCACTTAAAGCGCAATAAAAAAAGAAAAGATGTGTGGCCTTGGGCAAGTTTCTTCTGTAAAATGGAGATGGGAATCCTGTGCTGCCTGCTGGGATGAAGAGCAACAGAGCTGATGGTGAAAAAGTATTTTGTAAACTGCAAATTCATTTGTCCATTCAAAAAAAACATGCATTATGCACCCACTGTGTGCTAAGCTCCCTGCTCAATCCTGGAATATGTGGGTATGAATCAGTTTTACTCTCAGCCCCCAGCACAGTTCCTGGATCTCAGCTGGGTATGTGTATTTTGAATTGAACTTGATCTCAAAGAACCCCAGGGGGTGATGGGAGCTCAGAGAGGGGCTACCAGGAAGTGAGTGTTACAGGCATTCATTTCTCTATTCAACAGTTACTTTCGAATGCCTGTTCTGTACCAGATACTAGGGATACAGAGGTGAACAAGATGGATACAATCCTGCTCCCATGGAAGCCACTAGAAGGGTATAAGAAGGGTGTGACTCTTGTTGCAAATGATAGAAACCCAGCTCAAAATAATTAAGCAAAAATGGGGAACTTACTGGAAGGCTTCTTGATTCAAACCTGATGGTTTTGCCATCAGAGAGGGACAGGAACTTGCTGTCTGTGAAATGGGGGTAAAACAACTTGGTGTAAAGCTCTGATTGACCGACTTTGGGCAGGTGCCATCTCGGAGTCAGTGCTGGTGGCTGGGGCAGGCAACTGTGAGAGCTGGAGAAAGAGCATTTTCCAGAAGGGGAGACAAGATGGTATAGAATCCCCTGCAGATATGAGCCCAGTAATACTAAAAACATGCATGCAAAGCAATCTGGGAGCTGTATGGAAAATGAAGCGCAAGGGGGAGAGAATGGAGGCCGGCAGGTGAGTTACCAGGCTATTTCAGCAGTCCAGATGAGGGACAGTGGTAGTTAGGATAGGGCAGCGAAGGTGCAGAGAGGGGTGGCTGGGCTTGGCTCCTTGGAGAAATACTTTGGAGGTAGAAGTAACCGGAGTTGGTGAAGGGTGGGATGGCGTGGGGAGTGAGGGACATAGCAAGACTGAGCTCCAGGGTTCTGGGTTGGATACTGGGTGGGTGGAGGTGCCATTCATGGAGATGGGAAAGCCTGAAGGAGGAGCATGTACAGGGGACCTCCAAGGTGTGATGTCAGGAGGGCAGTTAGACACATGGGTCTGGAGCACCCCAGAGAGGGCAGGGCTGGAGATGTGGCTTTGGGAGCTGCTCATATTCTGGCCCACCACTCATCTGCCAGTTTTCTGACAGGTTTCGGCAGAGCTTCCAGACTAAGGCAGACTGGGAAGACGGACCTGGGGATCTACTACTTCTAAAAAAGACTGGCCATGAAAACCTTATAGTCAAACAATGTATCACATTGGACAAATCTGCTGCGAAAGACATCTTTAAAGTGTTAAAAAGCAAAAATGTCACTTTGAGGACTCAGATGTGCCTGACCCAAGACATGGTATTCTCAATTGCCTCATATGCATGTGAAAGCTGGACAACGAATAAAAGGAGACTGAAGAAGAATGGATGCCTTTGAATTATGGTGTTGGCGAAGAATATTGAATATACCATGGACTGCCAGAAGAATGAACAAATCTATCTTGGAAGGAGTACAGCCAGAATACTCCTTAGAAGTGAGGATGGTGAGACTTTGTCTCACATACTTTGGACATGTTATCAGGAGGGACCAGTCCCTGGAAAAGAACATCATACTTGGTAAAGTAGAGGGTCAGTGAAAAGAAGGAAGACCCTCAACGAATGGATGACACAGGGGCTGCAACAATGGGCTCAAACATAGCAACAACCGTGAGGATGGCGCAGGGCCAGGCAGTGTTTTGTTCTGTTGTACACGGGGTTGCTATGAGTCGGAACCAACTCGACAGCACCTAACAACAACAGCAATGTTCTGGTGTATGTAAAACCCTGGGAGTGAACATAATCCCTGGGGAGGGCAGGAGTGTGCCTATAGGAGGGGACAGGGCTCAGGATGGTACCTTAAAGGAACTGGCAGAGGAGGAGCTGGCAGGGGAGCCTGAGCAGCAGCAGGTGGAGATGGAGGAGGGAGTGGGAGTGACGACTGTACGGGGACCCTGGACTGGGCACACGAGGTCATGAAAGTTCTAGCAGGTGCCACTGTGGTTCAGTGGGGTAGAGAGTGACAGCAGATGTAGGAAGGTTTATACCAAAACCAAACCCAGTGCCGTTGAGTTGATTCCGACTCATAGCGACCCTAAGGTTTATAGGTTAGAGAAAGTCTCATCTGATGCCTTCTGTTTCTCAAGATTCGCTCCGAGGCGAGGTCATTAATGAGCGTGAGGAAGGCATGTGGGAGGCGAGGAAAGTGGGGCCGCTCCTCTTGGAGCTGCCTGTCCAGTTTGGTAACTACTAGCCACAGCAGGTGTAGAGTTTCCATCATCGCAGAAAGGTCAACAGGACAGTGCTGCTCTACGATGTGGTTCTCAAGGTGCTGTCCTTGGACCAGCAGCTTCGCATCCTCCAGCAAACTTGCTGGAAATGCAAATTCATGAGCTCTACCCGGCCTACTGAGTCAGAATCTCTGGGGATGGGGCCCAGGAGGCAGTTTTAACACTCTCCAGTGATCCTTACAGACGTTAAAGTTTGAGAATCTGTTCTAGAGAAGTGAAGCGAGGAAGCGCTGGAGGCTTCTCCAGCAGAGGGAACAACCAGGAAGGCAGGCAGGGCTGCAGAAGTCATCTGTTCAAGGGGTGTATAGCTTCCCCATGCCTCTTCTTGGCATCCCTGGGGGGTGCAAATAGTTAATGCTCTCAGCTGCTAAGTAAAAGGCTGGTGGTTTGAGTCCACCCAGGGATACCTCAGGAGAAAGGCTACTTCCAAAAAATCAGCCACCAAGACCCCTGCGGAGTATAGTTCTACTCTGACACACGTGGGGTCGCCATGAGTCCGAGTTGCCTCAGTGGCAACGAGCAGTGGTGGTGGTATGCCTCCCCTTATCCACTTCGTCCATTCGTGTACCTGTGTGCCAGCCCTGAAGGATGCATGAGGGACATGTCTCTCACCCTTGGTTGGTTCGAACCCTTAAGCCTCTCTGCATCCTGCCCCACATGTGCCCCCAGCACATGTCCTCTGTCCCTCCACACCCCCAGGCAGACCTTCTCTGCTCTGGGGCAGGAGTTCCCCTGGCACACACCCCTTTGGCACCTGCTGCCCCAGGCCTGGGGTTGCTGTGGAGGCTCCAGGCCACCTGGCGGTCGGCAGAGCAGCCCGGCACTCAGCCAGCCAGCCCTTTTGCCTCCAGGTTCTCCCAGCCTTCAGGATGAGAGGCAGTGGGCATCTATCAGAATTAATACAGTGAAACCTGTGAGCGCCGGAACTCAATGGGACTGCCTTGTTTTTCTGGGTCTTGCAAGTTTTCTGCCTTAACAAGGTGCAGTCTTACCATTTCCTGTCATTCCTTTTAGGGGAAAATATTTGGGTTTTCCTTCTCGGACAGGATTCTGCCTTACATAGTTCTGGTTTTTGTAGGTTTTACTGTATCACTCTTTAATGAGATAATATCTCTAAAGCATTTAGAACAATGCAGGACACTATTAAGTGCAATATAAGCGTTTGTTAAATAAAGTCTGCTGCTCTGCTGGACCTTGGGGTGTGTGCCTAAGGAGCAGGGGCTTGAGGAACTTCTGGGTTCCTTCCTCTGTGCACACCAGGCCTGGGTTTTTTTTCTCCGTGTGACCCTGGGCAGTCCCAGCAGGGAAGGGGGACATAGGAGGAGGCTGGGCTGGGGTCATCCTGGGGGAGGCCGGGGCCCGGCCAGATTCTGCACTAGGGGAGAGCCAGGGCGGGCGCATCCCTGACCCGTGGCGGGGACAGCACAGGAGAGTCGCCCCGCTGTCTACCTCTCAAGCCCACTGTTTTCTCTCGTGTTTTCAGCGTCGGTGTTTGCAACGTAACTTAACATTTTAAAAATGGCTGTAAGGCGTTCACCTCAGAGGGGCGCCCTGCCTGGCCCAAAGCTCGGGGCGGCAAGCTCGGCGCAGTGTCCTTGTTGGACGTCGGGTCCCCGGAGACGTGGGCGCGGGCCCAGCGAGGCGGGGGCATCCCGCGGTCTCTGCTGCCCTCTCGTGGCGACCCAGGGCTAAAACGTCATCTGCTCACCCTCCTTCCTGGCCCCGCAGAGGAGTACCAGTGCTCCGGGGTGCTGGAGACCGACTTCGCCGAGCTCTGTACGCGATCAGGCTACACAGACTTCCCCAAAGTTGTCATCCGGCCCCGTCCTCACCCGACCTTTGTCCCTTCTGCTTCCGTGTCGGAAAAGACAGCCCTAGGTGAGTGACAGCGGAGCCCCTACCCCAGGGCCCCCTGGTCCATCCGCAGCCTCCCATCTCACTTGCGGGCCAAATGGCGGGGACACAGGGCAGAGTGTTTGTGCGTGTGTGTGTATGTGTGTATGTGTGTGAGTGAGGGGGGTGGATTCAAGAGGGCGGGTGGGGAGACGGGAGAGTCTATTCCTTTCCTAACCCAAGCAGAGGCACGCCTGCCTGAAAAAGCAGCGCCCACAAGGCTACTGCCTCCCACACTTGTGGCGATTTGCAGTACACCCCTTCGGTGGAAGCTGCCAGAGTCTCTGTGGGCACTCCTAGGCTGGTGGGATGTGGGGCGCTGTGCATCGGCCCTGTCTCCTCCCTCCTCACCCCTCTCCTTGCACCTCTTACCTTCTAGAGGAGCAGCGGTTGCTGTCGGGATCCTGCAGCCTCAACAGCCTGGAGAGCAAATACGTGTTCTTCCGGCCCACCGTCCAGGTGGAGCTGGAGCAGGAGGACCCCAAGTCCGTGAGGGAAATCTACATCCGCGGTGAAGCTCCCCCACCCCTTTTCCCACTAGCCTCCCTCATCCCACCACCCCCTTCTTGCCTTCCCCAGGCCTGAGACCCTTCCTTCTCTCCCTTCTGCAGGTTGGAAGGTTGAGGATCGCATTCTGGGTATCTTTTCTAAATGCCTGCCCCCTCTCAGCCAGCTACAGGCCATCAAGTGAGGGGGCGTTGAGGGGGTTGGATGGGAGGTCACTCTGGGGTATGGGACTCCTGATGGCTTGGGAGAGAGAACAGAGGGGGCCCTGAATACCCTGGGGCCTGTGGAGAGGTGGGGACCTGGGGAAGGGTGTGGCTGGGGGTGGGATGTTCTGGTGTCAGGGTGGCTGGGAGGACAGTGTTTCTGGTGGGAGGTGGGGCCCCAGCTGTTTCTGCACTTCCTGCCAACTCCAGCTTGTGGAAGGTGGGGCTGACAGATAAGACCTTGACAACCTTCATCGCTCTCCTGCCTCTGTGCTCATCCACACTCAGGTCAGCAGAGGGATTGGGGGGTCGGGGCGCCCAGTGCTGGGCAGCCTGTCTGGGTGGATTGTCAGAGGGGAGCCGTTTGGGTATGGCAGTGGCAGGTCCCAGTTTCTGTGGGCCTGGGCTGACATCCCTGTGGCAACAGGGTGGAGCCAGTGTCTGCTGGGTCATGAAGTTCCCATGTGACAAGAAGCGGGGTCCCCTTTTCTGCCCACATCAGGGCCTCAGCCTCTGTCCTCCCCTTCGGTCCCACCACCATCCCTGGAGGTTCTCTCCCCTGCTCCTTGCTGCCTGGGGCCCTGGTGCTGCACTAGGGGCTGGTGAGATGCAGTTCTTGTCCTCCAGGAACTCTCAGTCCAGTGAGGAAGGGAGAGGTACTTAGGCACGGATGCTGCAGGGCAATGTGGGCACTGTGGTGGTGGAGGAGTGGCTCATTTGGGCAGGGTCCTTGATGCATAGGCTGTCTGAGTGTCCTCAGGACATGGCAGCTGGCGAGCCAAGAGTGCTAGAGAGCACCCAAGATAGAAGCCACAGAGGTGGGGATCATTGGGGGGCCATTTAGGGGCCCCCTTATCTCAGGTCACTAACTCTGAACAGTTGCCCCTTCACATGGCCACATTTCAGGATTTGTAGTCTGCCGGAACTGTCACGTATAATTCCTATATTGGAGGCCATGCTTTGATTCCATGTGTTTGTTGCCAAGCTGCTCCCCAGAGACCCACACTTCCTCTCTGCCTCTCTCCTCACCTGGCCTCCGTGGTACCTCCTGGTTCTCGGCTCTCCCCCACCCTCAGGAAGGTGTCTCTGGAGGGGAACCCGTTGCCGGAGCAGTCATATTACAAGCTCATGGGGTTGGACAGCACGTGAGACTCCTTTCTCACCCCCTTGCTCTGGGCGTGTCCCTCTATCTGAAGTTACCCATTGTCCCACCCTTCCTTGCTTCTCTAGCATGTTCCCAGACACCCTCAATTCATGCCTCCCCACCTTCAGACCAGATGGCCCTCCTCATGCCTCTCTGGTTCCCCGAGATTCCTGCCAACGCCCAGGACCTTGGCTGTCCAGTGACTCATTCTCCCGCCCGCTGTCCTAGGATTGCACATTTGTCTCTGCGCAACAACAACATCGACGACTACGGGGCGCAGCTGCTGGGCCAGGCTCTGTCCACGCTGCACAGCTGCAACAAAACCCTCGTCTCACTCAACCTGGGTTTCAACCACATCGGGGACGAGGGTGCGGGCTACATCGCCAATGTGCGTGCGCCGCGGGCCGGGGCCCTCAGAGCAGGGCGGCTGGCCGAGCGCCTCACGTGTCCTCCCGCCTCCGCAGGGCCTCAGGCTGAACCGCTCCCTGCTTTGGCTGTCCCTGGCCCACAACCGCATCCAGGACAAAGGAGCCCTGAAGCTGGCCGAGGTGGGTGGGCCGGAGGGGCGTGACCGGACGGTGGGCGGGGCGGTGGGCGTGACCAGCGAGCTGACCCCCGCCCCCGAGGGCGTCTGACGGCGAGGTGCCCGCCTCGCCCAGGTCCTGCGCCCCTTCGAGCTGACACACATCGAGGTGGTGGAGCGCCGGCGCCTCTTGCTGGAGAAGGGGACGCAGGAGCGATTACGATCGGTAAGGAGCCAACAAGCTTGGCGGGCTCGAGAGTGCGCTGTCCCTTGAGCCCCCTTCCTAGGCCGTCTGCTTCTCAGCCAGCTATCCAGGCCGTCTAACCTCGGTCCTCTCTCCCTCCGTCGTGACTCTAACAAACATTTGCTAAGCGGTCTCAAGATTTAAACAGACGGAATTTGAAACCTGACTCGTCCTCGTGCCAGTTTGTGATGTTGGGCATGTTACTTAACCTCCCTGTGCCTCAGGTTTCTCATCTGTGAAGTGGGGATGATGATTGTACCTACCTCACAGGGCTGTCAAGAGGATTAAACGAATCAATTCATGTGATGCATTGAAACAGTGCTTGGCACTTAGCTCCGTGAAAGTTAGCTACTATTTTTCTTTTCCCCAGCTCACCCCCGGGCACCTCAGCTGTTTCTTTCCAACAGCCCTTCACCCAGTAGAGTCCCATACTTAACTATTTTTGCATTTAGTCAGGGAGTTTGGGGTGGTTGTTGCCAGCCCACTCCTCCCCAGACCCCAGGCTTCCCCTACCCCCCTACCCCCCCACTGGGGAAGGAGCTCAGGCTTCTTCCTCCATCCCTTCCCATTCATGAGCACAGCCTTCCTCCTCTCGACACACGGACTTCAAAACCGACCGAGACAAGAATCAGATGGTAGGGGCGAGCAGTGCTGCACTGTCAGAGAAGACGGACAAGGTGCCGGCCATGAAAACCCCCAAAAGCCTGGGCAAGAAAAAGGAGAAGTCAGGGGTAGGTGTGCTGTGGGAAAGGCAGCTTCGGGTGCTGGAAGAACGGGGAGGGAAGCCGCTTCCATGGTGCACGGCTGGGGGTGGAGGGAAGGAAGCCATGCAGGGATTTCAAAGGCCCACCCCATGAGACTCGAGCAACCATGGCCTCTTCCCACACCTGTTCCCTATCCCCGGGGAGGTAGTCTTTCATCTCTCTCCTAACATCCTCCATAGGAAGTGGTCAAGAAAGAGGAGAAGTCAGGGTCTGGGCAGTCGCCTACACAAGGAACCCTTAAGAAAGAAGATGCCTCAAAGGCAGGCAAAGGGAGTAAGTATAGTGCCCCTCTGCCAGCTCCTTCCTGGGGTAGAGGAAGGCAGAGACAGAAGGGCTGCTCCGGGTCTGCTCTGCCGTGCGTGACATGAGCTAGTTTTCCTGTCTTGCTCCTCTGGGTCTTTTCTTTCTTGACAGTGATACGATTGGAAAGCCCTCCTGGCCTTGACATCCTGACCCACCACACTCCAGCCCCCTTTTCCCTGGGGTGGACCTCTGTGGCCCTGCCCTCAAAGGAACCCACCCACCTAGCAGAGCCCCCTCCCACTGCTTCTATTGTACCCAAACACAAAGCTATCAGAGTTTGGGGAGTCTGCCTCGCCCTACCCCGTTCTCTCTGGGGAGCCTTGGTGGTGTTAGGTCTTGTCTGTACACTCTGGCCCCTCCTCCCGATCCAGAGGCATCCATCCCTGAGCAGAAGCCAACCAAGGGGAAAGGGACCAAATCTGGGAGCAAAGAGAAGCGGAGCATCCTCCTGGAGTCAGAGGTAGGCTGTTAGCAGAAGTACAGGTGCACACCCCCCAGGGTTCCAGGCTGGCTCTCACCCCAGCCCCTTCCTGGAATGGAGTTTCCAGTCCTGTCCTGTAGTGGCAGCCACATACATTCAGATTTACTCCTTCATTCCTGCTTCAGCCACACCTGAAACCTGTCCCCACACTGTGGGAATAATGTTCAGTGCTCCCCTTCAGACTCAAGGTGGCCCCCCATTCCCCTTCCTTGTCTGTCAGTAGCCTATGCTTCTGATTCACTGTCTCAACTCAGTCTGCTTCCCAAAGGGCTGCTCTGGAAGGCAGGGCTCCTCGAGGAAGGCAGGGCACTTTATAGTCATGATGCCACCTCACCCCCACCCCAGCGCCTTTTTGAGACCCTTTCTCTTTTGTCCTTGGATCTTCCCTTTTCTCTCTCAACTGCGACCAACTTGCTCCTTGCTTCGGAAGCCTTCCTGGACTGCCCACCCCACAGTTCCCAATCCCTCCCAACCCTCCAGTTGCAGCCACCTGGGCATCTGTCTCTATCATTATACTCTGTCTCCTCCATCAGGGGACACACACTCTCATCCTCGCCACCCCCAGCAGGGAACGGCCTGCTTTTAGTCTTCTCTGGCACCCAAAACCAGATATTACAAAAGGGAAAAGCCAGGTGGAGGAACGGGGTGGGTGTTGCCTTTTAATTTCCATTTTTCCTTGTCCCTGCCCCGCCTTGGTCAGCGGCTGTTTCTCACCAGGGGCTATTGCAAGGCCATCCCGTCCTGCCTTCAGCACCCTCTCCCTCCCATCCGTTTCTATTGCTCTAGCTGACAGGAACATTTAGCAAGACCTGAATGCAGCACACCGTTTCATGCCTCTAAAGCCTTTGGACCTGTTGTTTCCTTTGCCGGGAGCGCCTTTCCCCCATCTTCATCTGATAATGTCCACTTACCCTTCACATTTCAGCTCGTGGGCCACCTCCTCCAGAAGCCCATTCCTGGCTCCCTGGACTGGGCCGTGCATCCCCCCTCAGTGCTCCCCGCATCCTGAGTTTGCCTCTCCTGGTTATCACACTATACCGCTTCCTTCTTTCTCCCTCCCTCAGAGGCGTTTTCTTGAGGATGTGGGCTTATTGAGCTCTGTAAGCATGTATGTTGGCTGAATGAATGAATGACCTGCTGTCTAGCTCCCCTTCTCCTCTGCTGCAATTACTATTCTGCGCTAACAGCTCGTTGCTGAAACTACGGAGATGGTCAACCCTCTCCTGGAGCCTGTGGCGCACCGAGATGGGAAAGTTTACATGCCTGGGAATAAGGTCCTTCTGCACCTCAACCTCCTGCGTATGTTTGCCTGCTCCGCCCCACAAGGCTACCTGGGGCCCTGTCCAGCCCTGAGGGTGCCCAACTCCATGGAGCAGAACTTGGTTTTCCCAGAGTTGAGCATCATGTTGTCCACGACCCTCTTGCATGGGGTTTTGGGGTGAGGGATAGAGCCTGGGCCGGGGAGAAGGCTGAGGACAAGGGAGTCCGATGTGGGAGGAGTCAGTGGAGAGCTGGGGTGAAAGGTCAGGTAAGGGAGAGTTAGCCCTGGGCTGACCCGGGCTAGTGCTGAGTTGAGGTTGAGAGAGGCAAGCATTAGCCCAGGTGGCGGTGTCTAAGAGGCCACCTTGTCTGTACCCATCCCCCAGGGAACCGCATCACAGAGGTGGGGCTAGAGGGCTTCCTCGCAGCAGTGCAGTACCAGGTGCAGTTCTCCAAGTCCAAGGTTGCGTCCAAGGGCCCGGTCGGGCTGCTCTGGCTGTCCCTGGCGGTGAGTCCATTTCAATCTCCTCTGCGGCTGCTGCAGGCAGCTTCTTCCCTATTCCCAGGGAAGGTCTGTAGTTTCCCCAATTCTTTTTATAACAACATAACCCCGCCCCTCTTGGTGCAGTCAGCAGAGTTCCAGTCACTCTGCCTTTTCTCCCTATTCCCCAGGCCCTAACCCATCCTGCCCAGGAAAATGTCCTCCTAGAGGACTAACCTTCATCCTTCTTGTCAGCTGCCAGCCTTCCTTTGTTTCTTTCAGAAGAACTACTTCCCCCTGCAATGTCCTGCGTACACCATGATCCAGGAGCTGATGCTGCCAAGGGATCCCATGAATAAAGCCAGGCCCAGGGAGGATGAGGCCCTGGCTTTCTCCATGTAGGGACCACCCTGCCACTACCGCCGCCCCCCGCCCGCCCAAAGCTTGGCCACAGAAGCACCTCCTGTCCCCGTGTGGGCTGTCCTCCCTGGGGGCGACCTCATATTGATAAAAAGCATATCATTGCACTTTCCCTTGAGGTTGTCTGAAAATTTTGTTCCAGAACTACCTGGAGCTTTTGGGCTCTGTGAGTCTGTTCACGTCACGTGGCTAGAAATGACGGGAAGAGTGATGGTCTGAACTGCTTCCAAGTTCTGCTGGAAAGATTCTGGCTTGTCTCTCATTAGCCTGTCTCGGCATTGCTCTCCTGCCTCCAGAGGGCCCAGTTCTTGCTTTCTCAGGCCAGTCACTCCCCCATGTTTCCTGGATGTGTGCCATGCAGGGTTTGGATTCAGCCTTCAGTCTCAGAGGCAGAAGGGAGTCTTGGGATTAATAGCTGACATGTACAACCTGCGTGGGAGAGGGAGTAGGAATGGGCAGAGGGATTGAGCGTGGGCTCCCCATTCCCCCTCTGCTTCTCCTGACAGGGCCCAGGTCTCTGACGCTGGGAGGAGAGGTGATGGCTCAGTTGCAGAAAAGGCTCAGACTTGGCAGACCACTTTGGAAAGGTTGCTAAGCCTCCCCACATCTAAAGTACAAAGTTCAAGCACTCCACATGACCCCTAGTGACACAGTCTGCAGATGTAAGCAATCTAAAACCAGACACCCAGATGGCTGGGGCCAGAGGAGTTGGGGGAGTTGAGTCCCCACCCCTCCGCCATGTTTTTACCCTTCAGTGCAGCCACCACTGAAATAGCCCACTGAGAATGCCCAGAGAGCATGGGCTTGGCTCCTGTGGAGATGCCAGAGAAGGTGGAGGTAAACAGGGGCCTTGTCTCCCTTCTTTACCTTTGGCAGATTTAACGTGTCCCACAATCCGTCAGTCCCCACTTCTGTAGCCCTGACAGGGACCTGCACACCCTACCCAGAACTCCCTGTTGTCCTACTTTCTGCAAGGCTGTTGCTCCCACAGGCCTTTCAGCCTCGGAGAGCTCTCAGCCCTTGTGGTCTGCCTGCCTGAGCTGCCCCAGGCCTTTCTGCAGCTGGCTAGTGAGCTGCTCCAGAGAAAATCTGTCATCTCTTTGGATTCCCAACACTGAAACACTGCAGGTGCTTAATGATGGCCAGCCAGTCCCAGTGATCCCTGCCCAGGTCCTTCTAAAGGTACAGCGAGTCCTTCCAGCTTTATCCCTACAGCTCACCAATGTCTTGTATATCAGCTCTGATGCCCTGTTAGACTGTAAGCTCCTGAGGGCCAGACTTAGTATTATGCTAGGTTTGAGTTAGAATACTACTTAGGGCTGAAAAACAATCTGTCACTTAATCCAACAATGAAGACAAAGAGACAGGTGATATGGACGCATGGTCACAGTCCTGATGGTGTGGCTGTGGGAGGATGGGATGGTGACAGGGAACTGTGAGGCCCTGGCAGCTGGCCCTCCCTTATGTTTTGCCTAAAGCTCATGTGCTCTCTTGACTGGTCCACTGCTCGTCTGTTTGTGTGTGGAGGAATGAGGGCAATGTCTTCCCTTCTTGGTCGTGGGGGCCAGAGAACTTAAGTTTGCCGAGTGCCCAGTTCAGTGAACGTACACGTGAAACCTGGGGAAAGAACGTGGGGAGACCTGGGTTTGGGGGCTTGATCCAGGAGCGACATGTGGGGGGTTTCCTTCTATTCTTTCTATCCAGTTCTAACCAGCCTCAGGGAAAAACCACCATAGCGGTTCCAAGAATCACACACACACCGCCACGGTTGAAGAATATTTAACTTTCTTTAAAAAAAAAAAAAAAAAAACCAAAAACCTTAACCATGAAAGGAAGAAAATAAGAGTATACATTATCTTAACAGCAAAACAGTCATTTCCATATCTATATTTTATATATTATATATATTTATATATATATATGTATATATACACCTAGCACAGTGTGTATATTCTATTAGTCAGTGGGGGACAGGAGCGAGGACGTGGTAACAGGGGCCAAGGCTGCAGGCCCCGGGATGGTCCTGGGTTAATTCAGGGACTCCAGCATTCATATCCCCCACCCCTACCTCCTGGGGCCCAGTTTTCAGCTCTGTACCTGACACTGGTCTTCTACAAGGACAAAGTGGGAAAGGGTGGGCACAGGTGATTAAGAGCCACTCACATGTCCCTATCTCTGAAGATGAGAAGCTCTAGGGGGGAGGGAGCAGCTGAGCACCAAGCCCACAGGCTGGGCTTGGGGCAGAGGGCTGGGTGGGTGGGCAGCTGTTGGGGACAGGGGCACCCAGGTCTGGCTCTACCTTTAGGCCCTGATCCTGGAGCTGGACTGGGGTTGGGAAAAGGGGCCGTTAACTAGGAGATACAAGTGAGCTCCCTCTTCCCTTAGCAGTCCCTTCTGTAACTGCCTCCAGCACCCCAGGAATGGAAACAAAAAAAGGTCGCAGTTATTTACAATAGCAGAGATGCACATACAATACATACATATTTATAGGAAACCAAAGTGACAAAGGAGAGTGGAGGCACCCCCTCAGCCCTGGGGTCCTATGGAGGAAGAAAGTGCATTTACACGGAAGACTCCTCCTCTCGCTCGCACACCTGAGGGCCCCCACACAGAAGTGAACACGCACATGTGGGGCGAGGGGGGCAGACTTGTGAGTGGGGGCCATTCAGATGCAGTCGGCATGCTAAGGAGACACGAGGCCTTGCGGGGTTGGACTGGGGAAAAGACACTGAAACTTGACTCCGATCAGAGCAGACCAAGCAGCATGCAGGCCTCCTTCCCAGGCCTTGGCTGGATCCCAGTTCCTCCACTGCCTCTACCGCGGGGAGGAGGTCTGGGGGCTCCCCACCCTGTGCCCCTGCCTCAGGCCAGTCCCTGAGGGAAGAGTAGGGATGAAGATTTGGTGTTGGGGTGGTTACAGTCCTGGTGTTGTGGCTGCGGCTGCCACCCTGTCTTCCAGGGGAGTGTCAGAACCTGTGGGAGGATGGGGAGGGATGGTGACAGGAGGAACTAATGGCCATCGGAGCTGAGCCTCCCCATATTGCCCAGAAAGTCCCGAAGCTCATGAGGGCAGCTCCTTCAGCACTACACGCTGACAGGGCACTCTCCTTCCCCAGAGACCCTAGAGTTTCTCGTGGGGCCTGAAAAGGGCTGTCTACTTGAACCCCACTTTTGTTCTGCTAGCCATCCTGAGTTAGAACATAACTGTGCCCCTGCCCAACCAGTCTTGTTCTGAACCACTTAGTAAGAATGGGTCTTAAGACGTGAGGCCAGGCTCCTCCTGGTTTGTTATCTCCACAGCTCAAAGAAAAAGTAGGTCCAATTCTAAGTTTCCCATTTTTAGGTGAGCTTTTGTGGGGCTTCCTTAAAAAAAGATTTCTTTCTCAAGTCCAGGGAATGGCTCAGTTATACCCAAGGGGGGTGACCCTCAGAGCCACATTCTCTCTCTGCACACTGCTTGGCAACATCTCCTCACTAGCTGGTGGACTTCTCCCCCAGGGTAGGAACAAAGAAGGAGCAGCTTCACTCACTGTCCTCAGGGCAGGGACCTAGTTCATGGCTGTCCCTGGAGTCAGAGACCAGGGGCTCCTTGGCTGGGGGTGAGAGGGAACTGTCTGTCCATCTTGCCGCCTCTGTGTGGAAACTGCCCACAGGTGTTGTGCCACCAGATGACTCTCCACCAAGGGACTTCAGCAGCTCTCTGTGGGCCAGCTCCATGTCCTGGAAGAGGGGTAATGTCTGTGCTCAGGTCCTTCTATTTGTAAGGCCCCTGTGCTAGGCTTGGGGATGGGGCTGTGATGGAGGGTGGCTGGTTGGACATGGCAGAACAGGATCTAGATGCACACCTCGCTCATAGGAAATGGTCTTGGGTGATAGACTGAGGCCTCCAGAGACCCAAACCCTGTTTCCCTCACCTTGAGCCTATTGAGCTTGAGGGTGAGCTGCTCGATGGTTCGAAAGATCATGCCCACGTCCCGGAGGCCCAGGCTCGGGGGAGAGCGGCTGGAGTGTCTTTGATCTCCGTTGCCTCCCCGCAGCTGGGGCTGAGGCTCTGCCTGCCACGTAGGGAGGCCGTCAGGCTGTGGGGGGCTGGTGGGTGCCCCTGAAGTCTCGGTGCTGGAGTCCAGGGGTCCTGCTGGCATGCTGACATAAAAACAGTTCCCTGTGCCCCATAGCAAGAGAAGGAGATTAGGAGGCAGATACAGAGTCTCAGCCATTCCCCACTCCCTCGGTGTTCCCCATGCAGATGGACAGAACAGGGCCAGAGGGGCCCTGAGCAGGGCAGCCTTATCCTGCCTACCGGTCTCCTAAACCTTCGCCTCTAGAGAGCCTCCTGGGTGCAGTGTTGCTCAGCCTGCACAGGCCCGGGAAGATGCGCAGGGGTGGGAGCTGGTGAGAGGCAGCAGGAGTCAGTGTTTCATGTGGGAACCAGGGAGGTTGGGGTAAAGAGATGCCGGGCTGGTTTCAGGCCTAGTGGTGTAGTGGTTAAGGGCTATGACTGCCGACCAAAAGGTCAGCAGTTCGAATCCACCAGGTGCTCCTTGGAAACTCTATGGGGCAGTTCTACCCTGTCCTATAGAGTCTTTTATGAGTTGAAATTGACTTGACGGCAACGGGTTTGTTTAAGGAGCAAGCAGAAGCCTCTCACCTGCCCGTCTTAAGCTCTGCTGAGTGCTTCCCCACTGCCTCAGGCCTCAGGTGCCATCTATTCCACAATCCTGTAGATAACTAGACCCTCAGAGGGAGGTCAGAGGCCGCTGGAGGAGGGGCCCGGAGCAGCTCTGATGGCAGTCAAGCACTGAGGACCCTGGGAGGCCAGTGAAGCATATATATTTCCACAGGGACACTGGAGTGGTGGCTGGGGTGAGGGATGTGGCAGCTCAGAACGTCAGGTTAAGGAGGCTGGGCCTGGGCACCGGGCCAGGCTTCCCTGCTTCACTTGCAACTGAATACAGGCTGCTTAGCCCCACTGCCCTGCAAAGGGGCCTGTACAGCTCTCAACAAGTGGTTTCTTAAAGCTGAAAGTCAGACCTGATGGCACGGCACCTACTCTCCTTTCAGCAGGCCCATGTCCCACTTCTCACCACTTCCAGACAGCTGAGGGAAAACGTACATTGCCTGTGTGTGTGCACACATGCCTGCAGGCAGGGGCCTGACCCCCGAGCCCAGCTCTGCCCCACAGGCCCCATGCTCCAGCCCTGGCCTGTCTTTGCTCCAAGGAGAAGTGTATTACCCGCAGCCTTTGCTCCGCCTTCCACGTCAGGTGGCTCAGGCTCTGACTGGCCACTCTCTGGTAGTGCAGGGACAACCTTGCTGCCTGCCACCTCGGCTGCACCGACACCGACACCACCACCACCACCAGGGAGAGGAGACCGAAAGAAAGACAAGGAAAGGGAAGGGGCGAGAGTAGGAAGGAGAGGGAGAAAGAAGTAGGGACAGGGTGGGGGAGAAAAAGGGAAGAACAAAGTGAACACAAGGTAAAACATGATCACAATCCAGGGACTACAGAGAACTTTTCCACCAATTCACCAAAAGAGAAGGAAGGTCAGCTCCCAGAAACCCAGGAGAGGGGCAGGCCTTGGGCAGATGGAACAAAAAATGCTACTGGAAAGGAAGCAGAGCTGAACACTGGGGAAGATAAGAACCCCCCTCGCACACTAACTCAGCTCCCATCCCGCCCATCGTGAGTACCCAAGGCTTCACTTCATTTTTCTTGCCAAGCTCCTCAGACCAGCCTTCTCTCTTCTTCAGTTTATTGTTCTCAGCCCCTGGGACCTCCTTCCCTTGGGCTCAGACAGACCTGTCTGCCTCCATCCTAGCTAGTCCTGGTTTCTCTTGTCCCAAAGCTGTCCATGATGTTCCACAATCTGCGGTCTTCCCTACCACCTCACTCACCCGACCGCACCTCCTGACTCCCCAGGGTCTTCCCAGCCATGTCCTACAGCCGCTCCTCTTTCACCAACCCCTGTGCCCAGCTCGCATCTCCACATCCCCACACAGCCTGTAACTTCATCACTGCCCTCTGCAGTGATATCTGCCTTGTCTTTTTGGATCTGAGGCTCCTGAGAAAAGCCACATCTGTTCCTCGGGACTGGAAGATCAGAGAGTACTAATGAGAACATTTATTGAAGCTTGACTTGTACCAGGCAGCAGGTTATATCCCCATGTTACAGAATGAGGTTGGGGGAGGACTCGGAATTGTGTCCAAGGTCACCCAGTAAGTGGCAGAGCTAGGGCTCTGAACCTCGGCTGTGCAACTCCAAAGCCTTTGTTTGATCTCAGCATGTCTCCTCTGCTCAGGGTCCAGAGCAGGCCGGTGCTCACAAGGCCCAGGGGTAAGAGTGGGGCAGGACGCAGCGGAAGACTTGCCTCTACCCTAGCAACACCGGGCCTTTGTCTCCCCGTGGCCACCCGGATTGGTTTTACCTTTTCTCACAACTTTGTAAGTTCCTGCTGCTTCTGTGCTTGAAACCTCTTCGGCTGGACTCCTATCCAGCTCGGGCAACTCCCAGATCCCAGAATTTCTGGTTCTTGGGGGCAAGTGTTCCAGAGAACAGGGAGCCCCGTCTTCTAGCTCTGGCCGGCTCCCTTCTAGCCCAGGCAGCTGGGCGTTGTCGCCTTCACCCCCAGCAGGGGCCCGCCCTGGGGAGCCTGGGTCCCAGGGGTGAGAGGTGACGCTGATGACAGAAGGGGTGGGTGTCAGGTCATCCTCAGGCTCCCCGGTGGCCTGTGGTTCTGTGGTGTGACTCGGCAGCAGGCGCCACAGG
Source organism: Elephas maximus indicus (assembly GCF_024166365.1). NCBI lineage: Eukaryota > Metazoa > Chordata > Mammalia > Proboscidea > Elephantidae > Elephas > Elephas maximus. The sequence continues at coordinate 194,691,010 of NC_064821.1, forward strand.
ATCAGGTGCCTCAGGTTCTCCACTGGAGGGGAAACAGGGTGATGGCTTCCTGGCACACGGCTGCACACACCAGTGGGGGAGGGCGCAGAGCAGGTGGCAGTCTCCTCCCCCACCCCAGGCCTGGTGAACTGGCCTCGGTCGCAGGGTGGAGCTGGAGACTCTGCCAGCTGGCGGGTGGTGGCGGGATCGCGTGTGTGACATGTGCCTCTCCGAAGCACATCCAGGGAGCACCTCTGAGCAGGGGCTGGCCATGCTACCAGGGCATTTGGGGCTGACGGCAGGGTCCTGAGGCACTCACCATCTTCCAGGGCTGCCTCGGCAAGTCCTTCCATGAACAGAGGGCCTGGGAGGGGCAGGTGGATGGGGTCCCTTGTCCTGATGCCCGTGTTCTCTCCACCCAGGGATGAGGAGGGGTGAGGAAGGGTCCCCAGCTTCTCCTCCTCTCCAGTGCCCTCCTGCTCAGGATCCTCTGGCAGTACTGGGTGTGTCCCTCTGATCCTCTGCTGGGGACCGATGTCTGCTTTGGAGGAGCAGGGAGTGTAAGACAGGGAAAGACAAAGAGCGGTAGAGGGCCCCTCTGGATCCAAGGGGCTGGGAACAGTGACTGATTCGCTCCCTGCACAAATGTCTACTGAGCGCCTACTATAGGCAGGCACTTGGCATACATCAGTCAACAAAACAAACCAAGTTCTCTGCCCCTAAGGAGCTTAAATTCTAGCAGGCGGACGCAGAGAAATCATGAAATAACCAAGTAAATTCTGTAGTTTGTTAGAAGGTGGTAAGTGCTACGGGAAGTATGAAGAAAGAGCAGAGCGTGGAGACTGAAGAGGGCTGGTCAGAGAAGGTACTGCTGCAGAGGCGGCATGGGGGCAGACCCGAGGGCGTGGGAGGGGCTGGGGGAACAGCATTCTGAGCAGAGGGAAACAGAACAGGGACCAGCCAGGGAGCCCACGGCTTCTCTCCAAACCGAAGATCCTGAAGTTATTTCACACGCGAACTCTCAATGAGAATTCTCTGGGTCTCCCCTAGTTCCATCCCAGGAACTTAGACCCTTTGAGCTCCCACTTCTTCTCTGATGATTTTGCTCCCATACCATTGTAACCCCTGTTCTCATTAGCCAGCCCCAGCTGAAGGAAACAGGGCTCCAGACTCCCCGCACTGTTCTTCTCTTCCTCTAAATAGCTGTCACCCAGAGCCAGAATGGAATCCCTGTCCAAGTGAGCTAGACTGCACTCTTAGTCTGTTCCCTTCGCCTCCCAGGTACCTTCCTCACACCCTTTCTTCCCCCTATTCTTATCAAAGCTGCACTCCTCTGGCCCCTGACATTCAGAGCTCCACCTAATTTGGTCTTGTCTGCCTTTTCCCTTTGAGTCTCTCCCCTCACCCCCACATCTACAACCCCCCTACCCTGGCCACTTCCCTACCTCTGTCTACAAAATATGGCCTGGATGGGCCCCCACGAGAGAGTGCAGGGGCCTTACCTCCAGGCAGCTCCTCGGGCTCTGGCTCAGAACACCTTCTTGGGAATGCTTCGGAGTCATCCAGTCCTACCCTGAGGGAGCGACCAAGCAAAGGTGAGACAGCAGCACATGGCAGACCCTGACTGCTGGCCAGGATGCAGAGTTGTCATGAAATCCCACCCTGGACCTCCAAGTTAGAGGGGGCCACAAAGCAGTGGGGTCCAAGGAGGGCAATGGCAGGCTTCACCACCTGCTTGGTCTGGCTGACAACCTGGAGAGGAAACGGGGTGCTGGCCAAACGCCTCCCAGTCCCTCCTTCAGGCACAGCCTGCATTCCTGCCGGTGGCAGAGCAGACGGGTACAGGGGGCAGAGACATGGGGATGTTCCTCCCTCTGCCTGGGCCGGGAGCCCTTCCTCTCCCGCTCCTAACATGTTCCTGTGGAGGGGGGCTGTCCATCCCAAGGCTGAAGGGCTTAGAAGCCCAGAAAACAAGCAGTTTGGAGCAGGGCTGGGCCAGGGCTGTGGAGGGCTAAGCACTGCACCTGCTGGGTGCCGGGCCCTGGTGGGCTGCCCCCTGGGGGCCGGGGGGTGGGGGATGGACAGGCGGCGGGGCGGTTCCGGGGTGCCGGGTGGCGTTCCGCACGGCCTCTTCTAAGAGCTCCATCCATCTGTTGCCCGGCAGAACAGAGAGGACTGGTGTGAGAACAAGACAAGGGCACCTCCGCCTCCCCCACTGAGCCCACTGCTCTGAGCTTTCAAGGCCGCTCCATGCCCTGGCCCTGAGGCTCTTTGCCTGGCAGGTTCCCATCTCCCCAGAGTCCTGGCTGGTGGCTTCCTTGGGGTTGTATTACTCACAACTACCAATTACTGAACACCAACCCTCGGTTAGGCTCTGTGCTAAGTGTTTCTACACTTTTTCCTCTCAAAATTACCCTGAAAGAGGTTATTTTATCCACTTTTTTACAGATAAGAAGGCTGAGGTTGAGAAGCTGTCTGACTCAGCCTGTCTCCTTCCACTATACCACGCCACCTACAGCGGCTGGTAGGAAATCGGGGGTGGCGTGAGGGTCCTGGAGGCAAGCATCTGAGAAGAATGCATACATTTAAAATGCCTGATGGGGAAGGGAAGAAGCGTGGGGACAGAGGGGAAAGAAGCTGAAGCAACGGATGGAAGATGCTGGAAACTCAGATTGTTCTTATATGGGGGGAGGGGCTGGTCACAGGCTCAGGATGGGTGATCTTCTGACAGTTCCTCTATGTCTGTCCTACCTCCCACTCCCATTGCCTTGCCTGTCTCCCCACCCTGTGCCGGCTCTGGGGCCCAGCCCCGACCTCACGGCCCACCGTCCTCATACACACCACCCTGGTCCCAAGGGGACGGCGGCTACGTGTGACCCCTCAGTCAATTCTCACGTGTTCTTGTCTGATGACGTCAAGGCAACCAGCTCATAGATCTGGGGTGGGCCTAGCTCGGAGGTGCAGATGATGAAGAAGGCCCGTTTATCTGTGAGGAAAGGAAGGAAGAAGTCTGTACTGGGATGGCAGAGGTATGCCTGCCATCTGGCCCAGGGCAATGGAGTACAGACTCGAAGCCCTGACCCTTGACACTGGGGAAGGATGTAGTATGAGACAGACCTGGGCCATCTGGACCCACCTAGGAGCCACTTACAAGAGGGACACAGGCAGTTCTGGGCCCCTACTGTCATCCTTCAAAGCCACCCCCATCACTGCCTACTCTACTAACAGTGACTGCTGGCATCTCTATGTTGCTCATGGGCTGTAAGACTTTGTCACACTCATCATTCCTTCTAATCCCCCCTAGAGGGAGGACAGATATTGTCCCCATGTTACAGATGAAGGAAGTGAACCCAGGGAATTCTGGTTGCTGACTTCTGGTCCAGAGTCCTTTCTTGTACACACTCATCAGTGAAACGCCTCCGTCCGCTGGACTTGGCTCTGTACTATGGCTGCTCTGCCCCGGTCACTCTTCTGGCAGGAATTCCTGTCCTGCTCTTCGCTGTCCGATCCCATTCTTCCCAACCCTGCTGAGACATCCTTAGCCCATCTCAGGTGCCCACATCCCATCCAAACCAGCCCTGTGCTTGAGGGCTGACCAGCCCACTGAGGTTGTCCATCTTCACCTTGGTCCCTAGCCTATCCCTCTGAGGACTACCTATGGGTGGGACCACCTGTTCCTTCTCAGGCCGGAGCAGTGTAGAAGGAAAGGAACACAGGTAGACAGATAAATCCTGCAGGGCCCCAGGTTGGCCCCCAGCACCCAGTGCTCACTGGACACCAATAACAGCCAGGGCCATCTCCTCGTGCGTACCTGTGGCCACGGAGCGGATGAGCACAGCATTGAGCTTGAGCACGGGGCTGAAGGTCTGCTTGCTGTCTGAGGAGCCCGCGGCTGTCTTGCTGTGACACTTCAGGAGCAGCTTCTCATCCTGCTTCTGCAGCAGCACCAGGAGGTCCTCCAACAGTAGCACATGCAGGTCTGGAGGGACGTGGCGGGTGTGAGGCGGCCATCGCTGCCCGCGCACTCTCGTTAACACAATGGGGCACCAGAGGCTTTCAGATGCATGCCTCCCGGCTCTAGGAAACTCAGGGAGCCTGGGGACCCCAGCTCCTTTCTCTTGGTCACTCCCTCACCACACTGTATTGAAGAAGTCCTAAGCTATTCCCCCCCACCAAGTCTTGCTTCAAGTTGCCTCCCTGGCTACTTTATTTCCCCGTTTGGAGCAAAAGGTTCCAGGGCTTATGAAACAGACAGGGAGAAGCCCTGGGAAGGGAGAAGCCCTGGGAAGCCCACCCCACCACAGGGCCCTGGCACATACCCAAGGTCTTATCCTTGCTGATCCTCCAGGTCAAGGGCCCCTCATGAATCATCCTTCTGGTAGTAAGATCCAGGCTCTGTTAAGGAGATACCATTCACTCGTTCGTTCAACAAATATTTGAGAACCTTCTCATAGTGGGTTGAGTAGGTTCTGTGCAAAGTACTGGGAATCTAGTGGGGGATAAGACCCCCCCCCACATGCTGTCTACCTTCCTAAGAAAAGCAGACCCTGCTTTCCCAGCCCATGCCTTCAGCTTTAGTTCCTCCTAAACTATTTCCACCTTTACCTCAAGCTCCCATCGTGTTCTTATCACCACCCCCCACCCCCGCCCCTGCTGAGTCCTAACATGTAACGTCTTCACTTGGTGGGTCTATCTAGGGATGAGATGGCAGTGATAACATGGTGTGTGTATTCTAGGGCCCATCACCACCATCATATCACAGACAGGTCCAGGTCTCTGACCTCTGAAACTCTCCAGGCCGTGGCCAGAGTTCTGCTCCTAAGAGTGCCCGGAAGAGAGAGAGAGAGATCCTGCTGCAGCCTCTGCCTCCTACCTTGAACTCTACTGCCAGAAGGTTGCTGGCCCTCTCCAATGAGGTGGTATCCAGGCGTTTCTGGTAGCCCTCCAAACGGTGCCGGTTCTCTGTCTGCTTTACGGCTTCGTTCACGTACTTAAGAATTTCCCGGCACTGATCCCGGGCCCGGCAGAGCTTCTCGTGCTCACAGGTGCCACCTACCACACAGGGTAGAGAAGATGGTTAGGGGCTCCACCTGCAGTCTGTCTGGCTACCTGTATCCATCCATTACTTGTCTGTCAGTTTGTTGTACTCTGGTGGCTTGTGTGTTGCTGTGACACTGGAAGCTATGCCACTGATATTTCAAATACCAGCAGGGTCACCCATGGTGGAGAGGTTTCAGGAGAGCTTCCAGACTAAGAAAAACCAGGAAGAAGGACCTGGTGATCTACTTCCAGAAAAAAGTGGCCAGTGAGAACCTTACAGATAGCAGCAGAACACTGTCTGATACATGCTGGAAGATGAGCCCCTCAGGTGGGACGGCACTCAAACACAACTGAGGACACAGTCACTGCAACAATGGGCTCAGACACAGAAAGGATTGTGAGGATGGCGCAGGACCGGGCAGTGCTTCCTTCTGTTGTACATGGGGTCGCCAGGAGCTGGAACTGACTCAACGGTACCTAACAACAATCTGCATCCATGGTGAACGGCCTGCCTCAAACCAGTCGGTATGGATGGTTATAGATAAACTACAGATGCCTAACCTTGAAGACCTTTAGTAGTAAGGTTAACTTTTACTGCGTGTCCAGGGTTTTAAACCACTGTTTTGTTCTTTTTTTTGCAGAAGATATTTTAAAAAATTTTTCATTCATTTTAAATTCTCCATAAACTAAAGATATTTTCACTGCTAACAGCAACATCCTCATGGTAGGTCTCATTTTCCTTTGGTTTTTTTTTTTTTTTTAATTTTTTAATTGTACTTCAGATGAAGGTTTACAGAACAAACTAGCTTCTCATTAAACAGTTAGTACACATACTGTTTTGTGACATTGGTTACCAACCCCACAACATGTCAACACTCTCCCTTCTCGACCTTGGGTTCCCTATTACCAGCTTTCCTGTCCCCTCCTGCCTTCTAGTCCTTGCCCCTGGGCTGGTGTGCTCCTTTAGTCTCCATCTGCTTTATGGGCCTAATCTTTGGCTGAAGGGTGAACCTCAGAAGTGACTTCATTACTGAGCTAAAAAGGCATTTGGGGGCCATTCAGACCACTGTTTTGAAGACACTGTGCTAAAGGCACTGTGCCTAGACCACAGCCAGCTCTACTGACAGCCAAACAGGACTATGGGTGAGCAGGGACTATGGGCGATGGCAATGATTATGCCTGTAGGAAAGCCGGATCAAATCGGGCTCAGGTTCCTCTATATTCTGACTCCAGTGTTCCAAATCTGACGGTGGTGGAAGATGCTCAGGACCCCAGGGGCTTGGGGTTAGACCCCCTACTCAGCCTGGTCCCCTACTCCTCTAAGGTTGTGTCTCTAGTGCAATACCAGGTAAGTCCAGCAGGAAGGTGACCAAAACCAAACCAAACCAACTGCTGTCGAGCTGATTCAGACCCATGATGACCCCATGCGTTGCAGAGGTGACTAGCACTCCACAAGGGCAGTGAAAACCAAACCTGATGCCGTTTCCAAGGCTGTAATCTTTACTGAAGCAGACTGCTCCACCTTTCTCCTACAGAGTGGCTGGTTGGTTCGAACCAATGACCTTTTGGTTAGCAGCCGAGCGCTTTAACCACTGTACCATGAGGGCTCCTTAGGGGACTGACCAAAAACCAAAACCAAACCCACTGCCGTCAATTCTGATTCATCATGACCCTACAAGACAGAGAAGAACTGCCCCACAGGGTTTCCAAGGAGCGGCTGGTACATTCAAACTGCTGACCTTTTGGTTAGCAGCCACAGCTCTTAACCACTGCACCACCAGGGCTCTGGCAGGTAAAGTGGGCCTCAACTCCAACCACGGTCCCTGGTGTGGGACCATGATCTTCCTGAGGAACCGAGGCGTATTCCGCGGGACAAGCTGTGTCCACTTAGAGGGTGCTGTTTTCCTCTGCTTTGCACAAAGGCTCCATACAGACCAGCGGCGGCCCTGCCCTCTCCCACTGTCAAGCACTTTGTATTTCCCAAAGTGCGTTTACAATTACTATCTTCTTTGAGACTCACTCTAATAGGATATGGATGAAGACACTGAAGGCCAGAAAAGTCGAGTGGCTTGCTAAAGGTCACAAAGCAAGTTCGTGCTGGAATTAGAATTTGAAACAAGGTCTCCTGACTCCCAACGCCAGCCCCTCTCCATGCCCTACCCTCGGTGTGCTTGATGATGTTTTCCAGCAGCAGTGGGTACTTGGTCAGCCGCTGCATCTCGGAAATGATGAGGTCTCTAAGCTGCAGCCGCCGGCACTGGGGGTGGCTCTCCGCCTCCTAGACGGCAGGAGAGGAAGACAAGAGAGAAAGGTCTCAACCTGTGGTTGGGAGCTGGCTCAGGGGCTCAGGACCAAGGTGGACATAAAAGTGCCAAATGGTTCCTAATCCCAGATGCGTCATTCAGAATTGCTGATGGCAGCTTCTTCCTTTAATATTTAGCGGGGGGAGGGATGGGGGCAGGCACTATTCCTATTTTATAGACAAGGAGACTGAGACCACAGAATTAATCCATCTAAGCACACACAGGTACTGGTAGGTGAGCCAGGCTTCTGACTGCTAATCTAGTGTTCTTTTCAAGGAACAGTGTCCTCTATCTGGAGAGTGTGAATGTGTCAATGTTTTCTGAAGGGATGCTGTGGGAGGGTACATAGAGTTGCCAGATGGAGCGTGGAGCTGGGGGCCAGAAGGAGGGAAGCTCAGGAGACCCTTGGTGAACTTCGTGGAGATGACAGAAGGCTGAGGGATGGCCAAGGAAGTACCTGCATGAAGAGCTGGAAGCGGCTCTCCTTGCGCTGCTTGGTCTTGATCAGCTCCAGGGCTATCGACTGATAGGAACAGAACTGAGCAGCCACCTGCTGGAGTTCCTCTCGGGCAGGACCATCAAACTGAGAAGCAGAAGGGACACCCGCCCATACATCACACTCCTGTCTGGACCTGTCCCTTCCCTACCTCCACCCCTGCCACATCCCCTAGCCTTGGGGAATGGGACCCTGAATCCCCCAATCTCCTGCCAAGCAACACAAGTTTGGAGCCATACCCGTGCCAGCATGAGGTCACTGATTTCTTTGATGATGGGGCCCTCCTCCCGGAGCTTCTTCATGGCTTCACACCAGGAATCTGGGGCGAGGAGGGAAGAAACAGACCCGTCTGGGGCTAAGCTGCACTGCCAGACCTTTTGTGACGGAGAAAAAAGGGACCTCTGACAGCAGTGCTGTGGGGAAGGGTCTGGACAAGGAGATTCCTAAACTGTTTTACTTTTGGGGGAACTGAATGCTGTTTTCACCTATTCTCTCCTGAAAGAAGACTGGACGGGGTTACCTGCTCAGGGAGGCTCTGCCATGTGGGTGAAGGTTAGCCAGAGGAGGAATTGTAAGGGATGGAAGACGGCAGATAGGGTGGACAGGCTCCTTACTGTGGATCTCTATGAGTTCAGGCAGGTTAGGAAAGAGCCGGGCCAGCTCCTCCCGGGGCATCAGGTTCTCCTTCTTCATCCGCTGGTAGAAGATTAGGTCCAGGACACGGAGTGTGCGCAGATGGGATGCTTCGGTCACAAAGAGCTCTGAGTGGTGGTTGTGGCGAGGAAAGGTGGGAGGGAGGGAGAAAACAGGTGAGCAAGGATCTAGAGTCACTACCCTGATCCCCAAACCACTTTGCTTTTGGGGGAACTGGAGTGTTGGTTTAAGATCATTCATCAAAGGGCCAGAACTGAGGTGGACCTTACAGGTACAGGCAACATGTGCCTGGTCCTGCCCTCCAGGGACTCCCACCCAATTTACCTCTTTGCCACACTTTTCGTCTCAGGTGCCCAGGACCTATTGCCACACAAGTCTGAGTGGAAGTGGGGGGAAGTACAGCAGGCTCACCATTTATGACCTCCTGTCGGTCAATCTCCCTCTGGCTTAGCCCAGCCACCACATCCTTGCCCACAGTATGCTGCCAGTTCTGGGCATCTAGCTCTGGTTCCAGGTCAGACAGCTGGCCCAGATCATCCTCTAGGGGGTGGGGAAGGAGGGCATCTGTGCAGAACACCAAGCTGGGGGACTCAATGCTCCTGGGGAAAACGGGAAGCTTCACTCTGGAGGAAGAGCTCACGCACAGGGCTTGTCCCTCCCTCTCCTGTCCAACCTGCTTGCCCCATGCCCATGGGACACCAGTGGGCCATGAAGAGATGCACACCCAGTCAGGCACTCAGGGGCCGGGAAGGGCAGCTGAGCATGGACAGGACCAAGATACCCAACAGAGATGCTACCATGCCTACCACTCACCTGCGGCCCATTTTGGGGGTGAAGGGAGGGGTTGGGTTTTCAAGAGACCTATGGAGAGAATGTCAACTCTCAGCATCCTTCACTCTACCCCCACCTCTGCCCCCTAGGTATCAACGGGTAGAGTCACTTGGGCCCCACCCACCTGGTGGAGAGGCTGGAGGCAGAGGACGAGGCCGACTGGTGGAGGCGAGTGGCCTCCGCAGCAGCATCCATGTCAACGTCACTGCGAGAGCGGGGCACGTTCTCCGCCTTCCGAGACCGCTTCATCTCTTCTCGGCCCTTTAGGCTCTCAGAGCGGCCCAGGCGGATCTCTGAGCGGGAACTGGGAGGAAAAGGACAAGAGGCCTTGAGGTCTTACGTCCTGGCCCACTTTTATCTGCTGCATTATCTTGAGGGTCCTCAATGCTGTGGGCTCTTCACCCTACCCCCAAAGGACCAGAACACCTGGACGGCCGAAGCTTCTCGATGACAAACCAGCAGGGCACCCAGCTCCTCTTCCTCTCCATTGCCCTTCTGCTCAGGATCCCCTACTGGTGCCGGGTGCTTCCCCCCGACCCTCTGCTGGGGCCCAGCAAACCATTTTTGCTGTTCTACACATTTCTCCCTCTCCCCAGCCTAGCTTGATGGATAGAGCTGCTCATCTTCCTGACCTATCAGGAAGGGATTCTAACAAGAAGATAAAATTTGAGACTAATAGAATTAGACCTGTGTGTGTCCAGAGGTCCAAGAGCCTAAGTCCCCATCAGGAAAGCTGTGGACACCACAGCTCCTCTCAGGAACTACAAGGACCTGCCTTCCCCGGCCCTGGGGCCAGCTAGTAGCCAGCCCATCCTGTCCCCTGCTTTGACTCAGCTGGAGGCGGTTCTCCTCTTTACAAGAGCTTCTAAGAGGGAGTACAGTCACTATCTCTACGTACTTATTCTAGGGTTCTCCCCCCACAATGCCTGTCAGAAAATTCTATCTGCTGTTGGATTCCCACTCCTCCAGTTGTGATGCGGATCCCATCCATTCTTATCTTGACAGAATCCTTCCTAAGCTTCCATTTCCCCTCTTGGCAGCAGACCAGCTGGGCAGGGCACTTTAAGGGGTCTGTTTACTACTGGTGAAAGGCAGAAACCGGCTCTGTGGCTGCCATGGCTGGCCATTGAGTGCCTCTAGGGCTTGATGAGATGCTGACGACTGGGTGTTGCTCTTTTTTGAGCCCTGCAGTGTCTCAGCCCTGAGACAGCTGGCATCTCTGACCCCTAGCTGCCCTAGGATGGTGCCTCCCCCATGGCCCTGCTGGGCTGGTTCCTTGCTGACATTATTACTAATCTATATCCTGCTCTGCCCCTAGGACCACAGAGGCCTAGAGACATCTAGAGAGCTGAGAATAGCATAGCAGGGTACTGCTGTGAGGGAGCCAAATGGTTTGGTCTCCATTCATCAAGTCTTTCCGAACAGCCAGGGGCTCCAAACTGGAGCTCACCTCCTGGGGTCCTGGAGGTCTGTCCACAGGGCTAGAGAACATATTGCCAGCTGATCCCCTACTCAACTCACCCCCTAGAAATCTGTTACAATTCCAACCCAAACCAGAACCAAACCAGCTGCCATCGAGTTAACTCTGACTCATCAAAGTCCCATGCGTGTCCGAGTAGAACTGTGCTTCATAGAGTCTTCAATGGCTGATTTTTTAAAAGTAGATTACTGGAACTTTCTTCTGAGGCACCTCTAGGTAGACTAGGAACCACCAACCCTTTGGTTAGCAGCAGAGCACGTTAACCATTTGCACCACCCAGGGACTCCAACGCCAACTCGGACTAACTCAAAACACTTTTCGCCAGCACTCCTCAATGGGTCGCTTGAACACCATGATAAACCTTACCCAGGAGTTTACTGGGGCGGCAGAGCTAAGTCCCTTCCTTTAGGTACTAAGAAGTGAGGCACATAACACACTTCTGGTCAAAGCCTTCTAGACCTGGGAGCTTCTCAGACCTACCAAGTATCTGTAACGATCTCTCACCCACTATGCTGCTAAATACTCTTTTTTCCAAGAATGCCAATTAGCTTATAGTGATCAAATCCAAAGGCTTCTAGGGTAAATTTATGTGCTAACTTCAAGAATACAAGTTGGCAAATGGTCTCAAATATTTTCCCCAAATTTTTATACAGTATCTTATATTTGATATAGCTGTAAGACCGTGCCTACTACACAGCAATCACATAATTTGTGTATTTAATTTACCCAGTAATTTTAGGACTCAACTTCTCACCCTAGAACAAATCTAACCTTTTCCTCTTGCTAAACTTTTGTTAGTTCTCACTATGGCAAAACCTTTAACATGCAGTAAGCTTGTAAGGGCTTCACATAAACAGAAAGGCATTAACTTACATACAAGCAGGAATGTCGGACTTATAGTCTAACAATTCACTATTTCAGAGGGGAGATGGTTTGAATATCGAGACGGCTGGACTGACTGGAGTCCTGGTGATGCAGTGGTTAAGGGCTATGGCTGCTAACCAAAAAGACAGGCAGTTCAAATCCACCAGCTGTTCCTTGGAAACCCTAAGAGGCAGTTCTACTTTATCCTACAGGGTTGCTATGAGTCAGAATCGACTTGATGGCAACGGATTTGACAGACTGACTCGTCTTTGTGCCTGCCTGTACAGTTCAGCTCAAGGGCTCTCAGACTTGAGTGCATGTAAGGATTATTTTTGTACACAGGAAATCACTATACCTCAAGGGTGGCACAAGGGATCTGCGAGGATATTTTTGACTATAGGCGATTTTCACTTTAGGTACTGGCTGTAGACGTTTAGACATAACTCGTCTGTTGCCATGCCACAGTAAAGAGCGAGCCAGTCCAAGAGTATGTTTCAATACCAGGGAAGGATTTCTAGTTAGAGCCTGACCAAAGATGGATAGTACGAGAGATGCCATAGTCTCAATTCCCTCCTTTCTTCTCAAAAAGGGAAGAGTTTGTTTTGAATCAATCAACTTGGTATGTCTTTACTGAGTGGGATATCTGGTGGCCCCCTGACACTGTTCGCCTTTAGGACTCAAGAAGGAGAACCTCATCTTGAGCTCTCTTCTTTACAGGCAGGCTAAGGTTTTGTCTGCCTGGGTCTTTTATTTCCCAGGACTCCTTTTCATCCCTCTCCAAAGTCTGTCTTCTCTATTCTTGTCCTTTAGGACTTCCTGGTTAGCTGCTTTAGAATATAACTAGCTCATTCTTGGGAGGGAGGCTGCTAATAGCTAAGGGATGGATCCAGAGGACATCTTAAAAGCATGCAGCCCCTGGGCTGGAACATCAGGGGTCCTGCCTGCTCTCCCAGTCGGCCTGATACACAACACATAGTGTGTCTTCTCCTGAAGTTCCTGGGGGAGACAAAGTCCTTCGGTGGCAACTTTATAGCCTAGCAGGAAGGAGTAATGTCGCTGAAATTAAAACCCTAGCTCCAAACCTTGCGCACGCACCCCTCAGGCAGCCTGCAAGCCCAAGCCAGCCACTGCTACCTGTCACCCTCCAGCAGGTCCTCAGGAAAGCTTCCTGTTGAGAGCCGCTGCGTCCCAGGCTCTGGGGCGTCATACTGCTGGTTGTTCTCAAAATGCTGAATGATGTTCCTCACATTCCCTGGTTTGACTAGAAGCAAAAAGAAAATGAAGGATGCTCTGTTTTCTGTTCAGGGACAACTCCTCACAGCTTCACTCCCCTGTGGCCCAAAAGACAAAGCGATGAGCAAGCATGATGAGAACAGCATGGAACAAAGAATCAGGGGGTGTGGGTTCTAATCCCGGCTTTTCTACTAATACGCTTGTAGCCATGGGTAGTCACTCTAGCTTTCTGGTCTCAGCTTCCTTGTACACAAAGGGCGAGGGTTTGGATGTACATTTTCTATGGAGGTTTCTTTTGGCTCTCACATTCTTTATTACAATGACAGTTTTGCTTAAAAACTATGACTAGATTTTCCCTAAGATTCACATACAGGTTTAAAAAAAAAAAAAAGCCAGGATGACCAAAAGCATACCTACATGCAAGCTGGCCATGTTGCCAAATTATGTCAGGCATTAAAAAAAAACAACTTTGGAGCCCTGGTGGAGCAGTGGTTAAGAGATCGGCTGCTAACTAAAAAGTGCGCAGTTAGAATCCACCAGGTGCTCCTTGGAAACCCTATGCACCAGTTCTACTCTGTCCTATACAGTTGCTATGAGTTGGAATTGACTCGACAGCAATGGGTTTGGTTTTTGGTGTTACTTTTAGTTCATTACTTCTGTTTTTTTCTCCTGATTCCGCTTCCTAGTCTTTCTTTCCCCCTCTCGTCTCCATCATTAAAGATTCAGGCCTCTATTACCAATGAGGGACGACCCACAAGGAAGAAGGGAGAACTGTCACTCTCTGGCATTCAAATTCCAGCCCCTTTTCAAAGCTAAGACAAAATAGAGTTGTTCTTGTTCAAAGAAACAGAGTGGGCAGGTGAGAGAGTGAAAAGGCACATGAGATGCCACTTAGAGACCCTGGTGAGAAAAACGCAGACCCAGGGGTCCACCGGCTCTCATGTCAACTAGTTTACTCTGGGTCCAGTGACAGCAGAAGAGGGGCTGGGCTGGGAACACTGCTCTGCTGGAAACCAAGGGGAAGGAGAAGTGAGATCGGAGAAGCAAAATAAATACCCAGGGGTCTAGGTCCTGATCCTAACCAGGATGTCGCCCGTCCATGACTTGAGAGAACCTTTTACTCCGTTGTATCTATATACACAAACTTACATCATTTTAGAGATTAGGAGCAGATCTGTCCCAAACTGAAGGTCTATCTGGGCCTTGGGACAAATGCAGGGGTCAGGCTCAGCTCTGCAGCCTGAGCCTTCCTGAATGGGGGTGATGTGGGAGCCTGGGAACATCCTATGACCAAAAGCCACCGGCTGAGTCCACTGCTCCTTCTCCCCGGACTGCTTGGAAAATACCGAGTCATTTTCGGGCTATACTCAGACTAACTATGCCAAGACTCTGGTGTGACCCTGAAATCTGGTATAACTGAACGACCCAGAGTAACGGGAAACACCAGGTAGGAAGGAACATGTTATTTTAAAAGAGCAGAGTTTCACTGGTAGCTTTTGCCCCATTTCGTCCATTCTCTGAATGACAAATGAAATGAAATGAAAGTGAATTTATGCCACTGACAATTGAGTACTTTCACTAATAAACAGAGATAATTGCTGATGATCGTAAATGGCAAGAACTCTTGATGCGGAGGTGGGTCTTCAGGTATGAATACTAATTTGTCTGAGGTCTGGGAATTTTAGAATCCCAAACCAAATCATGTAATCACAATGGAAAGACCTGACTCAAAGAGTAGGGGTGGGGGGTACCCAGCATCCTTATCCTGCCCCTGGGATTAACAACGACAACCCGGGCATTCCTATCACCTTTCAGGCTGGCAAAAAGCAAGCAGCTCAGTCAGGGGTGCCCAGTCACCTTAGCCTGCTGTTTGCCTCATGCAGGCTTTGGACAGGAGGGTGAGAAGTATATGTTAAGAATTAAGGGCCTGGATTTCAAGGTCATGCATGCTTAAAAAAAAAAAAAAAATTTTTATAAACATTTGTTTCAGTAATTATTTTTATCGTTTCAAATGGTATAATGAGTCTGGGAGTTTATAATAATTTTGAAGATAATGATATTTTTAATTGCCACTCTTACATAAAATAAATGTTATCAACTGAATAACTTCCTGATTGCATCCCACTGCTATCTCTGTCTTTATTATTGTTGTTGTTAGGTGCCACTGAGTCGATATCTGACTCACAGTGACCCTATGCAACAGAGTAGAACTGCCCCATAGGGTTTTCTGGGCTATAATCTTTATGGAAGCAGAGAGAACCTAAAATATGTGTTAATCACCTCATCGTATGCATATGGACCTCAGTGATGGGAGACTTGCTTGTCCAATTTTGTGACCTTTTAATCTAAGCTCTAAGCTTCTTGTGGGTGAATGTATGTATATTATATATATATATATATATAAAATACATAGATTCTAGAAGTTATTAGGTGCTTTAAAATATATTTTTAGTCACTCTTGTTTAACTGTTGCTAGTTATACAGTGCTGGCAAAGAGATGGAGGTACTACTATAAACAAAAATATCCAAAAGAAAAACTGTTAGAGACCCACTAATTTATTAAAAAACACATAACTTTGAAAAAATGATGATTTTCATTATTATTTTGACTGAAAACAGAAGTCTGAGTGACTTCTGCTTTACTAAAGGATATTTCAGTTTGTGAAGGTTTTCCTTATTTATTATACAGAGCCCTGAGCCTCTGGAAGCTGACCCATGGAGGGCTGATAGGATTGGAAAAAAAAAAAAAAAAAAAAAGCCCTTAGGCTGTGGGAAAATTAACAGAAGGCCAAGAAGGCTGGCCTTTACCAGAACCACTAAGACAGCTTTAGCTGGGGGCAGGAGTGTCCCCTGGGAGCCCCCTGGAAGTGGGTTTGTCAGAGCAGCTTTAGCAACATAAAGGGAAGTATAAGAGAAATGGCAGGAAGGAGGAACGGGGCGGGAAGAGGGACAGATTAGAAGGAGATGATGAAGCAGGAAAAGGGAAGAAAAGATTTGGGAAATGGAAACTCAATGCTAACACAAAGAAAAACCCAAAGAAAATGGTCCTTTTACCTTCCACAGGGGACAAGGGAATATGAAATGCTAAAAGAAAAACAAACAAAAACAAAAGTAAACCATGGAAAGTCAAATTAATGTTTCAAGAGTCAAAATAAAAATTATACCAAGCCAGAAAATGAAAAGTAGTGGCAAAAACCAGGGCTGATCTACGAGAGCCCCCTCCTGTCCCCTCCCACGCAAGGCAGCTTCAGAAAAGGCAGCAGGCCCATCCCACAGCCCTTCACAGGTTTCCACAAAAACCGGGGACTTAAGACACTGACTGGGGGGGGCAGCAACAATTTCCAGACAAATAACACAGAGCTGGGAAGAGATCAATTCTAGGATCAATTGAGTTTTGGGTAACTGATGCCACTAGGGAACCTCTGGGTCCTTAACCTGTCACCCATTCCCGCCTACCTTGTTCTGCTTAATAGTAACTCAAAGTTCCCATCAAGGGTCCCTAATTGCTCCCAACTCACAGGAGCTCAGTAAAGATGAATCTCCTAGATGAAGGTGAAAGGGCAGATTTACTGTCAACAATCTTTACCAAGGGGGAAGTAGTCCGGCCACAGCGGCTCAGTAGCTACAACTGGCCCCTAGCCTAAGACCCAGGGACAGGCATGGACTTCTAGGCAGAGCCTGCACCGCAGGTGGCAAGTGGAGAAAGTGACAGTACTGATGGGAAACCGCAGGCTCAGAGTTTGGGCCTGTAGCTCCCAGGAGCACAGGAAGGACCTCGCCAGCACACTGGTATGCGAGGGTGCTGTAAGGGGGCTGAGGTCCCTGCCTAAAGAATGCCCAGGCTGCTGCCTCCCAAATACTCACTGCTCTGGGAAGAGTTTTTGGGCTTCCCAATGTATTTGAGGATGGGGTTTCGCTTCTTGTCCTCCAAGGCATCCTTTTCTTTCTTGGAATTGCTGCTCTGCTGAGACAGGAGACAGGGGGGTTTGGAAGAGGTCCCAATACCCAGACTTGGCCACAATCACTCTGCCACCACCCACAAGACGGGCACTAACAGTAACTGGAACGCGGGCTCATGCTTATACTCTAACTAGCAGTTTTACTTCTGGCCTGGGTTTGAGGCAGGGAGAGTGAGCTACTCTTGTCTGGGGATTCTCACTGACTCCACACACAAAGGTGTAGGGCTGTAGCTAGCTACTGCACAATGGCTTTCCCAGGCTGCTCGCTGCAGAGAACGGCACCAAGAGAACACTTTTATGGTAGCTCTGTCACCTTCTTGGTCTTCGGGAAGAAGGGTAGCCATTTGTCCTTGTCAGGAGCAGACTGGGCCTTTTCAGCTGGGTTGGAAGGTCGTGCCTCTCGAAGGCGGATCCCAGCATAGCTCATGTAGGTATTGAGGGCAAAGTCCATGGGGGCACTGTGAGAGAGGAACCATGTATCGTGAACCAGAAAGCTTGAGTTATATGCCCCTCTGGCAGGTGGAAAGGCCAGAACCCTGTTCCAAACAATCTCATGACCGCTGCCTGGTAGAGTAGGGAAGAGGTAGCTAAGGGGCCAGGGTATTCAAAGGTCAGTTTAGAATAATCAAACAGGACAGCAGGCAGAAACTGGCTCAAAGTCTTGGCAGAGCCCCTCCTATTGAGAGGATGGTGGTCAGTGGAAGGACGTGCCAATTCCCTAAAATGTAAGCTAATATAACTCCTCTGATTGGTCCAGCCACAGGTAGACCTGGAGGATGGTTTGAAGTCTACAGCTTATATCACCAGGCAAATATGCAACTGTGTGTATGTGGTGGGGGATGGGGAGAAATGCCCATCCCTGACTCTGCCAAGGCACACTGCCTTCACCATCCTCTCATCCCAGTACAAAGAGGAAAAAGAGATGGAAAGGAGCTGTCAGATAGCTTCCAATTGCCACAAATGAAACTGTCCAGAGCCCTGTGCTTAAAAATGTATTTGGCTCTCAATTCTGCAGACAGATTATCCACTTTGTGAATTCAATGCAGCAAATGCTTCAGCCCTGGCTTTATTTTCCTCTGAAAGAGACTTCTCACCCCACCTTCTTTTCCTTATTAAATGTGCATGCTCAGGGAATGAGCACTCATTTTAACAGCAGCTGGTGAGAGCCAGTGAGATACGTATATAGGCTGTAAAAAACACCAACACTTGCCAAGAGAGGAAAAGTGCTGCACCAGCTCCCTTCTGTAGGTACAGCTAACGCAAGGCTGATTCCACTATCATTGTTCCTTCTGTAAGTGGCTTAGGGGGAAGGAGTGAGAAGGGAGACACAGGGCTAATCTGGGTGGAAAAGAGGAAACCAGGTATGGGAATGTTGGGGCTATGGAAGCTTGGTGCTTTCACACTGCAGGACAGATCTGCTTCCCCAGGCTGGTCCCTGAGCTTAGGGAGAGTGCTGGCTAGTCCCAGCATCAGGAGTGGCATCTATGATCCCACTGGGCTACAGTTATACAGACACCTGGGAACTAAACTTGGACAGAACAGGGTTCTATATGGTCCCACAATGCTAGGTACTCCCCTGTGATTAGCTGAGCTGGAAAGCACAACAGCTATTCCGATCAGCTATTACCATAGCTACTCCCTCCCACTTGAAAGCTGCAAATGGACCACAGGCTCACTTACCTCCTGTCTTCCTCGTACTTGGACCTGGAATAACAGAAAGGAAAGATGACTCAGACTGCAAAGACAGGCTCATTCGCCTATGCGGAGACTGGGAGAGGGTAAGTTCTTTCTTGGAGGAAGGGAGGGTTGATGGGGGAGAAGAGGAGTATGATAAAATGTCACATTTAGG
The DNA here is from genome assembly GCF_024166365.1 of Elephas maximus indicus. Lineage (NCBI taxonomy): Eukaryota > Metazoa > Chordata > Mammalia > Proboscidea > Elephantidae > Elephas > Elephas maximus. The sequence goes on from NC_064821.1 coordinate 194,709,698, forward strand.
CTCCTGGTCACAGTCCTGGAACCTGCTGGGGGCTCGGGGGGTGAGAGTTCTCATGGCCTCAAGGAATTCTACTTGCACAGGGTTTTGTTGATGGTGTCCTTTTAGCTAAAAGGAAGGGCAATGTGGCAAACGTGGCCTCTTGGCTGGTATCTGTTTCAGCCTCTGAAGTTATTATGGAGGAAGAGGCTTCTGTCTGTATTCACCTAGAACTAAATTAGGAGGTTTGGGCTGACACTGAGGCAAGAGAAAGAAGGTGAGAGAGCACAGATAATACCTGGAGGCCTGATTGAAAGAGATCTATTTAAAAGAGGAGAAAACGGTAGCAACAGCTAATATCTGAGTGCTTACCCATGCACTATTCTAAGCTCTTTACCTCTATGAACTCTAATTCTCATGATAACCCACAAGGTGGGTGTTGTTATCATCCTCAATTTATGATAATAAGCTTCACTGCTTTAAGCAGAAATCACTACAAGGGGGGTGCCTATGCTATCAATAATAATCCCATTTAATTCTGTGGTACCTACAAATCTCCAAAGTCTCAGTCAGGTCTTATCTACGCCCCTGGAGTGCTGGGGATGATTACTGTCTTCTGACAGCTGGGGAAACTAAGGCCCAGAAGGATTCAAGGCTTGGCTGGTGTTCCAGGTCCAAGTACGAGGGTTAAGTTTTCAAAGGATATTCACTCCCTGGGTGAGCTCACCTAGTCACATCTCCAGCCCAGATCTCTTATCGGAGCCCAGATTTGTACGAACAGTTGCCTACAGAAATCTCCAGTCTGATGTCGAAAAAAGATCTCAAATTTAACATGTTCAAAGCCAAAGCCACTTTCAACCATAGAACTGCTCCACGGGTAGTCACCTTGACCTCCGCTGACGGTGCCTCCATCCTTTTAGTAGCTCAGGTAACAAAAGCTGGTGTTTTCCTCGACTCTTCTCTTTCTCTCACACCCCATGAAACGCTCCTACTGGTGCTACTGTCAACATGAACCTAGAATCTGGCCTCCTTTCACAACCTCCACTCCTACTGCTCTGGCCCAAGTGTCCGCCATCTTTTACCTAGATTCCTGTAACAGTCTGCTAACTAATCTACCTTGCTCTCCCACCACCCTCTGCCCACAATCCAGGCTCACACAGCTCCAGTGGCTCCCCATTCACTGAGTAAAAACCAAAGTCCTTATGATAGTCCCCCAAGGCTCTCTGCCACCGCCCCTTCTGTTACCCGACTTTACCACCTACTTTCTCAACCTGCTCTAGCCTCCGATAGGTCAGGCACATTCCTACTTTGCCCTAGCTGTTCCCTCTGCCCGGGATGTTCTTCCTCCAGGTGTCTTCAAGGAGAATGCCCTCACTTTCCTCAACTGCTCAAGTGTCATTTTCTCCACGAGGCTCACCCTGATCACCCGATTTAAAATCACAACCCACTGGTGCTGGTACTCCTGACCCTCCTCATCCCGCTCCATTCCCCCCCGACCCCAGCACTTATTATTCTCTACATCCTACATTATTGACTATTTCTTGTATATTGCTGTCTCTTCCCACTATAACGGGTGCTCCACAGGGAAAGAAGGGTTTTTTTCACTAATGTATCCCAAGAGCCTGGGACAGTGTTTGGCGTACAGCAGGGAACTCCGTAAAAATGTGCTGAGTTGAAATATCAGCTATTAGACACTACAGAGACCATCTACTCCAACCTTTGTCATTTTATAGATGAGGCCCAGGTAGAAATGGCTTGATCAAAATCACACAGCTACTTCATGGAGAAGCAGTTATTGAGAGCTAAAACCTCCATTGTCTCCTACCTCCAAACCTGGGAGGGTCCCCAACAAAGTCTCTGATTCTAGGACTTGCATCACTGGCGCCGGTGATCCCTTAGAAAACGGGACTGGAAAAATGTAACCAAAGTAGCTGTGCCAGAGCTCCTTACTAAGTTAGTTTAGTTTCTTGATGTGATTAGCAAAAATGGCTCAATTTCCCTTAAGCCAGTTCTATCTGCCTCCTAAGGAACTTCAGCCACTAGAAGACTCACAGTGCTGGTCTCACAGTCAGTGTCAGGTACGGTCTGAGGGCAGGAAGGGAGGAAGGTTGGGAAGAGGGCTAGAAAGGGGAAGCAACAAGCTCACTCTGCCTGGAGCCTGTGGTTTGTCAAAACCACCAGCTTACTGTAAGGAGCTCTAGGCTCTGCAACTTCCTTCAAATACAGGTGGCCCTCAGCGTGAGGGAGCAGTAGGAAGGCACGACTCTCCTCATCTTTCAGAGGAAGGATAATCGGAAGGAATGGAAGAGAGAGAGGCTAGAAGATAAATCCACAACATATGTTAATCTCCTCAGCCTGTTCATGGGGAGGGGGTGGGACTGGAGACTCACAAAATATCTCCAAGGGCAGCCAGCTGCTTCTCGGCCACCTGGCGCTCTCGTAGAGGGTCCCCATCCAGGTCCAGCAGGTCGTTTTCACCATACAGGCTGCCCAGTCCCAGAGTACGCTTTGTTCTAACCCAGAGAGACAGAGAGAGCAACAAATGTACACAAATACTCTAGGAACAGACACCCAGAAAGAGTGAGACAAACAGACGCACTAACAGGAGATACCCACACATCACAGAGGGATAGAAAAGGACGAAGAGATAGAGGGGTGAGGGGGAAAGAGAACAGGGGGGCGGAGAGCTGGGCAAACCTGTAGTCATGGATCTGCTCCTGGATCTCTGGCATGGCTGCCTCCTGAGCTTCACAGAGGACGCTGCGGATGTCCTCACTGTTCCGCAGGCGCAAGTCTGCCATGGCAGGTGAGAGAAGACAGCATGGAGTAGGGTGTGGGGGGATGAGGAGGAGGTCGCCTGTGTTGGGCTCCTCAAAGCACTGCAGCTCACTGTGGCATGGGAGGAGGGGCTGGCTTTCTGGCCCCTGTCAGCCTGAAGAAAGTGGAGGCCTGGGCCTACCAGGTCATTCCAGAATTCAGGACTTGAATCCTGATGTCCAAGTCCCAAGGCAAGGATGAGAAGGTTTTCTGAACACTCTACACTCTATTAAGAGAGAGGTTAAAGCCCCTCTCATTTGATGTGTCCAAACGCTGTCCTCTGACATCAAAGTTCAGGCCTCTGAAAGGCTCATTACCCTTCCAGTGCCCCAGGGCCAGCTCACTAGGCTGAAACACTTCACATTCTGTGAAACCCGAGCTCCCCAGCAGAATGGAAAGAAAGATGGCTCTCCTCCTGTCCCTGCATCCCAGCTTTACTCAGCCCACGCCAAGTCCCTGGGAGCGGCTGGTCCACTCTCACTCTGCTTTTGTGCAAGCTCTGTTCACCCCATCTCCTGTGCCCTCCTCCTGCCATCTGTGCCTGTAAACCACCTCTTTCCAAATGCTGCTTCTACCTTCTACCCCCTAGAAAGCCTCCTGGGATTAACTTCTCAGCCTGACAGCCTCTCTACCACCCCCTCCCCCTGCCACCCTTCGGTTCAGACTTTAGAACGGGAAGGAGCTGAGGAGTCACCTAGTCTACTGGGCCCTCATTCCGGGCCAGCTTTTAGCAGGAACTTACAAAGAACAACCTCAGAGATTCTGACTCTGCAGGTGGAATGGACAGAGGGCTTTTTTTTTTTAAGAGTTCCCCAAGAACTCTGATGACTGGCCAGGCTTAGGAACTCCAGTTCAAGTCCAATTTTCTCTCTGTACAGGTGAGCCAACTGAAGCCCAGAGAGGTCACATAGAAGGCTGGTAGAAAGGAGACCAGAGCTCAGGTCCCCTTAACTCTATATCCAGAGTCTTCCCATGACAAGCACCTAGGTGGTACGTCCCACCTGTGCTTGTCCACAAGCTGCTGTGAAGTGTTCTGGAGGAGCCGTTCCATGGTTCTTTCCCCCTATTAGAGTACCGTTGTCCAAGAACAGGAGCTATGTCCCCTCTGTCCTCTGGAGCTTCCTGAGAGCTCAGGACAAGACGGGCCCTAAGAGGAGACCAACCGACCAAGAAGCCAACTCACCAATTTCAGCCTGTAACATTTCAGGGATCTTCACTCGCAGAGGCTAAAAAACAGAAGAGTAGGTGCAAGTGGTGAGGTCCACATGCTCCAGGGAGATGGGGGAGATATCACACAGGGCTTGTAAATACCACCACCTCTTTTTTTTTCCCCTACACCTACCCCATCTTCCTCTCATCTCTCTCCAACTTGTATATCTGAATTCTAGGGCAGGGTTTCTGAAAAATGGATCCTGAGGCTACAGGGCAAGCTGAGAAGACAACCTGGGGTGGCCCATGCAGTCCCTCCAGTCTTCGTTCAAGGACACCGGGTTGCATGGATGGGGGCTACTGTTCCACACATGAACTGGGATAATTCAGGCTATCTGACGGACTTCCTCTCCCCTTCACTCCCAAGGGAAAACTGGTCTATGTGACCTAGTCTTCTAGTTAGCAGAATACTTTGGCTTTTGCTTGAGAGTGCCAAATAGCTGAACACTGGGGTGGTTGCACCATAACCAAAAGGAAGCAATTCACGACCCATTTAAGGGGTAAATATAAAAACCTTAAGAAATAAGTGGTTTATTTTCCAACCTCACTAGTCCTAGTACTTCACTGCTAAACACAGAATGAGTTTAGATGATCAGATTACAAAGTCTAAAATGGGAACTGCCCTCTGCAGGCAAAGGTGCTGCCCATGCCAATAGGACCCCAGCAACTGTGTCCAGACTCACAGAGTGCTCATCTGTCCCGAGACTACAGGGTCCTCTCAGCCCCCGGGGCCTGTTTTTGGGCAGTAACAGCAAGTCAGGCTGGGCTTCAGAAACCTGGGTTCTCCTCTTGGCCATTAATCTAGATCATCTCATGTCTCTGGGTCTCTGTTTCTTCATCCCAGAGATGAGCAAGGGAAGGAGGGTGGGAGGAAACCAGGGTGATCACTCAGGGGAGAGTAATTTGAATTTGGTGAGATCTCTTTCTTTCTCCAAACATCTTGGGGAGAAGCAATGTGTGCTCTACCTTTGTTAGATGTGGAACAAAAGAAGCACAGAGAGGCGATCAATCTCTTGAAAGCAGGGCTGGGAACAGAATCTAGGAATTCTAATCTCCCAACCAAGACTTCTCTTTAAGAATCTGTTTACACTAAGCCTGAATGTTTTGCTTAGTTTTTCCTCTGCCTCTTACTGGTCCAAAGAGTATAATGAAATTATGATCCAATCTATTAGTGCCTTACCGCATTTTTCTCTAGGAAAATATTCCAGATGTCTTTCCCCAAGCTTCGGGAATCTTTGGGGTTTGTCTGCTGATAAACTTCTGCACACAAGTAGAAAAGCTAGAAGAGAGAGAAAATGGGTTAGAGCAGTAGTTCTCAACCAGGGGCAATTTTGCCCCCCAGGGGACATTTGGAAATGTCTGGACACATTTTTAGTTGTCACAACTGGGGGAGAAAGTTACTAATGGCACCTAGTGGGTAGAGGCCAGGGGCTAAATATCTTATAATGCACAGGACAGCCCCTAACAAAGAATCCTTCAGCTTAAAATGTTAATAGTGCAAGTGATGAAAAACACTAGGTTAGAGTGTTTCAGAAACATGAGGTAAATAACACCCCCGCCCCCTCTTCCAACACGATCACTCCTCAACTCTGTACCCTCTCTACTTGTGTTCTGTACTTGTTTGTATCTTGTTTACTAAGAGTTTTTGTGTTTTATTTCTCTTTGTGATATGCCTGTCTTCATTCAGGAATGCTTCTGAGACAACTGCACCTGGGACTTACACACAAAAAAAACACACAGGTGCTCAGTAATGTCTGTTGAACAAACGGATGTTCATTCTGGCTTTTAACGGTGGTATTCCCAGAAAGAAAAAATACCAGTCCATGCCTTAGCCCAGAAATTTATTCTGAAAAACGTGACGTCAACCTCTCTCCTTCCACCTCCCTTGTCTGTAAGCAGCTGAGCAGAATGAGAGGGGTTGGTAAGGCTGCTGCTCTGAGCACTGCCCTGAGGTACTCAGCCTCCATCCCTCACAGTCCTTCTTGTCTTCACCTGCAGCTCCGAGACCTTTCATCTCCTGGCCCCTCTGCCAAACCTCCTTGTGGTAATATTGTGGATTTGCAATGGCCACTCTTTCAATTCCCCACAATCAGTCTGTATCCATTTGCATTCAGAGAACTCTAGAAAGACCATCTTCTCAAAGATGACTTCCCAAAACTCACTGAGAATGAGTTTTCCTGGCTTAGCTCTTTTTCTGCTCCCTATGCTAATGGTGTAGTTAGCTGTGTCACAGGCAGTGAAAAATGAGATTCCCTCCGGGGTCTGACTTACAACATTTAGAGTACAGGGAAAGAGGCTATAGAGTCTCTTTGCCAAGCTAAGCCGGCACTCAGTCAAGACTAATGCTTCTCAACTGGACTAAAGCAAAAGCTAAGAAGTTTCCTGAACACAACCAAACACTTTGAGGGACAGAAGAACTGGGGCTGGGGCCTGGAGACCATGGTTTCGGAGGACATCAAAGTCAGCTGGCACAACAAAGTTTATTAAGAAAATGTTCTGCATCTCACATTGGTGAGTGGCGTCTGGGGTCTTAAAAGCTTGTGCGTGGCCATCTAAGATGCATCAGTTGGTCCCAACCCACCTGGAGCAAAGGCGAATGAAGAATACCAAAGACACAAGGAATATTAGCCCAAGACACAAAAGGGCCACATAAACCAGAGACTCCATCAGTCCGAGACCAGAAGAAATAGATGGTAGAAGAACTACCATCAGTGATCACCTCGACGGGAAACACAACAGACAGTCCTAGACGGAGTGGGAGAAAAGTATGGAGCAGAGCTAAAATTCACATAAAAAGACCAGATTTAATGGTCTGACTGGGGCTGGAGGAACCCCAGAAGCCATGACCCCCAGATGCTCTGTTAACCCAGAACTAAAACAGCTCCTGAAGCCCACGCTTCAGACAAAGATTAGACTAGACTATAGAACATAAACAATACTTGTGAAGAGTGTGCTTCTTAGTTGAATCAGATACCCAAGACCAAACAGGCGACCTGTCCAGAGGCAGCACGAGAGGGCAGAAAGGGACAAGAGCTGGTTGAACTGACACAAGAAACCCGGCATGAAAAGGGGGAGTGTGCTGTCACATTATAGGGATTGCTACCAATGACGTGTAACGATATATGTATAAATTTTTGTCTGAGAAATTAACTTGAGCTATAAACTTTCACCTAGAGTACAATTAAAAAAAAAAAAATCAGCCATTGAAAAGCCTCTAAAATCAACAATTACTTTAAAACAAGGATGGAAATGTAAGGAGGCAGGGAAACTAGATTAATGGAAATGGAGCAACCAAAATGGAAGTAATGAGAATGTTCACACATTGTAAAGGATATAATCTATGTCAATGAACAACTTGCATAGAAACTGATTGGGAACCTAAACTGCTGTGTAAACCTTCACAGAAAACACAATAAAATATTAAGAAAAAGAAAAAAAAAAAGACCGATGCTTCTGACTTACCAGTGGACTGGGGTCTGCCTGAGACAGGATATAACGTAGAAAAACCCCCAGGTGAGCTGGGCGTGACTTAAGCTTCTCAAGATCCTGGAATATGATGTTGCCCTGGAAGGCAGAAGGAGGCGAACAGTGGTGAGGCACAGAAGCAGCATAGAGAAACACAGCCTGCCCCAGCTTAGCTCCCGTATTACCCACTTTCAGGGTTTATAAGCTGTGTTTCCCTCTCCCACACTCTCTTCCCAGGTGACACCAGTCAAACTGTACCCATTGAGGGCAGCTTGTATGACTGAAGAATGATGAAAGGAGAAAGCCAGGAAACCGTTACCTCGTTGTTGAAATAACCTGGGTCATAATCTTCCTCTGGGCCGATAATTAAAGGCTTTGGGCTTTGATCTACACCCTGGGAAAGAGAGTCAAGCTGTAGAGATGAGAGGTTAGGGAGCAGGGGATTCAACCCCTCAACCGAGTCTGTTTAGTGACAGCACAGCATGGACAAGGAAAGCCACACAGGACTGGTGAGAGTTGGTATCTCACCACCACCCCCAAATCTCAGAGGGCAGATGAAACGATTCCCACCCTGCAGGAAGTCAAGTGCGTCTGGGTGGGGCAGAGCAGCACCAGGGCAGCCTGGTCACATGACATGTGAAGATGGGAAGTGAGAGAAAATGTTCTCTTCCTGTTGGTGAAAGATCTAGGGAAGGAGTTTCAGCCAATACAAGAACCTATAGCTCCAGCTGGACTGTTGGGTTAGGAGCTTCATTGTTTCCCTGAACAGTCTCGCACACTCCAAACACACTCTCTCCAAATCTAGGTCTACCACAGTGCTGCTGGACAGTTACTGTGTGCCTACTACTAAGTGCCCGAGCTTGTTATCTGTCAGAGTGGAGTCTAGTAGTGGATCTCCACCTCTCTAGACAAAAGAGGAAGGGGCTGCTCTTTCTCAGACATCATTTTTATTATTACCCTTGCCTGCTCAAGAATCTATGGTAGAGGTTCATTAAAAAAAAAAAAAGTTACCATTGAGTTGATTCCAACTGATATCGACTCCACGTGTTTCAGAGTAGAACTGAGCTCCATAGGGTTTTTAATGGTTGTAATCTTTTTGGAAGTAGATCATCAGGCCTTTTTTCCAAGGTGCTTGAGTAGATGCAAACCTCCAACCTTTCCATTAGTAGCTGAGCATTTAACTGTTTGTGTCATTCAGGGACTCCGGTTCCCCTTGTCTGTCTAAAATCCAAACTCAGTGGCCTGGCTTTTCTTTCTTCTCCCTTTATGCCTATCTTAATACAAATCTAATTCTACCTGATAAGCTAGCGATTAGGTATGAGGAAAAGGGCTTCCCGTTGTTTATACTTCTCAGATGCTTTTACTGGACAAGGTTTTCTCCTAAAGGTTTCTTGAGCTTTCAAAGCCTTTTTACCAACTATATTTTTCATTCTCAATTTAATCTTCCTCATTTCTAGTGATTCTCCAACATGGGCTCTGTTTCCAGAACCCATCTTGCTTACCTGTGCCTCCTTTTTCCAGGCCCCAGGTCCCCTCTTAATCTATTTTGTCAAGGGGCTTTTCCTGACAGTTCCTCCTTGAAGCTCTGCACTTCTGTTTTGTTCTCCTGGATACTTCCAGGCTCTGTGCTCAGAATGACCGAGTCAGAGAACAGGAGAGACCTGGAAGGCATTTGAAATCGAACCCAGCACTCATTTATAATTGAAAAAGTGAGACCCATTGGGACTGAACAGCATGCTCAAAGCTGCAGAGTCAGGGCTGATGGGTCGTATCTGTACTTCTCACACACATCCTCAATGTCTTCCTCTCCTGTAAGACTCTAGCCTCCGAGTACCTCTGGGTCCACAGTCCCCAGGGGGAGCTGGATAACCGCTCCTGGTTCCACTTGGCTCTCTGGTGACACTTGAAAGCACTAAGTGTTCGTGGGCAGAATTTTTTAAAAAAGTCTTTACCTATATATGTGTGTAAATAAATATATATATATGATTATAAAAGCAGAATATGCTCATGATAAAAAAATAAAATATTACAGGATTATGTAACAGGAAGTGAGAGTTCCCTATGATCCCAGCCCCCTACCACCGACAGTCTAGAGCATAGTGCAGGCTTTCCTCTATGGTCTTATTAATGTATATTATTATTAAAAAACTGGAACTATACTATATTCACTCTTATCACTACAAAATAGCAATTTAAATGGTTTTCAGCTGATGAACAAATCCAGGAACATGAAAAGGAGTCCAAGACCATTTACTCCCTTCCTGTTTTCTTAACCACCAGTATGTATGTCTGACCCCCACTCAGCAACCTGAACTAGGTCATTTCACGGCACAAATGGAGGAACCACGGGTGGGCACTCAATGAGAGGAATTACACCTGTGTTGGGCTCAGGAAACCAAGTCCAATCCCAACCCTGTCCTTAACGAGCTAAGTCGTTGAGGAGTCCCTTAGCCTTTCTTTGCCTCAGTTTTCTCAAACGTCAAATGAGAATTCTAGTACCTATCTCTTTTCCTGATTTTGAAAATTAAATAATATTTTTTTGTAAAGGACCTGGCACAGTAGCTGGTATGCTAGGCTTTTTAATACATGTTAGATTCTAAACTATACTCTATGCTTTGAGTAAAACTAGAGCATCGAATGTATTCTTTTGTAAAGCAGCTCTTGATTCTTTTCCTCTGATGACTGCGGAACTCTGGACTTAAACAAGACAGGATTCTCCTAGGCCGCAGTCCTCTGCCTACAGACCATACTCAAGAAGTTCAAGAAGCTGGGTGTCTTGAATAAGCCCTCCCCAAGATAATACTCTGGGGATGATTTTGATTAGTTCCGTTCCAAAGTATTTGCTCATTCATTCTAAATTTGCTCTGTAAACTTTCAACAAACAACAATAAAATGTTTAAATAGGTAAATAAATGTTACTAAACAACACTGAACTCTATTGTAAGAAAGTTAGTTCCTTTTCAGTTCTCTTTCAATTCTTTTACTTAATGCAGGAGAAAGTTTCATTCTGATGCTAGTTTATCTTTTACTAAGGCAGAATAAGTCTCAGGCTTAACTGAAGCCTTTGACAAACAACAGAATCTAGCTATAGTTTATTTTTCAGTTTGTTTTAATTTTATCTATTCAATTTCGGAGTAAAAATTTTAGTATATTCCTGTAGTACAGAATTAAAAGGGTACAAAGGGGTCAATGAAGAGTCTTCCTCCCTCCCGCTGCCCCTCCTCAGAGGCAACAAATCTCAGTTTTTTATGTATTCATCCAGAGACACATGAGGCAAGAGGCTGTTTTTCCTCTTAACATAAAAGGTAGCAGTCTGTCTACACTGTTCTGTTTCTTGCTAGAATTTAACAAAATTGTTTCCAAAATTATATTTATTTTTACATTTGCCTTGCATTTATAATGTGTGATACTGGTTTTAATTTAAGGTAGCGATACAATATTTCCTTTAAAATGAATTTAAAAAGGAATGAGTTAGCTTAAAGAAAAACACTAAGGAAACACTATGCAGTTGGTATGTGGGTATGGCAACAGTCACGATGGCTGTAGCAGATGACTGAAGTTTAAGAAACACTGTTTTATAAAAATAGATCACTTCCCAATGTCCCCAACAGGGAGTGACCCAGCTTCTGCTTGAACTATGACAGGCAATTCTCTGGCTTTCATCACCCCATTTCACTGCTAGACAGGCAGATAGATTCTTTAGCAGCTTTTTGCACTGAGCCAAAACCTGCCTTCCTGCAATCTCCCCTGGACCTAGTTCTATCCTTGAGAGCAGTCACTTTCCAATCAGGTTTTACAGAACCTCAGGGCTCTACGGAAGTGCCCCAGAGGGTGAGGGAGGCTGAGCAGGAAAGGTCCCAGGGGAGCTGAACTTTTATCTGTTTTTTATATTAGGGTTCCAAATAATAAGATTTTGTTGAGAAAAGGATTTTGCTAGGGAAAGAGAGAACTGAGTATTAGTGTTCTGGAGAAACAATGAACACATCCATCTTCCACCCTCCACAGAGAGTGAAGGAAGACAAGCTCTCTGCTCCTCAAATGCCGCTTCCCCGCAGATGCGCCACTGACTTCATGCAGCACCTGAGAGGCCCTTCCGTTCACGTACCTATTTATATCCTGTTCTTTCTTTACTATTTGTTCTCTAGGTAAGTGTCTGTCACAAATTTTGAGTTGTTGGAACAACTTGGCTTATTCAAGGCCAAACTGATAGCACCCAGGCCTCCATGCCCACTCTGGAAAAGGGAAACTGCAGACCCAGGGTGGCTGTGGCTCCCTTACCTGGTCGCTGGAAGGGGGCACTGGTGCATCTGAGCCCTGCCGCCTGTGGTGCTGAGCCATCCTGGCCATGATCACAGGGGAGGTTCGAGGACTGTCAAGCCCGGGGTCTGACAGTACCGAGTTCCGATTCATCAATGACTGGAGAACAGAGAATTCAGTAAGGAGGAGACTCATCCAGAAGCTCATCTGCTGATGATAACCACGCTCAGAACATCGGCTAATATAAATTCAGTACTTACTGTGCAAGGCATTATACTAAGCCCCTGATCATGTATTATCTGATTTAATTCTCACCATAGATCTTTGACTAAAAAAACCAAAACCAAACCCACCGCTGTTGAGTTGATTCCAACTTATAGCGACCCTACAGGACAGAGCAGAACTGCCTCATGAGATTTCCAAGGAGCGCCTGGTGGATTTAACTGTCAACCTTTTGGTTAGCAGTCAGACTCTTAACCACTACACCACCAGGCTTTCCGACCTTTGAGTTGGTGCTGTAATTCCTCTTACTTTCATAAGAGGAAACTAAGACTTGGAGAGGTCATTAGACTTACTAAAGGTCAAAGAGCTAGCAATGTGGTATTCTCTGGATTCAACCCAGGCAGTCTCAGCCTGCAGCCCACACTCTTTGTCACTAAGCTATGTTGCTCCCCAGATGTCAAGCCCTCAAGGTAATGTATGTCAACTCTATTTAGGACCTCGCTTCCCCTTTCTTGGTGACTTTCCCATATCCTGGTCCTGCCGTATCTATTCAGCATTTTCCCATGGAAAGACAGGAGCAGGTAAAATTCCAATAGTTATCTGAAATTAGGTTTTCAACATGCTTTCAACTACTTACTCACATTTTTAATTAACTGGCTAAGGAAATATTTTGCTAACATCATTAGTACCTCTTCTGTTCGTTCTTATTTTTACACTGAGTATGTAAACTTGAGAACACCTGGATGAAATAAACTTTGAGGCCAAAACCTGAAGTTTTTTGACTACTTCTGAAAAGATGAGCCGTTCAGGTAGAAAAAGATCTGTGAGGCAGAGAGAGACAGCCACTTCTGATCAGGCCAGGTTCTCTGTGTTAATCTCAGATGATGCTGTTACCAGTCAGGAAGAAATGTTCTTTTGGTCGAGTCACTGTTTTTGAGGATTTATGCTCCTTTACACTCAAAGGCTCATTAGCGTTAACAACCCTGGTCTCTCCTGCCTACTCCTTGTATAAAATAGCAGCCAGGTTTGATGCTCTTGCATGTAGGATGCATTTGAAACCCCCTCTTTTGGAGCCCAGGGCACGGTGACTAAAATCCTTGGCAACGGAACTAGAGAAGTTCACAGGTGACAGGCCAGAGGCCTTGGTGAGGCCGGTGAGCAGCAGAACCGTAAGGTGCCCAGAGTGTGCAGGATGCACACCTTTAAGCAGGCCTGCCCCCGCTGGCACTCACCTCACTGAGGGAAGGAAAGCGTTCTGTCCCAGAGTCCAAGCCACTGTCCCCTTCCTGGGAATCGAGAGAAAGGCGGCCTGAGGAGAAAACAGTGTACACAGTGAGGAAGGAGCTGTGTTTCGGGGCAAAGAAGAACCTTTATTCTGGGAACCCATGCACAGGGCAGGAAAAGGAAGCAGCCCCCTTCCTTCCTTTTTACCAGTTTCCCTTTGGCTCTCTCATCTCACGACCCCTCAACTCAGACACTTTCCTGGGCAGACCTATTCTCCACTCCTACCACATCTAGCTCTTTCCTATCTCTATGTCTGCGTACAGGCCATGTCGTCACCTGAAATAAGACACCACGGCTCTGTCTTACAACTAATCTTACCTCTCAACTCATTCCCAACTCTCTTCTAGTTCCCGCCCATTTCTTCTGGCAACAAGTATTTGTTGAGCTCCTAAGTGCCAGGTGCTGTTAGGCAAGCTGTTCTCTGGACCATAATTATTCTAGTGTCTCCGTGGCACTTACCTATTCAGTGCTACTGGTTAGACACTCATTTCTACTGCATAAAAAAAAAACAAACCCATTGCCGTCGAGTCGATTCCGACTCAGTGACGCTATAGGAAAACCCCATAGGGTTTCCAAGGAGCACCTAGTGGATTCAAATTGGTGACCTTTTGGTTAGGAGCCATAGCTTTTAATCACTGTGCCACCAGGGTTTCTTCTACTGCATAAGTTGTATTCAGTTTCCTGTGCATTTGTACTGTTTTCTCTCATTTGTCTCTATTTCCCCCCCGAATCTGCCCAGTAGATAAGAAGCCTGGACTGAAGACACCCCAGAGAAAAAGCGGGTGATGGGGGACTCACCTTCTGATGATCTCTGGCTGGTATCACCATACAGTGGAAGTACGTCCTAAAAAAAGAAAGGCACAGTGGGTGGGCAAATTCTGTGACCCTCTCCTCCTCCTGTTTCGTTCCTCCAATCAAAGCTTTCTTGGCTTACAACTGGTGGCCTGCTTTATTGGCTTAAATTGCCTGGCTACAAGGCATACCACTTCATTCGTACAGTTTGAGGAAGATGGAGACCCCTGAAAATGGTGGAATGGGAGACTTACCATTAGCAAAATTCTAAAATCTCATTTATCATCTTGGACTTCAAAGCATCTACTGCCTTAGTTGGGTTAGACATAAGAAGGAACCTCCTAACTATCGCCGGCCCCCCCGCCAAAAAAAAAAAACCCTAACTATTAGGGTATACAAAAAACTCAGCAGGTGACTGAGGGAAGATGGGAAAGGCCTACCTGTAAAGACCTCTGAACAGGACCGAGAAACCAAAGGGAAGGAAATTATGTTGACAGTGCTTTATTGTTTCTAAGGTGCTTTTCTATGTCTCTAATCTTTCAACAACTCTGACTTAGGTATATTACCCTCACAGTATAAATGAGGAAACAGAAGCTCACAGGTCTTAAGCAACTTGCCCAAGCTACACAGTGGGTAAACGATCTGCCAGGCCCGAACGAAGGTCTCCAGGTTCCAAGCCTAGTGTTTCAGGCTCACCGCTTCACAGTGCATGAGTGCACAGACCCCAACAGTGGCAGTGGCAGTGGCAGATGCATACTGCCCCCAGTGCTACGGGCATGATTTAATTCCCCCAATACCCCTAGTGTTGTTGTGTATCGTGATCTCCATTTTATAAACGAGGAAACTGAGGCTCTCAGGGATTAAGTAACATGTTGAGGATCTTAAAGCTGGTGAGTCCGAGAGTTGGAATGTGAATCCAACAGTTTTAGTACAGAACCTGAGCTTGTAACAGCCATGTGATACTGAGAAGTCTTCAGGAAAAAAAAGTTTAAATTGGATTAGCCTATGATTCTCAAAGTTTTTTGATCTGGATATTCTTAAAGGAAAAAAAAAAAAAAGAGGTAGCTAATCCCCAAATAATTTCTACTGGCTTTAGCAAATACTATTCTTGGAGACCTTAAAGTTTCTGGAGCGCTGTTTTTTATTTTCCCAGAGAATGAAGGCCTGCTGGAGGTAAAACACTAACGGTAAAAGTCCCTGACTGGAATGGATAAAGAGATGGCTCCTCTCTGGAATCTTCCAGAAAGCTGTTGAGACAGATCTTTCTCAACTGACTGGGGATCCCTTACTTAGGATGACTTTAACTTGTACTTGAATATCTTTGAGGAGACCCATTACCTGAGGGGTGGGTGGTGAAAAAAGCTACCAAGTGAGTAATGAGTAAAACCAGTCTAGGAATATATATCAACTTTGAGGAAACACTCAGAAGTGGATGAAAAATCAGGGGACTAAAGCAGATACTCTGATTTCTTTCTTATTTCTTTCTTTCCATTGCAACCGTAAGCTCTTGGAGGGCAAGAAATATGCTTTTCCTTTATATGGTAGCCAAGTGCCAGGGACAGTGCTCAGTCTCTTTGGAGCTAAATAAAGAACTGCTGACCTCTGTTTCTTACGTAAAATACAAACCACTTATTAGCTCAGCCTTGGGATCCTTGCATGACTCAGGGTGCCTTCTGTCCTAACTTCCTCCCTAATTGTACCCAGTCTACCTGGATGGTGCCCTTCCTAGAGCTGTGCCTAGCATCACTCACCACTAAGCCACCAGTCTCCTGTTGGATCTTCAGCTGTAACTGAGAGACTCGCCGCCGGGCGCCTTCAATCTGCTCTTCCAGCAGGCTGGCGGGGTTCCGGTTATACACCTCACAGATACGCTGGGTTGGGGTGGGGGAGGTGGAGAGAGAGGAGGGGAAAAGCACAGGGGTGGTTAGTAGAGCATGGATGACTCACCAGCGGGAAGAATAGGCGGTTACCCCAAAACAAAGAGGAGAAAGGCGAGATCTCTGTCTTCTAGTAGATGCACCTTATTTCATCATCATTAGGGTCGGGAAAAGGTATAAATGACCAGAAACAGAACATGTGAGGCAACACAAAGGCCTGTCCAAATCTGACCCATCCATCTAGGCCCAGTGTAAGTCTCATGTCTTAGATAAGGTTGTGTTCCCTGACCACTATTCAGGTGTGAACTATTCAAGTGACTGTCCAGGCCTGCACGCAAAAAAATGCTAAAGCGGAAACTTACACACAATGAAACCATAGGAGATGAGAGGAAGAAGCCCTGACTAGGGTATCGTGATACTCCCATGCCCAGCCCCTTACCCAGGAGCCATTCCTAACACTCATCTAGTACTCCTCATAGCAGAGTATAGCACAGTGGTGCAGAGCCGGGGCTTTGCAGTCAGGGAGCTCTGGCTTTGAATACTGGCTCCTCCCCTTACTGGCTGTGTAGACTTGGGCAAGCTTCAGTATGTCCTCACTGATAAAATGCAGATGACAATACCTGCCTCTGGGATAGCTATAAGATCTGAGTGAGATTATCTAAAGTGCTCGGCAGAGCACCTGGTACATGGTCACAACTGAATACACTGCAGCTATTATTATTTTTTTTACAAGAGAAAATGCCCAATGAATTTTGTTGGTTAAATAATTAAAGACATTGGGTTCACATATTACCTAAGTTTATCTGGAGCCTCATTGCTAGTTGACAACCTTTTTTATAAATTCCTCACACTTAATATTTCACTTTCTCCATGCCTATCAAGCCTCCAATTTTCTCAACTTTGTTGTCATTATTCTGCCCTGATTTGGCCCCCAACTAACGGTGACCCCATGCATAAAGGGAATGGACTACTGCAATCCATAGGGTTTTCGCTGCCTGATTTTTGAGAGTAGATTGCCAGGCTTTATTCTTAGTCTGTCTTACTCTGGCAGCTCTGCTGAAACCTGTTCAGCATCAGAGCAATATGAAAGCCTCCGCCCATAGTTGGGTGGTGGCTGCGCTTGAGGTGCAGTGTCTGGGAATCAAACCCGGGTCTCCGGCATGAGAGGCGAGACTTCTACCCTGAACCACCACTGCCCCTTTACTCCACCTCGAAATATCTCTAGCTTCTTTCCTCCTGTCTCAGAAGAGAAAATGTCTTAAATTCTTTATAAAGGCTAATTTCCAATTGCCTCCAGGCTCATCTTGGGCACTGTTCACACATCTTCAAGCCCTCCTTTTCCAACGGCTCCTTCCCTTTGTCCTACAAAAATGCTCAAAATTTCTGTCTTAAAACAAAAAAACTTTGCCATCAACTGATTATTCCTCAAGACACTGCCCCATTCTTCAACCTCTCCTTTCGCAGCCAGATGTTTCAGTGTCTACATTTAGAGCCTTGGGCTTCTTCCAGTCACTCCTCAACATACAACACTCTGACTTCCTCCCCATTTCACTACAGCTACTCTTTCAAAGAGCAAAATGACAGAATTGCCAAGCCCAGTTGCCTCATCTTAGTCCTCATCTCACCTCTTTTGAATTCTCTCCTCCTTAAAGTGTTCTCCTCCCTTAACTTCCTACCTCTACACTCTCTTGGCTCTCCTCATACCCCGACTTAGGTTTTATTCCTGCCTCCTCTTTTCAGTCTACGTTATCCTCAGTTCCACATTTACTGAGAGCTAATATATGCCAGACACTGTGCTAGGTGTGGAGCCCTGGTGGCATTGTAGTTTAGAGCTCAGCTGCTAACCATTGGTCGGCAGTTTGAATACACCAGCTGCTCCATGGAAACCCTGAGGGGCAGTTCTACTATATCCTATAGGGTCACTATGAGTTGGAATTGACTTGACGGCAATGGGTATGGTTTTTATGGGTTTAGTGCTAGGTGAGGGGACTATACAAATGTGGAGCGAAGAAGCATGGTCCTTGCCTTTAAGGAACTTAGTCTAATGGGGAAAAGGACAAGTAAACAATTATAATACAAACATAACAGCAAGTGCCCTGATGTCAGGGGTTGGCGCTGTGTGTTATAGAAGCACATAAGTTCCACAGTTCCCTCTTCAGCTCTCTCCTCTTCTCTTGCACTAGTGCTCTGGATGATCTCACCCAGTCCCCAAGTTCAACCACCACCTATACGCTGAGAATACCTAACTCTCTATTTCAACCCAGCCCTCCCTCCAGTGCTTCTGCCCTCTTGTCTCCATGTGCCTGGAGGGTGGTCTTTATGTGAACGTCCTACTCTAACTCAGTTCATCCATTTCTTTTCCCTAAAGCCTGCTTCTGTCCTCTACCTTATTCCATCAATGGCATCAGCATGTACTCAGGCACCTAAACTTGAGGTCACCTTTTACTCTTTCTTCTCCCTTACCTTCTCCCCCTTCCAGTTGATATGCCCTACTGATGAGACCTCTGAGATGCTTCCCGTTTCTGTCCCTCCTTTCTATTCTTACTCATACTATTCTTGCTAAATCTATCACCTCTTTTCTGCACTACTGCAACAGCTTCCTAGATGGCTTCCCTACAGCAATCCTCATAATATACTTCTCTAAAACACAGATTTGAAGATGTAATTACTCTCCTACTCAAAATCCTTTAACCAATTCCCACTGCCTTCAGAATTAATCCCAGGCTCATTCGGGAATTCAGGGCCCAGTGCACTTTCCGACCGGTGACAGTCTCAACAGGTCGAACCCAGGGGCCATGGAGAGGGGGGACTGGGAGCTACTAACGGGTATGGGGTTTCTTTTTGGGGTGATGGAAATGTTCTAGAACTGGATAGTGGGAATGGTTGCACAACAATGAATTTGCCTGTTCTGGACATTTCATATAACTGTCATCGTTATGACATGTGGCCTTTTGTGTCTGACTTCTTTGGCTTAGCATGATGTTTTCGAGGTTTATCCACTTTGTAGTATACATTAGTACTGCATTCCTTTTTGTGGCCAAATAATAATAATACATCACGTTTTGTTTATCCATTCATCAGCTGAGGGGCATCTGGATTGTTACCACTCTGTGGCTATTATGAATAATGCAGCTATGAACTTTTGTGGACACCTTTTTGTGTGAACATACCTTTTCAATGCTCTTGGGCATATATATATATACACCTAGGAGTGGAACTGTTGGGTCATATGGTAACTTTAGCATTCTGAGGACCTGCTAAACTTTTCACATAGGCTGCACTACGTTATGTTCCCACTAGTAACGTATAAGCGTTCCAATTTCTCCACATCTTGCAAATACTTGTTATTCTGGTTATAGCCATTCTAGTGAGTGTGCAGTGATTATCTCATTGTGGTTCTGATTTGCATTTCCCTAATAACTAATGATGCTGAACATCTTTTCGCGTGCTTATTGACCACTGTATGTCTTCTTTAGTGAGCTATCTATCCAAATCCTTTGCCCATTTTTTAATTGGGTTATTCGTCTTTTTATTGTTGAGTTGTAAGAAATTCTTTATACGTTCTAGTACTAGACCCTCATCAGATACATAACTTCCAAGTTTTTTCTCCCATTCTGTGCATCGTCTTTTCACTGTCTTGATAGTGTCCTTTGACGCTCCAAAGTTTTAATTTTGAAGAAGTCCAATGCATCTATTTTTCTTTGGGTGGCTTGTGCTTTTGGTGATGTATCTAAGAAACTGTTGCCTAGCCCAAGGTCATAAAGGCTCACACCTATGTTTTCTTCTATGTTTACAGTTCTCATAAGCTATATATTTTGTAGTTTCAGCTCTTATGTTTAAGACTTTAGTCCATCTTAAACCATCTTTTACTGTGATAGGCATGAATTAATTTTTGTACACTGTGTGAGGTAAGGGTCCAAATTCATCCTTTTGCATGTGGATATCCAATTGTCTCAGAACAATTTGTTGAAGAGACTAATCTTTGTCCGTTGGATTGTCTTGGCACCTTTGTCAAAAATCAATTGACCGTAGATGTGAAGGTTAATTTCTGAACTCTCAATTCTATTCCATTGATCTATACGCTATCCTCATGCCAGTATCACACTGTTTTGATAGCTCTATGACATTTCGTCAATATATAAGTATCAACACTTATTACCATTATCTTAACTCTATCTTCATTCATCCATCCATACCCTACTGGATTACGAACGCCTTAAAGGAACGGTTCATCTCTCATTTATCTTTGTAACCACTTCACTCCTAACCCTAACACCCCACACTCGCCCCCCGTGCTTGGCACAGTACCTAACACACAGCAGGAACTCAATGCTTGCCAAATAAATGAATGTATTTTCACATCTCTGTGCATCACTAGCATTCTTTTCCTTGTCTCTTTTGCCTACTGAAGTCCCACTCTTCAAGGCCCAGCTGAACTAGGACCTTTCCTGTGAAGCCTTTCCCACATTTCCCATTATTAATTAACTGTTCTCTTGTTTTCTTATTGCAAGCTCCACTTTCCTTCCTACTGTAATTCGAATTTTCTCCCATTAGCTTTTAAACATGTTGAGAGCACAAACCGTCCCATCTTTTTCATCTTTGTATACCACAGGAATTAAAACAATGCTTTACATATAGTAGGCACTTATAGTAATTTGCTGAACTGAAATGAAGGGGTCAGAGATAGCTGCATGCCACACCTGTAATAGGAATCTGGTTATTTCCCTCTAGCCAAATTAATCAGTTTACCATTCCCTTTGCACACCACCCCTATGCCTGGAAATCTCTCTTCATCCCCTCAGCCAACAGTGCCCCGCCTCTATCAGTCTGCCTCAGCAGTCACCTCCCCTTGCTATCCCTTCCCTCTCACTCTTCCCTTCCTTGGAAACTTCCAGGATTAATTCCAATTGACTTTGATTTCCCTCAGTTCCAATGTTCCCTCTTTTATTCTACCTGTCTCAGTACTTGTTTGCCTTTTGTCCACATGTTCATTATCTTACTCCATGACCCATGAGTTCTATAACCCTGTTAGCTCTATTGGTCAAATTCTGCTTTAACAAATTCCCTTGGCCTGTGACAATTCTTCAGTGGTCCTGGAATTTTATTTTTTTAAGTTTTTACCCTGATAGGACATGGCCTGTAAATTGAGTTGTACATACTGGCAGATTGCTCTAAAAAGGTATTACTTCATAAGGCAACAGCCAGTCTGCGCTCAGCAGTGGCCTTACCTGTAGCTCTTTCTCCTCCTGCCTCAGCATATTCCTAAGGATCTGGGTGGCATGTTTTTGAAATTCGGGATCCTAGGAATGGAAAACATGACAGTAATGAGAGTTGAGGGACAAACTCAATAGCTTAACTCTCTTCTGCTTGCTGTTCTTGGGCGAGGAAAGCTATGAGAGTAAAACCTGGGTGATAGGCATGTGTTACACACACTTGGTACCTAACTAGAATTCGGCAGATAAAAAAATCTCATTTTGATTTTACCCCTAAACTTCCTAGAAACCTTGGCTGTAATCACCTTTGATATCAAATTGCTCTCCAAAGTCCAACCTCTCTGTCTCCCAATACTTGCTGGCTAGTCTCCTTTCCGACCAGAAGATCCTGTTCCCTATACCTATCAAAATCTTATCCTCTTTTAACTCCTTACACGGGCTTCCCCTTAGTCCTAGGGTTCTCTCCCTACTGGTTTTTGGCTTTTTCTGATTCTCTCCTTCTACCCAAATGGCTCCATGTGTCTCTCCTCCAAGCAGTGTTTTTTCCTTAGGAAGCCTTCCACCCTTGTAATGCTGACCGGCAACAGTCTTTAACAGATGCTTTCTGTCCATGCCTGGAAGTGTGCACTCTCTTCCCCGTGAGGAGGCGCACTCTCAAAGGGCCTCCTTACAGTTTTTCACACGCTGAGGAAACACACTGCATGTTGCTGTTAAAACTGCCCATGTGTTTACACAGAAGGAGGACGCTAAGGCATGGAACTATCCCTTTAATGCAGTCCTTATTTTTGTTCAACTTTGTGATGATCTTTCATGTATCTCTCTGGCTCATCTCTGCTTACTGAAGTCTCGTTCAATTTAACCTGCTTTCTTCTCCAAGGGAGGGCTCTTTAAAAGGACAAAGCGAGGAGGGGCAGCCAGGGCGGCCATTACCTGTAGAGGTTTGGGTCCTGTGATGCGCTGTGGAGGTGGTAGAGGTGGAGGAGGTGGTGGTGGTGGGATCATAGGGGTGACTCGGGGACCTCCTGCTGGGGCTGGGTCCTGCTGGAGCCCGGAGACACCAACAGACGAGGGTGAAGAGCCCAGGAGAGTCAGTGCAACATAGGCACCAGCTGGAGGAAAACATAAAGGGAGCGTGCTTAAGTGGCAATGTCGTACTGCAGACATTCAAGTTACAAAGGATGGGCTCCTTCCCCCTTCTCCTTTTGTTGGAATTCTACAGATTAAGTTCTCACCTCTAAAGCCCTGGCCATACCGTAACTCCTGCCCTCCTACCCTTCATCTGCTCAAGTACTGCCTTCCTTCCCTTCATCCAGAGACCTCCACCAAAATCCCACCATAAGTATTAGGGAACACCTTGTTCCCTACTTTATCTCATTAAATGAATTAGCCAATGTAAAGCCCCCAGCACAGTGCCTGCCTGGCACACAGCAGGCACTCAAATTCTAGCCCTCCACCCTCCCTAGACTAGCACATCTTTTAACCCTTTCATGGGCGAATTATTTATTTAAAAAAATTTTTTTGGTGATGCCATGTTTTTTCACTAATGGGCTACATGCTGAATTGTTTATTGGTAGTTTTTTATTATTGAAAAAATGGGGTGCCAACTGCAAGTGGGCCATATCGGTACCATGTTCCATAAAGTACATCACAAACATGGTACATATCAGTACCATGGCCCAGGAAGGGCATCACACTTCTTGGTTAGACTTCAGCCATAAACTATCCTACTCGACTTCCTAAAAGTAAGTAAAAATACTCAAGAAGTACTGAATAAACATTGCACTTGCTGTACATAAAATTGTTATCAGATGATCTGGAGTCGGCCATACTGGTACCATGTTCCATGAAGCACATCACACACGTGGTATGTATCAGTACCATGGCCCAGGAAGTGTGGAAAATGTGAGTGGTAGGTATATCTAGTAACCATCAAAGGGTTAATTCTTTCCTAATGTTTGCTGCTTCTATCTGATTACCTGCATAGACTCAATTGTTGGGCCTTCCAGACTCGCAAACAAGGAACATTTTTATTTATTCTCCAAAATAGGAAACAAGTGGGGAAGAATGTCTGTGAATGCGAGAGGAGAGCAAACTATTTGCGTGAGACCGAGTCTCAGTAGGATATGGTCTCAGAAGCAGCAGCAAAGATGCGTGTGGGTAAAAGTAAAGACGTCAGATGCGAGATGTATAGTGTCTCCACTGGAAACAATAATAGGCAACTGTGGCAGCCTAAGTAGATTACTCCACACCAAGATTAAAGATGTGACTTTAGCTGCCTCACACAGCTACAAAGGAAGCCTCCCGGTCAACAGGCCTCCTCTCTCTTCTCTCGCTTCCTCTCAGCCCATCTGCTCCCCGGTTTTCTTTAGTTGTCTTCGACTCACATTTGATAAGCTTCACCACCTCCAGGTGTGAGCTATTGGTGACCATGGTGCCATTCACCTATGGGGGGACAAAGGAAATGAATAGTGGTGGTGGAAACCTAGGGTATCCTTCAAAATTGTTCACATCTGCTGTGTGTTTTGTCTCCCCAGGTGGGCTGTAAGTTCCCAGGGGGTAAAAAGTGTGTTTTCATTTGTTCATTCATTCATTCCTTTTTGCCATATACTTCTCCATCCAATAGCCTTATACACATGTATGTCAACTGACACACTCTGTTTCCTCCTCACAAGAGGACTAAGGATTTCCCTCATTTAGGGTTCCTTTAACACTTCCAGTAGTCTGCAGAAGAAAGCAGTAAACAAACAGGGCAGAAGATGGGATTTTGGAGCCGGCAAGGACCTCAGGTCAGCACTGTACGGAGAACAGAGCATCAGCCTGAGAATCCAAAGGCTTCATTAGCCACATCCTCTTCCTCTTGCTTCTGTCATTTGTGAAATGCAGATAACAAAACCTGTTCTAAAAAGCTTGGTTACTTCAGAATTAAGAAGAGCCTAGAATATGGAACCCAGCTATCTTAACCACACTCTCTCTCACAGCATAGTACTATGCTCATCCTCATGGTACCACCCCCTAGATCAGTGGCTGACAGGCAGCTGGAAGTTGTGGGATGGGCCAAGGCCAGATGTGGGCCTGCATGTCCTGCCTCCTTGTCCAGGGGTGGGAACTGGGGACAGGAGGTTCACTTACTTTGATGATCCGGTCACCCTCTTTCACTCCGGCTTTCATGGCTGCACCTCCTATAAGGAGAAGGCCTGGTCAGCAGAGCCTGATAACCTCTCCCAGAGGTCACTGCATCTACCCCCCAGTCCCTGTCAGGTAACCTCCCCTCCAAAATTTCCTCTCACTCTCTGTTAGGTAAAACCCATTGCTGCTGAGTCGATTCTAACTCACAGCAACCCTGCAGGACAGAGCAGAACTGTCCCATAAAGCTTCCAAGGCTGTAATCTTTAAAGGAGCAGACAGCCACATCTCCCTCCACCCCCAATAGCAGCTGAGCACTTAAGCCCTGTGCCACCAGGGCTCCTTCGCATTATGTTAGGTGCCCCAAATATTGGGTGTACATCCTATTCTGCTCCAGTAACACAACTGCTTTTAAGCTAGAGGGGACTACATAAGGTCACATCTCTTGCTCTTTCCTCCACCTGGCTCAGATACTAGACTTCCTGTAACCAGGCTAAGACGGGAGACAGGCAGGGCCAGGCTCCCAGGATATGTGTACATATGCACATGCTGCATTTAAATGTATCAGAATACATTCCAAGGTCAAATTAGGTTTTCTTATTATCTAGTGGGAAGAATGAGTTTTCTGCATTGAATATAATTATTAAAAATAATCATAATTTTTAAGAGGAATATGAAGAAAATGATTAAAACAAGTTTTCAACCAGTGATTAAGTCCCAAAAACTTAAGTATGTGCTGGGAGCTGACATCATTAGAGATGATAATGCTAACTGTTTGGATTTCTGTTAAAAAAAACTTTATACACATTTCTGCCTTTACGACGGACCAGATTAAGAGCTTCTGATCGTGAGGAGCTCAGAAGAATGTGCTCACAGCGTTTTTAGGTTATCACTCAGCTGGAGGCTGAGGGTGATTTTTGCCATTACACAGTTCTAAATGACTTATAGTCCTAGATTGATTTATACCCAGGAAGCATAAGAACCACTAAAGCTGAAAACAAGTTAATGCGAAGCTTGAAGATGCTAATTTTTGTAAATGTGCCCCAAGACGATCATCAAATCTGAGAGTTGCATTCATCTGATCAAAACAAAACTCCCACAAAGCACATCTAGATGTTTCTCCTCTAAAAAGAGAAAATACATCCTAATTTGGCTTTTCAATATCGGGACTCATTGAAAGTGTGTTATTTATGGAAGAGTACTTGCAAATAGCTTGAAAGTCTCTCTTATGTTGTCATCTAGAAACTAAAGATGAATGTTATATAAACCAGTCAATTTCTTAAAATGCAAGTATTCCAAATGTCAGGTCACAAAACTGGTTTCGGATCTACTTTTAAGTTAAATTTTAATTTACATTTAGTTCCAAAACTACACGGAATATTGTTAATGTAAAACTTATTTGTAAAAAAAGATAAATAAATAAACTATGATTTTCTTAAAAAAATTAAACAGTACTCACCACTTGTCAAAGGGGAGTAACCACTTGTCAAAGGGCAGAGGTAAAACCAACCCACGCACAGATTGTTACAAACTCAATTTTGAATAAACTTTATATCATAGTATTTAACATGCAGATCTAAACATAAAAAAAAATTTAATATTCTCCATCATTGTACCAGACAAAAATTAAAAAAAGATTTAAAAAAATTTCCTTAGTGTGTTCTGAGGTCATCTTATAGTGAAAGGGGTTTGTGAGTCCAAAAGACTAAGTTAAAGGAACTAGCTTGATGGGCACCCAGAGAAGAAAAAGAGGAGTTGGATACTACTGTGACCTCTGAGCTCCTGAAAAGCAGAAAGACTGACGGCTCTTCTTTCTGTTTCCAGTGAAGATGGAGATGGTTACAGATAGAAGTTTAGAAAGCAGGAACCTTTCATGACATCTCTCTAGATTTTTAAGCAAGAGGTATTCTTAACTGTTCATTAGCAGAGCCATCTTGCCTGAATGTAAGAGATACACGAGGTGACTTCTAATAACTTGGTGATCTAAAAAAAAAAATCAAACTCTTCAGAGTAAATGAACTAGAGCAGAAGTCCTCAAGCTTCAGTGAGCACACAATCACGGGGGGAATTTGTTGAAAAGCATATTCCCTGGCCCCCTTGCCAGAAATTGATCCGGTACTTCTAGGGCTGGGCCCAGGAATAAGGGTTTCAAACAATCACCCCAGTGCCCAGGTGATTCTGACAGAGGGAGAACACAGACTGTACTCTGAGAAATAGTGTACTGTAGAAATCTCATAGCTGGAAAACACAAAACAACTGCTTTTCGCTCTTGCAATTCCAATGCCAACCCAGATGAAGTCTCTTTCTCTCTCCTCAATACCCTTTCCAGAACGCATATTTTACGGCAAACCATCCTTCCGCTCTGTCCTTTCTGGCTCTGACTCTACTTAAGCCTAAGCAGAGAAAAAGTGAAAGAGAACTGAACCCACATTTCACTGGAGAGGATCCCAAATTCACTATCAAACAGACTGCAGAGGCAAATATACATTCTTGGCAGTACCACTTGTTCTGTCTTGCCCTAGCCAAGGGACCTTGAGAAAAGGCAAGCAAAGACTCAAAGTATCTCTTCAGAGCTCTGCCCCTGGATATGAGAAACAATCCTCCTGCTGATAAACAGTTAATTCCCAAACATAAGAAGTCATTATTATTTATATGCTTGTATGATTCATAAACCTCATTTTGGTCACAAATTTGAAATTCTCTTTTCACCTGTCCCAGAAATTATCCCAAGTTTTTCTCCAAAATTGCTTAAATTATATTTTTTCTTTCTACCTTGCACTATACTGAGTGTGAAACGCTAACCTGCTCTCTACCCCTTTTCCTTGTGTCCTTCTACAGGCCACGCCTACGATGCCCCACATCACCAGGCCCAGTCTCACTTGCTACATGGAAGTTTACTCCTCTTAGGGACACTTGCTTTATACCCTCAACACCCCCACTGCCTGCCCCCCAACTCCCTTCTGTTTTCTTCAGCCTGGGCCACTTAATAACAGCGATCCTACCACCTGGCAGATGACACACAGTGCTCTGAACTTTTTAAAGCTCTTCTATATATGATCTGTCACTTGACTGATTTGTGTACAATGCCCTCCCGCTTTTCATTCTCTTCCTGCCAAATTCCTACCCTGCCAATCTGTTTCTTCTTTCCATTTTTCCAACTACTCCTGAAATCCTATTTCTTCTAAGAAGGCTTCCCAAAATGATCCGAAGGGAAATGACTATGTACCCAAACAGAAATTTTCAGACACCATTCCCTTACACATACTGCCTAACACACACCGTTTATCTTTTGGTAGTTTATTATTTGATGTTAACTGTATCTGCAACTGTGTCCTATAAGCATTTGGAACAGTGTGCCTGTCTCAAACTGCAAACCTCTGCAGAACAGTGACTATATCTGTGCCCTCTGCAAGGTAATATGAAGGTAAGTATGAAGAAAGGTGCCTTTGATTCCTTCACGGATCTTCCGGCCTGGCAAAGGGGGCTCCCTTGGGGGGCAGTCAGGCATTGTCTCATGATCTGAGCGCTGTTCTGCTGTTCTTCCACTTGCCAACAGGTGACACAAGCATGAACTGTGATCCCGGGAATTCTGTCTGGTGGCTTAGCATTGTGTAGACTTCCACAGAAGCCCCTGGGAAAGCAGTTCTATAGTAATTTATTCATGTCCCTTAGGGCTGCCCAGGCCTCCAGAGAATCCCCTGCAAGTTCCCCAAGTCATGCAGCACTGTCAAACACATGGCTGCTTTGTAAGAAGTGTCCACCCCAGGCAGGAGGGACACAGCACTCACCAGGCCGCACGGACTGCACCAGAACAATGCGATCCCCACTGACTGTGAAGCCAAAGCCATGTTGGTCCTTTTGGATGATGACGCAGCGCTGAACAAGGCCTGTTGAGAAAGCAGGGGGCGGGTAAGGCGGCACTGTCACCAGGGGTTAGTGCGTAAAAGCCAAGATCATCCAGGAAAGGTCCAGTGTGTTTGTTCCTCCAGAAAGCTGTTCCAAATGAACCAATTTCCCCAGGCTTGTCCTGCCCAAACATACTACCAAAATGAGTCGCCTGCCTCAGTGATGCACAAAAACCTTTAACCTGCTTTGTATTCCATGCAAGAAATTATCCTTCTCTTAGGCCCTGAAATGACCCTCTTGAACGAGTCTATCCCTTTCGGTTTGTTTGGGGGCAGGGCCAAGTCCAGGCTACTCTCCTGATGACTCATATTAGAGATAAGCAGCCCCTGGGATTAAAGCCCAAGTGAGATGGGACGTTTTGTGGCAAATTACGTCCGGTGGCTGCAGCAGGTCACCCTTTTTGCAGAGCTAGATAACTTACTCAGGGTGACACCGGGTCAGCCCTCTGCCAAATCCAAGGAAGGATAAACAACAGGAAAAACCCTTCTCTTTTTCACAAATACGCACAAACACAGAAAAAGAAGGAAAGGAAGGAAAGGAAGGAAAGGAAGGAAGGAAGGAAAGGAAGGAAGGAAGGAAGGAAGGAAGGAAGGAAGGAAGGAAGGAAGGAAGGAAGGAAGGAAGGAAGGAAGGAAGGAAGGAAGGAAGGAAGGAAGGAAGGAAGGAAGGAAGGAAGGAAGGAAGGAAGGAAGGAAGGAAGGAAGGAAGGAAGGAAGGAAGGAAGGAAGGAAGGAAGGAAGGAAGGAAGGAAGGAAGGAAGGAAGGAAGGAAGGAAGGAAGGAAGGAAGGAAGGAAGGAAGGAAGGAAGGAAGGAAGGAAGGAAGGAAGGAAGGAAGGAAGGAAGGAAGGAAGGAAGGAAGGAAGGAAGGAAGGAAGGAAGGAAGGAAGGAAGGAAGGAAGGAAGGAAGAGGTTCTGACTATTGACTGCCTCTATCCCTGTGGGTGGGAACTAGCCCCTGTACATGTGTGCAGGTGTGTGTGACTGATTCCGTAAGGGCTAAAGTGTGGCTCTTAAGAGTTCACACAGAACTGGTTTCAAGTCCTGATTCTGTCCCCTACAAGCTTATGCACTTGGGCAAGTTTCTTAAGCCCTCTGTGCCTCCGCTTCCTCATATGTAAAATAAGGATAATAAAACCTACTTTCTACAGTTGAAGTAAGGACTAAGTGGGGCAATTTATATGAAGCATATGACACAATGCTTCACACACAGTATGTGCTCAAGATAAAGGCTAAGCTGTTTCACACTTGGGGTGTACAGACAGGGCTCTGTGTCTATGTGTCCAAAGCCCCCAAGAAGAAGGTTACCTGTTGTCTCAGAGGCGTCAGAGGGTTCGTGGTGGTGGGAAGGGGACTTGCGCTCAGATGCTGAATCTCCCAGAGAAGACAGGCTACTTAACCTGGAGAAGGAGTAAAAAAAACACATCGATGAGCTGGGTGGGGAATGGCCAGCCTTGTAGTAGAAGCAGGCCCTGTCAAAGGGGCCCTAAGGCTGGGGTAGAGAGTTCGACCCTCCCATACTGTAACCCACTCAACTGGTGGAAAATTAGCCATGTCTACACCAGTGACAACAGCACCTCTCTGGAATCCTAGGCCGGCAGGGCAAGCATGATCTCTTTAATACCCAGCAAGGTATGAAGGGAAATAGCCCTTCCTGGAGTCACGAGACAAAGAGACAACAGCAAGAAGGGGTGTGCACACAGACACCGCTTGTTGGTCTTACCAGGCTGCAATGGGGCTGATGGAACAGAACGGAGCAGCAGGGAAAATGAATGCAGGAGAAAGACATGAAAAAACACACAAACAACTAGTTAGATTTAGGTGATTACTTGCAGGGGAAGTGGGGGCTGGAGGGCAAGGATGTGGTGGGTCAGGAACACACAGAGGCCTGCACTAACACAGCAGAGGATGGCAGTGGCTGTAACAGAGACAATCTCCCTCATTTTACTTCATCTCTTTATCCCTCAAGGTTCCAACTCTCCAAAAAAGTGGTCTCCAGGAGGGTAACTGGGCATTTGGTACTAACTTATGGGGTAACTGGTGACTTTATACTTTTCAAGAGAGGAGGGGCCCAAGCCTCTGAAAATTCCATTTATCTTCTAGGTACCACAGAAGAGTAGGAATCTGGTCTGTTTGGTGGGAGTATTGCAAGTCTGCATTCCGTCCCATTCCCACAGTCAGCCTCATTCACCTTGTTCAGACACTATTAAAAGACCCTAAAACCTCAGGGTGCCACAGACCGCTGATCCAGATTTATCATCATCTCCTCTTTCACTAGGATCCTGACAAAAACAGAAGAGGCTCAAATCGCTGGTGTGCCCCTCCTTTCTGGAAAAACACACAAGTTGCCAGTTACCTGATCAGTAGCTGCTGCCCCTCAGAGAGGGGTCTCCTATTCATACAGGTATCAAATGACTGTGTAGATGGTTATTCGTGGAAGCACCATTTGTAAAGGCAAAACACTGGAAATAATCTAAATGTTCGCAGTGGGTGCCTGGTTAAATAAATTACGGTACAGTGGCCTCCCCTCATTAGCGGTTTGGCTTTCCTCGGTTTCAGTTACCCGAGGTCAACCACGGTCTGAAAATGTTAAATGAGTAGCGTGATGAAATCTCGCCTCTTCCTGCTCCATCCTGCCCAGGGACCACGTTCACATAACTTTTATTATAGTATATTGTTATAATTGTTCTATTTTATTATTAGCTATTGCTGTTAATCTCTAACTATTCCTAACTTATAAATTAAACTTTACCATAGGTATGTATGTATAGAATAAGTCACAGTATACACAGTGTGCAGTACTATCCACAGTTTCAGGCATCCACAGGGGTCTTGGAACATATCCCCAGTGGATAAGCGGGTACTACTGTATATCAATGTAAGGACACAGTATTCAGCCATATAAAAGAATGAGGAGGCTCTTTATATACTAATAAGGACCAATCTCCACAATGTTGTTAAGTGAGAAAAATAAAGATACACAGAATTACTTGGGGAGTTAAAAAAAAGTGGGTAAAAGAGAGGAGGAAAGAATGTATCTATTTGTTTATATAAAGCATCTAAAATATCTCTAGAAAGGTACAAAAGAAACCTATAACACTGGCTGCCTTCAAGAAGGGAAGCTGGGTAAATTGGAGATTTTTCATTATACTCGCTTTTGTGCCTTGTAAATTCGGAATGATGTGCAGGTGCTATCTATTAAAAAACAAATTAACAACTTTACATTTAAAAGGGGGGGTCTTCTTTACCCCTCACCCTGACACCCCCTCTTACCTGGACAGGTGAGACTGCTTTTTACTGGCTGATCTTTGGATCAGAGAAAGAAGGACACCAAGGAAGAAGAGAGCGTGGGACCCAGGAGAGAGCGATGCAGTAAAGGAGGAAGAAAGAGAAAGAAAAACAGGACAAGACATAAACTAGACAAGACACTGGAGCTGGCTGGTTCAAAAAAAAAAAAAAAAAACTCTAGTAAAGCTAAGAAGGGCCCAGGACACTGGCCACCACGCAGCAGCAACTATACTAAAATGCAAATTTGGCCATCTTGTTTTGCTGCTTAAAACCTTTCAGAGCCTACCCATTGTACTCAGGAGAAAAGCCAACCCTCTTCAAGCTAAGCCATTAGCCACAGCATCTTAAAGCAAGTAGTGCCTGATGCCCACTCAAGTGCCCCTCTGATGTCTTCCCCAGCTTCCCATACCTGTCCTTACCGTAGCATGAATATAAAATGGTAATTGCTTGCTTACTTCTCTGTACGGGTGTACAGATAAGGTTGTATGCTCCATGAAGACAGGGACTGTCTTGCTGATCAGTGTCCGCACTGATCAACACAGTTGCTGCTCAGTAGTCCTGTTCTGGGTCCCTGCTCGTTACTAGGCTCCCTTCACTTGCTATGGTTTCTGGCTTCTGCCTTTACCTATACTGTTTCTTCCTCCTAGATGTTCTTCCTACTCCCTTCTCCATTACTACACCTACAAGCCAGAAAAGAAGGTGAACTTCCAGAAGCTGCAGCTTCTGGCTGTCTTTTGAATTATCCTATTCCATTACTCCTTGCCCACCCCACCTACCCTCCACGCCCACCCCCACCCAGGGTAAAGATTCAGCTTGCTTATCATTTAATAAGGTCCTATTCTAGAATCTAGACCTGTGCTGTCCAATATGATAGCTACTAGCCACAGGTAGTTATTTACATTTAAATTTTAAATAAAATAAAAAATTTAGTTTCTCTGTCATACTTGCCAGATTTCAAGTGCTTAATAGTCATATATAGTGGCTACCATATGGGACAGTGAAGAACAGAAGAATTCTGTCACTGTGGGCGTTCCATTGGACAGCGCTGCTCTAGGTGCTCTGCCACACACTAAGGACACATAAATGAGTAAGACAGTCATTTGCAGTTAGTGGGTGAGGTAAGTAGCCAGAACTTTAACACAACGCAGAGTAGTAGCAGCCCCCGAATCAGACAGGGATTCTCAGAATGGACCTTTAAAGGTCTTTTATTTCAGCTGTTCATCTGCTGTCTTTACTTAGGTCCATAACACACCACCATTGGGTTACCCAGGCTGGTTTGGAACTCTTTCTCGCTCCCTCAGGAGAAAGCCTATTTTATCTCAGGACAGTTCAGGCCTCCTTGTCTAGTTCTGCTTGACAATGGCAACAAGTCAGCTCCCTATGCCCATATTAAAGCCTAAACCAAAACCAAACCCGGTGCCATCAAGTCAATTCCGACTCATATGAGTGATATTAAAGCCTAGAAACCAAAAACCAAAACTAAACCTGTTGCCTTCGAGTCGAGTCGAGTCTGACTCATAGTGATCCTATAGGACAGAGTAGAACTGCCCCATAGGGGCAGGAGCCAAGGGTTTGAACTGCTGACCTTTTGGTTAGCAGCCAAACCCTAACCACTGCACCACCAGGGCTCCAAAGCCTAGAAACCAAAAAGCTAGAAGACACATTTTAAATCTGGTAGTTTTCCACCTGGTATGATTTGCATCTGAGCTGGGGTGGGAGCTTTTCCAGGTCATCAAAGGCAGATCAGGCCAAGGCCCATCTGCCTAGCTGTAGAAGACTGTTAGTGGAACCTACAAGGATCATTACAGCACCACCAAAAGTTCCTCTAGAAATAAATCGCAGGCCAGGATAGGTACAGTGGGGAACAAGGAGATGCAATGTGAGTATAGCTGCAACAGATACAAGTTTTTTTTGTTCTCTCCGAGAGCTTAAAGGAGGAAAATTAGCATTGATTACAAGAGGGAGAATGCCTAGAGCATGCAGACCTGCTGGTTGGAAAGAATGCAAGGGCCCCCAGGTCAACTGGGTGTCAAGTCTGGGCAGCAATTTGGGAGGAAGGGCCTTGGAAGGTTAAAATCTGAGACAAGGGAGGAGGGCAAGGAGAGAGGAAGAAAGTGTGTGTGCGAGGAAGGTAGTCTGGCCTGAGATGGCAGCTGGCAGAAAGAAAAAAAAAAAAAAAAGACTTTAATGGTGAGTTCTCTCTTTTCCTGATGACGTTCCAATCAAAATTTGATAGCAGAGCCCAGATGCCACCCAGCTTAAATCTGGAGTTTATGGAGGTCTAGGAGAGTGGAGAAAAAAATCAATCCCCCTCCCCAAATCTCTGCTCTCTAAATAGCACCATGGAGACATATTTTCTAACCCAACCTCTCGGTTACAGAGACCTGTAGGTCCTCTCAAAACGCTTTTCCAGGGTTGCCCCTTCCTTTACACTGCCACCCATCACTTTAAACCACGTGTCCACTGCTTCAAGCCCGAATTACTGCAAAAACTTCTTGTTTCCACTCTCCAGTCTTTCTAGCACACCACAACAGACCAATTTCCCCCAAACCCTATTTTCTCCAGGTCAGCCGTGATCAACAACCTATGATTTCCCTCCTTACAATCTACACAATTAAATGCGTGCTCCGGATATTATTAAAAGGCCTTTCATATGTGGTCTCCAATAACTTTTCAAATTCATCCCTTATTACCTGTCTACTTTTACATGGACCTCGCCAGATGGAACAGCTCAATATCATCAGTCAGAACAAGGCCAGAGGCCAACTGTGGAACAGACCATCAATTGCTCACATGCAAGTTCAAGCCAAAACTGAAGAAAATCAGAGCAAGTCCACGAGAGCCAAAATATGACCTTGAGTACATCCCACCTGAATTTAGAGACCGTCTGAAGAATAGATTTGACGCATTGAACACTAGTAACCGAAGGCCAGGCGAGTTGTAAAATGACATCAAGGACATCATACATGAAGAAAGAGGTCACAGAAAAGACAGGAAAGAAAGAAAAGACCAAGATGGATGTCAGAGGAGACTCTGAAACTTGCTCTTGAACGTTGAGCAGCTAAAGCAAAAGGAAGAATTGATAAAGTAATAGAACTGAACAGAAGATTTCAAAGGGCGTCTTGAGAAGACAAAGTAAAGTATTATAATGACATGTGCAAAGAGCTGGAGATGGAAAACCGAAAGGGAAGAACACGCTCAGCATTTCTCAAGCTGAAAGAACTGAAGAAAAATTCGAGCCTCGAGTTGCAATAGTGAAGGATTCCATGGGGAAAATATTAAACGATGCAGGAAGCATCAAAAGAAGATGGAAGGAATACACAGAGTCATTATAGGAAAAAGAATTAGTCGATGTTCAACCATTTCAAGAGGTGGCATATGACCAGGAACCAATGGTACTGAAGGAAGAAGTCCAAGGTGCTCTGAAGGCATTGCTGGAAAATAAGGCTCCAGGAATTAATGGAATATCAATTGAGATATTTCAGCAAACAGATGCAGCGCTGGAGGTGCTCACTCGTCTATGCCAAGAACTATGAAAGAGAGCTTCCTCGCCAACTGACTGGAAGAGATGCATATTTATGCCTATTCCCAAGAAAGGTGATCCAACCAAAGGTGGAAATTATAGAACAATACCGTTAATATCACACGCAAGCAAAATTTTCCTGAAGATCATTCAAAGACGGCTGCAGCAGTGTATCAACAGGAAACTGCCAGAAATTCAGGCGGGTTTCAGAAGAGGAGGTGGAACCAGGGATATCATTGCTGATGTCAGATGGATCCCGGCTGAAAGCAGAGAATACCAGAAGGATGTTTACCTGTGTTTTATTGGCTATTCAAAGGCATTTGACTGTGTGGATCATAACAAATTATGGATAAGATTGCAAAGAACGGGAATTCCAGAACACTTAATTGTGCTCATGAGGAACCTTTACATAGGTCAAGAGGCAGTTGTTCGGACAGAACAAGGGAATACTGATTGGTTTAAAGTCAGGAAAGGTATGCATCAGGGTTGTATTCTTTCACCATGCCTATTCAATCTGTATGCTGAACAAATAATACGAGAAGCTGGACTATATGAAGAAGAATGGGGAATAAGGATTGGAGGACGACTCATTAACAACCTGCATTATGCAGATGACACAACCTTTGTTGCTGAAAGTGAAGAGGACTTGAAGCACTTACTAATGAAGATTAAAGACGACAACCTTCAGTATGGATTGCACCTCAACATAAAGAAAACAAAAATCCTCACAGCTGGACCAATGAGCAACATCATGATAAACAGAGAAAAGATTGAAGTTGTCAAGGATTTCACTTCACTTGGACCCACAATCAACAGCCATGGAAACAGCAGTCAAGAAATCGAAAGACACATTGCATTGGGTAAATCTGCTGCAAAGGACCTCTTTAAAGTGTTGAGAGCAAGGAGGTCACCGTGAAGACTAAGGCGCGCCTGACCCAAGGCATTGTATTTTCAATTGTATCATATGCATGTGAAAGCTGGACAATGAACAAGGAAGACCGAAGAATTGATGCCTTGGAATTGTGGTGTTGGCGAAGAATATTGACTATACCATGGACTGCCAAAAGAATGAACACATCTGTTTTAGAAGAAGTACAACCAGAAGAATGCTCCTTAGAAACAAGGATGGCGAGACTGCATCTTACATACTTTGGACATGTTGTCAGGAGGGATCAGTCCCTGGAGAAGGACATCATGGTTGGCAGAGTACAGGGTCAGCGGAAAAGAGGAAAACCCTCAAGGAGGTGGATTGACACAATGAGCTCAAGCATAACGATTGTAAGGATGGCTCAGGTCCGGGCAGTGTTTTGTTCTGCTGTGCACAGGGTCGCTATGAGTCAGAACCGACTTGACGGCACCTAACAACAACAACAACACTGGATACTAAAAGGTGCTGTGCTCATTCCTAACTCTGATGGCCTCCATCACTTCTCCTCTCTATTCATCTACTTATTCCTTTCTCAGTCCTGGTCTAACGGTACTGACTCCACGAACCCTTCCCTAACCACTGCAGCGCATACTTCTTTTACCCCAACTTTTTTATTTGGAAAATTCTCAAACTTACATTAAGTTGAAAAAGTGTCATGATGAATGTCTATATACTATTTTCCTTGATTCATCAATTAACATTTTGTGAGATTTCCTTTATCTTTCTATGTTTATATATTTTTTTCCTCTCAACCATCTTAAAGTTGCAGATTCATGGCACTCTGCCCCTAAATAATTCAGCATATATCCCTAAAAACCAGGAACTTCTCTACAATCACAATGCCATCAGCACACCTTAGAGTCTGACTTTGATACAATATTACCTAATCCGAAGTCCAAATTTCCTTAATTGTCTCAGTAATGTTTTCTATAGCTATTCCTCAGCCACCTTAATCTAAGATCCGATTAAGGATCTTGAATTGCATTTATGTCAGGTCTCTTTTAGAGTAATCTAGAACACTTCCTCCCTTCAGGCCCTTTTTGGTCTCTCATGACATTGACATTTTTGAAGAGTCCAGGCCAGCTGCCTTAAGAATGTTCTCTAATCTGGATTTATCTGATATAAGTAAAAGTACCCTTTCCCATTTGAATTAATAAGTAACCTATTGGGTGATATTTTGAGACTATAAACATGAACATCCTATTCTCCAACAATCTCTCACCCACTGGTTTGACTATCAATTGAACTACTTATTATACTGGTGACTGCAAAACAGCAACTTGCTAATTCTATCATTTCTTCTGGAAACCCTGGTGGCGTAGTGGTTAAGAGCTACGGCTCCTAACCAAAAAGTCGGCAGTTCGAATCTACCAGGCGCTCTGTGGAAACTCTATGGGGCAGTTCTACTCTGTCCTATAGGGTCGCTGTGAGTCGGGATCAACTCTACGGCAACAGGTTTGGTCTGGTTTTGGTTTATCATTTCTTCCATATCTACCAGATGGTGTAGAGGGTCAGTGAAAAAGAGGAAGACCCTCAATGAGATGGATGTCGCAGTGGCTGCAACAATGTGAGGATGGCACAGGACTGGGCAGTGTTCCATTCTGTTGTGCGTAGGGTTGCTAAGAGTCAGAACCAACTCAATGGCACCTTACAGCACAACAACTATTATTAGATGGTAATCTTTGGTAAAGAAGGTTAACTCTAACCCTCTCCCTTTTTCAGGCGGTTTATGAACTCATAGATTTTTCCCCTCAACGTCCCAGTGGACTTCATTATAATCCATTATCATTATTCTTTTTGATGATAATATTGTCCCAATATGGCTTGTGGGAGCCTCTACAAGCCAGCTCCTGCGTCCTTTTAATATATCATCATCTGTTTTTGAGGATGATCTTACTTTCTGGCACAAAAGTTTGTTCCAGCCTCAGCCTGTATTTTCCTTATCCCAAATCTGGAATCAAACATTTCTCAAGGAGCCCTGGTTCCTTTTAGTAGGAAATGTATTTAGAAATGAGATCTCGGTGCTAGGTGCTTATCACTATTGATCTATTGCTGTTTGTAGGCCCTTTCAATGGACAGTGCTAAGAAATATATATTAAGCAATGTTGAGTTCACACTGATAAATCCAATTCCCATCTAACACTACAGGATTTTCCCTCATCTCTACCCAGGCCCACACTGTATCTTCTTTTTCCTACAGGGAAAACCTCATTTGCAAACAATATCAATATATTCACTCATTTGTGCTATTCTATAATACGTACAAGACAGTTTCTGGAGTTACTACACCAATATCACTAGTAACAACAAACCTACTAAGTTCAAGGTTTCCTTATAGTTTTTTTTTGGTCCTTAAACAATATCCCGCTAAAGGTATACAGTTAAGAGTACTGCGCTCAAAAGTTATTTTGGGCTAAGTCTTTTTTATGTTGTCAATTCGAAATGCATTTATGATTCTTTTTATATTTAATTTAGGGTTAGCTTATTTAAAGCTTTTTTATTTAATTTTTAAATACCTTAAATATTTACATGGCTCAAAATTCAAAATGACATTTAATAAGTGTATTCAGAAGTGTCACTCCTATCCCTTCATCCACTCCCCCAATCCACAGGTAACCATTTTCATTAGCTTCTGGTTTCTTTTTGTCAAACTAATACAGAAATATTCTTATTTCCCTTTCTTGCTTACACAATTGGCAGTGTCTTAGATCTTTTGCACCCTGCTTTTTTCACTTAAATTCTCCTTAAAATCACTCTCCATCAGTTCACAGGTATCGTCCTCATCCTCTTCTTTACACTGCAGCCCATACTCTGACACAAACATGTTTCCCTCCTACAGGACTCTCTATCATCTAATGTAAGTTCTCCCTCTCTGCTGGAGGCAAGTGTCTAGAGGGCAAGGGTTAGGGTGTGTGCTTCCCTGTATGCTCCCGTGCAGCACTAGGCACAGAACGGGTACTCTGTAAATGCATGTCAAAAACACTTTCCTAGAAGCTAGGTGATGAAGCAAGGAAACGGTTGGTGACTTTCCAGGCAGCAAAGCTGCAAACCAGCTCACATATCCA
The DNA here is from genome assembly GCF_024166365.1 of Elephas maximus indicus. NCBI lineage: Eukaryota > Metazoa > Chordata > Mammalia > Proboscidea > Elephantidae > Elephas > Elephas maximus. Next base: position 194,748,641 of record NC_064821.1, read on the forward strand.
TTTTGTTGGCCTATAGTGTGTTTGTGTATATTTTTAAAGAATCAGTTGCTAAAATTTGAAAACCAGGTAATTTTGCATAATATGTAATGGTGAGGGTTGCACAACACAATGAACACAATTAATGTCACTGAATTAACGTATATGGGAAGAATGCTGAAACAGCAAATGTTTTTTACATATATATATTTAACACACACACAAAATGCAGATTTCTGGTTTCCCTTGAAAAGACAGAAACGCCGGTACCACTGGGCTTATAGTCTCACGTGGTGACAAATGGCTGAAACTGGGTGGTCACAGCCCCCTCCCGGTGGGGCATAAACCCCTACATTGGCCTAATCTCCGGAGTCCCTGGGTGGTGCAACATCAGGAAAACTCAGCCACTGAATACCCTATGGAGCACTGTTCTACCTAGATACACATGGGGTTGCCAGGAGTCACAGCTCACTAGCCGGCAACTGGTTTTTTTTTTTTTTTTTTTGCCTAGTCTCCACCTCTACTCACAGTTTACACTCCTTTCTGCTTCATTCAGACCCCTAAATGGGTGGTGACAGAAGTTTAAAGAAACAGGGATAAGTAAATTTGTGTTGTGTCCCCTTCAGCTGTCAATGGGAAGTTCCTGGTCTTTTCATCCGTACCCCACTCTGCCACAGATGTGTAAATGAGGAAAAGATCGAGTATATCTATGTTCTGTGGTAGTAATTATAAAGTTCTTACTACCTACCAGGCACGATGCTAAGCAACTTATATTATCTTACTTCACCACTCATCTGCCAAGAGGTGGTTGTTTGGACAGAACAAGGGGATACTGATTGGTTTAAAGTCAGAAAAGGTGTGCGTCAGGGTTGTATTCTTTCACCATACCTATTTAATCTGTATGCTGAGCAAATAATACGAGAAACTGGACTATATGAAGAAGAACGGGGCATCAGGATTGGAGGAAGACTCATTAACAACCTGTGTTATGCAGATAATACAACCTTGGCTGCTGAAGGTGACGAGGACTTGAAGCACTTACTGATGAAAATGAAAGACCACAGCCTTCAGTATGGATTACACTTCAACATAAAGAAAACAAAAATCCTTACAACTGGACCAACGAGCAACACCATGATAAATGGAGAAAAGACTGAAGTTGTCAAGGATTTCATTTTACTTAGGTCCACAATCAACAGCCATGGAAGCAGCAGTCAAGAAATCAAAAGATGCATTGCATTGGGTAAATCTCCTGCAAAGGACCTCTTCAAAGTGTTGAAGAGCAAAGTTGTCACCCTGAAGACTAAGGTGCGCCTGACCCAAGCTATGGTATTTTCCATCGCATCATATGCACGTAAAAGCTGGAAAATGAATAAGGAAGACCGAATAAGAATTGACGCCTTTGAATTGCGGTGTTGGCGAAGAATACTGAATATACCATGGACTGCCAAAAGAACGAACAAATCTGTCTTAGAAGAAGTACAACCAGAATGCTCCTTAGAAACAAGGATGGCGAGACTGCGTCTTACATACCTTGGACGTGTTGTCAGGAGGGATCAGTCCCTGGAGAAGGACATCATGCTTGGCAGAGTACAGGGTCAGCAGAAAGAGGAAGACCCTCAAGGAGGTGGGCTGACACAGTGGCTGCAACAATGAGCTCAAGCATAAACAATGATTTTAAGGATGGCTCAGGACAGGGCAGTGTTTCGTTGTGTTGTGCATAGGGTTGCTATGAGTCGGAACAGACTCCACGGCACCTAACAACAACAACATCTGTCAATTTGTCATACTGTGGTGGCTTGCATGTTGCCAAGATGCTGGAAGCTACACTACCAGTATTTCAAATACCATCAGGGTCACCTACACTGAAACCTGTACAAGACATACTAGAAAGAAAGGCCTGGTGATCTACTTCTGAAAATAAGTCAATAAAAACCCTATGGATCACAGATTATTGTCTGAGACTTCTACTCGCTTACTTTGGACAAACATCAGGAAGAGACTGCTGGAGAAGGACATCATGTTTGGTATAGTGGAGGGCCAGTGAAGGCAGGAGAAACCTTCAATGAGATGAGCTGACATGACAGTCACAACAATGGACTCAAACATACCAACTATCATGAAGATGGTACAGGGCTGGGCAACATTTTTCTGTTATACGTGGGGTTGCCATGAGTCACAGACAACTTGACAGCAAACAACAACTAAAAACATCTCATTTAATCGTCACAAAAGCCTAGTTAGGTTTTTCAGAGGACCAAACAGTAAGGTTAAGCAAGCGGAGTTAAGATACATTTAAGGTCAGTCTGATTTTAGGTCTGTGCTCCTAAACACAAGGCATATGGGCCATATCTAGATCTCCCTGGTCTTTATTGGATCCTTTCTCCTCTTTTCTTTTATACACACACACAAAATATATAAACACACACATAGAACATATACACGGACACATCACACATGTGCACACACATATACATATAAAGCTAAAAAGGCAAATGATAATAGGCTGATCTAGGTCTTCTTGAGCCTCGGGCAAAGTAATAGTCCTGAGCCCCTCCCAAGCCAGGAGTGGTAAACCAGGAAAGAACCACCCTACAGAGACCTTAGCTCTAGAATAAAGTCCTGAACCCTGTACCCGGTCTTACTGGTCTGGTTCCCCTTATCTCCTAGGGTGGAGCTTCAGGTAGGCTCCTGGCACCCTAACTTTCCAAGGACTCTGCCTCAGGGTAGACTTTTCTCTATGGTCTGAGGCTGGCAAACACAGCCTTCTATGCCTGCATATCCCTACAGTAAAAGCTGTGAGGAAAGGGGTCTATTTGCAGACAACCCCTGCTAAAAGAATAACCAAACCCATTGTTGTCGAGCTGATTCTGACTCGCAGGACAGAGCAGAACCACCTCCATGCGGTTTCGAATCTTTACGGAAGCAGACCGCCATATCTTTTTCCTGCGGAGCAGCTGGTGGTTTGAACTGCCCACCTTTCTTAACAGCCGAGTGCTTTAACCACTGTGCCCACCAGGGCTTCTGCTGAAAGAATATGATACAAATATTCCTTAAGAGCTTACAGAATCAAAGACATTAAAAAAAAAAAAAAAGGAAATAGAACAAAAGAAGTAGCCATTTCAATCAGAACCACAGAGCAAAACTTTAACACTTTAGATGGTGTTGTGGCAAAGGGTCAGGTTTAGAAATCAGAGATTCAGGTGCTAATCCCAATTCTGCCTCTTAATTCAACTGTGGCTAACCACCCACTTGGTTTCTACGAACATCAATTCTCTCATCTGTACAACTAGGGAACAGACAAACAGGGTGGAACAGTCTCCAACAATACAGCCAGAAAAGGTTTACACCTCAACTGGTTCATTTCCTAGCTGGTGAGCTGCATATGAATCACCTGAGGCCTCGCCCTCAGAGATCCAACCAGCAGGTCTGTGGCGTGTACAGTCTATTTTTATTTTAACCAGCAGCCCATGTGATTGCTAGTCACAGGACCACAACTTTAGGAAACTCTCAAAACAAGTCCTTTAACTTCTGAGTCTATCACTGGCTTTCTTGTAAAATGAACACATACCGCTATCATCTGTTGTCTCTCTTCTCTATCAGGCCTTAAACTCCTTGAGAACAAGGATTGCATCTTACTTATCCTTGTATCACCAGCCTAGTTCCAGCACAGTGCCTGGGCACCCACTGCAAAAATGTTTGCTGAGGGAATAATACGCAGGCAGTCTTTGGGTTCAGATGAGATCTATTCCTAAGTGTGTCTTTAAGTTGAATTTGTAGGTAAGTTGGCACAGATGCATATGGTTCTTATTTAGCTCTACTTTAGTGTAAGAAAGGGCCCTGCTGGCACAATGGTTAAAGCACTGAGCTGCTAACCAAAAGGTTGGCAGTTCGAACCCACCAGCTGCTCCACTAGAGAAAGATATGGCAGTCTGTTTCCATAAAGATTTGCAGCCTTGGAAACCCTACGGGGCAGTTCTACTCTGTCCCATAGGGTCCCTATAAGTCAGGATCGACTGGACGGGTGGTGGGATCGGGGGTTGGGTTAGTATAAGAAAAGGCTCGAATCCTTTTCAATGACTTGAAACCTGCATGTGCAGCAAGCAGGGCTGATTGTGACGAAGAGTTTGTCCTGAGTAGGGGTTGGTTCGATAGTTTCAAAGTATGGGCAACTTAACGTTAAAGGGCAGGTATGGACGTTCTAACCCGAGGACTATGTTTATTTTAACAAGCAGCCCAAGTGATTCCTATTCAAAGGACCACAACTTTGAAAAACTCTTTAAGAGCTGATGTGAGTATCAAGGAGGTAATATTTGTTAATTGCTTTGGAAGTGTAACTAAAAAACCAAACTGGTTGCTGTCGAGCAGAGTCTGGCTCATAGAGACCCTACAGGACAGACTAGAATTGCCCCATAGGGTTTCCAGGCAGCGGCTGGTGGATTCCAACTGCTGACCTTTTGCTTACCAGTCACAGCTCTTAAGCACTGCACCACCAGGACTCCTTGAAAGTGTAAAGTCCTAGCAAATGGGCCTACTGTGCTTTTCTGAAGTCTTTCCCAGGTCCACATTTGGTGACCTATGTTCAATGTATGTCAGAAGTGAGGAGAATACAACGAGAATGAGCGAATGAATAAACGGAAAAATGGGCAGGCCTCCTGGAGTGTTCTGATTCTAGGTGGGACGGGCCAGGAAAGCTCTCTTTTCTACCTCAGTGAAGGCCTCTTAGGGAATAAGAGAATTTAGAACGTGTCTGACAATCAGAGCAGACAACCTGGCAGAGAGGGGTGTGTGCAGAGGAGGGTAGCAGAGAACTGGTATGTGGGGAGGGTTGGCTAGCTTGGGTCAACATTTAATACTTAGCATACCGGCCAGGTGGTATTTTTATTATTGTTGTTGTTGTAAAAATATATATAGCACATTTACCAATTCAACAGTTTTCTCGTGTACAATTCAGTAACATCAATTACATCAATCGCGTGTAACCATCGTGTGGTATGGTTTTAAAAGTACCTGTTCAGGAGTCAACATATGGGCTCAAGATCAGGCTCAGCCCTTTGCTGGCTATGTAGTCTTAGTCAAGTCACCTGGCCCTTCCAAGCCTCACTTTCTCAATAAAAAATGTGGACAATATCACCTTTCTCAAAGGGTAACTGGGGGACCAAATCACCTTCACTGATACCTCAGAGCTGACAGAATCCAACGGAAATCCATCTCCCCAGCTCAAGCCCCATCTGCTCCGGATCAAACGTTTCCTCCTTAGGAAACAGCCGTGCAGTTGCTCATGCCAGAAACCTGAGAGTTATTTTTGACACCCCCCCTTTCCTCATTTCTTAAATCTAATCAATCACCAAGTCCTGCTGGTGTTACCTCCTAATACTTCTGGAATCCACTACTCTCCCTCTCTGCCATCACGCTGGGCTGGTGTAAAACACCATCATCTTTCACCTAGAACACATCTATTCCAGCCCTCATCCATTCTCTACACACAGTCAGAGAGATCTTTTAAAAAAGATAAATTAGAGCATATAACACCCTTTAGTGGTTTTTCAATGTCCTTGTATTAAGTCCAAAATCCTTAACACGGCCTAGCAGGTCCCTGAAGAGCTCTAACTCTGTTTGCTCTCGAGCCTCATCTCTTGTCACTCTCCCCCTTGCTCACAATACTGCAACCCCAAGAGCATTCTCTCTCTCTCTGTCCCCTTCGCCAGGCCAGCTCATGCTCATTCTTCAAAGTTCAGCTTAAATGACTCCTCCTCAGTAAAGCCTTCTCTGATACCAACTAAGTTAGATCTCTCCTGAAATCTCCCTTGTAGTGCCTAACTGAAGATTGTTATTTGGGTAGTACGTTTTGATTCTTTTAATGTCTGCTTTCCCCATTTAACGACAAGCTTCAAGTTCCTCATTCTCTAAAAAGCACACAGCAGCTCTAGAACACAGCACACAGTAGATATCCAATAAATAAGTACTGATCGATGAAACCAGATAATATATGCAAGAGAACTCTGAAGACACCAAGGTATCATAGTATCATAATAAGCATACAGATATAGCAGTTACGAGAAATGGTTTTAACTGACCTCCACAATGTTTATAAATTAGGATTAAATTGATAATTTCATAGTTTAAACAAAGACTAAATAAAGTAAGAAGGTGTTAACTTCTCCAGGGACCTATGGCAGGTAGTAACATCAGCCTGGCTTTAAGAATCATTTAAGTTCCTAAATTCTTTGCCAGTCTCCCAGATTTGAAGAATTCAATTCTGTACAAAAAACAAAAAATGTACACTAAAGCATATGTGTTAAAGCATGCTGATATAGATGTAAAAATTCTCAACGAAATCCTAGCCAACAGAATTCAACAGCACTCAAAAAAAAAAACCCAAAAAACCACATCATGACCAAGTGGAACTCACACCAGGCATGACAGGATGGTTCAATACCAGAAAATCAATCAACATAATACACCATATAAGTAAAACAAAGGAAAAGAATCAGAGGATCACCCCAATTGATGCAGAAAAGGAATTTGATAAAGCCCAACACCCATTCCTGATAAAAACTCTCAGCAAAATAGGAATAGAAGGGAAATTCCTCAACATGATAAACTGCATTTATACAAGGCCAACAGCTAAAATTATCCACAATAGAAAGAGACTGAAAGCATTCCTCTGAGAATAGGAACCAGACAAAGATGCCGTTTATCACCACTCTTACTCAGCATTGTATTGGAAGTCCTAGATAGAGCAATAAGGCAAGAAAAGGAAATCAAGCACATTCAGATTGATAAGGGAGAAGTAAAGCTATCCCTATCTGCAGATGATATAATCCTATACATGGAAAAATCCAAAGATACCACAAGGAAACTACTGGAACTAATAGAAGGATTCAACAAAGAGGCAGGATACAAGATCGACATACAAAAATCAGTTGGATTCCTCTATATCAACAAAGAGAACTTTGAAAAGGAAATCAGGAAAACAATACCATTTATAATAGCCCCCCAAAAGAAAAACATACTTACGAATAAATCTACCTGGGGACATAAAAGACTTATTCAAAGAAAACCACAAACACTACTAAAAGAAACCTACATAAATGGAAAAACACACCATGCACTTGGGTAGGAAAACAACATTGTAAATATGAAATATAAACATATAAAAAAAAATTTTTAATATATATTTAACAAACCGATATATACATATAACGCAATCCTGATCCAAATCCCAACAGCATTCTTCAACAAAATGGAAAACCTACCACTAACTTTTACACGGAAGGGAAAGAGGCCCAAATAAGTACAGCATTATTAAAGAAGAACAAAGTAGGAGGCCTCACATTTCCTGATCTCAGAACCTACTATACAGCCATGGTAGTCAAAACAGTCTGGTCCTGGTACAACAACAGACACAAAGACCAATGCAACAGAATTGAGAACGCAGAAGTAAATTCACCCTCTTATGGACAGCTGGGAAACCCTGGTGGCGTAGTGGTTAAGTGCTACGGCTGCTAACCAAAGGGTTGGCAGTTTGAATCTGGCAGGCGCTCCTTGGAAACTCTATGGGGCAGTTCTACTCTGTCCTACCGGGTTGCTATGAGTTGGAATCAACTCAATGGCACTGGGTTTTTTTTTTTTTTTTTTTTATGGATAGCTGATCTTCAATAAAGGTCCAAAGTTCATTAAATGGGGAACAGTCTCTTTAACAAATGGTGCTGGCAAAACTGCATATCTATGTGTAGAAAAATGAAACAACACCCATACCTCAGCCCATACACAAAAACCAACTCAAAATGGATCAAAGATGTGAACCTAAAACTAAAAAGATCATGGAAGAAAAATAGAAACAATGCCAAAAAAAAAAAAAACCCAAACAATGCTAGGAGCCCTAATATACGGCATGAATAGCATACCAAACATAATTAAAAATGCACAAACAGAAGAAGATAAACTAGATAAATGAGACCACCTAAAAATTAAACACCTATGCTCAACAAAAGACTTCTTCAAAAGAGTAAAAAGAGAACCTATAGACTGGGAAAAAATTTTGGCTATGACATATGTGGTAAGGGTCTAATTGCTGAAATTTATAGAAAACTTCAATACCTCAACAACAAAAAGACAAATAATCCACTGAAAAAAATGGGCAAAAGATATGAATAGACACCACCAAAGAAGACATTCAGGTGGCAAACACAAGAAGAAATGCTTGAGGTCATTAGCCATTACAGAGATGCAAATCAAACTATGCCGTGACAATAACGGCACTAATCAAAAATCTCATTAAAAACCTGTTGCTATCAAGTTGAATCTGACTCATAGCGACCCTATAGGACAGAGAAGAACAGCCCCATAGACTTTCCAAGGAGTGCCTGGTGGATTTGAACTGCGACCTTTTGGTTAGCAGTCGTAGCACTTGTCAAAAAAACAGAAAACAACAAATGCTGGTGAGGTTGTGGGGAGGCTGGAACTCTAAATACACTGCCGATGGGAATGTAAAATGGTACAAATGTTATGGACAACAGTGTGACGCTTCCTCAAAAAGCTGGAAATAGACATAAATACCTTGTGATCAAGTAATCTCACTCTTAGGTATACACCCCAGAGAAATAAGAGCAATGACACGAATAGACATTTGCACTCCCATGTTCACTGCATCACTACTGATGATAACAAAAAGACAGAAACAACCTAAGTGTCCATTAGCAGATGAATGGATAAGCAAACTGTGGCACATATATGTAATGGAACACTACATAATGATAAAGAACGATGAATCTGTGAAATGTATTACAACATGGATGAACTTGGATGATATTAAGCTGAGTGAAATAAGTCAATCACAAAAAGACAAATACTGTATGAGACCACTACTATAAAAAAATCAAGAAAAGGGTCACACACACACAAATTATTCGATGGTTATTAGGCATAGGAAGAGGAAGGAGACAAAATTCCCAAGGAGAAAGAAGACGCATGTTAATGTTGGTGAAGGGAAAGACATTACACAATAGGAAGAAGTCAGCACAACAGGACCGAGAAAAAGGAAGGCACTGAGAGGAACACATGAATAAAGGGCAATCACAGTAGTTACCATAACACAGACAAAAAAAAAAAAAAAAGTCCAAACCTATTGCCATTGACTTCTACTCATAGGGGCCCTTTGGACCAAGTAGAACTGCCCTATAGGTTTTCCAAGGAGTGGCTGGTGGATTTGAAGTGCTGACCTTTTGGTTAACAGCTAAGCTCTTAACCACTAAGCCATCATGGCCCCATGATACAGACATGCTAAACAGGAGCAGATGGGTGCAAGGGAGTACCTGTGGGTAGATTTGGTGGTGCGCATTTTTTTTTTTTTTTTATTACTACGTATGCACTAGTAGATGCTGCATATATATTAAATCGACAGTAGAATACCGAAGAGGCACAGTCATGGAAACTGTCTAGACATAACCAAACACCTCACGGGGTGAAGTTACTAGGCTTGAAGGCTAAGGGCCATAGACTCAGGGGAAATCAACATCAATTGGCATAACATAGTTCATGAAGACAACGTTCTACATCCCACTTCAGTGAGTAGCATCTGGGGTCTTAAAAGCTTGTGAGCAGCTATCAAAGACACAACTATTGGTCTCATCTTGTGAGCAGCTATCAAAGATACAGCTATTGGTCTCACCCCATCCAGAGCAAAGGGAAGTGAAGAAAACCAAAGGCATAAGGGAGCAACTAGTGGACTAATGGACCAAAACCACAGCCTACATGACCCCAAGACCAGAAGAACTAGATGGTGCCCAGCTACCACTACCAACCACTCTGACCAGGGTCACAATAGAGGGTCCTGGGCAGAGTGGGAGTAAAATGTAGCACAAAAATTGAATCCATAAAAAAGACCAGACTTATGGGTTACATGGAGATGGGAAGAACTCCCTAGACTATGGTCCTAAGACACCTTTCTAACATAGAATTGAAGCCATTCATAGAGACTACCTTTCAGCCAAACCACAGACAGACCTACAAAATAAACAATAACACCTGAGAGGAATGAGCTCCTAAGAAGAGTTAATTATATGAGAACAAAAAGGGCAAAGCTGAGATGGCAGGAAGGGGTAGGAAAACTGGATGAAAGTTAATGGGGAACCCAGGGTGGAAATGCGGAGAGTGCTGACACACTGAGAGGGCTGTGATCAATGTCTTGGAACACTCTGTGTACAAATCACTGAATGGGAATCTATTTTGATATGTAAACCTTCACCGAGAGCACAATATTAAAAAAAAAAAAGTGTGTTGATAATTACAAAGTGGATTTTGAGAGGGGATGGCCAAAGAAGGAATCAGAGAGGAGGCAGACTTCAACCAAGGTTAGAATCCCTTGGAGGAAGGTTAGAACGCCTGTGTGGGGCTATGCTGTAGAATGACATTCTAGGAAGAGGAAAGAGTATAACTGGAGTCACAGAAGGAGGTTCAGGACACAGCAACCTGGTGAGGCTGTCAATGCAACATAGGGGAGAAAAGAGGGAGGACGGATCAGACAAGAGATAAGGCTGATAAAAGGAGTCCTTGAGTGTGCAAACAGTTAAGCACTCGACTACTAGCTGCAAGGTTGGTGGTTTAAACCCACCCTGAGGTACCTGGGAAGACAGATCAGCTTCCAAAAGGTCACAGCCTTGAAAACCCTGTGGAGTAGTTCTAGTTCTACTCTGTATACATGGGGTTGTTGTAAGTCAGAATGACTCAACTGCGACTAACAACAAGGTTGATAAAACTTCGGTTCCTGCTCCTGGTTCTGCCACTAACTAGCTGGGTGATCTTAGGAAACTTCCTTAAACTGCCTTCAGCCTCAGTTTCTCTACCTGAAAAGTACAGATAATTCACCTGGCCTGGCCTACCTACCTCCTCACAGAGCTGCTGTGAGAATTAAATGAGGTAATACATGTCAAAAGGCTTTGCCAAAACTAAAGCAACATACCAACGTTAGGAAGCATAATGACTGAAGGAAAAGGTTAGGGGCAGGTTATACACCAAACCCATTGCCGTTTTGAATTGATTCCGACTCACAGCAACCCGATAGGACAGAGTAGAACTGCCCCATAGGGCTTCAAAGGAACACCTGGTAGATGTGAACTGCTCATCTTTTGGTTAGCAGCCGTAGCTCTTAACCACTGCGACACAGGGCTCCAGGGCCTGGTTATGGAGGGCCTTAAATACTGTCTAAAGATTATGGACTTTATTCTTTACAGATGGGGAGCTGTTGAAGGCTTTCTAAGAGTAACAGGATCAGATTTAGCCTTTAAAAAGGTTAAGTCTGATTGCAGTGACTAGACTAGGCTGGAGGACAGGCTGGAGCCCAGGGACCAGGTGAGGCTGGAATAAAATAGAAGGGGCAGGTGAGAGACTGCTAGGGGCTGACGTCGGGAGTACCTTCCAGCCCTGTGCTGTCCAACACAAGAGCCACGAACTACATGGGGCAGCACTGAGCACTGAACTGCAGCTAGTTCGCATCGAGATGCACTGTATGTATAATACACCAGATTTCAAATAGTACCCCCCAAAAAGTACAATGTCTCAATAGCTTTTTATATTGATTACATCAAAATAACATTATTTTGAATATAATGGGTTAAATGAAACCTATCATCAAAATCAGTTTTACCTGTTTGTTTCTTTTTACTATTTTTAATGTGGCTACCAGAAAATGTTAAATTACCCATGTGGTTCACATTATACTTCTATTGGATAGCAGCTGTTCTGGCCCTCTGACCACAACTGGACCAACACCTCACCCTTTTCTCCCATAGTGGGGCCTCCCGGCCCTTCAGACCAGTTAAAGGAAATAGAAGCCTGCACAAAGTCACCCCTCCAATAATTTTAGCACCTGGAGGGCAGCAGTTCGAATCCACCAGGCGCTCCTTGGAAACTCTACGGGGCAGTTCTACTCTGTTCTATAGGGTCGCTATGAGTCGGAATCGACTCGACGGCAGTGGGTGGGTATATATTTCTACCAAAGCACTTCCCACATGGTTGCTGACCAGGACTGTGGGGCTGAGGCATGCTGAATGTATCTCTGAATCCCTAGTGAGGAAGAAGTGAGCCCTGCTCTGAGGGGCAGCCATCTTCAGCTCTTAAAAAAAGCAGAGACTAATTCTACCCTGCTCTAGCTGTATACCCCACTCAGAACCCAATGCCCCACCCACTCTCAGGATCTATCAGCACTTATATAATTTGTAACCACAGTATGACGAATCGCTTTTGTGTGACCTTCCTAGCCATGGTCTTAAAACTCCCACCCAAGTGACTGGGTGGGACTCTGTGGTAGGATAATTGTGGCCCACCAAAGGGATCGGTCAGTTTTGCCATCCCACTGGGTTTGAAATGAGCCACTCCAGAGACTCAAAAGAGAAGAGCCCACCACTAAGGGAGGAGAAACCAGCAGGAGGTGGCACAGTGGGCTTCCCAGCTCACACAGCAAGAAAGCTGAGTGCCTTTGGGCAGAGACTCAGAGCCCGGGAGAGGTGTGCCTGTGAGCACGGCTGGGAAGAGGCTGTCCTCATAGGAGAACTGTATCCTTGAGTGTTCCTGAGCTGAATTGTAACCTGTTACTTCCCTAGTAAACCCTATAATCATGAGTATGGTCTGTGAGTTCTGCGTAGCCATTGCAATGAATTAGCAAACCCAGCAGAGAAGTAGAGAGTGCTGTGGGAGACATGGTTGGTGTCAGAATTGGTAAAGATGGTGGAGAGAGATGGCATGTCTGACCCCCGCCTCATGGGAATCAGCTTTGGGCTGTTGATCTTGATTCTCCTTCCTCCTTGTGACGTTAGGGGAGGTCAGACCCTGCCCCTGTGGCTTTCTTACAGTGACATGGTCCTCAGGAAAAGCTCAATGCCTGGGCTATGCTGAGGAATTCAACTGATGCTGAGAAGCAGTGCAGTGAAATACGGAGTTAGACAGAAGGGGCCTGCATCCTGCCCCTGCCTCTGACCATCTTGTAGGATTTTGGGGACACTATTTACTTTCTGTGAACCTCAGTTTTCTCATCTACAAAACCGGAAGACCAGCTACTTATCCTGCAGGGCTGCGGTAAGGATTGCTGTAATGTAAGTAAAGGATCTAGCACAATATCTGGCACACAGCAATGCTTTAAAAATGGTCCCTATTATTGTTATAAATCCCAAGTCAAAAGTAAGTTACTACCTTTGATGAAAAGAATAGTGTTTCAGGACAGCAAGAAAAGACCAGGAGACCTGGGTATTGATGCTACTTCTGCCATTCGCTAATTGTGTAACTCCAAGCTACCTAACCAAAGCATGCTCCACAAAGCTGCCCCCCCCGCCCCCGTGCGGGGAGGGAGAAGGGGAAGGGAAGTCATCCACGCTGTCACAGCAGCAGGGGAGGGAGGAGGCCATGGTGGCAAGAACACATGGCTGAACGTCTAGACATCTGGGTTCTAGACCAGCTCTGCCCTTCTCTTTTTGTGTACCCTTATAGAAGGGAAAGAAAATTCTATGTCATAAGCATCTAATGTGTTAAGGTATTCATTTAACCTTACAACAACCCGGTGAGACAGACATTCATTTAACCTTCACAACAACCCGGTGAAGCAGACGTTGTTATTTTCCTTTGCAGATGAGGAAAACGGGATTCAGAGAAGTTAAATAAGTTGCCCAAGGTCACAGAGCTATTAAGTGGCAGAGCCAGGACATGAACTCAAGCTGGCCTGACACCAATGTACCCGTTTCTGCACCATGGCTTCATCATCTCTGCAACGAGAGGGCTGAACCAGATTATCTTAGGTGCTTTCTTGGTCTAACATTCCACGATTCTTTGTCCCTCACGTTTTTTCTTCAGCGTATCAGATCTTTGCACCCAGAGCAGACTCAGACTGATTACAGGCCTGGAAAGGACAGATCCCCCTATAAAATAAACTGAGGTCAGGCATGGCCAAATGCATTCAACTGAGAAAAATCATAGACGCCATCACCAACAATGATCTAGAAGCAATTCAGAGCCTGCACTGGTCATGTCCATGAAAGCTACGAATATTTTTATTTGAGTTTCCTGGTTTTAACAAAGGGCAAAGGCGATAAGGAGGAACAAGACCTAAATATCACAAGATAAAGAGTGAGCATCTGTTACAGGGCCAAGGACTCAGGAGGGTCCATCTGAAAGGGCCTTGATCTGTTCAATGAGGTTTCTTTCTTGCTTACATCACGCCCACTGTCAGACCTTGGACAAGCCATAATACCTCTAGGTCTCAGCTTTCATGTTGATAAAATGGGAAGACCAAGCCTTATACTTCTCACAAAGCACTTTGATAACTAAATTATTTGTAAACATAAAATCACTCTACAGCTACATCATGTCCTACCTAAAGTTTTTTGGAAGAGTAAATGTATCCTGAAGTAAATTCTCCTGCAAAGTGATAATGATATAATTTAAAGACAAACTTTCAAAAGACTGAGTTTTCTTATATCTTTGTATAAATAGAAGAAACTAAGAGTTAACTTTTTATTACTGGCACAGATAATGGACAAACCATAAAACAGGTAAACCAGAGTAACGGCCATTCCAAGAAGTCTGCATTTAGCTTTTAAATAATATGTTGTATGCTCAGAAGAGTCATCTTTCCAATTTACTTTGTTAAGGGGGACTTTAAATTAGTTCCTCCTTCCTGAGCTCACACCAAAATTGACAGTAAAGTACTGGGTGACAGAGGAAAGTTGATCTTTGATTTTAAAACCACTGAGGTTAAACCGTAACATGAGTAACTCATGAAGACAATCCAGGTTGACAGTAAAATGTCTCCCTTCCTCTGCAGTCCATTTCCTAACGCGGGAGGCTGTAGGCTTTTCTTCAGCTTCAGCGACTGCAGGTGGACATACACCTCCTCACAGCTGCCTCAGCTACCAACTGTAATGGTGGAAGACGGGGGAAGAGGACCCAGAACTTCACAGGCTGAATGTCCCTACCCCCTGCGTTCTCAGCTAGTGACTTCAAGAAACCCTGCTAGAAGTAGAGAGAAGGAAGGAAGGCAATGAGGGTGGGAGAAGGGGGTGACTCTTCTTGGGTCTGCAACATGCTCCCTACAATTCCTCCCTTACCCTTCCAAATACTGCCTGGAAACTCCCCTTCTTCAGTAAGCCTTCCTCAATTAACTCTCTCAGGATGATCACTCCTAGTCTTTGTATCCTTCTAGCCCTTAAGCATCTGACTTAGGCTATAATCACAGGTTGTATCCTTTCACCACTTATTCAATCTGTATGCTGAGCAAATAATTCGATGAGCTGGATTACATGAAGAACGTGGGATCAGGATTAGAGGAAGACACATTAACGACCTGCAATATGCAGATGACACAAACTTGCTTGCTGAAAGTGAAGAGGACTTGAAGCACTTACTGATGAATATCAAAGACTGACTACAGCCTTCAGTGTGGATTATACCTCAACATAAAGAACAACAAAAATCCTCACAACTGGACCAATGAGCAACATCATGAAAAGTGGAGAAAATACTGAAGTTGTCAAGGATTTCATTTTACTGGGATTCACCATCAATGCCCATGGGAGCAGCAGTCAAGAAATCAAACAAGGTATTGCACTGGGCAGATCTGCTGCGACACACCTCTATAAAGTGTTGAAAAGCAAGGATGTCACTTTGAAGGCTAAGGTGCACCTGACCCAAGCCATGGTATTTTCAACCACCTTCATAAGCATGCAAAAGGTGGACAATGAATAAGGAAGACTGAAGAATTCATGCCTTTGAGTTATGGTATTGGTGAAGAATAGCAAATACACCGTAGACTGGCAGAAGAAACAAAAAAGTCTGTCTGGGAAGAAGTACAGCCAGAGCGCTCCTTCGAAGCAAGGGTGGTGAGACTGTCTCACGTAGTTTGGACATGTTAACAGGAGGGATCAGCCCCTGGAGAAGGACATCATGTCTGGTAAAGTGGAGGGTGAGTGAAAAAGAGGAAGACCCTCAAAGAGATGGACGGACACAGTGGCTGAAGCATAACGGCTGTGAGGCTGGCCCAGGACTGAGCAGTGTTTCGTTCTGTTGTTCACAGGGTGGCTGTGAGTAAACAGCAACAATCATCACGTATCCTTGCCTCTACATTACATTAAAATGGAACTCAAGTATTCTGTGTTCTGTCTCTCTAATAAAATATCTGCCCTGAAAGAGGGATGCATGCCTTCTTCCAGCACCGCCATCTCCAACCACACACCACCACCCCCACAACCAACAACCCAGCTCTGCAAAGGATACAGAGTTGCTTAAGAAGCTGAGAGAGGGCCAGCCAGAGAAAGTTTGAGTCAACTTCCCCAGGAGCCAGATGCCTCTAGCTCTCACCACAGTTTCATCACGGAGTGAGCCACTTTAGAACTCTCTAATCCCTACGCCATCCTCTGGTGCTGACAGCTGGGACTGGAACTGCTGGAACAAGCCACTGTTTTCAGAACATACACCCGGTCTAAGACAACCCCAAACAATAGATTCAGACATGTGCCTGCCTGACAGGAGGTGGAATGGGCAGGCCACAAACCAAAAGAATGCTCCGCAGGCCCTGCCTAGCCGCCCGTTCCTCAGGTCTGTAGATCTAGCTCATCCACACACAGAGAGGAAGCGAGCTGCTGCCCTCATTGCTGGGGGAGATCCCAGGTCATCCAGCGGGAAGACAAGGACTTTTTAGAGCTCCTGCAGCTTCTAGCAAGTGTTGCTGTGTCTTACACTCCTTCGTACCAAATTAAATCTCTGAGATGGAGGGGGGTGCCCCACAGTGAGAGGGATATTCTGAAGACAAAATTCTCTGGTGCTGTGAGATGGAGCTAACCCTCTGAAAGTTAAAAGTAATGACAAGCATTTGTTCCATGTAGTTACAGTCTTCTGTTGTTAGGTGCTGCGGAGTCGATTTCGACTTGTAGCAGCCCCACGTGACAGTAGAGCTGCCACACAGGATTTTCTAGGCTGTAAATCTTTTTTTTAATCTTATGGGAGAAGATTGCCAGGTCTTTCTCCTGTGGAACCTTTGGGTAGGTCTGAACTGCCAACCTTTCAATTAGCAGCTGAATGCTTAACTGTTTTGCTACCAGGGCTCCTTAGTTACATTTTAGGGCACTTAATTTGACTTAGAGTATATCCTAAAACAGCACAGAGTAGTTTAAATAATGCCCTGGGAGTCTAAAGATCTAGATTATAGTCTTAGTTTTGTTGTTAACTAGTTACCAACTAGCTGTGTGACCTCAAGCAAATTTCTTCACCTCTCTGGTGGTGGTGCTGGGGGGGGGGGTGGGTGGGTGTGTATGGAGGGGGAGTGATGGGAGATGGTCCCTGCAGTTCCTTTCCAGCTCTAACATACTCTGAATCTATCTAGGCACAAACACATAGTGGGGTTGTATTATGTCAACAAGGGACTACCTTGAGCAGGGCAATAACAGTATTTTAACCTAGAAACTGCCAGGCTACCGGACTTAATCTAGGAAACAGACCTGAATTGGCCAACTGAGCAATCAATATTTATCTTATTCTCTACCAAGCCAGGCACATAGTATGTGCTCAGTGAAAATGTGTTGAATGGTGAAAGACCAACGTTGAAATTCTAACTCCTCCTAAACTTCAATGCTCAAAACAACTCACCCTTGCCCTTCACCCCAGTTTTCTAAGGCTGAACTCAAATACTACCTTCTCTGGGAAACTTTCGTAACTAGTAGTTCGATTTCTCCAATGACCTCTTCCGTAACAAAATTCATTTCTACTGCCTGCAAAGTCCACAATAACCAGCACAGTGCCAAGGGTGTGCTTCTAGTAAATAATTGTGGACTGACTGATAGGTGGGATTCCAACGATGATGATAATGATGAGAACTAGCTTTTTTTTTTTTTTTTTATTGTGCTTTGGATGGTTTACTGAGCAAATTGGCTTCTCATTAAACAATTAATACACATATTGTTTTGGTTGTCCACCCCACGAAGCGTCAACCCTCTCCCTTTCTCGACCTTGGGTTCCCCATTACCAGCCTTCCTGTCCCCTCCTGCCTTTTTGTCCTTGCCCCTGGGCTCGTGTGCCATCTAGTCTCATTTCGTTTTATGGGCTTGTCTAATCTTTGGCTGAAGGGTGAACCTCAGGAGTGACTTCATTACTGAGCCAAAAAACTGTTCAGGGGCCGTCCTCTCAGGGTTTCTCCAGTCTCTGTCAGAACAGTAAGTCCGGACTTTTTTTTGTATGCGTGTGAGTTATAATTTTGTTCTACATTTTTCTCCAGCTCTGTCCGGGACCCTCTACTGTCATCCCTGTCAGAGCAGTTAGTGGTGGTAGCCGGACACCATCTAGTTGTTGGACTCAGTCTGGGGGAGGCTGTGGTTTTTGTAGTCCCTCAGCTCTTTGGACGAATCTTTCCCTTGTGTCTTTGGTTTTCTTCACTATTCCTTCCTCCAGATGAGATGGGACCAGTGGAGTATCTCAGATGGCCTGCCCACAAGCTTTTAAGACCCCAAAGAACTAGCTTTTTTTTAAATAAAGTACTTACTTTGACAAAGGAGTTCCTGGGTGGTACAAAGGGTTAATGTCCTTGGCTGCTACCCGAAAGGTTGGTGGTTTGAGCCTACCCACAGGTGCCTCGGAAGAAAGGCCTGGCAGTATACTTCTGAAAAACCAGCCACTGAACACACTATGGAAGACCATTCTACTTTGGGGTCACACATGGAGTTGGAAATGACTTGGCAGCAACTGGTACTGTGATGAGACAATAGGATTAGGAGTGCAGGCTCTTAAGCCCTTCTCCTGGATTTAACTGTTGGCTCTGCCCTTTATTAGCTGTGTGTCCTCTGACAAGTTACTTAACCTCTCTGGTCCTCATCTGTAAACTGCGGATAGTAACAGTGCCTATTTCCTGGAACTACTGTGAGGGCTGAATTATTTACAACATGTAAAAATGGCTCAAGCCAAGGCCTGGCACTTGGTAAGGCCTCAGTAAATATTGCCTGTTCCCACTGTTGTTGAGTCGATTCGAGCTCACAGCAATCCTACAGGACAGAGTAGAGCTGCCCTGTGGGGTTCCCAAGGCTGTGAATCTTTACGGAAGCAGACTGCTACATCTTTCTCCGGTGGGGTGGCTGGTAGGTTCCAACTGCTGACATTTCAGTTAACGTCTGAGTGCTTAATCACTGTACCACCAGGGCTCCTCAATAAATATTAGCCATTATTATTCATTTTATTTAACCACGAGTTAGTATTATTAACGTTGCCATTTTTTAGATGAGGAAAGTGGGCTATAGAAAGGTTGAGTTAACTGGCTTGATTTCTTGCATCCAGCAGGTAAGATGCTGCTGGTATCTGAACCCAAGCAGTTAAACGTTGTAGCCCTTCTCCTTAGACCACTCTGCCAATGTGCTGCTCTCTGGTTAGAGTCCCTGCCATTCATTTTACTTCGCCACAGAGCCATGCTCACCTTTTACCTTGTTCTAAAATCTCAGATTGCAAATTCAGAATGGCCAGGGTTGGCTGTATATTTCTCCTTATTCAAATTCAGATTTTGCTAACATTTAGTAAGCATCTGCTGAGTGCCAGGTGTTGTGCTGGGCAGTATCTTGTTTGATCCTCAGAACAACTCTGAGCGTATCTATCTTACAGGTGGGGGAGATAAAGGACTTGCCTGATATCCCAGGGTTGGTGAGGGGTAGAGCTAAGACTTGAACTCAGATTCCCTGACTCTAAGTCCAACAGTCAGTCCTTACTAAGCCAGTCTGGCTCTGAGTGTTTCCTGGCACAAGTGTAAAATTACCAGAATGCAGACTACCACTTACAAGTCTGCTGGCCAAACGCACAGGCTTTGGAATCAGGCCCTGCAGTTGGTAGTCCTGATGCTGACGCGTACTAATTCCAGGACTTTGGGCAAGATATTTAACCTCTCAACCTCAGGTTTCCTCATCTGTAACAGAGGTTAGTAACTACTTCCAAGATTTAATAACAGAATTCATTAAAGCAATTAAGTACAGAGCATATAGTAACTGCTTAAAGTATGTTGGCTGTTATTATTAGCACCACGGTGGGAAAGAGGGGATTTAAATTGCTCCCCAGCATTTTCCCATCTCTTATTCAGGAACACCCCTATAAAGACAGATGGGGCAACTAAGGTCCAGAGAGGTTAACTTGCTTATCCAAGGTTAGGGGCAGGGTTGATCTCCTCACTTTCAACATCAAAAGATTTTCAGGATCTCTTCCCCAGATCCTACTATCTACTGCCTCTCTGAACTTTTCAAAAATGTACAGAATTCCAGGGTATACAATCTCCCATTCAGTTCCAAAGGGCAGCCTTGTAGTCCTAGGACTACCCTAATTGCCCCTTTTGAGTTTTGGGGACTCAGCCTGCCCCCCAACTAAAAATGGGCGCTGGGCAAGCTGTTCCAAGTGGAAAATTCAACTCTATCCCAGGCGGAAACCCCAAATCTCTGCTGTTCCAGCAGATTTCCAGTATGCGCTGGCTCCCAGAAACCACAATTACAGGCAAGCTCAAAGCAGAGGAGTAATTAGGCCCATACCATCGGCTCAGCAGTCTCTTGGCCTCTTCCTCCAGAGCTGACTCCATCTCTCTCCATCTCCCATCCCCCCTCACCCAAAACCCCATCTCAACCACTGCACCGTGGAGAGGGATGCAATGGGAATTTCCATCCTTTCTCTCTTCCTGCCTCCATTGCATTTCCAGGAAACTGAAGAAGGGTGGGACCAGGGGAGGAAAGAAGCCATCTCATGGATACAACTAATGCTGAATGACAGCAAGAGCTGAAAATAACTTACACAGAAAGGGGAGTGTTCTCACAGCCCCTCCCCTCATTCCATCTCTTACTTCCCAAAGGCCCACAAAGATGACATCAGGAAGGAGTTCCCTGGTAAGCCCCCAAATGTGACAATGAAAGGGAGCGTGTGGAATAGGAAACAGCAACCTCCATCTCTCCAGAAGGAAACAGTCTTGGCTGGGGACAGGATGTGGAAAAGAGGACATCTAGAAGGCCAAAGAAATCTAAGGTTCTGATTCTTATCTCCAAGATCCTGGAGGGGTCCTGCAGGGAATTTACCCCTCTCACAGCTCCTCCTCCCTCCCAATCTTGGCTAACAGGAAGGAACGCCAGGCCTTGCCTTCTTTTCTAAATGTGTTGCTCTTCTATCCTGGAAGATGGGCCTGATTCCCACTTACACTGTGCAGCCCTCTCCTTCTTTCTTGCCGTGTGACTGCCCACTGCCTGGGGAGTAGATTTGCTCAGTTAGCCCAGTGACTGCCTGAGACACACACCACTACAAAACTGAATGTTGTCTCTTACTGCGCCCAGTGGTCTGAGGGCTGGGCTGCTCTCTTCTCCGATAATGATGAAGGCCTTCAAGGGTCTGGGTAACCTGGAATCACCTCCAGAGGCTCCCAGAAGATGACGTTAATGTTGGACAGTAGAGAGGACAGGGATAAGGTGACATACCAAATAGGGATGGACTTCAACATCCTAAAGGTCTTTTGAATAGTTATGGCTCAGAGGCTAGAAGTGAAGGTTGTTAGGACAGTTTCTCCAGTCCATTCAAGAGCCCCCAAAATGTGGCTGACAGAGAAGACTGAGAAAAGCTCCAAAGCAGCCTAGTACTGAGCCAATTCTGCCCATTAAAACCTGGCTTAAAACACGTCAACCTCAAGACCTTGTCCTTGATTCAGCCTCTCATGATCAAACCCTCACCCTAGTCTGGCATAACCTCAGCCCTCATACACCCGCCTTGTACTTCTGCTTAATTTCTTACAACAAAATCAAAGCAAAAAACAAACAAACCATTTATTTCAAGTTATATTTGATATATCCAGGATGACCAAAAATACAAAAACTTCTTGGGAATTCATCCTAAGAAACATGATTTGTATATTAAATGGCACTTATTTTGATACTCTTTTTCTGAGTATTCTCAAATCAAAATACTTCTACATCTCTGCTTTCCACACCTAAGCTGTTAACTTCTTGGGAGGAAAGGATGTGTCTTCCACTCTTGAAATATTTTGCATTCTCTCCTCTGCTGGCCAGCTGGATGAAATGGGAGCTTTTTGCGTAGGAACACACACACAGCATCCACTACAAAATATAAGATTCTACACACACAGCAGGAGCTCCGGTTGCGCAGTGGTTGAGCACCTGGCTGCTAACCAGAAGGGTGGTGATTTGAATGCACCAGCTGCTCCGGGGAAGAAAGATGTGGCAGTCTGCTTCCATCAAGATCACAGCCTTGGAAATCCTCTGGGGCCGTCCTCCGTAGTCCCATAGAGTCCCTATGAGTTGGAAATGACTAGACGGCAATGGGTTTGGGCTTCTGGTTTTACGCATGCAGCACTGTCCTATCTACTTATTTAATAAGCCAGCTGACAAATGTCACTGGCACAAGCCAGAAACTAAGGGACGGGACAGCGGAGGAGAAATCAGAGAGATTCAAGATGGAGTCACACAACCACATGGGCTAAGAATCAGAGGACTGGTTTAATCAGATGACTGCCAAGACTCCTTCCAATCCTGAGGTTGATTCCGATTTGAAGACAGAGTGGGACTGAAAGAGGGAGGGAGCTAGGATGCCCCCCACCATAAGCACCATAATCACAGGGTAGGAATGGGTAGCATCTAGGCTCTCTGTCACTCTCACCAGGGCCCAGGAAAAAGGGTTCTGAGGACAGGAGGAAGATTCCTTTACGGTCCTGTTTGCCCTCCGGAGCAGAAGGCAGCTCTGGACTGAGACTCAACGCTCTGATTTTTGGTAATGCCAAGGGGAAGTCAAGAGGCTCCGATTTTCCGGACACTTGGATAGGACTCAGGTCAGAAAGGCAGTGAGGAGATGGCAGTGACTGGTGAAAGGTCTGGCACCCTTTCCCTGGATCGCTCTGAACCTTTAATGATTTGACTGATATGTGATGCCATCCCCATACTTCACCAAGTGTAAATGTGCCAAGAGACTGAGCCAGAGGCTGACGGGCCCAAATGAAGCAACCCAAGACCTGGAGCACGAGCCCTGTGGGGCAGGCTTGGAGAGAACAGGGCTCCTACATGGCCGGACTGGCCGAGACTAGCAGCCCTTGAAGCCCTAACCAACTTGTGCTGGACTCTCCCCCCGAGTGGGTTCTGCATGCACAGGCCGAGCAAAGTTAGGGGGAGACAGCAGAGATGCCAAGACTGGACTTACTCTGCGGACAAGCAGAGACGGCGCCTTACCTCTGTCACCTCAGCTTTCCATATACATCACAGGGTATGAGGGAAGGACAGGACAGAAAGCAGGAGGGAAAACACAGGGGAGAAGGGAAGCGTTAGAAAGAGATGGAATAAATACAGACACACGATGAAAAGACAAAGCGAAGGGGAGGAAGTAGGGAAGTTACAAAACTAAGGGGAGACGAATACCAAGAAAATGGTAGAACACAAAAAGATTTCTGATCGAGGGGTTATGTGCAAAGATACGGAGAAAGAAGAGAGAAAAACTGAGCAAAAGAGAAAAAGCAGTTAAAGGGGGACAGAAGGAAGCCACAGAAGTATGTGAACATCGAGCTATGTCAGGAGGTGGTATGGATGTCCAACCAGCCAGGGTCTCCCAGATTCCTGCAGTGTGCTGGCGGCAGGGGTGTTAATGGAACTTCTTATTACAGTCTTTGGGTTGAGATTTATAAAGGGCTGTGAAATCATTCATTAGTGCAGAGCGTCTGGCACGAAACAGGATGATGGGGTGGTAGGGAGAAAGGTTAGTAGAAACAGAAGTGGGCAGTCAGCAACTGCGAGCCACAACTATGCTTGTACGATATGGATGAAGCAGCTTCCCCTGGCAGGGTGTCAGTTTCCCACTTGGCCAGGCAGAATCAAACGTGCACGCTCTCTCTCCTCTTTACTCGACTATCACCTAAGGTATCTGGCCACCTCATCTAAAATTGCAACCTCACACTCCTGACACTTTGTTTTGTCTCCTAAACAATTATCTGGCACACTGTAATTTCTTTTACTTGTCTGGAACGTAAGCTCTAAGAAGGCAAGGAATTCTGTGTTGTTCACTGCTGTATCTTCAGTGCTTACAACAGTTCCTGGCACATAGTAGGTGCTCAATAAATACATACTAAATGAAAGAATAACCTAGTTCTATTTAAACCTAAGTATTCAAGTCTTAGTTGCCTGAGAGAATGTAGGGAGGAACATTTTAGAATAACAAAATAGAAGGTATGCGGGTCTACTTCCTGCAGAATCATAGAATGTTCAGAGCTAGAGAGGATCTCAATGCCCTCAGTTCACAGATGAGAACATTGATGCCAAGAGGCTCTGGTGGATTTTCCAAGGTCCCTAGAAGAAGGAGGAAAACTAGACTCTAGGGCTCCTATCCCAAGCCAGTGAGCTTTCTGTTACACCAAGGCCTTGGAATGTATTTGCGTATCAGTGTAGGGGTGTCAGCCATTCTGGAAATAACAACACTGGGAGAAGCTGGAAAAATGGGTTCAGTTTCTCCGTATCACACCTTATTCAACTTCTCCGTGCTTCTCACTCTATGCTGGGAGGTATGCAAAAGAAGCTGCCCTCCTATGTTCTACCTCATTCCTACACAAGGCGGAGAAAGGAACAAAAGGCAAGGCTCGCTTTGCTTTCTAAGGCTTTCCTCCCAGCTATTGTTGAGCCATAAGGCTGCACTCAGGAGTGGGAGTTACAGAGATGGTGATAAAGTCCACAGGAAGTAAAAAGTCAGATTGCCTGGTCTGTCAGCTGTAGATAATTAAGAATGAACTTAAATAAATCCTAGAGGCAGTTTAGAACTAAAACTCCCACAAATCTTTAAAAACTCAAGTGTGTCTATGTCAAACCTTCAAATCAGTGACCTCTATCTCTACCAAGAGTCTGCTTATCAAATACAAAGTGGATTTATACTTAATATGCTACTCAAATGGCTCAGAAATCTTTGTATTTATGGTCAACATTTACCTTTATCAATAGTTAACAAGTTTTTATTGATACATAAAACTGCCTTAAACGTAAAGTACAAACATGGTACCTGGGAAACTTACAATCTTGAGGAGTTAGGAGACAGGCAGCAAACACAATGTACAAAGGAGAAGTTAAGGGCAAATCCACAAAGAGCCAGTTGTATACAGAAAGTACCGAGTAACAAATGCAGTGATGAGAAAATGAGGCTCATCAAGGAAAGCCATCCGGAGGTTAGTGGTTTTGAGCTAAGCTCTTAGAGAGCACCCAGAAGGATAAACACCCTAGGACTCTCTTAGGAGACTCCTGTATGACTACTTACCTCATAATCTACTCCAGATGGACACCTATCCCTCACATTACCACAGTAAATAGCTTTTCTGTCCAGGTATTTGTTCAATGCTTTTTGCCAAATCATGTGTGTTGAGTATGGATAAAAACAGCACCAACTTCACAGCATTGTTATTGAGGATTAAAAACAACACTGCAAACAGTGCCTGGTACACAGGAAGTGATGTATGTGTTAACTGCTCTCATCACTGTCAACAGCTAACAGCAGCAGCTACATCTCTAAGCCATTCCCTCAACAAACTGTGCTGAGTGCCTACTGGGAGGCGCTGCTAGGCTTCAAGAAGAAAGTAAAATATGACACAAGTGAGATCTCCCTTTCTTGTTCAGTGCAAAGTCATTGTGGGTCTTGGGACAAGGGTGCTGATGAAGCAGGTCTTGGGGTCTGATGGGTAGTGATGTGGGAGAGAGGACATGGAGCCAGCAGGTTAACATTCACCGGGACCCCTCATTCTGTGCTCTGTCCAGTAGAGCGAACTGCACGTGTGGACCATTTGCCACTGTTGCTCTGCCCTATAGATAACCTACTTTACCTACAGGGCTGAACTTCATCTCCTTTCTATCACCTTTACTTGAGTCTGTTCCCAACTCCTCATACTTCCACCCTACTCCACATATATCAAGAGCCTCCTCCAGTGGGTAGGTTTACTTCAAAGACACGCTCATTTTGGTTCTGTCTTGCTTTAAATAACAGAGCCACGCCTCACAGGGCCTACTCCTTGTCTGCCTGGCAAAGTCCTGCTCTCTCCTCAAGCCTCAGTTCAAACATTCCCAGGATGGCTGCTCACACCTCCTCCCAGCCTCCATTCTACCACATACTCTCCCGCCCTCTATTACAACGCCTCTTAATTCTGTACAGCCAATCTCTGCTTACGGGCCTCTTTCTTACGACACATTTATAATTCCTTGAATTTCCCCTGGCTCACACATTCAGTCCCATATCAGCTCTCTCACCTATTAGTGACCTCACCAGTCCCTCGTCCTATTTTCCTCCCAGGTGTCAGCCCCCCTCCTGGCTTCTCTTCTTTCCAGCCTGGATTTCACAGTTGATGTCCTAAAGCAGCAATTCTGATTCCTATACAATCCAACCCTTCCATCAAACCTGCCCAACAAGCTCCCATTTGTGGATTTTGCTCCTACGTCCAGTTAGCTGAGCTCAGCTGGGGAGAATCACACCACAGTGCAACCTACCTAACGTGCAGATTCCAGGTCTCCAGCCTTTGGAGGCCTTCAGGGCCCCAGTCTGGGTTTTGCTGGCCTTGGTCTATCCTCTTTTCCATGCGCCCTTCACCACTACTTCAAATCTTTACTGCTCTCCTCAAGTTCCATATTTAATGTCTGCCCTTTCTCCACCATTAAATTATCTCACTAACTACAGCCTTTAGGCATTTTCTTCTTCAACTTCCTACCTCCACCTACCAGCTCCTCACTCTACACTCCGTCATCTTAGGGCCTTTCCTCTAGTTCAAGGCCAAATCCCACTCATACCCCTGCATCCATTCCCATTCGCCTGAAGATTCTCCTGACTCTTCAAGATCCCTCCAATTCTATTAGCACCACCCCCTCAGCCTATAAATTTATCCAAATTTCTCTTAGGAAACCCTGGTGACACAGTGGTTAACAGCTACGGCTGCTAACCAAAAGGTCAGCAGTTCAAATCCACCAGGTGCTCCCTGGAAACACTACGGGGCAGTTCTACTCTGTCCTATAGGGTCGTTATGAGTCACAATCTTCCTTGACCCAGCAAGTCCCTTTAGCTATTACCAATCGCTCTCTTCTCATCCAGACGTTTGAAAAGAGTAGTCTACGTTTACTGTCTCCACTTTTTCACCTCCCACTTACTCCTCAATCCACTGCAATTCTGTCCCTAGAACTCGGATGAGGTTCTTTTTAATAAGATTATCAATGGCCCTTAACTGAAAATTTGAAGGATTTTTTCTTTTCCAGCTCTCATCTAACCGGACCTCTCTCTGCATCTGACACTTTGACCTCTCTCTTTCAGGCCTACTACTCTTATTCTGAGGAGCCCTGGTGGTGCAGTGGTTAAGGTGCTTGGCTGTTAACTGAAAGGTTGGTGGTTTGAACCCACCAGCTGCCCTGTGGGAGAAAGATGCAGCAGTCTGCTTCTGTAAAGATTTACAGCCTCGGAAACCCTACGGGGCAGTTCTCTGTTCTACAGGGTCACTATGAGTTGGAAGAGACTCGACAGTGGTGGGGCGGGGGGGGGGGCCTGCTCTTATTCTATATTCTCTTCTTTGGGGATAGCATCTACTCTGGTGGTTTTAATCAACTCTTACAACACTGATAACTCCCAAATCTTATTTTCAGCCCTTCGTCTATGAACTTTCAAACTCCTATGTGTAACTTTCTGGGGGACACCTCAGCCTGTAGACATCACCAATCTGTAGATACACAAACTCAATACATCAAAAAACTTGTCTCCACACACCCCACCTGTGTCCTCCTGTATTCTCTCTCTTGCCCAAAGTAGACACCCTGGCAATCAATCTTGATGCTTCCTTCTAAGTACGTAGTCAGACAATAAAAAAAAACAGTTGCTGTCACGTCAACTCCAACTCATGAAGACCTCATGGATGCCAGAGTAGAGCTGTGCTCCACAGGGTTTTCAATGGCTGATTTTTTGGAAGTAGATCACCAGGCCCTTTTTCCGAGAAGACTCTGGGTAGACTCGAAGTTCCAGCCTTTTGCTTACCAGTCAAGCATGTTAACCGTTTGCATCACCCAGGGTCTCCAGTTACCTCCGATTAAATAATACAGCTTGTCAATTTGATACAAATGTTCACATTTCTAATTTTTTTCCCTCTACTTCAGGACCTCTATGAGGCTGCATGGTACAGTGGTTAAGAACACAGACTCTGGATCCAGAATGCCGGGATTAGAATCCTAGTTCCATGACTTACCAGCTGTGTGGCCTTGGGCAAATTAACTGTCTATGCCTCATTATCCAGCTGTAAAACGGGGACACTAATAGTACCTAACTCAAGGTTGTTAGGAGGATGGAAGGAGTTACTATGTACAAAGTGCTTACAAGAGTTCCTGGTACATAGTAAGCACTTTGCAAGTATTTATTAAACAAACAAACATGCAAGCCCACTCCCCTCCCCAGGCCAGCTCTTATCTTCATCCTGTGCCCCTATGGCTGCACTCATCTCCCGCTGTAATTATCAAGTTAATAGTCTGCCTGCTCCTTGATGCAGGAACTGTCTTATTTATCTTTGCAGCCTGAAGGCTTACCACCACCCTTTCACTCTAGGCACTCTGTAATGTGCAGCACCTGTCCCGTAACAGTTTTAAGACCACTGGAGGGCCTTACCACAGGTGGTACCGCCAAGTGCTTCTTACCACTGAAGGAGGAACAAACGCTGGAATGGAAAATCAGCCAGCTGACTCCTGACACCCTGGCCTGATGGGCACCTTTCCCATGGTGAGCCAGATACATTCATCCACTCAGAAACATTTACTAAATTTCTACCATGTGCTAGTCGCTTTGCCGTACTGGTCCTTTCTATATTGGTCTCTCCAGGAATTCTCAACTCAGGGAGGGGAGAGACTCTTTTTCGCAACAGGGTGAAGAGTTAGGCCATGACACTGAGGTCCTAGAAACAAATTGGGGTTTGCATATCTCTAGGTTTTTAGTACTAATGAAACAACAAAGGCAGAACCTCTGATTAAGTTCTTAGAGCTGGGTCATCAGTAAATATGTCTGCCAGGGGCCCTGATCTACCCAGCTACTCACAAATAACTCTTGGTGTTTATTGTGAGGATTAAATGAAATAATGTATCTCCAGCACCTATTACAGGTCTGGCCCATAGTAAGCATTCAATAAAAGGTAGCTACTGTCATTTACTCTCTGGTAGCCTCGAGAAATTTCCTCATCTGTAAAACAGGAATTACCCTGTATTACTTAGAGGAACCCAAAGCACGATAACTAACTAAAGAGCAATTATACCAACACACACACACTGATATCTACTTCCCACCTCCCACTCACCAGATTCTGGCCAATATGCTGGGGCCACAAAGACAAAGGCATGTTTTCCCCTCAAAATGTATGAGAAATGTAAATACCTCAAGGACTCCTATGAAGATAAAAAATAAGATGATACACGTTAAACTGCCTTAAAAAATAAAGCTTCAGAAATGAGGGCAATAGTATTCACTCCTAGGGTTCTTCTGGGCACGGCAGCATAATGTAGTATTGTTATTAACATGATGTCAGTTACCCCCGCGCCACTGTCCCGGCCTCAGGTCAGTGAGATTCCAGGCTATGTACCAGCCCACATAAGATTAAAAAAAGAAAGAAAATAGGAAGAAGAAAAAAGAGCTACAAAGAAAGAGGTATGCCTTTCAAAATCTCA
Source organism: Elephas maximus indicus (assembly GCF_024166365.1). Taxonomy (NCBI): domain Eukaryota; kingdom Metazoa; phylum Chordata; class Mammalia; order Proboscidea; family Elephantidae; genus Elephas; species Elephas maximus. The sequence continues at coordinate 194,778,292 of NC_064821.1, forward strand.
ATAATAATTAAATATGGACAATCAGGATGAGAAGGATGTAGAATTTCTCTGGACAGCTCAGTTCAGAGCATTTCCATCAACCATCTCCAGTCCTTTGTTCACCACACCCAGCTGGGGCAGCAGGGCCCACAGAAACCATCTCATTCTGTTCCCTGATTCTCAACAGTCCTGCCTCTGAGTGCTCACAGCATTTCTATCATAACTACTATGGCTACTTGTTAAATTACCATTTCTTGTTTCTATGTCTCTTCCATTAGTCACTGGACAGTGCCTGACACATGGTGGACACCAAATGCTCATGGAATCAATAAAGGAACTGATATAAGGATTTAATATTCTCTCTTCTTTTTTTACTTTTTAGAGAATTCCTAGTGAGGGAGAATCCAACATCTGTCCCACAGGCCTAGTAAAAAGTTCTAAATTCCCAATTTTCTCCAAAACTCAAAACACATACTGGTTGGAAAGGAAGAAGTAAAACTGTCTTTATTTGCAAACAACATAATTTATAATCAGCCAATTCTAAGATGCTAGGGAATCAACAAAAAAGCTACAAGAACTAATAAGCGAGTCTATCAAGGTTGCAGGATACAAGGTCAATATACAAAAATCAATTGTATTCATATACACCAGCAAGGAATAACTGAAAATTGATATTTAAAAATACCATTTATAATAACACCAAAAATATGAAATATTTAGGGGAAAATTTGACAAAAGATGTATAAGACCTGTACACTAAAAACTACAAAACACTGCTGAGAGAAATTAAAGACCTAAATAAATGGAGAAATATACCATGTTCATAAATTGGAAGATTCAATATTGTTAAGATGCCAATTCTCTTCAAATCAATCTATGAATTCAACACAATCCCAATCAGAATCTCAGGAGGAAACTTTTGTAGAAAATTGACAAGCTGATTCTAAGACCTATATGGAAATGAAAAAGACCTAGAACAGCCAAAACAATTCTGAAAAAAGAACAAAGTTGGAAGACTTAACATTACTTGATTTTAAGACCTATTTATTATAAAGCGATGGTGATCTAGATAGTGTAATGCTGCCTGAGGCAGATACAGATCAATGGAACAGTACAGAGGCCAGACCACACGTAAACGGTCAACTGATTTTTTGGCAAAGGTGCCACTGCAATGCAACGAGAAAAAAATTACTCTTTTCAACAAATGGCGCTACAACAACTGGACACGCATATGCAAAAAAACAAACAAAAAAAAGCCTGAACCCCTCTCATACCTTATACAGAAAGTAACTCAAAATAAATTATAGATCTAAATGTAAGAGCTAAAAACCATAAAACTTCTAGAAGAAAACATGAGAAAATCATAGTGACTTTGAATGTAGCAAAGATTTATTAAATACAAAGGGTATGAATATAAAAGAAAAAAATTGATAAATTGGACTTCATCAAAATTAAGAACTTTTGCTCTTCAAAAGACACTGTATTTTACTGTATGCGAATTTAAAACATTTTAAAGACATTATTAAAAAAAGCAACACATAATTGATATCACTAAACTGTATACCTGAAAAAATGTTGAATTGGCAAATGTTGTGTTATATATTTTTGTACAACAATAACAAAAAGCTTAAAAAAAAGAAAGAAAAAAGAAAAGGCAAGTCACAGTCTGGGAGAAAATATTTGCAAAAACATATATCCGACAAAGAAATTGCATCTATAATATACAAAGAACCCTTACGACTCAGTAACTGGGTTAATACTACGTCACGTTGTTGTCGGCAGCTGCTTTGTCAAGTCGATTCCGACTCATGGCGACCCCATGTGTCACAGAGTAGAACTGCTCCGTAGGGTTTCCTTGGTTGTAATCTTAATGGAAGCAGATTGTCAGACCTTTTCTTCCTTGGCACATAAAAAATGTTTAGCATCATTAGTCATCAGGTAAATGCAAATTCAAACCACAAGAAGATACCACTCCACACACACACTAAACCAAAACCAAACCAGCTGCCATGAGTTGATTCCGTGGTGTGTGTCAGAGTACAACTGCGCTCCCTCCCCAGGGCTTTCAATGGCTGTAACCTTTCAGAAGCAGACTGCCAGGCCGTTCTTCTGAAGCGCTTTTGGATGGAATTGAACCACCAACCTTTTGGTTAGTAGCCAAGTGCTTACCTGTTCGCATCGCCCAGCATAGGGACCCTACAGGACAGAGTAGAACTGGCCCACAGGGTTTCCAAGGAACAACTGGTGGATTTGAACTGCCAACCTCTTGGTTAGCAGCCATGGCTCTTAACCACTGCACCACTGGGGCTCCATGCACACACCAGAATGGCTAAGTTAAAAAGACTGACCATACCAAATGCTGACAAAGATGTGGAGCAAAGGGAACGCTGATCATTGCTAGTGAGGATGTAAACTTGTAAAACCACTTTGGAAAACAAGTTAGCAGTTTCTTACGGCATTATACTTCTACTACACAACGCAGGCACTTCTCTTCTACAATTTACGGAAGAGAAATGAAAGTAAATGTATATATCAATGTTCACAGCAGCTTTATATGGGCTAGCCCCAAACTGGAAACCCAAATATTCATCAACGGGTGAGTGGATACATAATACCACTCAGTGGTAAAAAGGAACAAACTGCAGATACACACGGCAACATGGGTGAAGCTCAAAATAATTCTGTTGCATGAAAGAAATCAGACCAAAAAAAAAAAAAAAAAGGAGTACAGGGTATGATTCCATTTATACAGAACTACAGAAAAATGCCAACTAATCTACAATGACAGAAAAGAGATAAGTAGTTGCCTGGGAATGGGGAAGAGGAGGAGAAAGAAAGAGATGGATTACAAAGAAGCATGAGGAAACTGTTGGGGGTGTTGGGTATGTTCCTCATCTCGATTGTGGTGACAGTGTCACAAATGTATACATATGTCAAAACCATCAAATTATACACTTTAAATATGTATATTTATTATATATCAAATAAACCACAGCAAAGATGCTAAAAGAAACGCGTTAAGGGGTAAAAAAGTATTCTGGGTCCACAACTAGAAACTGAACATTGTCATCCTCGACAACAGAGAGGCAGGCACACACTCTTCTTACTGGTAATGTAAGTCTGTCTCAAGACACTGCTTATTGGCCAGGTCTCAGTGCTCCTGCTAGACCACAAAATGCAGCACTGGCCTTTGGATTTAAAATGAGGGACAATCATAAGATGTACATATACTCTTTTGCATTTTATCTGTTCGTACATACAAATGATTATTTAATCAATTAGGGCACAGGCAAGTCCCAAATACCCCCATTAATGGAGAGGCAGCACCATCAGCAAAAAGAGGTTAATTCAAAAAGCACTTCCATTTGCCTTTGGAATTTAAAACGTGGTTTTGTTTTGCACCAGACATATTCTCAGGATGCTGGGTTTTGACTAACGATAAAATGAACATCCCCCTCCTTTCCATTTTATACTAGAGTAGAAGCTAAGGAGTTCACAGGTGGCAAGGAAAAGATACAATGCTGATATCGATAAAGCAATTATGTTACATGTAGACACAGAGTTCAAAAGCACTCACATAAGCCTGCCAACGTTATATGCAGGCAAATGGCTGCGGCTCTGCTCCCCGTCCATTCTTCTGAGCTGCCCCAAAGAGCTTCTGTAGGTCTCTAGATGCTTGTACCTCAATGTGAAATGTGTAATCACTTGCCTGTGCACGTGTCAGAAAAGGTGGAGAGAGCAAAAAGATTTAATGCGGAGATTGTGTCAGTAAGTTCTCAGCAGTTACTGTCTCTGACGAGCCAGCTGCTCTGTAGGAGGGCAGGAGAGAGGATGTGAAGGGGTATACAAACCCAAAAAAACACAATGCAGGCAAAATACAGAGAACACTGGGATTTCAGGCCAGATGGATATCTAGCCAGGAGAATACACTGTCCTTAGATGTGTTTAGATTGGCATTGCAGAGACGCACCCTTCCAATCCGGAAGCTTCTGCCCAGTATTTATTTGGGCTCAGCAAATGCTGAGCACTAAAAAGAAAGTAGAATTACATACACATGCCCCGTAATGCTCCCGGTCCACAAAAAAAAGAAACAAGACACAAACACGTTTAAAATTAAATCAGTAATCACCAAGGGTATAAATTTCATACTTATCCAAAATGCATTCAATATTAAGGCTTAACTGTGTGACTCTATGATGAGTATGGAGCTCTGCTGGCACAGTGGTTATGAGCTCGGCTGCTGTCTTAGTCATCTAGTGCTGGTGTAACAGAAATACCACGAATGGATGGCTTTAACAAAGAAAAATTTACTTTCTCCCAGTCTAGTAGGTTACAAGTCCAAATTCAGGGCATCGGCTCCATGGGAAGGTTTTCCATTTCTGTCGGCTCTGGAGGAAGGTCCTTGTCATCAATCTTCCCCTGGACCAGGAGCTTCTCCGCACAGAAACCCTGGGTCCAAAGGACTCCCTCTGCTCCCAGCACTGCTTTCTTGGTGGCATGAGGTAACCCCCCTCTCTGCTTGCTTTCCTTTCATCTCTTGTAAGATACAAGGTAGTGCAGGCCACACTTCAGGGAAGCTCCCTTTCACTGGATCAGGGATGTGACCTTAGTAAGGGTGTTACAATCTCACCCTAATCCTCTTTAACAGAAAATTACAATCACAAAATGCAGGACAGGCACACAATAATAGGAATCATGGCCTAACCAAGTTGACACATATTTTGGGGGGACACAATTCAATCCATGACAGCTGCTAACTAAAACGTCGGCAGTTCAAACCCACCAGTCACTCCATGGAAACCCTATGGGGCAGTTCTACTCTGTCCTGTAGGGTTCCCATGATTTGGAATCGACTTGACGGCAACAGGTTTGGGGTTTTTTTGGTTTGGTATAATAAGCACATTAGAGAGATCACTCTCTGGGAGTTTTCAATCCAAAAGGAAACATCCCAAATCAATGAAATCAACTGTGGCTTATCCATGATATAACAGGTACAAAGTAAAGCAGCTGACAGAAGATTAGACTAAATCCAAAAGTCTTGCTTCCCTGTTCCAGTCTTCGCACCATGTGTTCACAGGCAAGCTGCCTAACCTACGCCTCAGCTTCTTCACGAGGACCCTAATCTCACAGGCTTGTTGGGAGAAATACTCATCAAACCTGAGGTCCAGCCTTCAGCCAAAGATCAGACAGGCCTACAGAGCCAAGCCCTGGTGGTGTAGTGGGTAAGAGTTCTGGCTGCTAACCAAAAGGTCGGCAGTTCAAATCTACTAGGCACTCCTTGGAAACTCTATGGTACAGCTCTACTCTGTCCTATAGGTCTCTATGAGTTGGAATCGACACGACAGCAGGCAGTGGGTTTGGTTTAGGTTTTTATAGGGCCAATGTTAACACACATGAAGAATGGGCTTCGTAGCTCAATCATATACACAAGACTAAAGGGCACACTAGCCCAAAAGCAAACACAAGAAGGCACAGGAAAACTGGACAAATGGAAACCGGGAACCGGGATGCAGAAGGCGAGACTGTTAACACATCATGGGGATGGTGACCAATATCACAAAACAATCTGTGTACTAACTGTTTAATGAGAAATTAATTTGCTCTGTAAACTTTCACCTGAAGCACAATAAAAGGAAAAAAAAAAAAAAACTCATCAAAATGCTAGCAAACAGAATCCAGTACCATGTAAAAAGGATTACACACCCAAACCAAGTAGGATTTATCCCAGAAATACCAGGCTGATTTAACATACGAAAATCAATCAACGTAATATGCTGTATTTATAGAATAAAGAACAAAAACATGATCATCTCAATAGACACACACACACACAAACAAATCTGACAAATCCAAAATCCATAATAAAAACACTCAAAAACTGGGACTAGAAGGAAACTTCTTCAATCTGATAAAGGTCATCTGCAAAAAGCCCACAGCTAACATCATATGTACAGGTGAAAGACTGAATGTTTTCTCCCTAACAGAGGGGGAAGGGGCAGCTCTTGCCACTTTTATTCAGTATTGTACCCTAGGTTCTGGCAATGGCAATTAGCAAGAAACAAAAAGTAAAAGACATCTGAATTGGAAAGGAAGAAGTTAAATTTATTTCACGTGGCATGATCTCGTATATAAGGAAAAACCTAAAGTGTTCACAAAAAGAACTGTTAGAACCAATAAATGAGTTTAGCGATGCTGCAGGATGCAAACTCAATATTCGAAAGTCAACTGTTTTTCTATATGTTAGCAATTAACAATCTGAATGAAATTAAGAAAGCAATTCCATTTGATGGGGGAAAGGGCTGGGACAACTGGATTTTCACGTGCAGAAAAATGAAAAAGGATCCATGTCTCACATCACACACACAAAAAAATAAAAATGGATTAAGGACTTAAACGTGCAAACTAAAACCATAAAACTCTTAGAACAAGAAAAAAGGGCAACACTGTCAAGCCTAGCTTTTAAAAATGGATTATCTAATCTAATAACAAAAGCACAAACAGAAAAAGACAAAATAAATAAATGAGACTTCATGAAAATTAAAAACTTCTACTCATCAAAATACTTAACCAAAAAATGAAAAGACAAACTACTGACTAGGAGAATATCTTCAGAAACCATATATCCAACAAGAATCTATTAAGCAAAATATGTATAAAACTTGAACAACTTAACAACAAAAAGACAAATAATCCAATTATAAAATGGGCAAAGGACTTGGACGTTTCACCAAAGAGGACACTCAATTGGCCACCAACACATGGAAAGATGTTCAGTGTTATTACCCACCTGAAAGATGCAAATCAAAACTACAATGAGATACCATTTCACCCCCACTAGAACGGCTAAGGAAACCCTGGTGGCATAGTGGTTAAGAGCTATGCCTGCTAACCAAAAGGCTGGCAGTTCAAATCCACCAGGCGCACCCTGGAAACCCTATGGGGCAGTTCTACTTCTGTCCTAATAGGGTCGCTATGTGTCGAAATCGACTCAGTGGCAATGGCTTAGGATGGCTAAACAAAAAAAAAAGAAAATAACAAATGTTGGCGAGGATGTGGGGAAACTGGAACCCTTACCTGCTGCTGGTGGGAATGTAACATGGTATAGCTGTTACAGAAAACAGTGTGGCAATTCTCCCAAAAACTAAAAATAGAACTACCATATGACCCAGCGATTCTACTCCTAGGTATATACCCAAAAGACTTGAAAACAGAGACTCAAAAAGAGACTTGTATGTCAGTGTTCACTGCAGCACTATTCACAACAGCCAAAAGGTGGAAACTACCTAAATGCCCATTAACAAATGAACGCATAAACAATATGTGGTATGTATGTACAATGGAATACTACTCAGCCAGTAGGAGAAATGAAGTGTTGATACATGCTACTGTATGGATTGAGTTTGAAGACATTATACTGAGTGAAATAAGCCAATCAGAAAAGGACAAATATTGTATGACCTCACTTATATAAAAAGACAAAAAAAGGCAAATGTATAGAGACGAAAGTTTATTAGTGGTTACCAGGGATGGAAGGGAAGGGGAAATGGGGGGTTAACTGTGATAGAAAAATCCCACTGGTTAAGGGTAGAGCTGCACAGCTGATCGTTGTAATTGCTGTCAAGAAGTTGTACACCTGTAAAAACGTTGTGTGATATATATATATTTACAACAATGACCAAAAGAAGAAGAAGGAAAAAAAAAAACAGTAGCTACTGAGGCTTGTACAACCAACATTTCACGGATTTGGTTCCTTGGTTTGGAGGTTTACGGTCCTGGTTTCATGGGACATCCCAGTTAACTGGGCTAATATTTAGTGCTTAGTGCATGTTTAGTGCTTCTATTCTACCTCCTAGTTCATTGCGTAGTGCCTGAGGTCTTAAAAGCTTCCAAGCGGCCAACCAAGGCTCAACAATTGATCTCTATTCACCTGGAGGAAGAAGGAAAAGTCAGGAACAGGAGGATACGGAATGTGTGGCTAACTGCCACCATGATCTGCTGCTTCCTTTGCCTCGAGACCAGGAGAACTGCACGGTGCCCGGTTACCATTACTGAATATTTTGATCTAAGATTCCACAGAAGAATCCTGATCAAAAGGGAGAAAATACAGAACAGAAATTCAATTTTTCATGGACTCGAGACTTTCTGCAGCCATGGAGGGTGGATAAAACCCCTGAAACTATTGTACTAAGATGATCTTTAAACCTTAAAACAAAAAATGTCCCCTGAAGTCAACTTAGAACAATAAGTTTAGCTTAACTTGTAAAAAGGTCTGCCTGAGCATTATGCTCTTATAAGAGCTATCTATATGGGATCAAATTGACAACAGCAACTGGAAAGATAAGAACCACAGGGGGTAGTAAGTTCATGCTAATGAGGAGAAACAACTCGGAAAAAGAGGGAGAGAATGGTTGCACAACTCAAAGAATATAATCAATGCCATTAAATTGTACACGTAGAAACTGTTGAATTGGTGCACGTTTTGCTGTATATATTCTCAGCAACAACAACAAACTAAATAAAATTTAGGAAAAAAAAAGAAAGCAATTCCATTTACAATAGTATTAGAATAAAATAGCTAGGAAATAAGTTAACAAAGGAAGTACCAGACTTGTACAGTGAAAACTACAAAATATTGCCAAAAAAAAAGTAAAGACCTAAATAAATGAAAACATCCATGTTTATGGATTGGCAGGCTTAATATTATTAAGATGGTAATATTCCCCAAACTGATCTACAGACTCAGTGCAATCCCTATCAAAATCTTTTTTTTTTTTTTTTTTGAAAAGCTGATCCTAAAATTCATATGGAAATGCAGGTGACCCATAATAGTCAAACCATCTTGGGGAAAACAAAAACAAACAACAAAGCTGGAGGGCTCACACTTTACTGTTTTAAAATCTACTATAAAACTACAGTGGGGTACTGGCTTAAGAACAGTATATAGATCAATGGGATAAAATTGGAATCCAGAAATTTATGGTTAATTACTTTTTGACATAGATGTTAAGACAATTCAATGGAAAAAAAAGTTTTTTTCAATAACTGGTGATGGGACAACTGCCAGATGCAGAAGAATAAGGTTGGCCCCTCACAACATAAATACTCAAAATGGTTCACAGACCAAACATAACAGCTAAAACTATAAAACTCTTAGAAGACACAGGAGTAAATCTTTGTGGCCTTGAGTTAGGTAATGGTTTCCTAGACATGACACCAAAAGCACATGCAACAAAAGGGGAAAAAAAAAAGATAAACAGGACTTCAACAAAATTAAAAATGTTGGTGCTTCAAAGGACACCATCAAGAAAATAAAAAGACAACCCACAGAATGGGAGAAAATGTTTGTAAATAATGTATCTGACAAGAAATCTGTATTTAGAATATATAAAGAACTCTTAGGAATGAACAATGAAAAGACAAATAACCCAATTTAAAAAATGGGCAAAAAAATTTCACAGATAGTTTTCAAAGAAGACATACAAATGCCCAATAAGCACATGAAAAGATGTTCAATGCCATTAGTCATTAGGGAAATGCAAATCAAAAGCATAATGAGATACCACTTCACACACCGTCTAGGATGGCTAAAATTAAAGAGAGACAATGGTAAGTGCTGTGGATGTGGAGAAACTGGGACCCTCATCCACTGCTGGTGGGAGTGAAAAACGGTGTACCCCATTTGGAAAACACTGTGGCAGTTCCTCACAACTCTAAGCATAAAGTTACCATAGGATCCAGCACTTCCGCTCCTATTTATACCCAAATAAAGTAGAAAGATGTGTTCAAACACGTGTACATACATGTTGATAACAGCACTATGCACACAGCCAAACAGTGGAAACAGCTCAACTATCCATCAATAGATGAATAAATAAACAATGTAGTATATACACAATGGAATATTATTCAGTCATAAAAAGGAAGGAAGCACCAGTATATGCTATGACATGGATGAACCTTGTATGATTCCATTTTTATGAGGCATCCAGAATAGATAACTCCATACAGACAGAAAGAAGACTGGCGGTTTCCAGGGGCTATAAGGAGAGTATAGTGAGTGACTGTTAATGATTACCGGGTTTCTTTTTGGGGTGTGAAAACGTTCTGGAATTAGATAGCGGTGAGGCCCCTGGGTGGTGCAAACTGTTTGTGCTTCATTACTAACCTAAAGGTTGGCCGTTCAGACCCACCCAGCACTGCCACAGAAGAAAGGCCCGGTGCTGCATTCAGAAAGATTATGGCCAAGAAAAGGAACCCCGGCTGCGCAGCGCTTAAGTACTCAGCTACTAACTGAAAGGTCAGTGGTTTGAATCCACCAGCCACTCTGCAGAAGAAAGACGTGGCAGCCTGCTTCTGTAAAGATTACAGCCTTGGGAACCCTGTGGGGCAGTTCTACCCTGTCCTACAGGGTCGCTCTGAGTCGAAATTGACTTGACGGCAATGGGTTTACAGCCAAGAAAACCCTATGAAGCAGGTTTACTCTGTAACACATGGGGTCATTACGAGTTGGGATCGACTTGATGGCAATGGGTCTGGATTTAAGAATCCTGGGTGGTGCAAACGGTTAAGTGCTCAACTAACCAAAAGGTTGGCAGTCCGAACCCACCCAGAGGCACCACGGAAGACAGGCTTGCTGATCTGCTTCCAAAAGGTTAAAGCCACAAAAGCCCTACAGAGAGCAGTTCTACCCTGCAACACAACAGGGTCACCACGAATCAGAATCAACTCAATGGCAACTGGTCTGGTTTGGGTTTTTTTTTTTTTTTTTTTTCTATGTCGTTCATCTTTGTGATACACTAAATGGCACTGAACTGTTCGCTTTAAAATGGTTAACTTTGTTATCTGAATTCCACCTCAATAAATTATTTAAAAAACACACACAGTGAAATAGCACTTCACATCCACTAGGATGGCTTGTAATAAAAAATACAGATAATAACAAGTGTTGGCAAGAATGCGGACAATTCAGAACCCTCACACATTGCTGGTAAGAATGTAAAATGGTGTAGGTACTTTGGAAAACAGTTTGGCAGTTCCTCAAAATGTTGAACATTCAGCTACCATATGATCTAACAATTCTACTCATAGGTGTATACCCAAGAGAAATGAAAATATATGTCCATAGATAAACTTGTACACAAATGTTCATAGCAGTATTATTCATAATAGATGTAAAAAAATGAACAATCCAAATGTCCATCACTGATGAATGGATAAACAAAATTCTGTGTATCCATACGATGGAACAGTATATAGCCATAAAAAAGAGTGACTTCCTGATATATGCTATGACATGGATGAACCTAGAAAACATCATGCTAAGTGAAAAAAGCCAGACACAAAAGGCTGTATATTGTATGCTTCCATTTATACGAAATATCTGCAACAGATAACTCCATAGAGACAGAAAGTAGACTGGTGGTTGACAGGGGCTGTGGAGAGGGGACAATGGAGACTGGTTGCTCATAGTGTAGTGACACTGTGTTTCCTTTTGGGGGTAATAAAAATGTTCTGCAATTAGCTAGTGGCAATGGTTGGGTTATACTAAACTAAAATGAATATACTAAAGACCACTGAACTGTGTACTTTAAGAAAGTGAGTTTTATGGTATGTGAATTATATTTCAATAAAGCTGTTATAAAAAAAAGAATATATGTGAAAACAAACTATAAAACTGCAAAGTACTATACAAATACAAGGGATTCCTATGAGACAAAACAAATGGCTTGTGGATTGTGACGTCACGAAGGTTAGGTGAAGCTGCGATGAAATTGGCCAATTCACTAACCGTCCAAAACCACCTCTGCAGGTAGGGGAGGTGCCTGCTATCTATTTAACGTATTTATTTGCTAATTTTAGGGCAATTTGTAATAATTTCCTTTTCATCTTTGACCCACAAAGATATATTAAAGATAAAATGCATGGGGGAAGAGAACAAAACCCTACATAAATCCTGCCTAATCGCTAGTTTAATAAATTTGTGCCTGTGCCATAGGCAATACAGAGACTTTTAACTCAGTAATTATGCCTATCATCTTCTGCCTAGATTACTGCAAGAGTTTCACAGTTCTCCCTGCTTTTGTCTTGAAGCCCGAGTCTATTCTTAACACCAGAGAGGACCTTTCAAAAGATGTGTCGGATATGTCACTCCCCTGGCATCGTGAGTGACTGTTACTTTTGTATTTTTTGAACACATACCTCAGGTTCAGTAATACTTATAAACATTAAATCCCCATGACCTCTAGCACAGCGCTGGCACATCAAGTTGGGATCAATAAACACTTCCTTTTGAAATTAATGAATCGCCAAAGAAACCTTGAAGGTGAGCTCAAAAAGAGGGGGAGGTTCCCCAGCTCTACCAAACTGGTGGTGCAGACAGCGAGCACTCAGCGTGGGCTGAGGTGCTACTCTACCCTTGCAGAAAAGCACGACACTGCAGGAGGGTTCTTAGGTCCTTTGCGGGTGCCTTCCCAACCAGCCTTTAGGTTCCCTAATGGCAGAGGCCACATTGTCTCCATTACCTCTGCTGAGGCATCTAGAGGAGAGGGGATGAGCACCCAATACAGTAGTGGATGTTAAAGAAGATGATGGTGACTGAGACAAGGTGCGGTATAGGACTGTTAGGAGCCCCAGTGACGCAGTGGTTAAAGCGCGCGGTTGCCAACCAAAGGGACTGCGATTTGAATCTACCAGCTGCTCTGCGGGAGAAAGACGCAGCAGTCTGCTTTGGTAAAGATTCACAGCCTTGGAAACCCTATGGGGCGGTCCTATAGAGTCGCTACGGGTTGGACTGGGTTGATAGGACTGGTGGAGAGGGAAAAAGGAGCTCAGATTCCAGTAGGTGCCTGCTGCCAGCTAGTTATCTCATTCTTCCCTCCTCACCACCCCTCCCCCACATCTCCCTGAAGCTGCGGGCTCCCAGCCTGAGTCAGTAATCTTTCTGCCCCAGCCAATTTATTTTCTAATCTTGCAGCTTTCCTATAAAAGGCTCTCCATGAGACTGATGATGACAGGCTGTGAGGCCACACAGATCAGCGGGGCTCCCCTGTTAATTACCACCAGGAGAGGGGAGGCACCCCATTCATGGAAAGAGAGGCAGAGGAGTCAAGTTGTATGGGAAAGAAAGCAATTCCAAACGCTGCAAAGAGCTGTCAAAACAGAGCACCCTAGGGGAACCTAGGCTCCAGGAAGGAGAGGAAGAAAGGGAAACTAAGTCAACAGAAGAGAGATGTCTCCTCATCATCCCCCAGGCTCTTCCTCACAAATATGTGGTGAGGATAAAGTACCATAGACGGAAAGTGCTTTGAAGAATAAAAACACTGTATAAATGCTTGGAAATGCAAGGATTATTAAATTACGTGGATTCCCATCCTTTGCCTGGTTTATATCCTGGGTCTTCCAATGGCACCCTAATAAAACTTCCCAAGCATTTGATCACCAAGACAGGAAATGAAATGAACCAGACTCAGTGAAGGGCCCTTGATGACAGAAGTATCAATCTGGAAGCGACCGCAGACCATCAGCAAGGTCAGGGGCAGCGAGAGCATCACTTCTTCCTCTGTCTGTATTCTTCTCCTCAATTAAATAACTTTAAAGTCATCATTTCTGGAGATTATTTTCTCTACCTTCTCTGGCTACCTTCCCATCCTTTTGCTCATTTTACGCTTCCTACTAAGTATCATTCCTCAGACTTCCCCAACAAGAGGTACGTGTCCCCACATGCGCACGCGCACACACGCACACACACTTGCCCCTACTGGGAGTGTACTTTTCCAAAGTAACCAAGCTCAGAGGGCTCCCCAGCAACATATTCGCTGGTGTAAATAAAGCAGCAGAGGCAAGATCACGAGAGGAAAACAAAGCTTAAAGTCCCACATCACCAAGATGACTGTTATGGAGAGGGTAGGGCTAAATGGTAGGAAAAAGAGACTTCATCTGAATTCAGTTCCTTCAACGAAAATGAGAAGGTGTAAGGTGATTTCTGAGATCAGTACTGTGGGGCTCTGTGGAGCTCTGGGTGATTAAGTGTGGTGAAATGGGGCCAAACCAGACGCCTTCCTCAAGGCAGGAGAGGAAGCCCAGGATGTGGAGTGAGAGGACAACAGGTTATTGACAATGCGATTTCAAGTCTCAACTCCTGTTGGGGAACAACAGTAATAACTGTATGTCAGTATGGCTGTTAAAGCACTTTTCACAAACCAGTGAAGTGCTAGACAAATGCTCATCATTATGGATCATCCCTTCCCCTAACTTCTGTAAGTTGGATGTAATACCATGTGAGAGAGCAATGGGGTGAGAACTTGGGTCTCCCTAAAGTGCCGGATGACTATGGTGAGGGGGCTAGACAGTCTGAAAAATTGTGAGAACCTTTAACCAAAAAAGAACCAGTCAATATATGAACACTAGATGATCCGAGTTATTGGAAAAATCCTAATTGGAGACTTTAGTAAATAATTACTTAAAGAGTACAGAGCCTAGCTGTACGCATTGTGGGAATATTTACAGACAAAGACGTACAAGAAAAGATAGTCCAGTGTCATTCAAAAATCAATAGGGTGCCTCAACCCCATTAGAACGGCAATGATCAAAAAAAAGAAGAAAGGAAGAAAAACAAGTGTTAGCTAGATTGTGGAGAAATTGGAACCCTCATCCACTGCTGGCAGGAACGCAAAATGGCGCAGCCACTAGGGAAAACCATTTGGTGGTTCCTCCAAAAGTTGAACACAGAATTACCATATGATCCAGCAATCCCAGTTCTAGGTATATACCCAGAAGGGAGGGCAGGAACACAAACAGAAACCTGTGCACCAATGTTCACTGCAGCACTTTTCATGATAAACAAAAGGGAAAAACAACCAAAATGTCCATCAACAGAGGAGTGGATAGACAAAACGTGGTACGTACGTATAATGGAGTGTTACGCAGCCGTAAAGATTCATGCAATTCTGACGCATGCCACAACATGGATGAACCTTGAAGTCAGTTGCAAAAGGAGAAATGCTGTATGATCTCACTTGCATGTAACAAGCAAACGTACAGAAACCAAAGGTTATTAATGGTTACCAGGGGTGGAAGGGAAGGGGGAGTTTTTGTCTGGTGGGCACTGAGTTTATGTTAATGATGTGGAATGTTTTGGATAAGGGTAATAATAATGGTGGCACAAAGATGAAAAATGCAATCGATGTCACTGAGTTGTAAATGTACAGTATTGTGCTGGCAGATATTTTGGTATGTATGTTTTCATTACAATAAAAAAAAAAAAAAGAGAGAGAAAGAAAAAAGAAATCAATAAAAGAAACAAAGAAAACCTGAATCAAGGAAGAGTCAGTCAGGGAAGACTTCACTAGTAGGTAAGTTTTCAACTAGTATTTGAAGGAGAGGCAAGACAAAAATTAATGACAAAGAGGTTAAGTAATTATGGCAAATTGAAATTTCCAAAAATGACTGCAATAATATTTCCTGTCCCTCATACTCTTCCAGAGCCCTGCCACTCCCCCACCAAGAAAACCAAAAAAAACCAAACCCAGTGCCGTTGATTCCGGCTCATAGTGACCCTATAGGACAGGGTAGAACTGCCCCATAGAGTTTCCAAGGAGCGCCTGGTGGATTCGAACTGCTGACCCTTTGGTTAGCAGCCGTAGCACTTAACCACTACGCCACCAGGGTTTCCCATTCCCCATCAAGAGGCTGAGTCTATATCTCCCCCACCCCTTGATCCCAGGCAGGCCTTTGTGGCTCTTTCAACTAAGAGTACAGCAGAAGTGACACCGTGACTTTTGAGACTAGCCAATAAAAGGCGAAACAGCTTCTGCAAACATTTTGGGATGTTTGCTCTCGGAGATTTGGCCACCTTATAAAAAGTTCTGCTACCTTGAGGCAACCATATGGCAAGATAATTTAGAGAGATCAGAGAGAGAGAGAGATGCCCAAGGAGCTGTGGCTGTTCCAGCTGTTTGAATCTTCCCAACAGAGGTGCCAGAGTGAAGAAGCTTTTGCCAACCCAGTCCCTACATGCAGTCCAGCAACTGCACGAGAGACCCCAATTGAGAATATCTGCTTAGCTGGACCCAATCGACCTCCAGAATCATAAGCAAAATAAATGACTGGTATTATGTTAAGTCACTGTTTGGGGTTGGTTTGTTACGTAGCAATGGATGACCTGAACAATAAACATCTGTGCGAAGGCTCAAAGGTCAGGACAGGTTAAGTCACACTGAGGGGATGGGGACCTGGCTTGACCAACTGGAAACTACAAGACACAAGGTAATAATAAGATATTAATAATAGCTGACAATCACTGAGCTTCTATGTTAGGCATTTTGCTAATTACATGCATTATTTTCTTTCATTTTTGCAAGAACTCTATGAAAGAAATACTACGTTTCTCATTGTTCAAAGGGAGAAACAGGCTTCAAGAGTTTAAGTAATGGGAAACCCAGGTCTATCCTGACACAAAAGTCATATTTCTAACAATCAGATTATACTGTGACACAGTAGTGAGTAGAACTTAAAGGAGTGACCAAGGTACTACAGAATAAATATTAGAGTCGGATGGATGTCGGAGATCAAATCTAACTTGTCCAACTTATAATGGATAAAACTGAGGCCTAGCCAGTAGAAACCTGAGGCCTAGGGATGTTAAACTTAAAATTGTACCCATTTGTCAACAACAAAAAGACAAATAACTCAATTTTTTAAAGGGGCTAAGGATGTGAACAGACATTTCTCCAAAGATATACAAGTGGTCAATAAGTACATGAGGCTTAGCATCATCAGCCATTACCAAAAGACCCGCTGCCATCAAGTAGATTCCGATGCATAGTGACCCTACGGGACAGAATAAAGTTGCCCCAAAGGGTTTCCAAGGAGTGGCTGGTGGATTTGAACTGCCAACCTTTTTGGTTAGCAGCTGAGCTCTTAAATACTGTGCCCCGTCATCAGCCATTAGGGAACTGCAAATCAAAACCACAATGAGGTTGCACTTCACCCCCCACTAAGATACCAAAAACCAAAACCAAACCCAGTGCCGTTGAGTTGATTCCGACTCCTAGCGACACTATAGGGTAGAGTAGAACTGCCTCACGGAGTTTCCAAGGAGTGCCTGGCGGATTCGAACTGCTGGCCCTTTGGTTAGCAGCTGTAGCGCTTAACCACTATGCCACCAGGGTTTCCCCACTAAGATAGCTATCATCACAAAGACAGACAATAACAAGTGCTGCTGAGGATATGGAGAAACTGGGCCCTCACAGACGGCTGGTGGAAATGTAAAACGATGCACCCACTTTGGACAAGAGTCTGGCAATTCCAACATTATCCAGCCATAAAAAGGAATGAAGTACTGATACATGTTATACGACATGGATGGGTTTTGAAAACACTGTGCTAAGTGAAAGAAGTGAGACACAAAAGGCCACATAGCGTATGATTCCCTTCACATATAATCGTCCAGAAGAGGCAAACCCATGGAGAGAAAGATTAGTGGTTGTAAGAGGCTACAGCAGGGGGCAATGGGGGCTGACTGTTAATGGCTATGGGGTTTCCTTTTGGGGTGATGAAAATATTCTGGAATTAATAGTGATGATGGTTCACAACTATGTGAATACACTAAAAACCACTGTATTATACACTCTAAAGGGGTAAATTTTAAGGTATGTGAATTATATCCCAATGAAGCTGTTATTTAAGGAATGTATCCATTCATTCAATACATCTTTACTGAGCATCCCTCCACTACACGGAGGCACTGTGCCAGGCACCACAGTGCACATAAGGCCCCTGCAAAGCTTAAAAACACCACAGGGCTTAGCGCAAGGGTGCTGAGTCACTTTTGAGATCCTATTCCCCCTCACTGAACTTACCGGCCCCAGAGCACCAAACTCTTTCCCTGTCATTAACTAACCAGAAGGCAAAGACAAAGCGGGGAGCTATCCTCTTCTTGGATAGTGAATGCAAACCTCAGGTTTTCGGGAAGCCGAGGACAAGGAGAATTTATCGAGAAGAGAAACAAAAACTCAGGAGACCTAACTTCTGACTTACCCATCTCTTATTCCTGGAGAATACCTTTCATTGCTGTCAAGCAAACCTGATGTGTGGCTCCCTCACAAGACTTAGGTACACATTTTTACCTTTAAGGCTTGCCAGGGGTATAGGAGAATGGAAACAGCACTAGGCTAGGCTCAGTAGGCTCAGGGTTTTTTTTGTTTGTTTTAAACCCCAGCTTCATTACCTACTAATTTATTAGGTAAGTCACTAAGCCTCCCTGAGCTTGTTTCCTCATCCATAAATGGAAATGAAAATACTTGCCCTGATTACCTCAAATCAGATAACAGACAAAAACCACTCTACCAAGTACATATTGTTATTCGCAGAAATACAAAGCAGTGTCATCGTTATTGCCCCTAGTTTTAAAACGTCTCTCCTCTCATCAATCGTCTCCTCTCCTACTTTAAAAACTGGCTTCTCCTCCTGGCCCCAATCTTTGCTTTTATCTCAGTCACATCGCCCCTTCTGCCTCTCCCCAATAGTTATAAATGCAGGTTTTACTAAATTCATTTATGCTCGGATTCATAACTAATAATAATAATGTGTCACATATTTACTTGCTGTCTTCCTCCAGTAGGGTGTAAACTCCAGTGTATCCTAGAATACTGCCTAACATTTAATATCCACTTAATAAATGTGTTGAATGAATAAAAAATTCCCACATCCCAAACCAACAAATGGGAAGTAAGGTCTTAACAAGGCAGAAGGCAAACAAATCCTTTGAGAATCCCATGTTGGATCTAGCTCAAGTGATCTCTCTCCCTACGTCTTACCTAGTCCTTTCTCAACCTGCCAGACCTCAAGTTCAGGACTATGGAACATGAGCTAAAAGCAGGAATATATATAGCTACTAGCCCAAGGCTAGGACTACCTGAGAGAACTAAGATTCCTTCTGGGTTTCTGATTGTTATAATTAAATGATCCTAAGGTCTGAAGTGCTGTTTAGGACTCTGGCACAGGAATTGCCAGGCCTTGCCCTGCTTCTACCACTATCCCCTGACCAACACCTACAGCTCAGGCTCCTGGAACCTCTGGTCTGGACAATCTAGAGGGTCTTCAAGAAATTATGAAAAATGACCCACAGATTCATCAGGTAAAAAGAAAGTTACAAAAGGCAAGACAAGGGGGAGAAACTAAAGGTCTGGGGACTCCTGGAAGCCCCAGTTGTGTGGCCTCTAAACCCAATTTCAAGGCCAGTGGCAGAGGCCCCAGCACAGCAAGGGATCCCCGGCCCTATCCCTTGAGCAGAGAAGCCATGCGTAGTGGTGTGGGCTGGGGCAAGGGTCAAATGACCAATCTGTGGAACCATATTCGAGAGATGCAGGAACCACATTTTAAGAGCTCTACCAACATTCTGAGGACATGGGTGGTCCAGTGGTAGAATCCTCCCCTTTCATAAAGAGAACAGGTTCAATTTCCAGCCAACATACCCCAAATGCAGCCACCACCCATCTGTCAGTGGTAGCTTGTGTGTTGCTATGATGCCGAACAGTTTCAGCGGAGCTTCCCAACTGAAGACAAACTAGGAAGAAAGGCCTGGCAATCTACCTTCAGAAATCAGCCCATGAAGATTCTATGGATCACAAAGGTCCAATCCACAACCCATCACGGGGATGGCACATGACCAGGCAGCATTTCGTTCTGTTGTGCACGGGGTTGTCCCGAGTTGGAAGCCGACCTGAGGCAGCTAACTACACCATTCTAAGAGGAATTACTCACATTCCAAGGATCTTTCCCACTGAAAAATTCAGAATCTGGCAGCAGCTTGGGGAACCATGTTAGGGAATGTATTACTTCACTTAATCCAACACTGAATTATTGAAATTACGTATATTTGATTTTGACATTTACTTTCTGTAAGATTTCTGCTTTTCTAATTTTGGCTTTAGTTTACACTGAAATTATAAAAATCTTCAGAAGGGAAAGATCAGTCCAAATGACTGATGGACCACAACTACCACAGCCTCCACCTGGTGAGGCCAGCACTACTAGATGGTACCAGGCTACCACCACCAACTGCTCTGCCAGAGATCACAATAGAGGGTCCCAGCCAGAGCTGGAGAAAAATGTAGGACAAAAATCTAACTCAGAAAAAAAGACCAGGCTTACTGGCCTGAATGAGACTTGAGAAACCCCGAGAATATGGCCCCCAGATACCCTTTTATCTCAGTAATGAAGTCACTCCTGAGGTTCACCCTTCAGCCAAAGATCAGATGGGCCCATAAAACAAAATGAGACTAAAGGGGCACACCAGCCCAGGGGCAAGGACTAGAAGGCAGGAGGGGACAGGAAAGCTGGTAATAGGGAACTGAAGGTTGAGAAGGAGAGTGTGTTGACATGTTATGGGGTTGGTAACCAATGTCACAAAACAGTATGTGTACTAATTGTTTAATGAGAAGCTACTTTGTCCTGTAAACCTTCATCTAATGTACAATAATAATTTTTTAAAAAATTACAAAAATCTTGACCCTACAAACCTATCACCCTTAGAGATCTCTAGTAGCTAGGATTGATTTGCGCCTGTGCCAGAGACAGAACCAGGTTCAAACCCCTGCTGAAAATTTGCATTTCCACCCTAGATATACTGAGTCAGAACCTACATTTTAATAAGATCCCTGGTGATTCTTATGTATAACTTCCTAGGACCGTGTTAGAAACGCACATTCTCAGCAGGGGTTCAAACCAGATGGTTCTTGAAGCCCTGGACAGAGCTTAGAACTTAGCTAAATAAGGCTTCACAGGTCAGAGCCCAGAAATTCTGCTTTAGTTAAGTCACCTGGTTCAAATAAATTCATTTAACCAATATGTATGGAATATCTACTGTTTGCCAGGCACTAGGCTAGGTGTGAAGATTACGGAGATAAGAAAGTAATCTGTCCTTGCCCACGAGGCTTTCATAACCTACTGAAAATGCGTGATTACTGATACAAAAGCTAAGAGCAGAAGAACTGTCAAGAACACAGCAGTGGCTCTCAAAGTAGGGAACCCTAGTGTCAGCATCAACTGGGAAATTGTTAAAAATGCCGATTCTTACCCCCCAACCCAAACTTACTGAGTCAGAAGTTCTGGGGGTGGGCCCAGCAATTTGTTTTAACAAACGCTCCAGGTGATTCTGATGTATGCCAAAAATTAAGAACCTCTGACTTAAGGCAACCTATTACTACTTGAAAAAATAAACTCAGGAACCAGGAGCAATATTTTATTTCCTATTCTTTCAGGCCAAACTTCATAAAAGAATTGACTAGTCTATCATCAGTCTTCACCTCTTTTCTCTTAAACCTGCTGCAAATTGGCTCCTGCCTGCACACTCCAAGAAATCACTCACCAAAGCCATGAATATCCTCCTAGTTTCTATATCCACTTTTCTTTGTCCTTTTCATGCTTGACCTCTTGGGAGCATTTGACACTGTTGACCACGCCCTCCCTTCATTTCTGAGATTCCACACTGCCCTGGTTTCCTTCTGTTTCTCTGCCGCTCCCTCCCAGTTTCTGAGTCCTCTGCCTCACACCTTTAAATGTAGTGCCCCTCAGGGTTCTGTCCAAGGCCCCTTCTCACTCTGCAACCTGTTTCTGGACAATCTCGTGCTTTGACCACTCTGTCTAGATGCTGACGACACGCAACCATAATTCCCTATGCCAGAACACCCTCCTGATCCCGGATCTATGTATCCAACTGCCTGCTGAACATCTTCCCTGGGATGTCCCACAGGCACTTCAAACTCAACAATGTCCAAGATGGAAACTATCCATCTCCTTCCCTCAATCACGCTTTTCCTCTGTTGTTATTGTTAGCTGCCAATGAGTCAATCACGACTCATGGTAACCCCATGTGTGCAGAGTAGAACTGCTCTGTATGGTTTTCTAGGCTGTGACCTTTCAGAAGTAGATCGCCAGGCCTGTTTTCTGAGGTGCCTCTGGGTGGGTTTGAACCACCAACCTTTAGGCTAACAGTCAAGTGCCTAACCATTTCTGCCACCCAGGGAGTCCTCAATTTCTTCTACGGTTCCCTTTTTCATTGAGTAGTACCATCCAGTCGCCCAAGACAAGAATAGGGGCATCATCCTTGCCCCACAATCTCTTGTACCACACCGCTATAATCAACTCGATTTCTAATCCTTCCTTTTTCTCTATCCTCCATTCTACTTCCCTAGTAGATGCCTCTCTCGCCTCTTGCCCATATTACTGCAGTGGTCTCCTAACCCATTTTCCCTCTCTCTACTCTTTCACTCTTTCAATTCAATGTTCACACTGCAGCCAGGGTGACCTTGTTTTTATAAAGGCATATTTTATGTCACTCTCTACTTAAAATCTTGCAATGGTTCCCCATTGCCTCTAGAATAAAGTCTAAAACCCCTAACATGGATTAGATGGTCCTTGACTCCTGTCTATCCTCCAGTTTCATTTAATCCCCTATTGCTCTATGGTCTCAGTATACATCATAGCTGCTTTCAATTCCCACAACACCATGTTCTTTCTTGCCTCATGGCTTCTGCTCTTGCTGCTCCCTCTACCTGGACTTTCCCCCTCTCCAGTCGGACTTTCATTTTCAGGCCTCAATATAAAAGTCCCTTCCTCCAGGAAACCTTCCTTAGGTGTCCCTCCTAGGTGCTTCAACTGGTATCAGAGGAGGAAGCTCAGAGTGCTATCATACGAATCTGCTTACTTTTCCCCTTTCCTACTTTTCCCCTTCCCTCACGACAAAAACCTAAGCTCCCTGAGGGCAGGGTATGCGATTTATTCACACTGAATCCCCAGTGTCCAGCATCATGCCAGGTGAAGATTTGTTAAATGGACCAATCTTCTTATTTGAGGGACAGCATGAATTTTCCTAACCCTGAGACTCTGTTCCTGTGAAGACACTGAAACCCTAGTGGTTTTTTGCCCCTGTGCCTAGGGCTCTGAAGAGAAGAGGGTCTGCAGCTCTAGCCTCATACAAGGTCCCATTCACAAAGCTATTTACTCCACTCTCTCCAGCCACCTCCCCCCAGAACAACGCTTGCTTTTCTCTACAGCAGCAGCAGTCTCTTGGAGGGAAGCTTCTGAGGGCCCTGCTCTGGGAGATGAATGGGGCCAGCCTGGGGCAGACAGGACAATAGCAGTGTGGGCCCTGTGCCTGTCAGACCCCTGTAGGGAAAGGCAGCCGGAAGCCATGCCGCCAGTGGGGAATCCCCAGAACTCTGGGAAGCTGAAAGCAAGCAGCCCCAACAAGGCTGCTCTGTCCTTGGAAGAAATACCAAGTACCCAGGATCTAGCACCCAATAAGAACAAGGGGGGATCTTGGTCTCAGTTCCTGGCAGCAGTATTTACAGCTGCCTTCTTGAAATCCACAGCTAAGCATGGAGTGACTCAGAAATGTCAAGTATGAGCTACGGTTCAAGTCAAGAAGAGGCAGGCACGGAGTATACCTTGTATATAGAGAACTAATCCAGGTGCTAGAAGACAAGGACAAAAATGAGGAGACACTGCTCCTGAATCCAGAGCAACAGGATAAGATACAACGACCAACATAAAACATGCAAAGAATGGAATAGCACCAACAGTTATCTAGAAGTCTATCACGTGCTAGGCATTCTGCTACAACTTTTACATAAATTATTTTACACAAGCAAAATAAAACATAAGAGTCCAACTGCTGTATGTATGCACAAAAGAAATGTTGAATAAAAAAATATATGTGGGGTTTCGTGGTATTAACCAAAAAAAATGTCCTTGAATGATATAAGACTAATGGAGTTGGGGGGAGAAAAAGATCACTCATGTGAAGGTATGGAAAACAGCTAAAGCAGGGTGCTAGGGTACATTAATAAGACATACAATTGGTGAGCTGGAATATTCAGGTTAGAAAGGAAAGACTCTACAGGTTTCTAGCAAAGAAGGATGAGATCGTAAGCACCTGATTTTTAACTATGGTCCTGCGTTTGTTCAAAATGTTCCCCTATGCATGCCTGCCAGTCTTGAGAATCAGCATAGGCCTAAGGGTAACCCAAGTACAGGTCTTCCAGCAGCAGCTGAGGAGAGTTCAGGCCCATCTGGGGTCCTTGCCAAACCAAATGCCTTCACAACATCCACCATATGTTTGGCACTATAGAGTTTACAATGTGCTCTTCCACAAATCGTCCTGCTCACACAGCTAGTTAGTGGCTGAGCTGTAGCTCAAGCAGATCTTCTCGCTGGAAGTCCTACATCCTCTCTATTATGCTACTAGGATGGTTTTTGCACAGATGTCCCTCTAGCCCTGGACTTTGGCTTGCTATGTGGGAATGGGGTATTCATCAAATGTATGCTAGCTTCCTCAAATCATGGTCCAATTTCCTGCAGGATCTCCCAGAGCTGACTCCCCTCATACCCTTTAAAAAGCTGCACTGAAGAACTCTGAAACCATGTGATAGAAAGGATCTAACGGAAGGATCTTAGCAAGATAAATATCATTCAATATGCTGTATTCAGTGAATTGCTGGTTATCAATGGGAGATTCAGTGACTTTTAATGATGGTCCTATTCTATCAATAGCACTGTCCTTTTCCTAGCCAACCGCTCTCAAAAACATGGGAGTCAAATTTGATTTGACCCTAACATACCTTGTTGATTAAAAAAAAAAAAACAAAAAACACTGCCATCGAGTTGATTCCAACTCATAGCGACCCTAAACGGACACAGCAGAACTGCCCCATACTGTTTCCAAGGAGTGTCTGGTGGATTCAAACTGCTGACCTTTTGGTTAGCAGCCGTAGCTCTTAACCATGATGCAACCAGGGTTACCTTGTTGATACTCCTTCCAAAATGCCTTCCAAACCCTGACCACCTTCTTCATTCCCACCACAACCATCTTGATTCAGTAACTCATTATTTTTTCCCAGGACTGCTGTAAAAACTCCTAGCTGGCCCACCTGACTTCAAGTGCTCTTCCAATCAGAATTCTCTCTTAACCACTACTTTTATCATCATATAATATATATACCTTCACTGGCTCCCTTTTTCCTCCTACGAGTCTGAATACCTCTATCCCCCACCCTACTCACCTCGTCAACCTAATTTTGCTCTCCTCTACAAAGACCTATGATCTTACCACCCAAGATCATAGCTTGATTGGTTCCACCCCAGAACCTTTGGTTATGTTGTCCCCTTGTCTGAAATGGCCTCTTCTCTTTCTTCCATCTAAATAAATTCTAACTGCTCCCTTCCCTGGCTATTCTTATTAGCACGGACTTTCCTCTCTTCTTTAAATGTACATTTTTGGTGTATACCAAGATTCAGCAATTACGTACTACCTTAATACTGTTTTGTGTTGTTTCATAATAGCATTTCCTAAGTAGAATGTAACCTCCACATACTTACATATTATCTCCCAGAGCACCGAGAACTGAGCTACGCATGGACCATATGATAAATATTTGCTGTCCAACCAATGGATTGCAAGTGCCACAGTACCAAAGATCATATGTCATCGCTTGGAAGGTTGCTAGATTGGTTCCTTCTGTTGATTTGAGGTCAGGTCAGAGCAAGCGGCTATGGATCCTATCATACCCGTTTAGGAGCTGCTCCCAGACACTGGAGAGAAAGAAGTGAGGGCCGGAATTCAAGACCCCGAAATCTCCTTAACTTTTCAAAGCCCCTTTCTCAACACATTCATATCTTAGTTTGCTATCCTTTAGAATGGGGAGGAAAACTTCAAAGAAGTCAATATAGATGACAGAAGGATACTAGTGATGATAGGGCCTACATTGAAATCAGAATTAAAAGACAATAAAGCTAGCAAAGGTCAGTCTGAATTCCAAAGGAATTTATAACGTTGAACTCATGGAACCACCTTCCCCAAGAGATCACAGAAGATGGAAGCAGCCCTATCTGTCTTTATGAGCTCAAGAGATACCTATTTGGAGTCAAGAGGAAAGGGCAAGGTGATGCCTTAAGATCCTACCAGACTTCTGTGATTTTTCCCTCAAGTCTGTCCAACTGTTTCAGTACCACACATCTGGGTGTTTTTCCAGCCCTTGAAAACACCTTCCAAATTCTACTCCAATTCTATTCAGGGCCACAGATTTCCCAAGTTTCCACACTGCTATGCTTCTACATTCTTTTCCCATTTCACAAGGGAACTCTGTTCCCTGATCTTTTCAAACTGTCACTGATTTCCAGGAAGGTCAGATTGTGATTCCTGAAACAGTCCTGGCTCACGGAAAGAAAGGACACAAGGCATCATGTTTCACAGGCTCAACGAATGGAACAGCTAGAAGGAATCAAACCTTAGAGGTTGGCTAGCCTAAACTGTTCACTTTGCCAGATAAGAAAACTGAGGTCCAGAGCAGCTATCTTTTCAAGTTTATCCACCTTGCTGGTAGCAAAGCCAGCCCCAGCACCTAGTTCTACTTATAGTCAAGGTACTTGTTAGACACAGTCCCTGCCCTCCAGTTTAGAACAGACAAAAAAATATGATAAATTAAAGAAAATGTGCGTTCATCAAAGTCTTCTCCAAAGACCTGGTGTTCTTCCCTCAGGACTCCAAACCTCATTTCACAAGAGATCTGAGATTACTTTTAATAAGATAGTGATTTTTTTTTTTTTTCTTTTGAGACCAGAATTAGGAACATCTACTGCTGGAAACCCTGGTGGGATAGTGGTTAAGTGCTACAGCTTCTAACCAAAATGTTGGCAGTTCGAATCTACCAGGTGCTCCTTGGAAACTGCTGGGACAGTACTACTCTGTCCTACAGGGTTGCTATGAGTCGGAATCGACTTGAGGGCAGTGGGTTTGGGTTTTTTTTTTGGTTTAGTACTGCTTACTCTCATTGAGTGATGGAGTGACCTTGGATGCCACTAAGAGGTCTATGCTTGGGTCTTTTTTCCAATACATAGAGTGAGAAAAGAAGAAAGAATGCAGTGCATGGTGGAGAGGGGCTTCCAAACCACATGATAAGTTTTAGAATTAAGCTTTAAAAATAATAAACAAAATGGATTTTTTTTAAGGCAATGCCACTATGAAGGAGTGAAGCTGATTCAGACAAAAACAGATTAAAATAATACCTCTCTTATTTTTAACAGAACTTCACTGTTAACAAAGCCCTTTCACCCACAACAGAATCCCAGACCTTTAAAGCTGTAAGGGACACGATCCAAAGGTTTCCAGATTCTATTCCATGGAGGTTATGAGCTTCCAGAACTCCGTTTTATATTAATTTGGAGATTAGTGACATGCACCTTTACAAAATCTTTTTTATATTTGATGAACTCATATTGTCATTTAATTTTTCATATTTTTTGACTATTCTCCTAAAGTGGAGGGGAGGGACTCTGTCCAACAAGTACCCTGACTATAAGAAAAGCTAAGCAAATTTGCTCTTTTAGAAATGTTTTTGAGCACCTGAAGTTAAGCTTAGCCAGCTCTTGGTCATAATAGTGATTAATCACCAAATGTTTCATCTGCAAATCCACTGCCATCTCTCATCTCACATCCCTAAACAGGAACAAGGGTGCATTTTGGAGAAGACTTGGAATTTTGGGGAACTTACCATTTGTAGCTCTGGATCCCTGCCAGGGCTTCAAACCAGTTCTTCCCAGTTCATTTATGGCCAAAGAAGTGACACCGGCACAGACCCAGATTTTTTAAAATTTGGGTGAACCGGAACCATAACCGGAACAGGAAAAATGATGGGTCAAACCCCTCCTAGAAACTTAATCTCCCTGTTAGAAAACTAAGGGCAGCGGAGGCGTTGCAGAACCACCAAATTTCTTGTGCGTCGGATTTTGCGCAGTTGGAAACAGCAGTGCCCCGCTCAGAAATGGCAGCCAACCTTACCACTTTGAATGTGTGTCGCTCTCCTCAATCCTGGCAATAACCCAGTCTCATGCATCAGGCTCCAGAAAGGGCTCACTACGCTTCTTAGGAGTTCCCCATTACAGGGCTTAAACCTGTAATCCTCCCCATTTGGGTTATGGTTCTGCATCACCCAAATTTTAAAAATTCGGGTCTGTTCTGGTTTCGCTTCATCAGCTATGACTGAACTTATTAGAACTGGTTTAAAGCCCTAATCCCTGCCATCTTTCCGGGCAGTCAACCTCCAAAACTAAGTAGTAGCTCAGCTAAATGTGCAGGGATTTCTTGGTTCCAGGGCTGAATAAAGAACTGAAGTCAAGGTAGGAAGTGATCTACAACTACTCATCATCTACTCTTCCCTCCTGGTTTCTCAGATAAGCCCAGTCTCCTCAGTCTCAACCACCAACATCTCTTCTCTATAAACCTTTCCCTTAGCCTGAAGGCTTTTCCCTAAGACAGGCCTACCTACCATCCCGCTCCCTCCTGCCGCACACACCTGATGCTAGATTTCTACCTCTTCTAGAAAGAAAGGCTATAGGCTAGGGAAAGGCTACATTCAGGGAACAGTTTCTGGGTCTGGATCTATTTTGAATTAGGAAATTCACATGCTTCTAAGACAAGGGATGGCCAGGGATCACAAAGTAAATCCTTTCTATCCCTGTCATTGAAAGACATGTAAGTGAGCCAAGGCAGCTGAGAGAGAAATCTCTCTCATTCATCAAAATTCCTAGGAAAGAGATTCCATAACCTTCCTCTTCTCAATATTCTTCTAGTATCATCACCCAACCCTGACCACTGGAAAAGTAGACCTTCTAACCTCATGCACTCCTGCAACGATAAAGCCTGTTTACTCTCGTTGAATTCTTAAAAATGTTTATGGAAAGATCTTTCAGCCACCCTTAATTTGTTTTGGGCTACTTAGCTCAGGAAGTAGTGCATGAAGCTAAATTACGTACATGAATTCACCATTTAAACTTTATCCAGAGTTTTACAGTTTAGAAAACAAGGTGAAATATATTACCTTATATGATTTGCTCCTTTCAACAGCCCCGAGAGGTAGGACAAATAGTATCATCTTCAAATGACACACGACGGGAAAATGTGAAGTGGGAACTACTTCATATAAATCAGTGACTGCTTCACAGATGAGGAAACCAGAGGAGCTATGTGATTCGCCCAAGGTCACAGGGTTAAGGGGTAAAGCTAGGGCACAAAGCAAGAATAAGAAATCTAGTTCTTCTGTAGGGCACTGTCTTGTTTGGGCCTCACGTGAGCTAATAAACTTTCACGGAGAAAAGCTGTTTCATGGATGCAAACTCCTAACGCATCTGGCTGTCTCAAAAGCATTTGCCGTGGGAAGTAGGCACATGGATATAGATGGCTTAGCAAAAGTCATTACCATTGCTGTAAAGATAATTCAGCAACATTATTATCTCTGTTTGCAATATCACACATTTTTAGAAACCCTTGAAAGGAATAGGTATTAACAGGCAATGAACTGTCCGTGGACAGAAACTGAAAGGAGCATGAACACCTATACTTTAGCTCATTTTTCGTAACATCTGATTAACAATAAAAGACAAAAATTAGTCACAAATACATGCTTTCTATGAACCCAACGAGGGGATAAAAAGCTCTCCTTTACTTTAAGCTGTAATGCCTTTCCAAATACATGATCCTCCATCATGCTGCTTATCTCCTAGAAAATGCACGTCACCCAGGAAGTCTTCTCTAATGACCTTATTTAACAACATCTGAAAGTAATGCATGATCGTTCAAACAACCTGAAGTGGAAGAATTTATACTTGCTGGTGGTGCAGTGGAAACCCTGGTGGCATAGTGGTTAAGAGCTATGGCCGCTGACCAAAAGGTCGGCAGTTCAAATCCACCAGGTGCTCCTCGGAAACTCTACGGGGTAGTCCTACTCTGTCCTGTTGGCTTGCTATGAGTCGGAATCCACTTGACGACAGTGGGTTTGGTTTTTTTTGTTGGTGGTGCCGCAGTTAAGAGATAGCTGCTAACTAAAAGGTCGGCAGTTCAAATCCACCAGCTGCTCCTTGGAAACGCTACCGGGCAGCTCTACTCTGTCCTATAGGGTCACTATGAGTCAAAATCAATTCGACAGGAATGGGTTGGTTTTGGCATGTTTATTCATTCTAACATTCATCTGTCAAATATTTATTGAGCACTTACCACTTGGAAGGCACTGAGCAAGACACATAGGATATAACACAAACAAACCGAACACAGTCCCTGCCTTCACAGAGCTTACAGTCTAGTGTTGCTTTTTATGTGGTCTTGTGTGGTCTCATGTGCCCTAGCTTCGCTACTTAAGATTGCACACTCTTTGTGATCAAGAGCTGTATAATTTCCTAAAATTCTCTTACAGCACCCAACACTAGGCTCAACAAACTGACAAACTAAAAGAGTCCCTGACTCCCTAATCTGCAACATTTCCTCCCACTCAACCCCTCCAGTATGGTCTAAGACTGTGAATTATTTAAAACCTATAAGGTCTTGAACCCGTGATGTAAAAAGGTGCCTTAGAATGAGCCTACAACTAACAGGCAAGATCCAGTGCAGTTGGAGATACTTAGGAGACCTGGACCCCGGAATAGGCCCTCTTAATGGGAAATAGAATGAGTAGGGATGGAGGTGAGGAATGCGCTCACTCTGTAAAGCTGTATCATCCCAAAGGAGAAAATGGTGCTTGAAATGGTATGAGCCCAATACTATTAAACAGAAATGCAGGAGAATACTTTGATGGCTGTATAGAATCTTCCCCTACTGTCAAAGAGAAAACATAAAACGGTATCCACACATTCCATTAAAAAAAAAAAAAAATTGCCACCAAGTCGTTTCCAACTCATAGTGACCCTCTAAGACAAAGGAGAACTGCCCCATAGAGTTTCCAAGGAGCAGCTGGTAGATTCAAACTGCCGACCTTTTGGCTGACCTCTTAACACACTGCGCCACCAGGGTGCCTTCCATTCCATTCCATGAAAAAAAAAAAAAAAAAAAACCATAGGGCCAGCATTATTTGCCTCATCAGCCATGGCCTCAGAATCATAAGACCTGCGCTTGAGCCCAGATTCTCCCACTAGTCAGGCAAGATGGCACTGGGATAGAAGCTTCCAGGACACATCCAAACACCTTGAGGGACTGAGTTACTGGAGTTGAGGGCTGGGGACCATAGTCTCGGGGACATCTAGGTCAACTGGCATAACACAGTTCATAAAGATAACGTTCTATATCCAACTTTGGTGAGTAGCATCTGGGGTCTTAAAAGCTTGTGAGGAGCCATCTAAGATACACCTCTTGGTCCCATCCTGTCCAGAGCAAAGGAAAATGAAAAAAATCAAAGACACAGGAAAAGATTAGTCCAAAGGACTAATGGACCACTCAAACCACAGCCTCCACCAACCTGAGCCCAGAACTAGATGGTGCCCGGCTACTACCACCAACCACCCTCATGGGGATCACAACAGAGGGTCCCGGACAGAGTAGGAAAAAAATGTGGAATGAAATTCAAATTCATCAAAAAGCCCAGACTTACTGGTCTGACAGAGACTGGAGAAACCCCCGACACTACAGCCCCCAGACACCCTGCTAACTCAGAACTGAAGCCACTCCTCAAGTCCACCTTTCAGCCAAAGATTAGACCAGCCTATAAAACAAACAGTAACACACTAAGGAATGTGCTTCTTAGTTCAATCAAGTATACAAGACCAAACGGGCAACACTTGCTCAAAAGCAGGAACAGACGGGAAAACTGGACGAATGGACATGGGGGACCTGGGTTGGAAAAGGGGAAAGTATTGACATGTTGTGGGGATTGCAGTCAATGTCACAAAACAAGTCGTGTATAAATTCTTGAATGAGAAACTAATTTGCACTGTAAACTTTCATCTAAAGTGCAATAAAATATAATTAAAAAAAAAGATGGCACCGGAAAAGTCATGTGTCCTGTCCAAGCCTCAACTTCCCCTTCTGTAAAATGGGCATAATAATCTCTGATTGTCTACCTCAAAGAAACATTGTTTAAGGATCAAATGAGACACTTTCTGCAGTATTTAGGAAACCAAGCTATACAATCCTGAAAGACTGTGAGGGTATACAAACTCCCTGTGGAGCTTCTCACACCAATCCTGGACCCCTCACTGCCTCCTTCTTCTTACACCCCCACCCCCAACCAACACCTGGGTTTCCACCTTCTCACATCCTTGAATTCACAGAAATAGTTCACCATCCAAATCTCAAAAGACAAGTGCACTAACTCCCAATCTCCATGAGGATGTATGTAAAAGAGAAGAAGGGCAACGATATAAACCTTTTCACCTCCTGCCTCGACATGCCTCGGTTCTCCCTTTACATGGCCAAACTGCAGAGAGGCCAACAAAAAAAAGGGGAGCGGGAGTGGTTTCAACCAGCCACATATACATGATGCCCTTTGTGGTTCGCCTGCCTTCTCCTCTTCACTGCCAAGTCAGGTCCCCATCTGGGGACTGCTGAACTAATCTAAATGGGACTCCGAGGCAATACAGAGATTAGTGTTTGGGAGAAAGAGATTATATGCATTTTAGGCCACATTCCACAGCTGAAAGGAAATTATTATTAGCATGGATAACGAAAGGTTAACTAGACTTGGAGAGAGCAATCACTCCCTTGCAAATGTTCTTCACTATCTCTCTGACAAGTATTTTTTCCAGGCCCAGTCCTTTCATTTGCTTGTTTAGTCCTCACAACCACTCACCTATCCACCAGGGTGTGTGCAGCACCCACAAAACAATCTCCCCTTCAAGGTTTTCAAGGAGGGAGGATTGAGGAGAGGGAGGCAGACACCTTACAAAGTTGAACTAACCCTTTGGAGGGAAGAATTACAACCACACAGTAAATGTTACCAGTGATAGGGGAGGCTGATCAGACTCTTGGGGGGGCGGGGCGGAGAAGAGGAGGGTTATCACATGCTCAGATGCCAAAGGACTAGTGCCTCTCTGCCCATCAGGCCTAAGAGCCCAAAAACAACTCCTTCCGGCTCTAGGCAGGGGAAGGCCCATTTTGCAGAGTCAAGCTTATTAAGATCCACTTGGAAAATTAAGCCTAGAGCATCAGTGGGTTGGCAAGTCTCAATTTAAACCCTAAGCTTGGAGAGGAAGAAATCTTAATATGACCTATGTGATTTGGGGCCATATCAGCCACTTACAACAATCCAGGCCTATATGGGTGCAAACACTGTTCCTGTTTCCTCATTCAGGCCCAAAACATCCTCCTCATTCTGGAAATGAGATTCACCTCGTCGTCCAGTCTCACCATTCCATAACAACCAGTCTGGTGGAAGCTTTCAGGTGAAGCCACCTCCAACCTGAGGTCACCTCCAAGCCACGCCCCCTCATCACCCTTTTCTTCCCCGGCAGCTCCAAACCCTAAAACCAAAACCAAACCCAAACCCGTTGCCATCCAATGGATTAGGACTCATACAGACCCTATAGGGCAGAGGAGAACTGCCCCACAGTTTCCAAGGAGCGCCTGATGGATTCAAACTGCTGACCTTCTGGTTAGCAGCTGTAGCACTTAACCACTACACCACTAGGGTTTCCCCAAAACCTACAGCCAGTCCCAACCCATTTCTGGGGCTTACAAGACTGGGCTTGGGCTTGCCTCCCACCCTCTAGACTGGAAAGTTAGGGACCCAAATTCAGCCTCCAGCCTAGCAAAAGTCAAAGGTGCTGGGAGCCTATGTCCCTCTTTCCCCTCACCTGGCTTCACTATCTATGGCTCACATTTCAAAGAAAGAAAACATTGAATCATGTTTTAAACACGGACAGGCACAGAGGGGACACACCTATGCTCAGACAGTCCTCAGAGGCCACCCCACCAATTCCCCCCAGATCTTGGAGACAGCTCATCCAGGCCCTTCTTCGCAACCTTTTATCAAAATGCAAAACACTCTCCCCACCCCCAGTCTTTAGGAAGTGAAAAGCCAAATTACCAACAAACCTACCTGTCTATACTCTGGGGTAACCTTACACTCATGGTTTCTCGGTGTCTCCACGGTTCCAGAATCCTGTAGCTTTGATGTCTTGATCAGGATTGAATCACTTGCAATTTTTAAGAAAGGTGAGAGGAGAGCCTCCCAACTCGAAGACTGAATCTTTTTTCCTCCAACTCTCAGGACCCTGGTAACTGAAGCTCCATCCTACTTCTATCAGTTAACATGGTCTCCTTTCTTAGCCCCCTTTCCCCTCCCCCTCAAAAAAAAAAAGAGGAAAAACTATGACCTTTTTAGAAACCAAAAACCAATCACAAATCTCTTCAAGGATAGAGCTTTGGGCTAAAAATTGAATCACAGAAAGAATGTGCCTTCAAAATATCAGTCTTAACTGCAAAATGCAGATAAAAAGCATCCTTTTAATCCAGTTTTCCCAGCTGTCCTCCTGTTGGCAAGAGAGCCAAAGGGGGGGAAAAAAATCTCTGGTCTCCAATGCTTAAAACGACAACAGATACATTTAGGGGGAGGGAGGGATGAATAAATCCGAATTGGCACTTGGAAAAAAATCTTCCAGCTGATCTGCACAGTAAAAAAATAAATAAAACCATACAATAGTATGTACACCACAGCACTCCTTCCAAGTCCGGTGCAACCGTAGGGACCAAAATTATGGACTAAAAAAAAAAAGAAAAAAAACCTTTTACCTTAAAGGTTTTGAATATTCTTAAATGAGCCAATCGCACCAAAAAAAAAAAAAAAAAAAATCAAAGAACACCTGAAATGCAATGCTTTTTACCTTTAAAATGGAAGCAATAACCACAAAACAGAGGATCTCTGAAAATATTCTCCTTTCCTTTTTCCTTTAAACTTGCAGGTTTCTCCACCTACCCCAGCCTGATTCTCAGACCCAGCCTAGGTTCGGCCTTTTTCTGAAAGACAATTTCCTGAGTTAGTTCTGCTGTTTCGCTCCTCCACATCCAGGCTCCGAAAATTTCTCCATGAAACGGAGATTTCTCTTTCCTCCGTTCCCCCTTCTCTCCCTCGCGCCCAGCCACAAAAACTGCGCCCTTATTATTATTATCAGTTTAGATTATTATTGTGGATTTGAGTTCGCGGTGGGTTTTTCCTCCACACGAGCCGCCTGGAAAATCCGATCGCCTCGCTTCCCTCGGCCTCTCTTTTTCCTCCCTTTCCGCCCCTTTCCTAACCTCGCAGGCAGGAGCCCACCGTGCCTCGCGCAGGACGCCGGCCGGGCCTCCGGCTCCCGGCCCCGCTCGCCCGCTCGCCCCACGCCCGACCGCCGGCTCCGGCCTTCGCGGCCGCTCGGGACTCCGAACTCGGGCGCAGACAGGGAAGGCGGCGGCGGCGGCAGGCCGGCACGGGCGGGCGGGCGGGCGTCCGGCTCCCGGCGTCGCGGCCGCACTCGCCTCCTTCCGGGCCCCTTCCCCCTCGGCTCGCCGCTCGCTCGGGCGCAGGCCCGGCCGGCCGCCCCCTCCCCGCGCTCGGCTCCCTCCTCCTTCCCTGCGAGCCTTTCTCCTTCCCTCGCTCCTGCGGGGGGCGGGGCCGCACGCTCCTCCTCCTCCTCCGCCCGGCGCCGCGGGCCCGCCCGCTCGCTGGCCGGCCTTGCCCCTCACGCCGCGGCCGGGGCGGGAAGCCGACCGCACTTCCCTCCGTCCCGTGCTGCGGCCGCGGCTACTGCCGGCCCCTCTCCGGGCTTCCCTGCGCGCCCTTCCCCCCGGCGACCCTCGGCGCTGCTTCCCGGCCGCTCCCCTCCGCGGCCCGGCAGTCGCCGGCCCTGCCCCTCAGCGCGGCCTAGCTGGTCCCAGGTTCAGCCCGATCCCCGGCGTTGCCCGGCCCGGCCTGCGGGCGACCCCCGGCCCGACCCCGCGTGGTACCGCGCGCCCTCGGCCGCCGCCCCTCCCGCCCTTTGCTCGCAGCTTTCCGCCCTTACTGCCCTGCCCTCAAGACCCCGACCTTTGTTTCTAACCCCCGCGCCACCCGGCCACCGGCACGCCCTTCCCCGTGTACAGGTTTTTTCCTCTTTGCGTGCATGAGCATCACCCTTGGCTCTCACCGCCTCTGCTCACCTTCTCCCCGCCTCTTAATTTTTAAAAAAATTGTCGCGGTCTTTCTGGATTCCGGGAGCTCTTTTAACTGTTTTGCCTGTTTCCGTGGCCCTCCCCATGTCCAGCACCCACTGACATGGGGGAAAGACCCTTCGCTGTTCCCCTTGGGCTTGAATTGGGCGTCTTAATACCGGACTGTGTAAAATGTATATGAACTCTATGGTAATGCTTTTCTAAGACAGTTCTATTTTCACAGCTTTTTTTTTTTCTCTCCTAGAATCACAGCTTTTAAATCTTTCCAAAAGTAACACAACATTCGTCAGAAGGTCTCAAGCGTTATATGATTAAAAATGATTAAGGTAAAAAGGAAACGTTTTCATGAGGACTGGGAAGTGAGCTTTCTCTTCTTGCCTAGGTACATGTTCTTTTAAAAATACCCCGCAGACTGCAGTGTGTTTTGCATATGCTGCCTGCCTTCCACGCCACCTTGATCTTTTAAGGAATATATGTATATGTAGATGGCGAGACATAGGTAGCTTACTTTTGAACACTCATCAGGAAAGACCTATCGCTGAAAAAGGACATTATGTTTGGTAAGGTAGAGGGTCAGCAAAGGGAAACCCTCAGTGAGATGGATTGACACAGTAATCACAACAATGGACTCAAACATATCAATGGTCACGGAGATGGTGCAGGACCCACCAACATTTTCTTCTGTTAACACACAGGTCCACTGTAAGTCCAAGGCAACGCCATAGCAACTAACAAGAATATCCACCCACACAAATCCATGAACAGTACAGACCTCTCTGTGTGACCCCAGCAGTGTCAAAAATGGTGGGTTTACAAATAGCAAGAAGAAAAACGAATAAACATCGATCAAGGACCTACTACTTGAACTAGGAGCATCACCTAAATTATATCAGGTGCAGGTTGGCAAATAAAAGACCTGCCTTCGCCTCATCACCCCCAAACTCCAAGCCTGAACTTCCAAGGACAGTTGGTCTGCCCCACCTTTGGAGCACCACAGTCCAAATTCTTGCTGATTTCTTTTTTTCTTCCTTTGTCATACTACCGGCAAAAGCCGTGCTGACAAAGGTCAACACTTGCTCTGTGTTTGTAGATCAAACTAAAAAAAACAAAAACCAGTTGCCATCGGGTTAATTCCAAGTTATGGCGAACCCGTGTACTGCAGAGTTGAACTGTACTGCATAGTATTTTCATGGCTATGAACTTTTGGAAGCAGATTGCCAGGCCTTTCTTCTGAGGCACCTCGGGGCGCATTCAAAACGCCAACCCTTTCATAGTCAAGTGCTTAACTGTTTGCACCCCTCAGGGACCTGTGATAGATGAGTGGTTGCAAAATACGTATTTTTTTAATCATGCTCTTAATATTTGTAATTTTTAAATAATTATTTACATATATTTTATTAGGTACTTTATAAAACATGCTCTAAAAGTATAAATATTAAAAGGCTGGAATAAAAATTAAGTACATTTTAAAAATCATACTTAAAGTTAATGGCTGTCGTGAACTGGAAAAGTGCTTGTCAGAGGTAGATTCCAATGGAAGAGGCGCATCCTTGGTTACAGTTATTGAATCCTGCTACTCCTTTTTCCAATCCCATTCACCGACAATACAAAAGCTTCTGATTGAAATTTGACTAGCAAATTCACATCTTAGATCAATCAGCTGTTCTTGAATTATTGAAAGGCGTTGCATTTTTATGTTTTTAATAAATGGGTTGGAGCCCATTAAGAAGCTTCATTTAGAAGATCTTAAAGATTAGAAAATTCTGTTTCCTAGTTTTTAAGTGTGCAGACAAAAGTTCTTATAGGTGAAACACATTGTTTTTGGTAACAGAAAGAATCACAATATTGTAACCACTTCTAGTCATCCACAGTTATGCGTTGCTTAACAGTCATGATACATTCTGTGAAATGGGATGTTATTTGATTTGGACATTATGTGAACACCATATTATATACAGGCAGCCCTGGAATTATGAATGAGTTCTGTTCCTAAATCTGTCTTCAAATCGAATTTGTATGTAAATCTAGGGGAGAATAATCCAATAGGCAAAGGAAGCATGGGCTTACTTGTGCTCATTGACTAATCGATAGTGAACAATTTCACATGAGTTTAACCCCATCTTTACGGGGCTTGGTTCGTTACCACGGGTCGTACATAAATCAGATGTTAGTAACCCCAGGACCATAGACAGTACAATGAGTACATACATAAGCTAGTAACATAGATGTTTATTATGACTATCAAGACATGTAGGTTATACATGTCCTGTAGCACCATATACCTGGCAGCACAACTGCATTGTAAACAAGAGACTTGAGATATATGTATCGCGTGCAGGAAGCTGTTGTGTTCATAACGTCCGATTACCTCCACTATGTCCCGTTTTCCCATAGGGATTTCTGAACCGTATAACTATGTAACCTATGGGACCCCGAATGTACCTGTGGTCAGATGTTGCCTGGACGGACGTTATGCAGCACATGACTGTATTTTCAAAATGCTTTCTCTGTAAAGCATGTGTTTCTTTAGAAAAGCGGTGACTTTCTCTCTCAGTAATAGACTGTCATCTTCACCTTGAAGGGACAGATTGTTTTCTTGTGTGTTTTGTTTTTGAAAACAAGTGTTAGGTAGCATAGTTTTGAAAGCCATTTCTCAGCATTGAACATTGTAAGATAAAAATGTGTATCTCTTCTACATTCAATATCTTGTTTTAGGCCTTTCCCAGGAGATAATCAATGGTTTTCGTAGAACAAAGATTTTCAAGGTCATTCTCTTTGTCATTGGAAAGAATTGCAAAGTTTGTAGCAACTAACAGGCTTGTTTTTGTCCAGTGGATGGCATACATTATGTTGCAGTATGAAGAAAACGAATGTCCAAACTGTGGCATTCCCACTGGTTCCTGGAAATGCCTCACTCGTTTGTATATGACGGATGACTTGTGACATAGCAATCAGGCGAGAGTGCTAGGTTAGTCGTATGTTAAATATTAGTATTAGTAAAAAATCCATTGTTGTCAAGTTGATTCCGACTCACAGCGATCCTACAGGACAGAGTAGAACTGCCCCATAGATTTTCCAAGGAGCAGCTGGTGGAGTTGAACTGCTGACATTTTGGTTAGCAGCTGAGCCCTTAACCACTGCGCCACCAGGGCTCTAGTATTAGTAAAGCTTAAGTGATTATTTTTGCTGTAATTAAATACTTCATGAGTACTTTAAAAATATTTCCTTCTTGTACACCAGTATATCATCTTGTACACCCTACTTTGAAGACTATGGGGGTAGGGGTGGCGTTAGCAGGATAGAGTTCCCATTTAATTGAACTAAGTCTCAATTTGGAAAAAAAAAAAAAAAATTAGATTGAAAGCAACTTCCAGCTGCCATCAAGTAAACTCTGACTCGTGGAAACCCCACGCGTGTCAGAGTCAGACTGTGCTCCACAGGGTTTTCAACGGCTGCTTTTTCAGAAGTAGATGGCCAGGCCTTCCTTCCAATGAGCCTCTGGGTCAACGGGAATCTCTAACCTTTCAGTTAGCAACCAAGCACATTAGCTGTTTGCCCTACCCAGCTACCAAGACAGACTGGATGGTAGGAATCTGGAGGCCCAGAGCCAAAACCAAACCCCAGTGCTGTCGAGTCAATTCCGACTCATAGTAACCCTATAGGACAGAGTAGAACTGCCCCATAGAGTTTCCAAGGAGCGCCTGGCGGATTCGAACTGCCGACCCTTTGGTTAGCAGCCATAGCACTTAACCACTACGCCACCAGGGTTTCCAATCTAGAAGCAGCTGCTGGTTAATGTAAAGAGCCCTAGACTAGGAGTCCAAAGAACTGGGTTTGTACTGGGCTGTATCCCCTTCTAGCTTTGTGACCTGCCATTCACAGGTTGTGAGGATTAAATGAGATTGAGCAGGGGTTCTGTAAACTATAGAGTGCTGTGCAAGAAAATCTGGACAAACGTTAGGAGGTGTCTTAGTTTCCTAGGGCTGCCATACAAGATACCACAAGCTGGGTGGCTTTAAAGAACAGAAATTTATTGTCTCACAGTTCTGGAGGTTAGATGTCCAAATTCAGGGTGTTGGTGGGGCTATGCTCTCTCTGTTGCTCTAGAGGAAGATCCTTCCTTGTCTCATTCAACTTCTGTCAGCCCCAGGTGTTGCTCGGCTTATAGACAGCTCCTCACGTAGCGTCCATTTTACCTGTTCCCCCTGTGTGGGTAACTCTGTGTCCGTGTCTGTTTTCCCCCTTCATAAAATACCACTCAGAAGGGATAAGGATTAGGACCCACCCTACTGTGGCTTGATTTCACTGATAACATCTTCAAACACATGCTTTATTTCTCCAAACAAGTTCAGTCACACTCACGGGTACAGGGCTTAGGACTTCAGCATACCTTTTACGGGACACAATTCAATCTATAACAGGAAGTGATACCTTGAATAGACATAGTTCTTTGAACTTTTTTTCCCCCATAGGCTTCTATTAATAGATGAATCCTTTTCTCTGACCAACCTTCTGTGGGCTGGGTAGGGCACAAGTTGTTATTTGCATTTATAGTGAAGAAACTATGGCATAGAAAGGCTTTAGGTGATTTGCATGACATCCCATTAATTAATAAATTGAGGTTAGAAATCATACTTATCTTTAGGTGATGAGAAAGAAAGGGAAAGACAGGTACGGTCAGATTTTATTTGCTGGGAGGAATTCTAGAAAGTTAATATTTAATTGAGTAGCCAAGGGAGAACCACGGTGCAGAAGCTTGAATGGTTCATGGTGTGAATTCAAGAGAAGCGACTTGAACCATTCTGGGGCAGACATCCCCGGCCCAAGCCTGGACTGGTGTCCTCCAGAGAGATGGACTCAGATTTGAAGTCATTATTCTCCTTCTGTCAGGGTACCAAATCAAAAAACCAAACCCACTGTCAACAAGGCGATTCTGACTCATGGCGACCCCGTGTGTTACAATGTCGAACTGCTCCATAGGCTTTTCTCAGCTATAATCTTTACAGAAGCAGATCACCAGGACTTTTTCCTCACTGCCACTGGGTAGACGTGAACCACCAACCTTTACGCCACCCAGGGACCTGCTGTCAGGGTACAGGCCTGGCAAAATAAAGCTGCCATTGGAGGAATAGTGCCACTGTTTATTGGAGATCTTTCTCCTCTTACAAACTTTTATCAGTTGGAAAAACAATATGGAAAGCCTAAAGTAAGAGATTTTTTTAGTTCTAATGTGGACAAAATATTGTGGTTTGTTTATTTTTAACTGATTTAGATTTCTTTAAATAACTTCTGGGTAGCCAGAATAACCAATAATCTCTATTGCAGACGTCATTTCATTATTACTCAGAATATTCTGTTTATTAAACCTTTTGCATTCCCAATAATTGTATTAATATGAAGTGATAGTAATAATTCCCAAAATGTATATTATGTTTACTACATACTGTACCAAGCAAACTACCAACATGAACAACTTGGTCCTCTCAACAACCTTTTGAGATAGGTGCTATTATTATCATCCCTATTTTCAGAGGGAGAAACAGCAGCCTGGAAAGGTAAAATAACTTGCTCAAGGCTACACAGTTGGGAACTCAGGCAGTCTGGCCCAGAGGCCTATGCTAAACTACCAGCTGTACTGCCTCTATGTTATAGGCATTATGCCAGGCACTGGGGATAAAAAGATAAAACCAAAGAACAGTGTGTGGGTAGAACCTTCCCAGAAAGATAGAAGAGGTACAGGCAGGGGCGGATTAACCATCAAGCACGTATGCACCGGTTTACAGTAAGCAAGGTATGCCCGGGCCTAATGTGTGTAAAATCAAAAAGCAAACCCTGCAGCCTTCCAGTAGATTCCAACTCAGAGCGACCCCATAGGGCAGAATGGAACTGCCCCATAAGGTTTACCAAGGAGCGGCTGGTGGATTCGAGCTACTGAGTTTCTTAGTTAGCAGACGAGTTCTTAACCACTGTGCCATCAGGGCTCCAAATTGTTTAAAGAGATGGTGAACACATGTGAAATTGTGCGCTGCAGATTAGTAAATAAACACAGTTAACCCCCTGCGTACCTGCTCATTGGGTAATCGGTCGGTGCAGGATTTTTTGGGGGCCAGATTACTGAGGGGAAACTGGGGAGGGTGGAGCTGGAAGTTTAACTCCTCAGCTCCCAGAGAGTTAGTTTTCCGTGGCTCATTGACCAGTAAAATTTTCTTTAGTGATCTTCGTTATTTAAATCACCTGTCAGTGTCCCTTGAGTTGTCTTCTCCAGAGATTTGTCCCTTCATTCCTTTTGAGAATCCCAAGGCATTTAGTGGGAAAGGGGTTTCTCACCTTAAGGCCACAGAGGGGAGGTCTGCGCTGTATGTGGGGTCACCTCCCAGGTGTGTACTTCAGCCTCCCAGGGTTGGTACCTACTTGTCTCTGGTTACCTTAGAAACGAACTCTCTCCCATCTCACCCTAGTAGCTGAGACGAATTGACAGAGGAGGCGCCAAAATAAGTTGTAAAGGAAAAAATGTGTGAAAGAAAACCAGTTTTAGACTGAAGGCTAATATTTTGGGAAGCTGGGTGTGGTTCCCCCCCCCATAAGAAAAAGGTCCTCAGGATCAAACGTGAGAAACAAAAAACATGAATACCAAAGGGAAGCTAATTTAAAAATTGCCTGAACCCTGTTTTAAAAACTGAAAAATGTCCGCTGTTTTAATTTTTTACGTTTTATTTACATACAATAAATTACACATATTTAAAATGTACAACTTGAAAAGTTCTGACATGCATACATGAAACTATCACAATTAAGATAATGAACGTATTTATTAACTAAAAAAGTTTACTTGTGCCCCCTTCTTAATCCTTCCTCCTGGCCCTCTCTGCTCAGTTCTCCCCCATCCCCCAGTCCCTAGGCAATCACTGATCTGCTTTTTGTCTCTATAAATTAGTTCGCATTTTATAGAATTTTATATAAATTAAATCATATAGTATGTACTTTTTTTTTTTTTGGTATGGCTTCTTTTACTTAGCGTAATTATTTCCAGATTCATCTTTGTTGTTGGGTATACCAATTTATTGCCGAGCAGTATTCCGTCGCACGGATATACCACATTTTATCACTTCCACCTGTTGATGGACGTTTGGGTTGTTTCCAGTTTGGGACTATTATAAATAAAGCCGCCGTAAATGTGTGTGTACAAGTCTTTGATTTAATTTCCTTTAAGTAAATCCTAGGGATGAAATAGCTGGGTCATTGTACGTTCAGTTTTTTTTTTTTTTAATTGTGGTAAATTTATACATATGTTTAGTTTTTAAGAAATTGTTAATCTGGTTTCCATAGTGGCTGTACCATTTCATATTTCCACCAGCGGTGCATGAGAGTTCTGGTTCCCCCACATCCTTGCTGACACTTAGTAAAGTTAGTCTTTTAAGTTTTTATACATTCTGAGAGGAGTATAGTGATATCTCACGGTGGTTTTCATTTGCATTTCTTTCTTGGTTGCTTCCGTCTTTTTGCTATTGTAAACAGTGCTGCAATGAACATGGGTATGCATATATCTGTTCCTGTAAAGGCTCTTATTTCTCTAGGATATATTCTGAGGAGTGGGATTGCTGGATCGTATGGTAGTTCTATTTCTAGCTTTTTAAGGAAGCACCGAATCGATTTCCAAAGTGGTTATACCATTTCACACTCCCACCACCAGTATATAAGTATTCCAGTCTCTCCACAACCTGTCCAACATTTATTATTTTATGTTTTTTGGATTAATGCCAGCCTTGTTGGAGTGAGATGGAATCTCATTGTAGTTTTGATTTGCATTTCTCTAATGGCTTTTTTTAATGGCTAATGATTGAGAGCATTTCCTCATGTAGCTGTTAGCCACCTGAATGTCTTCTATAGTGAAGTGTCTGTTCATTTTTTTTTGCTCATTTTTTAATTGGGTTATTTATCTTTTTGTAGTTGAGTTTTTGCAGTATCATGTAGATTTTAGAGATCAGATGCGGAATTGGAAATATCATAGCTAAAAGATTTTTCCCAGTCTGTAGGTAATCTTTTCACTCTTTTGGTGAAGTCTTTGGATGAACATAGGTGTTTGATTTTTAGGAGCTCCGAGTTATCTAGTTTCTTTTCTGCATTGTTAGTAATGTTTTGTATACTGTTTATAAAAAATATATATATATACCATGTGTTATTTTTTATTAGGGCTCCTAGCCTTGTCCCCATTTTTTCATCCCTGATCTTTATCATTTTAGATTTTATATTTAGATCTTTGATCCATTTTGAGTTAGTTTTTGTTCATGGAGTGAGGTATGGGTCTTGTTTCATTTTTTTGTAGATGGATATCCAGTTATGCCAGCACCATTTGTTAAAGAGACTGACTTTTTAACTT
The DNA here is from genome assembly GCF_024166365.1 of Elephas maximus indicus. Lineage (NCBI taxonomy): Eukaryota > Metazoa > Chordata > Mammalia > Proboscidea > Elephantidae > Elephas > Elephas maximus. Next base: position 194,822,589 of record NC_064821.1, read on the forward strand.
TGACTTTTGGGCCTTTGTCAAATATCAGCTGCTCTATGTGAATGGATTTATGTCTGGATTCTCAATTCTGTTCCTTTGGTCTATGTATCTGTTGTACCAGTACCAGGCTGTTTTGACTACTGTGGTGGTATAATAGGTTCTAAAATCAGGTAGAGTGAGACCTCCCACTTTGTTCTTCTTTTTCAGTAATGCCTTACTTATCCAGGGCCTCTTTCCCTTCCATATGAAGTTGGCGATTTGCTTGTCCATCTCATTAGAATTTGTCATTGGAATTTGGATCGGAATTGCATTGTATCCATAGATGGCTTTCGGTAGAGTAGACGTTTTTACAGTGTTAAGTCGTCCTATCCATGAGCAAGGTATGTTTTTCCACTTATGTAGGTCACTTTTGGTTTCTTGCAGTAGTGTCTTGTAGTTTCTGTGTATAGGTCTTTTACATCTCTGGTAAGATTTATTCCTAAGTATTTTATCTTCTTGGGGGCTACTGTAAATGGTATCGATTTGATGATTTCCTCTTCGATGTTCTTTTTGTTGGTTTAGAGGAATCCGACTGATTTTTGTATGTTTATCTTGTATCCTGATACTCTGCTGAACTCTTCTATTAGTTTCAGTAGTTTCCTTGAGGATTCTTTAGGGTTTTCTGTGTATAAGATCATGTCATCTGCAAATGGAGATACTTTTACTTCTTCCTTGCCAATCTGGATGCCCTTTATTTCTTTGTCTAGCCTAATTGCTCTGCCTAGGACCTCCAGCACAATGCTGAATAAGAGTGATGATAAAAGGCATCCTTGTCTGGTTCCCGATCTCAAGGGGAATGCTTTCAGACTCGCTCCATTTAGGATGATGTTGGCTGTTGGCCTTGTATAAATGCCCTTTATTATGTTGAGGAATTTTCCTTCTATTCCTAGTTCGCTGAGAGTTTTTATCATGAATGGGTGTTGAACTTTGTCAAACGCCTTTTCTGCATCAATTGATAGAATCATGTGGTTCTTGTCTTTTGTTTTATTTACATGATGGATTACGTTGATTGTTTTTCTAATGTTGAACCATCCCTGCATACCTGGTATGAATCCCACTTGGTCATGGTGAATTATTTTTTTGATATGGTGTTGAATTCTATTGGCTAGAATTTTGTTGAGGATTTTTGCATCTAAGTTCATAAGGGATATTAGTCTGTAATTTTCTTTTTTTGTGGTGTCTTTACCTGGTTTTGGTACCAGGGATATGCTGGCTTCATAAAATGAGTTTGGGAGTATTTCATCCTTCTCCAAGCTCTGAAATACCTTTAGTAGTAGTGGTGTTAATCCTCCTCTGAAAGTTTTGCAGAACTCTGTGGTGAAGCTGTCTGGGCCAGGGCTTTTTTTTGTTGGGTCATTTGCATTTCTTTGATGCAAGTTTTCATGGGCTTATTTCCCATCTGTATATTTTCTTTGGCAAAGTGCCTTTTCAAATTTTTCGTTCATGTAAAAAAAACTAGCTTGTTTTCTCATTGAATTTAGAGCATTTGTTACATATTCTGGATACAAGTTCTTTATTGGATATGTGATTTGCATATGCAAATATTTTCTCCAAGCCTGTGGCTTGTCTCTTCATTCTCTTAGCATTGTTTTTTGAAGAGCAGACGTTCTTGATTTTAATGGAGTCCAATTTATTATTTTTTTTTCTTTTATGGACCATTTCTTTTGGTATTAAATACTAAGAAACCTTTGCCTAATCTGAGGTCACAAACATTTTCTCCTATGTTTTCTTCTAGAAGTTCTATAGTTTTCACTTTAACATTTACGTCTATGATCCACTTTGAGTTGTTTTGCATATGGTGGCAGATATTGATCAAAGTTCATTTTTTTTTACATATGCATAAGCCATTGTTCCACCATCATTTGTTGAAAGGGCTTCTCTTTACCAATGAGTTCCCTTTGCACCTTTGTTAACACCACCTAGCCTTATGTGTGCGGATCTACTTCCGGACTCTCCATTTTTTCCACCGATCTATTTGACTATCTTCATGGCAGTATCACACTGTATTCATTACTGTAGCTTTATAAGAGTCATGTAGTGCAATCTTGTTTTATTTTTTTCCGAAATTGTTTCTTCCATTCTAGGTCCTTTGCATTTTCCATATGAGTTTTAAATTCAGCTTATCGCATTCTACCAAAATGTCTGCTGGAATTTTATTGGGATTGTCTTGAATCTAAAGATCAATTTGGGGAGAATTGACATTTGAACAATAATGAGTCTTCTGATTCAACAACATAGTATAGCATTTATTTAGGTCTTCTTTAATTATTTTCAGCAATATTTTGTAGTTTTCAGTGTACAGGATTTTCATAGCTTTTGTCCAATTTATCCCTAAGTATTTTGTATTTGTGATGCTATTGTAAATGGTTGAAGCCCTAGTGGCACAGTGGTTAAGAGCTTGGCTGCTAATCAAAAGGTCGGCAGTTCGAATCCACCAGCTGCTGCTTGGGAACCTTATGAGGCAATTCTACTCTGTCCTATAGGGTCGCTATGAGTTGGAATCAACTCGATGGCAATGGGTTTGGTGTTATTGTAAATGGTATTTTTTAAATTTCAATTTTGATTTTTGCTAGTACATAGAAATAGGTTGATCTTGTATCCTACAATCTTGTTAAACTCTCTTTCATTATTGGTCTTTCATTATTAAGTATAATGTTATCTATAGATTTTTCATAGATCCTCTTCATCATATTGAGGAAGTTCCCTTCTATTCCTAGTGTACTGAGAGTTGTTATCAGGAGTAGATGTTGTGTTTTATAAAATTCTTTTTCTGTATCAATCGAGATGATCGTATAGTTTTTTTTCTTTAGGCTGTCGATGTGGTGAATTTTGAAAGTTAAACCAGCCTAGCATTTCTGGGATAATTTCTACCTGGTTATGATTTATTAGCATTTTTATATATTGTTGGGTTTGGTTTGCTAAAATTTTGTCAGTTTTTTTCTTTTATATCTGTGCTCGTGAGCGATATTATTTTTAGTTTATTTTTCCCTTATAATGTCTTAATCTGGTTTTGATATCAGAGTAATGCTGGTCTCATAAAATGAGTGGGTAAGAATTCCCTGGAAGAGTTTGTTTGCAATTAGCATTATTTTTCTTTAAATGTTTGGTAGAATAACCCATGAAGCCACCTTCTGGAGTTTTCTTATGGGAGGGTTTTAAACTACAAATTCAATCTCCTTAGTAGATATAGGACCATTCAAGTTATCTATTTCTTCTTGAGTGAGCTTTGGCAGATACAGTCTTGCAAATAATTTGTCCATTTCACCTAAGTTGTTGAATATATTGGCATAAAGTTGTTAACAATATTCCCATATTAATTTTTAATATGTATAAAATCTGTAATAATGTTACCTCTCTCATTCCTGATATTTGTAATTTTTTTTCCTAGTCACTCCAACTAGAGCTTTATCAAATGTATTGATTTTCTCAAACATTTATGGTGTTTCTGTTATAACAGCACTAAGAAACTAAGACAACATCTTACCATTAAGTCTTCCAATTCATGAATATGGGATGTCTTTCCATTTGTGTACGTCTTTAATTTCTTTCAGCAATGTTTTATAATTTTCAGTGCACAAGTCTTTCACCTCCCTGGTTAAATGTATTCCTAGGTATTTTATTCTTCTAGATACTACTGTACATTGAATTGTTTTCTTAATTTCCTTTTCAGATTGTTCAGTGCTAGTGTATAGAAACACAACTAATTTATTTGTGTTGATCTTGTACCCTGCAACTTTGCTGACTTCATTTATCAGCTCTAGTAGTTTTCTTATGGATTCTATCGGATTTTCTATATATAGGATCATGTCACCTGCAAATACAGATGATTTTGTGTTTTCCTTTATGTTTTGGATGTCTTTTATTTCTTTTTCTTTCCTAATTTCTCTGAATAGAATCTCTAGTAAAATGTTGAATATCAGTGGTGAAAGCAGGAATCCTTGTCTTGTTCCTGATATTAGGGGGAAAACTTTTTGTCTTTCCTCACTGAGTATGATGTTCACTGTGGGTTTTTCATAAATGCCCCTTATCATGTTGAGGAATTTCCCTTCTTTTTCTGGTTAGTTGAATGTTTTTGTAATGAAGAAGTGTTAGATTTTATCAAATGAGTTTTCTTCATCATTGAGATGATAATGTGTTTTTTCTCCCTTTGTTATATTAATGTGGCGTATTGCACAGATTTTCTTATGTTGAACCACCCTGAATTCCTGGGTGTTATGGATTGAATTGTGTCTCCCCTGCCCCCAAAAGATATACTGAAGTCCTAACCTCTTACCTATGAATGTGACCTTTGGGGGGAAATCCAATCTTTTTTGAAGATATTATCAGTTAAGTCATACAGGAATAGAATGGGTCCTAGTCCTAATCCTTTTTGAGCAGTGTCTTATAACAGGACAGAATAGACATGGAAAGTCACTGTCTTAGGCTGGGTTCTCTAGAGAAGCAAAACCAGTAAAACATGCAAATATATATAGAGAGAGAGAGAGATTTATATCAAGGAAACAGCTCATGCGATTGTAGAGGCTGGAACGTCCCAAGTCTTTGGATCAGGATAGGACTTCTCCTGATTTACATAGCCGCAGGGGATGGCAAACCTACGATTGGCAGGTTGAAGATCAGGGCTCTTGATCACAGGCTGTGAAGATCAATGAATCGCAAGATCGGCAGGCAAGACCACAAGGCTTCTCCTGATTCATGTAGCTGCAGTGGCTCAAGTCGCCAGAACTGGAGGTCAGACAAACTAGAGGCAGCAGCAGGATCCAGAACAAGCCAAAAAACCTTGGCAAGGCGAGCAGTAGGTGGCACAGGGTGGAGAGATGAAGGCTGAGGCCGCAGTAAGCTGCCATGGGCCCCGCCCCCTCTGGCACCACTCAGCGGGTTTCATCATGGGGGTGATCACATATCAGATTTCAACAGGGAAGTGATCACAACATTATACAGCTGCCAAAACCCTGAGAATCATGGCCCAGCCAAGTTGACACACAATCTTAACCATCACAGTCTCATACTCAAGGGGATGACAGCATGCAAGGATTTGTCTACAAGCCAAGGGATGCCAAGAAACACTTGGTGCTTCTAGGAAGAACCTTCCCTTAGAGCCAACAGAGAGAGAGTATAGCCCTGTCGGTGTCCTGAATTCAGACTTTTAACCTCCAGAACTGTGAGAAAATAAATTTCTGTTCTTTAAAGCCACCCACTTTGTGGTATTTTTATTAAGTACAAGGAAACTAAAAAACTGGGATAAATTTCACTTGGTCAGTGTATAATCCTTTTAAGATGCTGTTGGATTTGGTTTGCTAGCATTTTGTAAAGGATTTTTGCATCTATATTCATAAAGGATTTTGGTCTGTAATTTTCTTTTATTGTGATATCTTTCTCAGGCATTGGTATCAGAGTAATGCTGGCCTCATAGAATGAATTAGGAAGTGTTCCCTTATCTATTTTTGGAAGAGTTTCAGAAGGATTAGTGTTACTTTTTCCTTACGTGTTTGGTAGAATTCACTAGTAGCGCCACCTGGTCCTGGACTTTTCTTCATTAGGAGATTTTTGATTACTGATTCAAACTCTTCACTTGCAATAGGTTTGTTGAAATTTTCTGTTTCTTCCTGAGTCAGTTTAGGTAGTTTGTGTGTGTTTCTAGGAATTTGTTCATTTGATCTAGGTTATCTAATTTGTTGATGCACAATTGTTCATAGTATTCTCCTATAATCCTTTTTATTTTTGTAGGGTTAGTAGTAATGCCCCACTTTCATTTCTGATTTTAGATACTTGCATCTTCTGTCTTCTTGTCCTTGTCTGTCCAGCTAAAGTTTTGTTGATTGATCTTTTCAAAAAAACAACTTTTGGTTTTGTTCATTCTCTCTATCATTTTTCTATTCTCTAATTCATTTATCTCTAATCTGTTATTTCCTTCCTCATGGTAGTTTTGGACTTAGTTTGCTCTACTTTTTCTAGTTCCTCAAGGTGTAAAATTTAGTTACTGATTTGAAATCTCTTTCATTTTTTAATGTAAGCATAAATTTCCCTCTGAGCACTGACTTCACTGCATCCCGTAAGTATTACTATGTTGTGCTTTCATTTTCATTTTTCTCTAAGCGTTTTCTAATTTTCCTTGTGATTTCTTCTTTCAACCATTGGTTATTTGATAGTTTCATTTCAAAAGTTTTATTTCCACATATTTGTGAAACTTCCAGTTTTCCTTTTCTTAATGATTTCTAGTTTCAATCTGTTGTGGTCAGAGAATTATGACTTCAATCTTTTAAAGTTTACTGATACTTGTTTTGTGACCTAACATATGGTGTGTTCTGAGGAATGATCTATGTGCCCTGGAGAGGAATGTGTATTCTTTTCTTGCAAGTGGAATATTCTGTATTTCTCTGCTAGGTATTGTTAGTTTACAGTGTTGTTCAAGTTCTCTATTCCCTTATTGATATTTTGTTTAGATGTTCTATTTATTACTGAAAGCAATGTATTGAAGTCTGCAACTAATATTGTAGAGCTTTCTACTCTCGTTTCAATTCTGTCAATGTTTGCTTTATATATAATATAAATACATATATATTTTGCATATGTATTTATAAGATACAACAAATCTTAATGAATTGATCCTTTTATCATTGTATAATTCTCTTCTTTGTATCTTGTAATGGATTTTGACTTAATGTCTGTTTTATCTGATATTAATATAGCCACTCTAGCTCTTTTATGGTTACCATTTGCATGGAATATTTTTTCCATCCTTTCATTTCCAACTGATTTGTGTCTATGGACTCAAATGGGTTTTTTGTAGACAGCATATAATTGGACCATGCTTCTTAACCATTCTGCCAATCTATACCCTTTTATTGGAGAGTTTAATCCATTTACATTTAAAGTAATTACCAAAAGGAAAGACTTACTTTTCCATTTTGCTATTTGTTTACTGTATTTCTTATACCTTTTTTGTTCCTCGTTTTCTCCAACATGCTCTACATTTGTGTTTAGTTGGTTCTTTGTAGTCAATAAAATTTATTCTATTCTTGATGCCTTTGTAGTTTTAATGTATTTTCTTTTTGGTTACAGTGGGGATTACATTTAACACTGTAAATTTATAACAGCCTAGTTTAAATTGAGGAGCCCTGGTGGTGCAGTGGTTAAGAGCTTGGCTGCTAAACAAAAGGTCAGCAGTTCAAATACACCAGCTGCTTAACTTCAATAACATACAAAAATGTTGTTTCTATATCATTCCTCCTCTCTTCATTTATGTTGTTGTCATCACAAATTAAATCTTTACACATTGTGTGCCAATAACATAGCTGTATAATTATTTTTATGCGTGTCTTTTAAATCATATAGGGCATAACAAGTAGAGTTACAAAGCAAAAATACAGTAAAACTGGCCTTTGTATTTACCCATGAAATTACCTTTATTGGAGAATTACTTTTTCTTCATTTGACTTTAAGTTACTATCTAGCATCCTTTTGTTTCAACCTGGAGGAATCCCTTTAGCATTTCTTGTAGGGCAGGTCTTGTGGTAACAAACTCCCTCAGCTTTTGTTTATCTGGAAATGTCTTAATTTTGTCCTCATTTTTGAAGGAGAGTTTTGCTGGATATAGAATTCTTGGTTGACAGTTCCTTTCCTCCAGCACTTTAAATATGTAATTCCACTGCCTTCTGGCTTCCATGGTTTCTGAGGAGAGATTAATGCTTACTCTTATCAAGGATCCTTTGTATATGAAAATATGCTTCGCTCTTGCTGATTTCAAGGTTCTCTCTTTGTCTTTGGTTTTGAGAGTTTGATTATAATATGTCTCAGTGTGGACCTGTTTGGGCTTATCCTACTTGGAGTTCATTGAGCTTCTTGGAGGTGTAGATCGAAGTCTTTTGTCAAATTTGGGAAGTTTTTGGCCATTATATCTTCAAATATTCTTTCCATCCCTTTGTTTCTATTCTCCTTCTGGGACTCCCATAATGTGTAAGTTGGTCTGCCTGGTAGTGTCTCACAAGTTCTTTAGGCTCTGCTCACTTTTCTTCATTCTTTTTTGATAATTTCAATTGTCCAATTTTTATCTTCAAGTTCACTGATTCTTTCTTCTGCCAGCTCAAATCTGTTGAATCCCTCCAGTGAATTTTTCATTTCAGTTGTTATACTTTTCAGCTCCAATATTTCTGTTTGATTCCTTTTTATAATTTTTGTCTGTTTATTAATATTCTCATTTCGTTCATGTATCATTTTTCTGATTTCCTTTAGTTCTTCATCTGCGTTTTCTTTTTAGCTCTTTGAGCATATTTAATACTGCTGTTTAAAAGTCTGTCTTGTTGTTCTGTGTGCTGTTTAGTTGATTCCAACTCATAGCCACCCTATATGATAGCATAGAACTGCCCCATAAGGTTTCCTAGGCTGTAATTTTTATGGGAGCAGATTGCCAAGTCTTTTCTTCTGTAGAGTGTCTGGTGGGTTTGAAATGCCAACCTTACAGTTAGCAGCTGAGCTCTTAACCATTGCACCAACAGAGCTCCTTAAATACTGCCTGGTAAGTCCATTATCTTGGCTTTCATGGGGATAGTTTCTGTCACAATTTTTTTCTTCTGAATGGGCCATTCTTCCTGTTTCTTTTGTATGCTTTGTGATTTTTTTGTTGAAACCAGAATATTTGAGTATTATAATGTGATAACTCTGGAAATAGAGACTTCCTCTTCTCCAGGGGTATGCTTTTATTTATTTTTGCTGTTTGTTTGTTTTAACTGTTAGAGTCTGTAGTCATCCTTTTGTTTTGTGACTTCCTCTATTTTTGAAAAACTGCCTCCCTAGGTATGTATGGACACTGAAGTCTGTTCCTTAGCTTGTGTTCACATACTGTTTTGAGAGATTTCCTTGAATGCCAGGGTGGAATGGGGGTGGAATCCCTCTCAGTCTCTGAAAATTGGCTCTGTGTCAGGGGCCCCCTTCAACACAGAGCCAGGCTTTCACTGAGCCTAGGGACCAGCCCAAGGTGAAAGTATAGGGTCTTCTCAGGTTATTTGTGAAGACGCATCTTGTTCTGGGTATACCTGTGTTGTACTCAATTCCCTCATATACACTGTACTTTTAAAAGCCTTAATTTCCAGAAAAAAAACAAAAAACCTCTCTCCCCAGCTTTTTCCCCAGCTTTTTAGGTATCCATTATATACTTTAATCACACTCTTTAGTCCTTGGAGGCTCCAGGCAGTTATATCCTTCAGGTGTTGCCCACTGCCCATCAGTCCTGTGTGAGCTCCAAGATAGGCCAAACCAAGATGAACACCCTGCTTCAGATCTTAGGCAGTTCCCAGGCAGGTTAGAACAGACACAGACAATAATTTGCAAATAAAATCTGCTATGCTCCCTCTAGATTCAGGGACCAGGTTCCCTACCTTGCAGGGGGTGGGGTGCAGGTGAGTAGAAAACTGAAGTCTTCCTACTGTTTAGATATTGCCTTTTTTCTTGATTCAGTATTCACTTATTGCTGTTACTTTTGGTTTCCAGAGTTCCGACAAAGTTGGCTCTGCCTATTTCTTCTTTATCCTTTGTTGTTGTTGTTTTTGTGGGAGGATGGGAGCATGAAGCTGCTCATGCTGCATCTTGCTCTGGACTTAACACATTTAATTTCAATGTGATTATTATATGACTGGGTTTAAATCTACCACTTGGCTACTTGTTTCCTGTTTATTTCATCTATTCTTTGTTCCTTTTCCTCTCTTTCTGCCTTCTTTTGGATAAACTGAGTATATTTTATAATTCCTTTTTATCTCTTTTATTGACTTATTAGCTATAACTCCTTGTTGTGCTATTTTAGTGGTTACAGTATATATCTTCAAGCTGAAAGAACTGAAGAAAAAATTCAAACCTCGAGTTGCAATAGTGAAGGATTCCATGGGGAAAATATTAAATGATGCAGGAAGCATCAAAAGAAGATGGAAGGAATACACAGAGTCATTATACCAAAAAGAATTAGTCGATATTCAACCATTTCAAGAGGTGGCATGTGATCAGGAACCAATGGTACTGAAGGAAGAAGTCCAAGCTGCTCTGAAGGCATTGGCGAAAAACAAGGCTCCAGGAATTGATGGAATATCAATTGAGATGTTTCAACAAACAGATGCAGTGCTGGACGTGCTCACTCGTCTATGCCAAGAAATATGGAAGACAGCTTCCTGGCCAACTGACTGGAAGAGATCCATATTTATGCCTATTCCCAAGAAAGGTGATCCAACTGAATGTGGAAATTATAGAACGATATCATTAATATCACATGCAAGCAAAATTTTGCTGAAGATCACTCAAAAACGGCTGCAGCAGTATATCAACAGGGAACTGCCAGAAATTCAGGCTGGTTTCGGAAGAGAACGTGGAACCAGGGATATCACTGCTGATGTCAGATGGACCCTGGCTGAAAGCAGAGAATACCAGAAGGATATTTACCTGTGTTTTATTGGCTATTCAAAGGCATTTGACTGTGTGGATCATAACAAATTATGGATAACACCGGAGAAAATGGGAATTCCAGGACACTTAATTGTGCTCATGAGGAACCTTTACATAGACCAAGAGGCAGTTGTTGGGACAGAACAAGGGAATACTGATTGGTTTAAAGTCAGGAAAGGTGTGCATCAGGGTTGTATTCTTTCACCATACCTATTTAATCTGTATGCTGAACAAATAATATGAGAAACTGGACTATATGAAGAAGAATGGGCATAAGGATTGGAGGAAGACTCATTAGCAACCTGCGTGATACAGATGACACAACCTTGCTTGCTGAAAGTGAAGAGGACTTGAAGCACTTACTAATGAAGATCAAAGACCACAGCCTTCAGTATGGATTACACCTCAACATAAAGAAAACAAAAATCCTCATAACTGGACCAATGAGCAACATCATGATAAACGGAGAAAAGATTGAAGTTGTCAAGGATTTCATTTTACTTGGGTCCACAATCAACAGCCATGGAAGCAGCAGTCAAGAAATCAAAAGATGCATTGCATTGGGCAAATCTGCTGCAAAGGACCTCTTTAAAGTGTTGAAGAGCAAAGATGTCACCCTGAGGACTAAGGTGTGTCTGACCCAAGCCATGGTATTTTCAATCGCATCATATGCATGTGAAAGCTGGACAATGAATAAGGAAGACTGAAGAAGAGTTGATGCCTTTGAATGGTGGAGTTGGCGAAGAATATTGAATATACCATGGACTGCCAAAAGAATGAACAAATCTGTCTTGGAAGAAGTGCAGCCAGAATGCTCCTTAGAGGCAAGGACGGTGAGACTGCGTCTTACATACTTTGGACATGTTATCAGGAGGGATGAGTCTCTGGAGAAGGACATCATGCTTGGCAGAGTACAGGGTCAGTGGAAAAGAGGAAGACCCTCAACGAGGTGGATTGACACGGTGGCTGCAACAATGAGCTCAAGCATAACAACGATTGTGAGGATGGCGCAGGACCGGGCAGTGTTTCGTTCTGTTGTGCATAGGGTTGCTATGAGTCGGAATAGACTCAACGTCACCTAACAACAACAACAACAGTATACATCTTTAACTTATAATAGATTACCTTCAAGTTATATTATTTTGTGTATAATATAAGAATCTTAACAAAAGTACAGTTTTGTTTCTCTCTTCCCAGCTTTTGTGCTATTGTTAACATATGTTTTACTTCTACGTGTGTCATGAACCTTACAATACCTTATCATTTTGTTTAAAGCTCCTGTAAAGACTATAGTCTAGAAAACCTTATTGGGTTATTGTCTTTTAAAGAGATTAAAATTATAAGAAAAGAAGTCTTTATATTCACCCACATAGGTACTATTTCTGGTGCTCTTCATTCCTTTCTGTATATACAGATTTTCACCTGGTATCATTTTCTTTCTGCCTGAATGACTTCCTTTAACATTTTTGTTAATGATTTCTTCAGGTTTTTTTTTTCTGTTTCCCCCATGTCTTCCTCTTCTTCAGAGACTCCTTCATGTATATTCCAAACAAAACCTGTCGCTGTTGAGTCAACTCTGACTCATAGCGACCCTACAGGGCAGAATAGAACTGCCCCACAGGGTTTCCAAGGAATGGCTGGTGGATTTGAACTGCTGACCTTTTGGTTAGCAGCCAAGCTCTTAACCACTGCACCACCAGGGCTCCTCATGTATATTAGGCCACTTGAAATTGTCCCACAGCTCACTGATGCTCCTTTGTTTTTTCCAGTCTATTTTTCTTTTTGTGTTTCATTTCAGATAGTTTTTACTGCTATTCTTCAGATCCATTAATCTTTTCATCTGCTATGTCTAATTTTCCATTAACCATATCCAGTGTATTTTTTGTCTCAGGCATTGTCTTAGTTACCTAGTGCTGTCATAACAGAGATACCACAAGTGGGTGACTTTAAAGCACAGAAATTTATGCTCTCACACACAGTTCTGGAGTCTTAAAGTCCAAGTCAAGGTCTCAGCTCTGTTGACTCCTGAGAGCCTCTCTTCTAGTTCTGGTGTCTGCCAGCAACCCTTGAAGTTCCTTTGCTTGTAGATGATCTTCACATGTTATCTGTCTTCCCCTGTGTGTGCTCCTGCCCAGAACAACTGAATCTGGTCCCTGCTACTCCATCGTGGGTAGAAGCAGAAATTCTGACATGTCTTTTATTTTTAAACTTAACACTCCTCCATACTTAAAATCTGATTTCTTCCCCCATTGGTGAGATTAAACGTCTTGGAAAGACTGTCTTGTTATCATTTTGGAAGGGAAGCTTTTCAGCCTAGTCACGGGCTCTTGAGCCAACTCTCTGCGTTTGAATCTTGGATCCTCCAAGCTGTGTGACCTCAAAGCAAGTTATGGAATCTGTTATGTCTGTATCCACATTTTAAAAATAGGCGTATTAATAATAATGCCTTCTCTATAGGGCTGTTGTGAGGATTAAATGCGTTAATACTTGTAAAGTACTTGTACAATGCCTGACACATAGCAGGTGATCATTAAATGTTAGCTATTCATATTTATAAACAGCTCAAGCCTTGTACCATAAGATGAAGCTGGCTAGTCTGAGATACAGAAAAATGATGATGAATTAGATGCATGGTGGAGTAGACAAAGGCTGTGAGGACTGGGCTAATGAATTTAGTTGAGATAGGATGGACCACTAAGCATATTAAAAATGTGCAGCCTCTCTAATAAGGGGTGCAAATGAAAATAAGATGTTGCTTAACATCAGTATCAAATTGGCAATGCATTAAAAAAAAATGAGATTGTCTAATATGGGCAAGAAGGGTGCCATGCAATAGAAAGTCTCATTCGGTGATTGAAGCAAAAATTGATTTTTACATTCTGGGGGATGATTAGGCAGTTTGAATAAAAAGCCTTAAAATGGACATATCCTTGGACCCAGTAATTCTTCAAGGGTTTTTATTGCAGTAGCATTATTTGTACTAAGGAAAAACTGGAAAAATGCCTAACAGCATTATTTCTGGGCAATGAAAGGACGCTAGGTGATTTATATCTTCATCTTTATGCTTCTCTATTTTTTCTAAGCTTTATGCAATAACCTGCATGAATTTAATAATAAAAACATCTAGTTAAAAAAAGTTTTTTTTTTTTTTTTTAATTTTAAGATAGGACAGCAGGAACCCAGCAAGAGAAGTGAAAGGGTAAACCACTGCATTTAGTTCCACCAGCAATACGTAAAGTGAGATGGATAAGGGCCCAGATATTCTGACTACCCCTGCTTCACACACGTGAATGAGTTTCACTGGAGGCTTTCTGAGAGTCCTGCACAAGGATGTGCACACATAATGACCTTTCCCACCTGCATTTTGAGAGAGAAGTCACAACGAGCCCCCCCCCCCCCCGGCCTGCAGCTCTTTGCTGGCAGGCTGAACTCCCTGCTTGGTGGTTTCTGAGAAGTGTGGCAGCTGCAGGGAGAGCCCGGCATGCCTGCCAGCCTATTCCGATGCCTCACTAATCCTCGCAGCTGGCGAGCGCAGAGCAGTCAGACTGGAGAGATTCTCAACTGAGATCATAATGACTCCTAGAGGGAGACAGGCTTCGCATTTTCTGAAAAGTGGGTTAGCATTAAGGATAGAAGTAGGAGGTGGAGGAGTGGTGGTGTAGTGAGATGGGCTGAAGGCTGAGGCTAAACTGCTGTGTTGTTGCTGCTGTTGCGTCGACTCCAACTCAAGGTGATTCCAAGTGTGTAGGATAAAATTGCGCCATAGGGTTCTCAAGGCTGTGACCTTTCAGAAGCAGATCGCCAGGCCTTACTTCTGAGGCACCTCTGGGTGGATTTGAACTGCCAACCTTTCAGTTAGTAGTCCAGTGCTTAACAATTTGCTCTGCTTAGGGGCTCCTGAGGCTAAACTAAATAAACAAACAACAACAAAACCCCATTACCGCAGAGTCGATTCTGACTCATAGCAACCCAACAGAACAGAGTAGAACTGCTCCATAGGGTTTCCAAGGCTGTAATCTTTATGGAAGCGGACTGCCACTTCTTTCTCGCACGGAGCGCTGGTGGGTTTGAGCCAACAACCTTTTGGTTAGCAGCCAAGTGCTTAATCGCTGCACCACCAGGGCTCCTTGAGGCTAAATAAGGGATCCTAAAATGAATGTGTGGGGAGTAGTAATGATGATGGAGGGGCAAAAAATACATGAAACGGACTAGAGTAAAATGCCCATTGGATGAAAGGAAGCGCTAATCAAGCTAAAAGTAGTCCTGGGGTTCATATATACGACAGGGAGAGCTCCTTGGAAGAACAGATTATCCCTTACAAGTGCTAGCTGCAGACCTTCGTGGTGTTGGTTGTGGGAAACACAAAGGGGTCTGCCAGGAACCAGGTCTGCCAGGGCTCTCTGTATCTGAACAGAGCTGAGCGAATGAGGGATATTGAGGCTCTGGGTAAAAAGATGGACAATAAAGAGAACCTCCTATTTGCCCAAACAGACAGACCAAGCTAAGTAGGCCAGATTGGTGCAGACAGTGAGGGGTACACAGGTCAGCATACAATGGGTCTAGAGCCCAGCCCAAGCCAGGGGCGTGGATGAAGAGTGCGGAACAGCTGAACGTAGATATATAGAATCCTATCAGAGTGAGGGAAGTAGGGGTAGGAAGTACCATACTGAAAGGTCAGGGGCAACCTCTAGCCTGTTGTCTTCTAGACAGGGGCTCAGAGACTTTTAGAGCCATGAGATTGCTCAGAGATCACTTGATTTAATACCCTTTTTTTTCTAGAAGAGAAAATTGAAGCCCAAAGAGGTGATCATAACTCTTCTATCCTCTAGCCCAGCACACTCTCCTGAGCTTCAGACCCATATATCTAGCTTTTTGCCAGAGTTCCTCATGGATATTGCCACAGTGGCTGCAACAATGGCCTTAAGCATAACAACGATTGTGAGAACGGCGTAGGACTGAGCGGTGTTTCCTTCTGTTGTACATAGGGTTGCTATGAGTTGAAACTGACTCATTGGCACCTATAAACAACAACAACCCGTGGATCTACATCATTTACCTCAAACTCAGCATCTCACATGCCACTCCACCCCACTTCCCCGTCTGCTCCTCTTTTATTCCCTGTTTTCGCATATGGCACCACTGTTTATCCCGTTGTCCAGTCGAGAATTTGAGACCCTTTTTCACCCTCATCCTCACTTACCTTCTCTAAACACCCTGCGGTAGCTACCGTTTAATGAGAACTTAACACACGCCAGGTACTTTATATAGGTTAACTCTTTCAATTAATTATCAGACCATTTAATTACTACACTTAAAATATTTTTGTGTTGTTTTTCTAATTATAAACATGTTTATTGTAGAATATTGGGGAAAAAAATCTCTCATAATGTCTACACCAAGAGATAAAAAGAAAAAAAGAGATAGCCCTTGTTAATGTTTTGATGTATTTTCTTCCAGCTAATGTGTCTCTTCAATTCATTCCCGTCTCTCCATTCCCTTTTAATTTCTTGCCCAGGCTTCCCAACCAATTCGCTGAACCCCCTTTCAGACCATACTCCATATTCCTGACATACTGAGCTTTTGAAAATGCAAAGCTGGTCATGTGATCACATCCTGCCCCCACTTTAGTGATTTTCTGTCACTTCACGTAAAATCCAAACTCCTTTAAACTTCTGACCCTGGTTCCCGCTCACTTAAGTATCTCTTGCTTCTCCCCTAATACGATGTGGTGCAATGAATTACTTTGTGTGGCTCTTCTAGCCATGGTCTTGTATGAATGGGTAGGACTATGCAAATAAGGTGCTTGTAGCCCATCAAGGGGATTGGACAGCCTGCTAATAATGCAGTTAAGATTCATGGAACCCTTGCAGGGGGCGGTGGTGAGACTATGCAAATAAAGTGCATAAAACCCTTACAGGGAATTAGCCAGTTTTGCCATTTTGCTAGGCTTAAAGGGACCCAATTCCAGAGGTGAAGAGGGACCTCATTACCATCCAGAAGAAGAGTCAGGAGTGGAGTGAATCTTCTGGACCCAGGGTTCCTGTGCTGAGAACCTCCTAGACCCAGGACACCGAGTTGTAACACCAGAGACAGTGCAAGACAGTGAGAAGTGGTGACAAGCACGGCAGAGTCCAGTGGCAGAGAAATAGCAGCAGCAAAACCAGGACACTGATGCCAGATGGTATGATGTGTGTTCTGGCCCGTGGAGCGAGTTGGCTACAGTGGGTTCGCCAACCTATGGAGTAAGAGAGGTGAGCACCTTCAGGCAAGAGGCTTCCAAGCAGAGCGGAACATCTCTGGCACTTATCTGCTGAGCTAAACAGCTTTGTAATGCTTGCCTAAGCGGGGCAGAAGCCAGGCTCAAGAACAGGGTCCCAGGCTGAGAAGGAGAGCCTAGTGGCACAGCCAAGAAGAAGCTGTCCTGATTGAAGAACTGTATCCTGAGTCATTCCTTATCCTGAATTGTAACCTCTTATTTTCCTAATAAATCCCATAATGGTGAGTATGGAATGAGTTCTATGTGACCATTTGAGGAATTATCAAACCCAGCAGAGAATCAGGGAGTGCTGTGGGAGGGATGGAAACCCTGGTGGCATAGTGGTTAAGTGCTGGAGCTGCTAACCAAAAGGTCAGCAGTTTGAATCCACCAGGCACTCCTTGGAAACCCTGTGGGGCAGTTCTGCTCTGTCCTGTAGGGTTGCTATGAGTCGGAATTGACTCGACGGCAGTGGGTTTGGTTTTTTTGCGGTTCGGTGGGAGGGATGGCTGGTGTCAGAATTGGTAAAAAGTTTTGAAGAGTGGAGATATGTCTGTCCTCCACCTCATAGGAATCAGCTTTGGGCTGATGCTGATTCTCTTTCCCCCTTGTGAAGTTAGATGGGGGAGGTCTGATACCATGCCATTTTTTACACACACACTCTAATTTTGCTCCTCAGATTTATCCTGCTCCTTCAATTCTCCATGCTTTTACATCTCTTGTTCTCCTGTCTAGAGTTTCATTACCTTTCTTTCTTCACCTGACTTGTGCTCAGGCATCTTTGGTAAGACTAAGCTCAGGAATCTCTTCTTCTAGGAAACCATATGATTCCATGGCCTCTGGTGCACCCATCCATCACAGAACTTGTTCCATTGTGTTATAACTGCCTGGTTACTTCCCATGTGCTTTGCATGCAGTAGCTCATTTAATTCTTGTAATAACTCTGGGGTAGGTACCACTATGACCACAGATAATAGATGGGGAAACTGAGGCACAAAGAGGGAAAGTAATGGGCCACAGAACTAGAAAGTGCTGGAACTAGGATTCAAACCTAAGCCATGCTCTTCACCGCTCCCAATACCGCCTCTCTTCTCCATTCATTGGTGTTTCTGTGATGCTTAATACAGTGGTTGGTTCGTAGTTCACATAGTCTATTGAATCAATGAATTAGTTGAATATGACTATTTTATTACTACTTACTTTCAAAATAAGAAATTTTCCTAATTTCTACTTTAATGCTCTTTCTGCTCTACCACTGTCTCACAATCTAGGTCTTATATTTAAGCTCAATCTTAAAATTTCTCAATTCCTCCTTCCTATTTTTTTATATACTGGAAATATGAAGTGGCACATATGTTCAGATGGAAACTTGAATGGGGCGTGAGCTGTTCTGTTTTTATTTTAGAACCTTAAACACATTTTTATTGTTTTATATTGTTGACTCCACTTCTCTTCATTGATATAGGTACCCAAGAGGTAACTTATCTCTGCATTTGTATGCAATTAACTTGTTGATACTCTTCAGCATCTATTTTTGTTACACATGCTATAGGTTGGCAAGAAGTAATCATTGAATTGGATTTATTGGTACATATTAACAAAATATAGGGTCGCTATGATTCAGAATCAACTTGACAGCAATGGTTTTGGTTTCTTTTTTTTTTTTAACCAACAAAGTGTTTCCTCACTGCATTTCTTCTTCCAAACCAGTTGCTCTTGCGTTGACTCCAATTTTTGGTGATGCAAACACAAAATATTGAAGTAATCATTTGGTGTTAGTGTTTCTAGCCTCTCTTTAATGCATCTCCCACCACCCCAGTGTAATTACTTCTTCTTATTACAGGTGCTCTGTATCCTTTTGCCTTCCTCTCACAGTATTGTGAAAACTAGATCTCAGACATGGCTTCGATACCTGCATTTTACAACTCGGCCTGATTTTAAGTTAGTGTGTTAATTCTCTCAGAGGCATTTGCTTTTGTTTATTTATTTTAAAAATACACTTTATTGTTTTTTTTTAGAGCAGTTTTAGGTTTACAGAAAAGTTATACTTAAGTCCAGAGTTCCCATTACGCCTCCTCCCTGTGCTTTGTTTCTCTTAGTAACATCTTGCATTCCTGGGGTACGTTTGTTACAATTGATGAACCGATATCCATTCACTATTATTAATTAAAGTCTGTAGTTCCCATTAGGGTTCACTTTTGGTGTTGTACAGCCCTATGGGTTTTGACAAATGCTTGTTAGGTGTCCACCATTACAGTGTCATACAGAATAGCCCCCCTGCCCTAAAAATGCTGGACATAAGTTTTTGAGACCCTGCCTTTGCTTTTGGGGAGCTTAAAGGCTCTTTAGAAGAGAGCACGCATGTACGCCAGGAAATGATCCACAAACAAATTACTCCTTAGCAGGGTTCAACATCACAGATGGCTGCGGGGATTCAAAACAAAGAAAGGACAATGCACTTTATTCTTTAGCAGTGAACTCTTATTAAGTGCCTCCCAGAAATCAGGTAGTATATTTGACATGAGGTTACAAAAATTAATAATACCATCCTTGCCTTTGAATACTGCCCATCTAAGTGTAAGAGAGGTAAGTATATACAGGTAGTTCCCACTTATTCCAGTGTCTTGGTTATCCAGGGCTGCTATAACCGAAATACCACAAGTGGATGGCTTTAGCAAGTGGAAGTTTATTCTCTCACAGTCTAGGAGGCTAGAAGTCTGAACTCAGGGCGCCAGCTCCAGGGGAAGGTTTTCTCCCTCTCAGCCCTAGGGGAAGGTCTTTATCATCAGCCTTCCCCTGCTCTAGGAGTTTATCAGTGCAGGGACCCCAGGTCCAAAGGACGTGCTCCTCTCCTACCTCCTGTTTCTTGGTGGTAGGAGTCTCCTCTCTTCTCTGCTTGCTTCTTTCTTTTATGTCTTAAAAGAGATTGACTCAAGGTACAACCTAATCCTGTAGATTGAGTCCTGCCTCATCATCAACATAACTGCCTCTAATCCTGCCTCATTACAACACGTAGGAAAATCACACCAGATCACGAAACGGTGGACAACCACACAATACTGGGAACCATGGCCTAGCACTTCAGTCTGTAACATGGAGTTATGATGAACCACACTTAAAGATCATCTTTTTTTTTTTTAAAGACATCTTGTCATTAGTAATATGCGCTACATACAAAGTTGCAGCCTGTAATTTGCTGATGTTATTCTCATGTCAACCCCCAAAGACAAATAAAGATTGAATTAATAAAGATGCTGATAATAAAAGGTATAATCATGAAAACTAAAAAAAGTGTTTGACTTAGAACCAATTTATGATGGAGTCATCAGACTGAAACCCCATTGTAAGTTGAGGACCACCTATATAGATGGCTAAAATGGAGGAATGAATATAATATTTTGGGAGCATAGGGAAAGTAAGCATTAGGCCAGATCTTGAAAACTGAGTAGAAGTTAAATAGGTGTTTTTGGGAAGGTAAGGCATTCCTTGCAGAGGGATCAGTCTGTGAGAAGGTGTGATGGTTAAGATTATGTGTCAACTCAGCTGGGCCATGATTCTCAGTGTTTATATGTGATTACTCCTGTGATTGAATTTGCTGTAAGTAGCTAATCTGTTGAGTTTCTTTGGGGGTGTGGCCCGCATCTGAATATAAACTGTTCTGGCTTTTTTGCTCACTCTGGGTCCTGTGGATGGCTCCTGTTCATCTGACCTCCAGCTCTTGGGACTCCAGCTATCAGCTTATCTGCAGATCTTGGAATTCATCACTCTTCACAGCCTAAGAGCCGGAACCCTGCTCTCCAACCTGCTGATCTTGGCTTCCCCAGCCCTGTGGCTCCGTGAATCGAGAGAAGCCTCTATCCTGATCCACGGACTTGGGATGTTCCAGCCTCTATAATCACACAAGCTGTTTCCTTGATATAAATCTCTCTCTATATATATATTTATATGCTTTACTGATTTTGCTTCTCTAGAAAGCCCAGCCTAAGAGAGAAGGATAGGAAGTGGGGAAAAGGGAGAGTGTTAAGGAAGAAAAGGTCTTGTGGGGTTGGAACAGATAGTTTACTGGGGAAGGCGTGGGAGATGAAGCTGGAGAGGTCTTAGTAGATCACTAAGGGTCTCTCTTAGGCTGGGTTCTCTAGAGAAGCAAAACCAGTAAAGAATATAAATATCTATATAGAGAGATTTATATAAAGGAAGTGGCTCACACATGGTTGTTGAGGCTGGAATGTCCCAAATCCATGGGTCAGGCTGGAGGCTTCTCCTGATTCATGTAGCTGCGGGGGCTGAGAAACCCAGGATTGACAGGTCAGACAGCAGGGCTCTGGCTCACAGGCTGTGAAGACCAACAAACCCCAAGATCAGCAGGCAAGATGGCAGGAAAGCTGCT
This sequence comes from Elephas maximus indicus, assembly GCF_024166365.1. Taxonomy (NCBI): domain Eukaryota; kingdom Metazoa; phylum Chordata; class Mammalia; order Proboscidea; family Elephantidae; genus Elephas; species Elephas maximus. The sequence continues at coordinate 194,843,672 of NC_064821.1, forward strand.
GGCTCAAGTCCCAAGAACCAGAGGGCAGATGAACAGGAACCAACTGCAGGATCCAGTGCAAGCAAAAGCCCATGAGCTTTGGCAGAATGTCCACTTATATTCAATGCAGGCCACACCCCCAAGGAAACTCTCTTTCAACTGAGTGGCCACTCACAACAGATCCCATCATGGAGGTGATCACATTATTTCAAATCTCATCATGGATGTGATCACATCATCATACGACTGCCAAACTACATCATAACTGCCAAGCCATTGAGAATCACGGCCCAGCCAAGTTTGCAAACAATCCTAACAATCACAGGGTCTTATATACGATGTTGAGGAGTTAGGATTAGGTCAGGGAAAGCATCTACTAGAGTATTCTACCAGTAATGCCAGACTAAAGAATTCAGAACAATTCTCCCACTAAGGATGCTCAACTGAATGGAATATTAAAAGACCATCGCAAAGTGATCAAGACCCAAGGATACAAATAGGTTGAAAGGGAAAGGATGGAAAAAATATTCCATGCAATTAATAACTAAAAGAGAGCTGGGGTGGCTATATTGATATCAGACGAAATAGGCTTTGAGTCAAAATCTGTTAGAAAAGATAAAAAAAGGGCACTATATAATGATAAAAGGGCCAATTCATCAAAAAGGTATAACAATATAAATATATATGCTCCTAACATCAGAGCTCCAAACTGTATGAAACAGACACTGACAGAATTGAAGGGAGAAGAGACAGCTCTAATAATAGTTGGAGACTCCAATATACCACTTTCCATAATGGCAGAACGTCTAGAAAGAAGAGCAGTAAAGAAATAGAGAATTTGAACAACACTGTAAACCAACTATACCTAACAGCTATATATTTATATACATATGCAGGTATGTATGATGTATGTATGCATAAACCCACTCCTCACTTATTGACTATCTCATTATTCAACGTTTTCCATTTAAGAGAGTAGTAAATAATCTACTATCCAATTATTTTGCACATTAATGCTGTATCTGGAAGTAACAAACGCTGAGGTGTGAGGTGAAAGTAAAGCTGGCTGTGATGGTTACAGTTATGTGTCATCTTGGCTGGGCCATGACTCTCAATGGTTTGATAGTTATGCAGTAATGTAATTTGGCAGTTATGTAATAATGCAATCTGGCAGTTATGTAATGATGTGGTCATCCTTCGTTTTGTGATCTGATGTGGTTGTCCTGCATTTTCCCATAATGCTGATTTTTGCATAAAAACCTGGTCATTGGAACCTAACCATGTCAGTAAGTGAGGAGTGGATGTATATATATGTGTATATATATACCAAAACCAAACCAACTACCGTCGAGTCGATTCTGACTCATACCGACTTTATAGCAACCCTATAGGACAGAGTAGAACTGCCCCACAGAGCTTCCAAGGAGCACCTGGCAGATTTGAACTGCCAGCCTCTTGGTTAGCGACTGTAGCACTTAACCACTACACCACCAGGGTTTCCATGTATGTACATATATATATATATATATATACACACACACACACATATATATACACACATATATATATGCATACATATGCATAATACTCCACCCAACAACAGCAGAATATACATTCTTCTCCAGTGCACATGGATCGTTCTTCAGGATAACCCATATGTTAGATTTATCCCACATGAGTCTCAATAAATTTTAAAAGATTGAAATCATACCAAGTATCTTCTCTGATCCTATTATGGGTTAACTTGTGCCTTCTCCCCCCCAAATATGTGTTGATGTCCTAATCCCTGTACCTGTAAATATGACTCTGTTTGGAAATAAAGGTTTTATTTTGTTATGTTAATGAGGTCATACCAGAGTAGAGTGGATCCTAAACTTAATCACTTCTAGGTTATAAAAAGAACAGAATAGATACAGAGACACACTCTGGGTAAGGGGGCGAAAGGAAGACAGACAACATAGACATTTGCGTCTACAAGCCCAGGAACACTAACGATTGCTGGCAGCTACTAGAAGCTGAATGACCTTCCCCTAGAACCACACCCTCCTGAACTTGAGAAAATACATTTCTGCTTTTTAAAGCTCCCTATTTGCGGTATATTTGTTATGGCACACTAGGTAACTAAGACAGAAACAACAGAAGCTTTTGTTGCTGTTGTCGTGTGTGCCATTGAGTCGATTCTATCAATTAAGACTGAGACTACCAGAAGGTAAGAAATAACAGATTAGAGTTGAAATAAATTAAACAGAGATAATCAGTGAAACCAGAAGTTGTTTTTTTTTTTTTTTTAAAGATCAATAAAATCAACAAATCTTCAGCTAGACTGACAAAGAAAAAAAGAGAGATGGTGCAAATATCTAAAGTCAGAAATGAAAGTGGGGACGTTCCAACTAACCCTACAGGAATAAAAAGAATAAGAGAATACTATGAACAATTGTATGTCAACGAATTAGATAGCTTAGACGAAATGGACAATTCCTAGAACCACATAAACTCCTAAACTGATTCAACAGACCCATAACAAGTGAAGAGATTGAATCAGTATTCAATATTCTCCCAAGAACAACAAAAAATCCTGGACCAGATGACTTCACTGGGGAATTCTATCGAACATTTATAGAAGAAGAGACACCAATTTTTCTTAAGCTCTTTCAAAAAATAGAAAAAGAGGGAACACATCCTAACTCTGTGAAGCTAGCATTACTGTGATACTAAAACCAGACAAAGACACTGCAAGGAAAGAAATCAACGTAATACACCATATTAAGAGAACAAGAAAAAGAACTACATTATCATCTCAATTGAAACAGAAAAGGCATTTGACAAAATTCAACATCCTTTCATGATAAAAACACTCAGCAAACTAGGAATAGAAGGGAAATTCCTCAATATGATAAAGGGCATTGTCTTGGTTATCTAGTGCTGCTGTAACAGAATTACCACAAGTAGTTCACAGAAATTCATTCTCTCACGGTCTAGGAGGCTAGAAGCCTGAATTCAGGGCACCAGCTCCAAAAGAAGGCTTTCTCTCTCTGTTGCCTCTGGGGGAAGGTCCTTGTCACCAATCTTCCCCTGTTCTAGGAGCTTCTCAGTGCAAGGACCCCAGGTCCAAAGGACACGCTCCACTCCTGGCTCTTCGTGTTTGGTGGTAATGAGGTCCCTCTCCTCACCTCTCTGCTAGATTCTCTCTTTTACATCTCAAAAGAGATCGACTCAGGATACAACCTAATCCCGTAGACAGAAAAAAAAAAAAAAACCTCACTAACATAACCACCTATAATCCTGCTTCGTTAATGTCATAGAGGTTAGGATTTACAACACATAGGTAATCCCGTAAGAGCACAAAATGGTGAACAACCACACAATACTGGGAATCATGGTCTAGCCAAGATGACATATATTTTGGGGGGACACAATTCAACCCATGATAGGCATCTATGAAAATCCCACACTAATATCATACTCGATGGAGAAAGACAGAGAGCTTTCCCCTTAATATCAGGAACAAGATGGGGATGTCCTGTCTCACCACCGTTATTCAGTATTGTACCTAGCTGGAGCAATTAGGCAAGAAAAAGAAATAAAAGTTATTCAAATTGGGATGGGAAAAGTAAACTATGCCTATTTGCAAATGACATGATCCTATGTATAGAAAATCTCAAAGAATCCACAAGAAAGCTACTAGAGCTAATGATTGAATTCAGCAAAGTTGCAAGGTACAAGGTCAACACAGAAAAATCAATTGGGTTTCTATACATCAGTAATGAGTAATCTGAAAAGGAAATTAAGAAAACAATTCTATGTAAAATAACACCTGAAAGAATAAAATATCTAGCAATAAATTAAACCAGGGAGGTGAAGGGCTTGTATAGGCAGTTCCAGGTTACAAGCAAGTTCTGTTCCTAAGTCTATCTTTAAGTAGAATTTATGTGTAAATTGGAACAGTTAGTTATGGTTCATATCTAAGGTCAGTTAGTCCAATGTTTGTCTTAGTATGTAGCATATAGTGTTCCTTTCTATGCATAAAAACATTAAAGAAACACTTCCAGATACACTAAAACACCTTTAACATAATAATACAGTAATAATAATAATGTAAAGAAAAAAAAATTCTTTTTTTTTTTTTTTTTGATGTATGTCCCAAAGTAGCACCCGTTGGTTAGTTTGTGGCCCCTCCTGGGGGCAGCTGTGCCTTGAAATTGATAAGGAGTTGTGTGTGCGTGTATAGCCAGCTCCATAGAGGTTGAGCACATAGAAAGAAGCAAGAAGAGAAGAAGCAGACAGAAAGAAGCAAGAAGCAGAAGGAAGAAAGAAAAGAAGCAGAGAGAGAAAGGAGGCAAGAAACCTCCTAAATAGAACTGTCAAGGGCTATAACACTGAAGACAAGCAGGAAGAAGCAGAGGGAAGAAAGAAGAGAAGAAGCAGAGACAGAGAGAGAGGGAGAGAGGAGTCGAGGAACCTCCTAAATAGAACTGTAACACTGGTCAAGGGCTGTAACACCGAAGACAGCGAGAGGCCCAAAAGGAGCCCAGCGGCAGAGCTGGTGTTTTACAGATGTCAGGGCCAAAAGGTACATGTCCTGAAGGGGCTGAGAGAAGCCTGTCCTCAGGGAGCCAAGAAGAGCCTGTCCTCAGGGGACTGAGAAGAGGCCTGCACGACTGAGAGGGGCTAAGAGAGCTGTCCCGCACTGAAGAAGGGAGACTTTGCTGGCTTGCTTCCTGATCCTGACCCTGAGTTGTAGCCTGTTGGTCCTGAGCCCGAGCTGTATCCCATTCCTTAATAAACCACTTAATTGTCAATATGGTCTGTGAGTTCTGTGTGGCCATTGCAATGGGTTATCAAACCCAGAAGAGAAGTAGAGAGTGCCATGGGAGGGATGGCTGGTATCAGAATTGGTAAAAAGTTTGGAGAATGGAGGTATGTCTCACCTTCACCTCATAGGAATCAGCCTTGGGCTGATGCTGGTGGTGATTCTCCCCCCTCATGAAGTTAAACAGGTTCTGGTGATGCTATTACTATTATTCAAATTTTGCAAGGTTGTAAATATATCATTTAATGTCAGACAATAACATTGGACAAGTTAAGGCTGCAGGTTGTAATTTTTGGGTTAATGTTTTAAGAATAGAAATAGTATGTATAATTTTCAAACTAGTAGAGGATAAAAAATGAAATGCTTTTTTTTAATCCAGAAGACAGCAAAGGGGGTGGGGTTGGGTGGGCAAGATGGTAGACTTAAACTCAAATATAAAGTTATTTCTGAACTTATGAGCACCTAGGAATTGCAGGATATATGGAATAATTTCTTTTTTTTTTTTTGCTTGACCAGTGCCTTGGCAGTTAAGTTGCCCTTTTTACCCTCAAGGCCATTCTTACAGTTTAATTTCACATGTATATCCCCATTTCAAGCCAGTCAGAGTTATCCCTTGATTGGTTTTATTCCTTTTGGATGGGAGAGAAAGATCATTGGAAGGTCTAGAGCAGAGGTCTCAAATGAGCCATCTGCAGGCTTGTTTGGTTTAGTATAAACAGTATTTTATGTTGGAACTAGTGCCAACATTTATAAATGGAGACATTTTACGTGAAATTATGGACATCTAGCTTCTCTGGGAAAATTAGAAGACTTGTCAACCTGGTGTTTATGTTATCACATGGTTACAATGCGTTGGACCTTGTAATGACTGCTCCTTTTGGAACATGGCATGTACTCTGTTTGCCACAGTCTCTACTGTGCCCTATTGAGTGTCACCTGCCTCACCATGTAGGCCTTTCAGTTCAAGACCCTAGAACAACTCTATCTGAAACACATTTTCTAGAGCCCCCAGATGTCTGTTCAATTCCAGCTCTCTCCTTCTCACATGAATGGGTACTAAATATTGGGTCAATCATAATGACAGTGCCACTTATTAGACAGGCACTGAAAACACTATATATAGATCACGTGGGATTCACTACATATATATATATATATATCCCATGTGATTCTTAAGGCAATCCTGTGAGAAGGTAGTTTCATGTATTATACCTCTTTCACAGATGGGAAACTGGGGCTTGGAGAAGTTAAAGAACTTTCCCGTAATCACACACCTAACAATCACACACCTGAAATTTAAGCCCAGATCTCTATGGTGCATTTGGAAGAAATTTCAAACTCCTGCTGTGGTCTACAAGACACTGCATGATCTGGCTGTAGCCTTTCTCTCCAAGCTCATCTCATGCCACTATTCCTGGGCTTTCTGTGGCTCTGCATAGGTTACCTCCTTGTCATCTTTCATGGCTCTGCTCAAAGGCAGAGAGAGAATTGTGATTGTCCTTTCTAAACTCCCCGTGCCTTCTCCTTTCTCTTTCCAAGTGATGTGCTGGAGTTGGCTCACACTGGCTTGTACTGGTTCATGAGAGCCATTTGTTGAATTTTCAGAAATTCTGCAAACCACTTGAAGTCACAATGGTAGCTAAATTAGCCATAGAGGAAATAGTCACACCATGAAAATTGGCACGCACTACAAATCAGCACTTCCCCCTCCACTCAACTAATTGTTAAATAATTACCGGCATACCACTGCCACCGCACCCTGCCTGATTGTTTATTATCTATTACAGTACCCTGTTTGTTTTCTTCATAACACTTATGACAATTTGTGTTTAGATTATGTGTTTAGTTTCTCAGTGGATGATAATACTTACCTTATAAGGTTTTTGTAATGATTTAAAAATTTATAACTATAAAGTGTTTAGAATAGTGTCTACCACATAGTAAGCACTCAATAAATATTCGTTATTATTATACTATAAGCTCATGAATGTAGGGTCTATGTGTATCTTATTCATTTTCCAGTGGTGTGCTGAAGTCAGCTTGTACTAGTGCACAAGAACCAATTGTGTGCATTTCTTCCCAATTCCACATTTAGTGATGCCATGTAACTTGATATTAACCATGGTGGGAATATTTACACCATAACACCATGGTAATTGGCAAATATTTTAAATCAGAGCTTTTTCATTTTTCTTTTGGAAGCGCTGGTTTACCAGCACACTATTTCCTAGCCCAGTGCCTAGCACTTAGTAGGCACTCAGTAAATTTTGTCAAATGAATAACGTGACACCTGAGTTGTTGTACAGGTTTTCACCGCTATCCAGAAGTACAGCTAGCTATGAAACCTTTCGTGAGCCGAAATGGTGTAAATTGAAGAAGAAATTACCGCTAATTTACATAGGCATTTTTTTGAGCATTTCTACCAATTTTTAACCTACCAAATCATAACAAATAATATACGAAACCTAATATAGCACTAAACGTGTAGTAAAGGCAGGAATGATGAATATAGTTCAAAGCTATGGTGGCTTGATGGTAAGATGCTGAGTGTAGCTCTGGGGGAATAAGCTTGGCAGCTCCTCTCTTGTTCTTCTTTAACGGCTCGCTGCAAAACAAATCCTAAATGCTATTTTCAAAAAAGCAAAAATCCTCTTTGGATTTCTTTCATTTAGCAAAAACAGGTACTGATGTAAGTCATTGTTAAAAGCAAAGTGGCGTAAAGCAAACTTTGGAAAAGCAGGGGATACTTGTATACAACAATTTCGTTAGGGTCTTTTCAGCCGTTCCTTGAACCGAGCAGGGCTGACTGCAGAATTTGTTCTCATAAGAGACTCTTATTGAGGGCATTACGGGTATTACTTGCATATGTAAACCCTGGCATCCTTCCCCTCCAGTTCTGGTTTCTTTGAAATATTTGACAAAGGGGAAGAGGTACGAGGAATGAGGCCATCAGAGGTGACTCATCCTGAATACTGGGGCTATTTCAAGTTCTCAGGGGTCAGGACCCCAGTGTCTGTGTGTGGAGCCCATCCTAGGGTTGCTATTTAGGTTTTGCAGCCTTGAGGTTTCTGTGAGAATGTCTGGGTGAGTGATGGAAGGTCACAAGACTCAGTGTACGAACTAGGCTAAGGAGTTAATGATGTATGGAACATTTGAGACTGTCCGTGGCAGAGCTCCTTGTTGTATAAGGGTCTACAAGAAGGCATGGGGTGGGACTGGGGCCTGAGGAGCGAGGATAGGAAGGAGGCAGATTCCTGTTGAAGAGAGTGCGGTTATAAGGCTCTTTGGGGGTGGGTTAGGTGTGGGACCCTCTGTAGTAGAAGCAGGTATGAGATCATGTGTCAATCTAGTTGTTACTTCCGTTCTTTCAGGCTCCTTTCTTCTGTAAAATGATAATAAATCTTGATCCTTCCCTAAAGGGTACATATTGGAGGCATAAAGGAACGTATATGGCATATTTGTCTTTATAATTGTTAGCAGTGCTATAGAATGGTAGCTTTGTCACAAAGTGCCATTATTGCTTATACTTTGCAATAGCACATGCCCTTCTTTACATTTGTTACTTGATCTCCCTACTTGATCTGATGGTGTAGACATGGCAGATAGTAAACAAAAAAAAAACCCAAACCCATTGCTGTCGAGTCGATTCCGACTCATAGAGACCTTTTGGACAGAGTAGAACTGCCCCATAGGGTTTCTAAGGAGCACCTGGTGGATTCCAACTGCCGACCTTTTGATTAGCAGCCATAGCTCTTAACCACTATGCCACCAGGGTTTCCATGGCAGATAATAGTGTCATTTATTTCAAAATTTATTTAATTTATGTTCAAGTCCACCCAGAGGCGCTTCAGAAGAAAGGTCTGGCAATCTACTTCTAAAAAACCAACCCCTGAAAACCCTGTGGAGCACAGTTCCGCTCTGACACACTTAGGGTCACCACGAGTTGGAGTCCACTCAGTGGTAACTGGTACTGTTACTGGTGTAGGTGACACAGTCTTATAGTTTAAAAATGTAAGTATAAAATATATGCAGTGAAAAACCTACTTCCCACATCTGTCCTCCATCAACCCATTTCCTTCTCCCCAGTAAGTAACTTCTGTTGTTAGATCTTGTTTATCTTTTCAGACATTTTAATGCATAATCAAATTGATATGAATATATATCACTTCCCTCCTTTTTATATAAATAACATGCCATGCACACTATTCTGTCCCGACTTTTTTCTCCTCAAACATATCCTAGAGCTATTTCCACGTCAGTCCACAAGGAGTTTCCTCTTCTTTTTGACAAAGCATTGCGTCTCATTGTATGGCCGTACCGTGATTTGTTGCACCAGCAAGCTACGGGTGGACGTTTAGGTTGCTCCTAATTGTTTTTGCTTTTAAAACCATACAGCAGTAAATTTCCTTGTCATTTTGTACCTGGGCCGGTATATCTTTATTGTCCCTGTTTTATGGATGAAGCAGCGGAGGCTCAAGGTGATGAAATGACACGTCCAAGGGCACAAATGATCAACAAAGCAAGTCCGCTGCCCAGCTGCAAGTGTGAGGTTCTCTCCAGAACATCAAGGAGCCTGGATTTCAGTTCAGCAGTCATGGCTTGAAAGCTGCCCCGTGCGAGGCCCTGTCTAGGTGCTAGCACTGTAGAGACTGACAGAGCCCTGTCCCTGCGCTGGAGCATCTTACGTTCCAGGATAATCTCCACATGATGCAGTAGGTGCTATGGTATAGTTATGTACAGGAAAGGCAGGGAACGCTGCCTACCACTTACCAGTTGCAGCTCAGTTGATTCCGATTCATGGCAATCTCCTGTGTGTCAGAGTAGAACCGTGCTCCACGGGGTTTTCAGTGGCTGACTTTTTGGAAGTAGATTGCCAGGCCTTTCTTCCGAGGTGACTGTAGGTGAACTTAAACCTCCAACCTTTTAATTAGCAGCTGGCACTTTAACTGCACCACCCTGGGACTGGACCCTGCTGAGGGGATTGGAATGATTTTCTGAGTGAAATCCTAAAGGATGAGAAGCAGCTAACCTGAGAAGAGAGCAGGGCAGGGCCTTTCAGGCAAAGGGACAAGCAGGCGCCCAAAGCACAGAGGCACAAGCAAGTAGGTACCACGAGGGTGTCAAGCGGGTCATGGGAACTGTATCTGTGAGTGTTTGTGTGTGGAGGGTGCAGCGTTGAGCTCCTGGATCCCACGTGATGTGCAACTTGGACTTGGACTTGGTTCTTTAGGGCTCAACCTGAAGTCCATGGAACACTGGGAAAAATTTAACTCTTGTGTCTTCTAACGATCCTATAAAAAAACAAATAGCATAATCACATTTTAGATCATCTGGGTAGTACTTTACAACCTTTATTGCCAAATAATTTCAATGTCTGCAGTCGCCTTTGTGATGAGTTGGCACCAAGTAGTGCTGCTTTCATTGTCTCAGCTAATGAGAAGAGAAGAGGGCTTAATATGCAAATGATACATTCGTGCCTAGAGGAGGCCAAAAGTCCCCCAGCAGGCTGGATGAGCGAAGGGTTAGCAGAAGTTCCAACAGAGCGAAGAGGTGGAGGAAGTGAGTCAGCACAAAGTGTGCCGAACTCCAGAGACCCTGGGCTGGAGCCATCAGCTCCACCATCACATTGCAAGCTGCAATTAGTTTCAGCAAACATCACCTGTCACAATAAATTAACGTGATTATTTTAAATGTGTTGGTTTTATCCTTTTGTTTCTATTTAATTGGTAAATTGTCATTGCTTTTAGTTTTATGTGCCATAAATATGTATCTATACCTAATTTTATGTTTAACCCCAACCAGTGCCATGGAGTCGATTCTGACTCATAGCGACCCTATAGGACAGGGTAGAACTGCCCCATAGAGTTTCCAAGGAGCGTCTGGTGGATTCGAACTGCCGACCCTTTGGTTAGCAGCCGTAGCACTTAACCACTACGCCACCTGGGTTTCCAATTTTCTGTTTATACCTATTTAAACGACATCGTAGTGCAAATAAATAACCAACACTGGGAGTACGGTGAACGTTTTTCCTTTGGGGGGGGCACTGAAGTAACATGATTAGACTGGCGTTTTAAATAGAACATTTTGGCAGTATGGAATATGGATTAGAAAGGGACAAGACTAAATTATTTAAGAGGCTGATAAGCACCTAAACTCGGTCACTGTAGAGATGTCCAGGGAAGGAGAGATTTGAAAAGATGTTGAGAAAGTGAAGCTGATAGGATTTGGTGACTGACTGGAGGCGGGAGGCAAGAGAGAACAAAACGTGTGTTGACACCCTGGTTTCTGCCCGGGTGTAATTGGATGGACTGTGGTACTGTTAACTGAAGTAAGAAACAGAGAGAAAAGGGGAGTTGCATTTTGGACATGAGTTTGAGATGCCTCTGGGACATCTGGGCAGAGATGTTCAGTGGGCAGTTGGACCTGCGAATGTGAAGCACGAGTGAGAGGTCAGGGCTGGCCATGCAGATGTGGAAACGATCAGAGTTTAGGTGGTGGTTAAGGCAAGGAGGAGTCCTTGGGTGGTGCAAAGGTTAAGCACTGGGCTACTAACTGGAAGGTTGGCGGTTTGAACCTACCCAGAGACACCCTGAGAAAGGCCTGACAATCTGCCTCTGAAGGTTACAGCCATTGAAAAACCTATGGAGCACAGTTCTACTCTGACACACGTGGGGTCTCCATGAGTCAGAATTGACTGGATGGCCCCAGATTTCGGTTTTTGGTAAAGTAAAGAGGAGTCGTTGGGTGGTGCAAACGGTTAACACACATGGCTGCTAACCATCCAGAGGTGCCTCAGAAGAATGGCCCGGAGATCCACAGGTAGCCCCCAATTTACGATGTATTCAAGTTACAGTGAACTGCACTTATGACCACCCTTTCTTTGTATATCTTAGTAGTAATATGTACTGGGTACAATGTTGTGGTGCACAATTTGATAATTCTCAGATGTTCACCCGAAGATGTTCAATTTTATGATTTACTGTTCGAAACACTGCCGTACAGATTTCGTTTTCTAAGCTAAATCTGGGGCTTCAGTTGCTCGAAAATGTGGACCCAAATGTTGATTGCTTTGCTAAAGTTGCTAGGCAGTTTGGGAATCAGTGAGATGTTACCATGAAATATATGAAGCAGAAAAGAAAAGGACCATACAGACAGCTCTCACTTTTCTGACTGGAAACACCATCCTCATTCCGAGGGATAATCTAGATGATCCAGAACCTTCCACAAGTGGAGTTACTACTACAACTGACAAGATGCCAACGTCATCCAACTCTTCTTCACCATTGGAGTAAGTTTTTATGATTTGTGTATTTTTTTAATGTATGTATGTATGTGTGTATTAAAATATACCTGTATGTTTATATGTAATGTTTCCAAACCCCAACAACAAATAAAGATTGGATTTATAAAGATAAAAGATAAAAGGCAGTGATAATGAAAACTAAAAAAAAAAAAAAAATGAGGTAGTCGACTTACGTCAGAATCGACTTACAATGGAGTCGTCTGAACGGAACCCCGTCTTAAGTCGGGGACTACCTGTACTTCCAAAAATAAAAACACCGTAGAGCACAGTCCTACTCTAGCACACATGGGGTCGCCATATGTTGGAGTCAACTTGACAGCACCTGGTTTTAAAGGCAAGGAGAGAAGATGAAACCAAAGCCATGTGTAGAATAGGCAGAGCTGTGGGCCATTTTTTCTGGGGGCCACTGGAGGTGAGGGTGCAGGCGGGACCCCAGAAAGAAGACTGAGCTGTTGTAGGAATGGGAGCACTAGGAAGGCATGAGTTTTAGCAGCTAATGGAACAAAGTGTTGCCAACAACATTGCATGTGGATTCAGTAAGATAAAGATTAACTGTGGTCGCTGTGGTCACTTCCATGTGGAAGTCATGGGAAAAACACAACGTAGATATACCACTTCCCTTCCTAAGCCCAGCACAGCCTTGGAATCCTCCTCAACTATGTGCTTCAGGCGCCCCTGTCAACTAATTGGGGTTGGCACAAGTGTTGGAACTTGCCTGACTTTCCTTGTTTGGTACAGATGGGAGGGGTCACATCACTGGGGAGAGGAACAATATTTCCTGGGACTGGAAGAAAGGACCATGTAGGGGTAAGCCAGGTAGGAAGTAAAGTAGACTGCGGAAAGGAAGGGAGTGACATACGGGCAAGAGGAAAATTTAGAGTAGATGCGAGAGATGGTTCAGGAAAGCAAAAGGCTTGTGAGGGCTGAGATGAGGTTGGAGAGGTAATTTTGTGGTGACACCAAGCCCCCAATTGTGGGATTTTTCTCCATCAGCCCACAGCAACTTGAGTTCTACTCTCTCCTTTAGGGTTGCTATGAGTCGGAATCAACTCGAAGGCAACAAGTTTAGTGACCTGGGACAACTTAATCCCCTAGGAGCCCCTCAACTAAAAAACTAAATGGGTTACGCTTACATGAAATATCTGTAATAGGCAAATGCATAGAGACCAAAGTTTATTAGTGGTCACCAGGGGTGGGTGGGAGGGACAGTTATTGCTTAAGGGCACTGAGTTTATGTGAAGGGTGAGGAAAAAAATTGGGAACGGATTGTGGTGATGGTCGTACAACCTGGCGAATGTAATTGATGTTACTGAATTATACACATAAAAATGGTTGGCGTGGCAAATGTTTTGTTGTATATACATTTTACCACATACACAAAATAAATAAATAGGTTGGACTGGTTGATATCTCTGGTCCTCTCTAAGTTCTTGGCAATGGGCCATGGTAAGTGTGTTGTGTGGGGCTCATTACCAAACAAAATCAAACCCATTGTCGTCAAGTCAATTCCAACTCATAGAGACCCTACAGGACAGAGCAGAACTGCCCCATAGGGCCAATCTTTTGGTTATCAGCCAAGCTCTTAACCACTGCACGACCAGGGCTCCTTACATTTGGATGCAAGACCTCTGGTCCAAAGACCAAATCACACTCCTTGCTTGATTTTCTCTGGCCGAACCCTCCAGGTAATTACTGCTGTGCTCACCTCATTTTCTGCCGGTGGTTTGCCTTGACTGGTCTGAGCTTCTAAAACGTTAAGGACAAAGCAATGCAAGAACTACAAACAGTGATTAATTAGCCGTAGTATGAACATCTCAAACGGAAATTTCAGCTCTCAGCCCAGCTCTTAGACTGACCGGGGGGAGTCTTAGACAAGAAATTTGTCTTTTTAACCCTAAATGAGGTAAGCGATGCCTAGCCTGGTGCCTGGAGTGTTTTCTTTCCCCTTTTCCTCAAAACTTTCTGAAGAGCATTCTCCCCTTTTTGCTTCTTTTTTCTTTATCTATCCCTATTTCCTCCCTTCATTCTTAACTGGCCATAAAATGAATTTGAAGATATCTTTTAAATATTTTTATGAATGAGAAGGCCTTAGTTCCTATTTTTAAAACAGGATAGTCCAAATTATAAATAGCAAACAAGCATAAAAAGGTTCAGCGTCCCTCACTGCTTACTCAGGTCCCTGGGTGCTGCAAGCGGTTTGCAATCTGCTGCTAACCTACAGGCTGGCGGTTTGGACCCACCCAGTAGCACTGGGAGAGAAAGGCCTGGTGATCTGCCTCCATAAAGATTACAGCTAAGAAAACCCCATCAAACAGTTCTGCTCTGTAACAACATGGGGTCACCATGAGTCAGAATTGACCTGAAGAACTACAAAAGAAGACAATAATGACTACCAGTTTACTGTTATTAACAGAAGTAGCAAAAGGTAGAGAAGGTCACAGTTGTTGAGGCCCCAGGAAAAATCATTTGCAGTCGGCACGTGAGCAGAGACTTGGGTGCCAGACTATTTGGGTCTGAACCCTGGCTCTGCCACTTGCCAGGAATGTGATCTTGTGTCTCAGTTTCTTCACCTGTGAAATGGGATGATAGTCATGCTTACCTCATAAAGTTATTGTGGGTTTTGAATGAACTAGTGTATGTGAAGCCCTTAGGACAGGCCTGGCTCATAGTAAGTGATGCATAAGTCCGGGCTGTTACTATATTATAAGCCTTTCAGAGGACTGTTGGGTAATATGTGTATCTAAAGCCATTAAAATGTCATAATTTTTGATACTTATACCATACACAAAAACTAATTCAAAATGGATCAAAGACCGAAATATAAAGCCAAAAACTACAAAGATCGTGGAAGAAAAAATAGGGCCAATGCTAGGGGCCCTAAAATACAGCATAAATAGGATACAAACCATAATTAACAATACACAAACACCAGAAGATAAGCTAGATAGCTGGAGCTGCCTAAAAAGTAAACACATAAAAAAAAATTAGGTTCATCAAAAGACTTCACCAAAAGAGTAAAAAGAGAGCCTACAGACTGGGGAAAAAAATTTAGCTACGACAAATCCAACAAAGGCCTAATCCCTAAAATCTATAGGAAAATTCAATACCTCTACAACGAAAAGACAAATAATCCAATTAAAAATGAGTGAAGGGTATGAACAGACACTTCACCAAAGAAGACATTCAGGCAGCTAACAGACACATGAGGAAATGCTCACCATTGCTAGACGTTAAAAAAAAAAACCAAACCGAACCTGTTGCCCGTGAGTCAATTCTGACTCATAGCGACCCCACAGGACAGAGTAGAACTGCCCCATGGGGCTTCCAAGGAGTGTGTGCTGGATTTGAACTGGTGACCTTTTGATTAGCAGCTGTAGCTCTTAATCACCGTGTCGCCAGCACTAGCCATTAGAGAAATGCAAATCGAAACCGCAATAAGATACTGTCTCACCCTGACATTACTGGCATGAATTTAAACAAACAAACAAACAAAAAAAACAAACAGAAAATAACAAATGTTGGAGAGGCTGCAGGGAGATTGGAACTCTTATGCGCTGCTGGTGGAAATGCAAAATGGTACAGACATTTTGGAAAATGATATGGCGCTTCCTTAAAAAGCTAGAAATAGAAATACCAGCAATCCTACTCTTAGGAACATATCCTAGAGAAGTAAGAACCATCACATGAATAGCCCTATGCACACCCATGTTCATTGCAGCATTATTCACAATGGCAAAAAGATGGAAACTGCTCAGTGCCATCAACAGATGAATGGATAAACAACTTATGGTGCATATACACACAGAATACTATGCAACGATAAAAAACAGTGATAAATCTTCAAAATATCTCACAACGTGGACGAATCTGCAGGGCATTATGCTGGGTGAAATAAGTCAATCACAAAAGGACAAATACTGTATAAGATCACTATTATAAAAACTCATTAAAGGGTTTACACACAGAAAGAAATTATCTGATGGTTATGAGGGAGAGGAGGGATGTGAAGGGAAAAATACTAACTAGACAATAGGTAAGTGGTAACTTTGCTGAAGGGATAGATAGTACACAGTACTGGGGAAATCAGTACAACTTGACTAGGGCAAAGTCACAGAAGATTCATTGACACCCCCAAACTCCCTGAGCAACCAAGTTACTGGGCTGAGGCCTCGGGACCATGGTCTCAGGGGACATCTAACTCAATTGGCATAAAACAGTTTATAAAGAAAATGTTCTACATCAGACTGTGGTGAGTAGCGTCTGGGGTCTTAAAAGCTTGTGAGTGACCATCTAAGATATAGCTGCTGGTCTCACGCCCTCTGAAGCACAGGAGAATGAAAAACACCAAAGACACAAGGGAAAGATTAGTCCAAAGGACTGATGGATCACAACTATCACAGCCTCCGCCAGACTGAGTCCAACAAGTAGGTGGTCCCTGGCTACCACCACTGACTTCTCTGACAGGGATCACAATAAAGGGTCCTGGACAGAGCTGGAGAAAAATGTAGAATAAAATTCAAACTCGCATACACACACACAAAGGCTAGACTTACTGGTCTGACAGAGACTGGAGAAATCCTGACAGTATGGCGCCTGGACACCATTTTAACTCAGTTCTGAAGTCCCTCCTGAGGTTCACCCTTCAGCTAAAGATTATACAGGTCTATTTTTTTTTTTTTTATAAAACAAACGGAGCCCTGGTGGTACAGTGGTTAAGAGCTTGGCTGTTAATCAAAAGGTCGGTTTGAATCCACCAGTCATTCCTTGGAAACACTATGGAGCAGTTCTACTCTGTCCTATAGGGTCGATATGAGTTGGAATCGACTCAAAGGCAACGGGTGTGTTTTATTTTTTTTATTGTTCTAGCAAACGAACAATAACACACGTAGTTCAACCATGTATATGAGACTAAATGGGCACACCAGCCAGGAGCAAGGAGGAGAAGGCAGCAGGGGACAGGAAAGCTGAAGAATGGAAATGGAGAACCCAAGGTCGAGTAGGAGAGAGTACTGACACATTACGGGGTTGGCAATCAATGTCACAAAACAATTTGCGTATTAATTGTTTAATGAGAAACTAATTTGCTCTGTAAACTTTCACCTAAAGCACACACACACGAAAAAGTCCTAATTTTTGACACCGTAATTTCACTCTTCAGAATTTATCTCAAAGAACTAAGTCAAGGAATGAAAAAAAAAAAATCATAACTATGGATAAAAGTTTTGAAGCAATTTTATTTACAAAGCAAATACCCAGAGGCAACTTAAAAGACCACCGACAGGGAAATGGTTGAATATATGCCGTATCAACATCACAAAATATTTTCCCATGGTTAAGATCATCAACATTAACTACAAATCCATGGTGAAGTGTTCATGAAGTAATATCAGATGAAAAAAGTAGATCACAGAATTGTATGTATATCATGATAAACTTATACACCCTTATTACCTGGTCAGCTGCATTTGACTACCACCTGTCTGCCAGTTTGTTGCATTGCACGGTCACCGATGGTGGACAGGTTTCAGCAGAGCTTCCAGGTTGAGACAAGGTAAACTAGCCAAGGAAAACCTTATGGATCACAATAGATACAGGGCTGGAAGATGAGGTCCTTAGGTTGGAAGGCAACAATGCACTCAAGCATACCAGCCATCAGGATGATGGTGCAGGACCTGGCAGCGTTTTGTTCTGGTCGCCACGAGTGGGAGCAACCTAATGGCAGTGAAAAACAATATCTGCATTTGGGGATTGGAGGTGACTTCTTAATTAGTAAACCAGAACATTTACTAAGAAATCTTGCCTCCAAAGCTCTCTGTACTCAGTCCCCAGCTGGCATTGCCAGGCCCGCTTGTCTGACCAGGCCTGGAGTCCCCTTCTTGTACCGGCAGGCCAGCCTTCCCTGGAGCTGCCTCTTGTGACCGCTCCTCCCCTCCGCGACATGTCACATGGAAATTTTCCATGCGGTGTACTGACTTCTGTCATGATGCCTGTGACACTTCACAGATGAAGGTGTCACGAGGACAGAGAGTCATTATCCTCAGTGCTGGCTGTACAGCACAGTGTCTGGCACATAAAAAAAAAAATTTTTTTTTTTTTTACATAGCAGACATTTAATAAATGTTTGTTGAAATATATATATAAATTTATAATATTATCATTGTTGTTAGTTGCCGTTGAGTTGCTTTCCACTCATGGCGACTGCATGTGTGCAGGGTAGAAGAGTGCTCCACAGGGTTTCAAAGCTATGACCTTTTGGAAGCAGATCCCCAGGCCTGTCTTCCAAGGTGCCTCTGGGTGGGTTTGAACTGGCAACCTTTTGGCTAGTAGTCGAGGGTTTAACCGCTTGCGCCCCTCAGGGACTCCATAATATTATATATATACATGTATTTTTTTTTACTGTGGCAAATAATTAGGTAACAAAACCTTTGCCATTTCAACAATCTTTACATGTACAGTTCGGCAATTATGTTCATTGTTCCACTATCGCCTTTATCGGTTCCCTAATTTTTCCTTCTTTTTTAAAAGCATGTATGATTCTGAAATGTTTTTCTCCCCTCTGGATCAGGGTCCTCATTCGGGGGAAAAAAGGGAGAGGCTAGGAATTCTTCTCACCCCCACCAACGATTCAGGGCAGGGAATATTTTGCTTTTGTTTTTAAATCCCCAAGTCATCTCCCTTATGCTAAGCAAAGGGTGTGCTGCCTGCCACTGAGAACACCACCTTTATGGGGACACGATAGCGATGCACATGCGACAATTAGAGGACGCCACCAGACAATAAACAATCAGGTGCCCAAAACGCCCACAAAAAGAAAAATGCTTACCATTATGGTCATTAAAAATCACACTGGAACAACTTTTTAAATTTCCCTCTCAACATACTCTTATTTCTAAGGAATTTTTAGGGCCTCTAAAACTCTCAAGCCGAGTAATTATTATGGCGAGGTGGAAAGAACTTAACTGATAATTAGGACCTTTATACTCTAACTTTGGCTCTTCTATTTGTATGGTCTTGAGCAAGTCTGTTCCTCTCTCTGGGTCTGTAAAATTACGGATTGAAGTTGATAATCTCGAAGGTCCCTTCTGACTCCCAACAGTCTAAGATTCATAAAGCCTGGGAGTCTGACTCCCTGAAATTCTGCTTGAAGTTCGCCGGTGCTTTCTCTGTCTTTGTCTTTGGTATGATAGAGCTGAGGACCAATGAGTGGGGCTGGTTGGTGAGATGACTTCTCCGCGTCTTCCACTGCTCCTAGAAGAAGGCTGAGTATCCACTCCTTGTTATTCCCAGATGAGACTGATGGTCATAGATGGTAAAAAAAACAAAACAAAACAAAAACCAAAGCCAAACCGGTTGCCGTCCAGTTGATTCTGTCTCATGGCTACCCCATGTGTATAGAGTAGAACTGCTCCATAGGGTTTTCATGGCTGTGACCCTAACCAAAGGGTCGGCAGTTCGAACCCGCCAGGCACTCCTTGGAAACTCTGTGGGGCAGTTCTACTCTGTCCTTTAGGGTCTCTATGAATCGGAATCAACTCGATGGCACTGGGTTTGTTTTTCGGTTTTTGACCTTTCAGGAGCAGATTGCCAAGCCTCTTTTCTGAGGCACTTCTGGGTGAGTTTCAACTGCCAACCCTTCGATGAGCGCACTACCCAGGGATTCCATCATAGACGGTCAGCGGGTGTGATTTCTAGGGTTGATGGCCGCACCCTGCTCTACCAAAGAAACTTACAACTTGCCAAGTCTGTTGTCACATTAGACTTGTTGGTTCTTTGGTGAATAGCCCATGATTCGTCCAGGGGAATTGCAATGGGAAAGTGCTCATAAAAAATGTTTCCATCCTGCGACTCCCTTCCTCCTCTCAGAGGACTTCAAGGTCCCTGTCACTCCTTGCCTCAAATAGAGCCATCTGTAGGCTCCACCCACCCAGCCTGGCTCAGACCTCAGAGCTCTTCTGATCGCTGGTATTGACTCTAGCCACCAGAGGGCACTGTCGCAATATGGAAACCAGCAGTTCTCTGGTGTTGGGGGAGCTTGGGTCCCATCTTTGCCAGAACATCTGGACTTGCTGAAGCCAGGCTGCACTTATCTATTCTCTACTTAAGTGCTTCCCAACCAGGGTTGATTTTTGCCCCACAGAGGACGTTTGGCAATGTCTAGATACGTTTTTGGCTGTCAAAACTGAGTGGAAGAGGGTGCTACTGGTATCTAGTGGGTAGAGGCCAGGGATGCTGCTAAACATCTTGGTATGCACAGGAAAGCTCCCCACAACACAAAATTATCCAGCCTAAAATGTTAATAGTGCCGAGGTTGAAAAACTGCTCTGCTTAAATCCATTGCCTAGACTCTATAGCACATCACCAGAAAGTTTAAACCCTCTGGGGTTGAGCTTTCAGTCTCCTGGCAAACATACTCCAAAGGGAGATTTCAGAATAATGACCTCAAAGTGATTTTCACTACCTGAAATATGGGGTCCCAAACACCAAAAACCACTGAAGATGGGGTGGTCCAGGCAGAGGGCACATGAGGGTGTCCATTACAGAAAGAACCCCTGTTCCTGGGGCTGGCTTCTCTGCACAGGGCCCCAGCCCATGACGATGCAATCCAGTTCCTTGTTCTGGAACAGACAACACTAGCTCTTTGTCTCCCCAAACTGGGCAGGGAGAGGGCAAAGCCCTGGGGGCTGGGCCTGTGGTGTAAGGAGCAAGTGAAAATTGACTCTCACTGTAGCCCTTGGGATCTCCTGGGAGAGAAACTCTGGGGTCGCCTCTTCTTGGCATCTGGGGAGGTAGAGAGAGGGAGGGAGACTGAATAAAGAGCACTCATAGATCCTTTCTCCTGGCCTATATCAGCTTGGAAACATAGGGGCTGGGGTCCTTTCCTTGCCAATCTCAACGTGTCTGTGGGTTGAGGGCCTAACCTAGCTAGCCCCTCTGGGTCTCTCCTTCCCCATCCCAGTGGTGAGAGCAGTGCATTTGCCATGAAGAAGAGCTAAGAGGCGGCAGAAAGCAAAATGCTTGGGGATCTTCACAGAGATGGATGCACACATCTATTCCTTGGAGAGGGACAAGGGCAAGCAATAGGCAAAGGACCCTCTGTGCGTCCCTCATTCTTCTTTTCTTTCCTTAGCTCTTGATGCAGAGCATAGGAAGAAGGTGAGGACAAATCCTAAACGCGGGATTTGCGGCCTAGGGATTTGTCGTTGTTAGTTGCACTCACGTCGGTTCCAGCTTATGATATAGCTCAATCTCCTTGGCTCCTGGAGCATCCCTCTCTGCTGGCGTTTCCTTGGCTGAGCACTCCCCTAGCTACCCAGTGCTTCAGGTCTGCTCACCTTGTCATTTTAGACCTAGGAGCAGAGGAAGAGGACTCCTGCTAACTCCCTTCTTCCTCACCCCTCATCCCTTCAAATTCTGCTCAGTTATCTTCCACAGAGATCTGAGTGTCATTCTGTAAAGACTCCTGCTGTGCTCTGAAGTTCTTCCCTGGAGGCTGGTTTCTAATCTCACCCTGATTGCTCCTGTGTCACCCCCTCCTTCAGTCTTCCTGTCTGGGAGCTGATGGTAGGAGAAGGCAAGAGACTAGCTGCCTGGATTTCGGACCCTGCTCCAGCCCTCAGGCCTTCCCCGAGTCCCCTGGCCCCTTTTCTGTGAGAATCCTGGGTGATATCTAGCTCCAGCCCACATCAGAGGGCAGGAGGAGCCAGCAGGGGCTGGGACCACAGGAGGCAAGCAGTCAGCTGAGAGGGTAGTTTGCCAAGGGCATTTTATTCAAGGTCTGCAGTGGAGTACTACAGAGAGAGGAGGCCAGTCCCTCCGTCCCTACCTGCCTGGGGCTTGGGCAAATGGAGGTAGAAAGAAGTGCCTGCATGGGACAGGAGCTCCCAGGATCACAGGAATCAGAAGGATGACAGAGAAGCACATGAAGGGGAGAGAGGGAGATCAGAGACCCTAGCCAATATGAGGGAGATAGACCCAGAGAGAGGGAAGTGTCTGGAGTTGTCCTGAGACTCAGGAGCAAATCAAGTCCTGTCCCCTCCCTAGCTTAGACCCTTAATTTCCCCCCTGACAGGTTTGGGGTGAGCAGGTATGGGATGCTTCAAATGATGCAAACTTTACTCTCCTCCACCTCCCCCCTCCCAAAGAATGAAATTAAGAACATCTTTGTGAACCACAGCCTCTTCTAGCCTGAGACCAGAAGAACTAGATGGTGCCCGGCTATGGCTACTGACCGTTCAGGCCAGAAACACAATAGAAGATCCTGGTTAGAATGGGAGAAAAATGTAGAACAAAACTCAAATTCATAAAAAAGACTGGACTTGCTGGACTGAGAGAGACTAGAGGAACTTCCGAGACTATTGCCCTAAGATATCCTTTTTGACCTGGAACTGAAGCCACTCCCAGAGGTCACATTTTAGCCAAATAATAGATTGGGCTGTAAAATAAACAATAACACCCATGAGGAATGTACGCCTTTGAACAATCAGCAATATGAGACCAAATGGTCAACATTTACCCAAAAGAAAAGATGAGAAGGCAATGGGGTGGGAGGTGGGGGGGCGGGGCAGGGAAACTGGGTAGATGGAAATAGGACCAGCGGGGTGGATATGGTGAGAGTGCTGACACATTGTGGGGACCCTAACCAATGTCATGGAACAATCTGTGTGTGAATTGTTGAATGGAAATCTAATTTGCTGTGTTAACTCTTGCCTAAAATACAATAAAAACCAAAAAAACCAAACCCGCTACCATTAAGTCAGTGCAGACTCATAGCGACCTTATACCTAAAATATTAAAAAAAAAAAAAAGAACATCTTCATCTGATTAGCAAAGTAGTGGGCAGGGACACCCTGCTTCAGTTTTCCTATCCTCACATACACTCCTTCCCTACTTGGCCCCCACCTTGGGTCCAACTCCTGCAATGGAAGCTCACGTTCCGCCAGTAGTGGAGCTGGAAAGTGCAAGGCCAGAGGGAGGTGGGCAAGAAGAGAGATGGAGCTGGACCCCTGCTTCACACCCCCCTTCCCAATTAAGGAGGATCCAAGGGCCACCCTGCTTTGAAAGTCTCCAAATTGGGGGATGCAGGAGTTTCCCCCCCAGTTTTGAGTCCGTGGGCCTCTGGGGAGAAGCCCTCTCTGGGATCAAGGCCCCTCTTTGCCCCCATCATGGGATCAGCCTTTTCCCCCAGCCCCTCAGGCCTCAGGGACAGGAGCTGAAGACTCTTGCCAGGCCCCTGTCCCAGCCCCACCACCAGGGGGAGCCCTGGAAAATACCGGGCCCCTGGGAGGCAGCTGGGGCTTGGGAGCAGGGGGTCTGGCTTGGAGGACCCCAGGAGCTGCTCCTCTGTGGGGGGAGAGGGCAAGAAAGGTCCTGAAGGACGGGTCCAGTCGGGGGGGAGAAGGGGTGGTAGGGGAGGGGTGAAGGAGGCAAAACTGGGCAGCTCATCTTGGAGGCTCCCAAAATGGCAGCAGGGGCTCAGTCGGCAGCGGGCTGGGGCAGATCCAAGTCCTAGAGAGAGAAAGAGAGAGAGAGGGTCAAAGAGAGCAGTCCCACCTCTCTGAGATGCCCCCTTTTCCTCTCTTTACCCTTTTGTTCTTGCTTGAAACTCTCCCTCCTTCTCCCCATCCCCCTCCCTTTTTTTTCTTTGCTTCAGGTCTCATAGTAAATGCCATTTTGGGGGGAAGCCCAGGTGAGTCCTTGCTTTTCAGTTCTTATGTCCTTCATGACTCCTCCAGGGCACTTAGCTCAGTTAGAGTTATGTCGTCATTTGCGTAATTATTTAATGTCTGTGTTCCCAAATCTGTGAGGGCAGGAACTGTGCCTATTTTACTCTCCCCTGGATCTTCAGCACCCAGCCCAGCCTGGTGCAAATTAAGTAAGTGCTCAATAAAAACGTGCTGAATGAATGAATGAAGATATTCTTTGCCGTAACTCAATGAATCCATCCTTCACTCTCGAAGCCCTGCAGCAAAGGGCTCTAGTTTCAGCTGGGCAGACAACTAGTTGTGTGGCCTTGGGCTTGGCATTGAAATTCTTAGACCTCAGTTTCTTCATCCATAAAACCACTTTCTTGCCTACTGGAGTCCCTGGGTGGCCCAAACGGTTAATATGCTCAGCTGCTAACTGAAAGTTTGGAAGTTTGAGTCCAGCCAGGGTGGTTCGGAAGAAAGACCTGGGGATCTGCTTATGAAGAATCAGACGCTGACAACCCTGTGGAGCGCAGTTCTACTCAGACACACACTGGGTCGTCATGAGTAAGAATCGACTCGACGACAACTGGTAGACCTAAGGTCAGACGACATTATCAGTCCGAAGGAGCCCGCAGAGCTAAAGGCTGTGGATGTGAGGCCCGGGGTGGACATGGAATGAGACTTAGCCTACCTCTTCTCTGACTGGCTGGCCCACAGCTCTCTTCTTCCAAGAGCCATCCCTCTTCCCATTCCTTCCAAATCCACCCTAATCTGTTCTCCTCTACCCCCACCCTGCCTCTGGGATCCTACCATAGGTACATGTAGGTGGGGTCCCTGAAGAGGGTGATATAGATCTTCACACCATTTTCTATATGTCAAAAAGCCTAACCCCAATTCCATATTTTCTCTTAGCAAGCCCACGTCATTTAACTAAAGGAATAAGCATCTTGGCGTACAACTGGAAAATATCAGCTCAATGTGGTCACATTGGTGGGGTTGAAGTTAATAAAATTTGGAAAAACAAATTAGTTATTTCTTAATACATTCAGTTGATTTGATAGAAAACACATTTCTGAAGTTGGATCTAGGAAGGGGGAAAATAGTAAAAATGATCCTCCACGAGGAAAAGTGTGGCGACCCCTGCCGTATGCAGTGTACCCTCTCTCTGGGTCATTGTCCTTTTCCTTGAGTTCTTAAGTGAGGTGGAGTCGGTGCTGTTTTCCCCCAGAGTGGGGGTCCCTGCGGGCAGGAGGACTATGTGTCCTCCCTCAGCCCGGGGCTCCTAAGGTCAGGGCTGTGTCTTCTCCAGAGAGTGTAGCCCAGTAGGCCTGTGGAAGAGATATTTCTAAGAGTCCTACTTCTCTCCCACCCTTTCCCGACACCAACCCGGCAACTCCCTGGCTCTGGTTCAATGTCCTGGCCACTCTTCTGCCCAGAAGCATCTTCCTTTCTTGGCACCAAATACTCTGAGTGGGAGTGAAGGTGAGGGGCTGGCACGAACTTCTGGAGTCTCATTCCAGAAGTGGGACATATGGCAGCTACCAACCTCTGGGTGACCTACACCCGCTTAATGTCCCTCAGGGCCTGAGCACAGGCAAGGTGTGTGTGTGCACCTGCCGAGGGCAGGGAGGTGCAGAGCAGCCCACTGGAAGCTGGGGCTTGAGAGGGAACACTTTGTATCCTTCTCATGGTTTCCCAAAGAGAGAAGAATCTCTGTGCCCAAGGCATTCCCAGAGCTGGGAGCTGGTGGGTGGGGGTGAGAGAACAGAGAGGGCTGTTCAGGTGCTGTTTAGCTCCAGGTTGCCAGGCTGGTGGCCATGCAAGTTCCAGCAGGCCCTGGGCTGCCCCAAGCGCACTGCCTCAGCTGCATGTGTGGGGCCCAGAGTCAGCACCTGCCTTCTCTAGGAGCATCTGGGCCAGAGCTGTGTCTGGGCTGAGATTGCCTGGTGTAGAGGCATAGGTCTTGGGCCTCTGCAGAAGAGCCTTGAGTTGGTCAAGAGTCTGTATGACAAAATCTGATTTTATGTCTTCCCAGTTTATGGCCTCGGAAGAGCTGGCTTCCACCTACATTTTCACTCTCCTCTCCCCCGCCATCACCATGTGCTGCCTCACTGGCCTGGGCCCAGCTCCTCTTTTCTGTCCCAGGGCCTTAACACCCGCTGTTCTCTCTACTTGCCTTGTTCTCCCCCTCCCTCTGAGCTAAGCTGATGCTTATTTATGCTTTGGGTGTCAGTTCAAATGACACTTTGTCAAGGAAGTCTTCCCTGATGTCCTTAGCATCCTGAACATCTCCTCTAGAACAATTAGCACAGTTATAATTACATATCCTTGTCAAATTATTAATGTTTGCATCCCCCCCCTTCTTTTGCCTGCAAACTCTATAAAGGTAGTGCCATGGGTGTCCCCAGCCCCTAAGACAGTGCCTGGCACACTAAGTTTTTTTTTTTTTTTTCTAGTAGGAGGTCATTAAATAGCTGTTGAAAGAGGAAATGGATGAGTGAGTGAATGGGGGCGTGAACTTTATCTTCCCAGCCTCTCTTCAGCTGCGCCACCTTATTTATCCAAGAAGCGCTTGC
This sequence comes from Elephas maximus indicus, assembly GCF_024166365.1. Classification (NCBI taxonomy): domain Eukaryota; kingdom Metazoa; phylum Chordata; class Mammalia; order Proboscidea; family Elephantidae; genus Elephas; species Elephas maximus. The sequence goes on from NC_064821.1 coordinate 194,870,027, forward strand.
CTTGGTTCTGGCCTCCACCATCTCCTGCCTAGATTATTGTCTAAAGTCTCCCAACACCAGTCTTATACCTCCTCAAACCCAAACTCTACACGCAGCCTGAGTAGTCGTTATAAAATGAAAATCTCAACATGTCTCTCCCTCCTGGATTCCTCCTGCCCAACTCCTCAGCATGGTTTCTGAAGCCCTCAGTGGCTGGACACCTGTTTCCCTTGCCAGCCCCATCTCTCACCTTCTTTGTATGTCCCACCCCATCACATAACCTCCCCTGACCACGGCAAGCTACTAGCAGTTCTTCAGATTTGCTATGCCTGCTCACAGTTTTTTGCTATATAAATGCTGTTCCCTCTGCCTGGGCATCTTTCTCCACCTTCTTCGCCTGTTCAGGTATTGCCTCCTCTGGGAAGTCCAACTCTTTCTCTGTGCCCTCTGGAAGCACCTGGGGCTTACCTGAATTATAGCACCAGCTAGTGATTCCTTCCCACTAGACTCTGAGCATCTCGAGGGCCATTTTTCATCTTTGAACTGCCAAACCTGGTAAATAGCTGGTGCTCAATGAATGCGTGTTGAATGAATGACTTGTATGATCCCTTGTCCCATGGCCCCTCACCCATGGACTCAGCTGGAGAATCCTCCCTCTTCTGGTTAAGATTCCCTGGCCCCTCCCCTGTCCTGAGCACTCACGATGGTCACTGCTGCTGCTTCCCTTCTTATCCCCTGGTGGCCCTCGTGGGGTCCGCTGCCCGGACAGCTGCTCCACCATGATCTGGTGAGTGAACAGCATGCTGTGCAGAAGCTGAGGAATGAGGAGACAGAGGCGTGAGGGTGGGACAGACTTTCCCTGGCATATATTCCCCCAGAACCCACTGATACAGTTGACCAGTTTACAAAACAATGGAATGAATACTCTCATACAGGTTGTTAAGTAACCACTGCCCAAGTGCCGCCTGTAGTCTCAGATGTCCTGGACCCTCCCTTAGGGCTCCACCCCTTTCCTATGATCCACCACTGAAGGAGTAATGCCCACACAGAAGGCATTGGTCGTCCTTTCTCGTAGGTGGGTGCTGTACTGTGGGGATTATTAAATACTTTGAATATCACCCTGTCCCTGGGGACTCAGAGACTTGGATGCAGAGGGAAAAGAACACTGGAGGGTCCCTGAGGCAGAAAGAAGCGCTGTGGCCTACTGGGAAGTAGGGCGCGGCCTGAGGTAGCCCTGGGGATGGGCAGCCTTCGTGCCTACCTCACTCTGCATGCCCATGGGCACCAGGGCTGGCCGGCACAGGGCAGGGGTCCCCAGCAGTAAGTGGGGTGATGGCGGTGCCCGCACCTCCCACAGAGGGTAGTTGACTATGATAAGTTTGCTGAAGTTGAACTTGTAAGTGAACCTCTTGCCTTTGGTCTTGTGCAGGATCCTTTTATTGTAGTAATATCTGGAGAACCAGAGGTTGAGAACAGAGAGTTGGCCCAATGCAGGAGGGAGTCAGAGACCCAGCAAACCCCACTACCCCAGGCCAGCAAGGCCAACCCGAGCTGTTCCTGGAGAATCAGGCATCTTGCCACACGCAAAGCATTTCCCCAATCATCGGAGGGCTGGGCAGAAACCTCAACCCTTTTCTTGGAACTTTGCCCTCTCTGGCCATGTTGGCTGCCTCCTCTCACCTGAGGGCCCGGCTCAGCTTGTCATAATTCATCTGAGGTTTGCACTTCCTGCGGCCCCAGAGGCGGGCCACCTCGTCTGGGTCCTTGATGACGAACTCCCCATACTCTCCCTGCTGCCAGGCAATGACATGGCGGAACTCCTCCTTCTGCAGCAGCTCAAGGATGAAGTGCCACAGCTGGATCTGCCGGGAGCCTGGGGACGACTCAGCTTTGTAGGCCCAGTCAGGGAAGGCCAAGCCTGGGGTGGAGAGGCCAGTGTGAAGTGCCAGGCCCTGCCCTGGGGCCACACAACATCCCACCCACAGGATGGTGGAGGGAAACCTGGCAAAGGGGCTCACCTGAGATCCAGTAGTTGCCGGGGACAGCAGGGACACCCTTGGCCAAGCAGCTGCAGTGCATGGTCCACTCTGGGGCAGAGAGGGCTGTGTCTAGGCCTTGGGACAAAATGGTAGCCACTTAAGACAAGGGGAAGGGAGAGAAAGGAGGCGGGGGTAGGGGTGGGGTTGGGGGAGGGTGATAAAAGCGGAAGGAAGGAGGGAGAGAAAGAAGGAAGGAATAAGAAGGCTGACAGAAGGTCAGGAAAGAAAAAGAGTAGAGGAAAGGAATGAGTCGAAGGAATGAGCCAAGGGGAGAAAAGGCAGGAGAGAGGGGTCTGTGCCAGGAAGCTACCCCATGCCCAGGGCAGGGCTCAGGCTCCTCTGGGGTCTCCTCACTGGCCAGAGGCTGGCCCAGGACTCTTGGCTTGGGACTGAGACACTTACAGAGATGGAGAAGAATGCAAAGGGTCCTATATCCTGCCCCCATCAGGGGATTTAGACAGAGAATGAGATCTCTTCTCAGGGCTTAACGGGATTGGAATTTTTCCCGAGAGGACAACAGAAAACATAATTAATCGCGGCTCTTTGTAAACCCTGAGTGGAGAGGCGGTGGCATATACACATACCTGCCCCGTTACAGTACTTAGAACATTTTTGCACTTGAAAAGAGCAGGGATTTTTGTGCATTTTTTCACCAGTGGGTCCCCAAGGGCCTAGAAGAGTGCCTAGAACATAAAAAAACAAAAGCAAAAAACCAAACCAGTTGCCACTGAGTTGACTCCAACTCATTGTGACTGCATGTGTGTCAGAGTAGGACTGTGCTCCGCTGGGTTTTCGATGGCTGATTTTTTGGAAGTAATCATTAGGGCTTTCTTCTGAGGTACCTCTGGGTGGACTTGAACCTCCAAACTTTTGGTTAACTGCACCATGCAAGGACTCTGCCTGGCACATAGTAGGCGTTCAATAAATGGTTGATGAGAGAATAAATAAATGGTAATGAACTTATCATTGGTATTGTTGTTTAATATCTGTTTTCCCCCTTAGAATATCAGCTCCATGAAATCAGGAACTGCTGGGCCTTGGACTCACAGGTGCTTGCTAAGTATTTGTTGAATTACTAAACTATGGGCAAGGAAGATAGAATCTTAATGGCTTCCATTAAGAGGGTGGGAGATTTGCAGAGCGAGCCCCAGTGAGACAGACTCACCTAATGTACACAAAGAGAGGAAAGAAAACATCCAAGCCCCAACACCTTCCAGGTGACTCTAAACCCACCCAGTGCCGTCGAGTTGATTCCGACTCATAGCGACCCTACAGGACAGAGTAGGACTGCCCCATAGAGCTTCCGAGGAGTGCCTGGCGGATTCGACCTGCTGACCTCTTGGTTAGGAGCCGTAGCACTTAACCACTACACCACCAGGTGGCTCTAAAAAAAAAAAAAATAAAGAAGGTGCAAAAGGCTGGTTTCCGCATTTGCTAACGGAAGATGAACCAATATGCCAGAAGCTGCATGGGGACTCTGGGATAAAGTGCCTGCTTCTGGGGGCTGGGCTGGGCCTGGACATTTTCCTATTTGGGACTTCGTGTAAACAGGAGAATGGCTTAGATGACTTCTGGCTCTGGGTTTCCATCTCTGATGAAGGGAGTACTGTTCTCAACTAGAACTTACTAGGCCGCCGGGTTTGGACAGCATATCTGGAGTAGCTTCCGACTTTACAGATGAAGCTCAGAGAGGGAAAGTGATTTGACCAAAGACACACGGTGAGTTAGCCACAAAGTCCAGAGCCATACTTCCTAGCTCTTAATCCAAAGCACTTTCTCATAAACTGTGTAGCCTTAAGACTTTTAAAACACAATCTATGGCAATGCTTCTCAAACCCTAATGTATATAAGAACCACTGGAGGGTCCCTTTAAAATGTAGATTCTGATTCAGTAGGACTTGGTAGGCTGTGAGATTCTGCACTTCTAAGGAGCTCTGGGGTGGGGGGCGGGGTGCTGCTGCTGCTGGTCCAAGGCCCCTATTTTGAGTAGCAAGAACTTACAAAATACAGTAAAAATAGGCTGTGGGTGTTACGAAAGAAATTCAAGGAATCCCAGACACCTCAGGCTGGAAGATCCTCCCCACTCTCCCCAATTCAGGTCATCTTGTTCCTTGCTCTCTCTTTCCCAGGGAACACTCTGGTCCAGGGAGGCCAGCTGACAAAGTGACTTAGGCAAGAGCTTTGAGGGGTGAGCATCTCTGGAAACAGGTAAGCAGGAGGGTGAGTAGGTCCATGCCTACTCTGAGTTTGGATGAATAGGTTAGCCCACCCATCCCTCTGTCTCTAAACTAAGCTGATAGTTTGGAACCCTCTTCTTGTCTTCTCTCGTCCTCTCCAGTCCTTCTCTCCTGCCCTGCCCACTGGGAAGTTTCTCCTGCATGTAACTTCAAGTGGATCGGGCTCTCTACTCTCTAGCCTTAGCAAAGTGGGTTGGGAGATAGGATGTGCAGAGGTGAGAGATTCCAGGAATGAAGATTGTTTCCTAGAGTGAGCTGATAAAATTCCTATGGCTTGCCCCCCCGATCCGGCAGTGTTTCCTATTAGGAAGGATGTGAGACCTCAGGGTGGATTTAGGATCTGGCAAGAAGAGAATGATAACAACCATCACTTACCAGGCACCCAGTGTGCCCTGTACTGTGCTGAGGAATTGGCATACACTAAACTTCATAGAAGGTAGGTGTAGAAGGGAGGTGGAGGCTCAGAGGGATTGAGTAACCGCTCTAAGGTCGCACAGCTCTAAAGTGAAAGAGCGAAAGCAAGACTTTAACTCAAGATTTATCATTTTTAGCCACAGTTGGAGGCTGCCAACCCTCTCCTATCACTCCAAAAAAGAAAAACACCTAAAACCCCAGACCTAAGTTGTACCAGTGGGTGAACTCAAGTCCTCCAGTTTCCTGAATGCTGGCAGCCTCCTTTCCCAGCCTCTCCCGTGTTCATGAGTCTTTCCTAGACCTTCAGGTCTCCGAGGAACTTGCCAGTTCTGGATGTGGAAATCCTCACTGCTGAAAAGTCCTGCCAAATGTCCTCTCAAATCCTCCTCTTTCCGAATGAAGCCTCTGAGCTGACTGTGAAAACTTCAGAGAGGAAATTCTGGACTACCTTTATGTCCAAAAATTGTTCCTGGTGTCTAACCTTAATTCCTTGGGCTTCATTTTAATCTATACTCTGGGGGTGACACTCTCAGGTCTGGAGGAAGTCCTCCCGCTCTGCTTCCCTACCCCCGCAGCCCCCTCACTCTTACACTGTGACCTATACCCCAAGCTTTAACAGGCTCTGTACAGCCCCTACAGCCGCAACGGTGGGATCCACGTCCTTAGAGCAGGATGAGTGTTGAGAACCATAAATCAAAAAGGATCACAACCCAATCTTCAATGATCAGAGTGGCTTCCTTTAAGCGCTTTGTGTTTCTGGAAGGAAAGTGGGGTTATAGCAGCAAGCAAGCAATTATCATTGTCATTATCACCGTGATTCGGATTACTAACAATATGATTAATCCCTTTGGCCAATGTAAGTGCTCATTACAACGGATGTAGGTTTTAGGTCATTACTTAATAAAAGCAATATAGATAAGGATGATAACAATAGAGATTGAGCCTTGAGTTAGGGCTTGGCGCCAAAGGAAATGTCCAAAGCAGATTTTACTTTTTAAAGATTATTGTTAATACGAAGTGGGCCCCTATCATACACACGGCATTGGGCTTGACATTTTTTTTTTCCACAAGCTACTTCATTTAACCCTCACAATAACCCTTTGAGGTGAGTAGTATTATCTCTGTTTTGTAAGCTGAGGAAATTGAGGCTCAAAAGATTAAGATGCTTGCATAAGATCCCCAGCCAAGTGGTGGAGCCGGATGGGAACAGGTCTGTCTGACTCCAGGCTCTGTGCTGTAATCAGTCAATCAGGGCAGAGAAATTGAGGATGAAACTTCAGAGCAGAGAGAGGTAAGGCTTGTGGGAGGTGCTGGGCCATGAAGGAGCACCTCTAGTCTAAAGCTAAACTATGGGCTCTTTGCCAGAAGAAATGATCAGTGGAGGCCCCAGGAAGCCAGAAGACAGACAGATAGATGGGCAGAGAGGAATACGGAGAGGATGAGAAAGATAGAAACACAGGATAAAAAAAGTGGGACAGCTGGAGATCAAAGGCTGCATCTATGCAACGAGAAACCTGCATCAAAGATCACTTCGTTGTTGGGTCTTCTAAGCAGCTGAAGTGGATTGCGGCATAATCTGATTGATTAGACAAAACCAAGTCTTTTCAGTGACAGCTTGATTGATTCAGTGGGAAAACGGGACTGTTTATAAATACAAAGGCAGCCAAAAGAGAGAGGTAGTAAGAGAGTCAGGGGGAAGAGTGTACCAGAGAGATGGAGAAAAACAGCAATGCAGAAGTTGGGAGTTGGAGATGGAGGTGAGGTCCTGGGGACCTCACCTGGGGACTAAGAAAGCAGAGTGGGGAAATGAGCCCAGAGGGGCTGCAGCAGCAGAGAAGCCCCTCTGAGACACAGAGATGGCCTTCTCTGGCAGATATTTTACGCTTGTTAGCACTGAATAAACTGCGCTTCCCCTCGCCCGGCTGTCCACCAAGTCCTCAATCTGATTAGGAGCCTCTGGTCTCTGCTCTTGATCTCAGCGCCAAGTAGAGCTCAGTTAGTCCTCCTTTAATGCTATTAGCTAAAGCTGCTTAGGTAGGAGAGCAAAGGGCTGAGGGCTGGGAAAGGCAAAACCAGCCACCTTCTCCCTTAGGGAATTTGGAGGAGGGGCAGGGAGAGATGCCCTTTCTTCACATCCCCAAGCCTCCCTTTCCTTCTCCCCCAAGCACGGGACCGTTCCCCCAAACACGGGACTTGCTGACAGAGACCCCAATGGCATCTTCTTCGTCCTTCTGCCACTGGCCGCAACCCAGAGATTCCCTGCCTGGGGCAGAGAGGACCCCTTCTTGATGCCTGTGGGTGGGAATCCTGCCAGCTGAACCTCTTCTCCCTCCTGTGGCACCAGCCCTTCCTTTCTTCTACTGCTCCCTCCCTGTCCATGCCCCCAGCAGGACCCAGCAGCAGCCCTTCTCCTTCACCTCTCCAGTCTCCATGTTGACCTGCTCCCATTGCCCCCTTGGTCTGGTCTCAGATCTCTGCTCGCCCCTCCCCCCAGCTCCCATCTCTTGCAGTCTTGTCTCTGAGGTCCCAGGGGGGCATGGGATTTAAAAGGTTTGTGTAACTCTGTGGAGCAGAAATCCAAAGCCAGACGCCCCCACCCCCCTACCTCCAGACCTGCCAAGCTGGGCAGCTGAAGGTCAAGGGGAAAGTCACGCCCTCACACACACTCAGTCTGTGTCCTTCAGGGGCCCAGGGTCAGGGGATGAGGGAGAAGGGGTGTTAGGCGACCCGGCTTCCAGCTCCACACCCATCCCTCTGTCTGTCCAGCCTCTGTAGGTCTCGGTTTCACTCTGTTTGATCTTTTTTTTTTTAAATCATTCTTTAGCTCATTTCCTCTCTCATTACTGTTTATCTCCACTTCCCTCCGAGTCTAATTCTTCTTCCCTCTTTCTACATTCCGTTTCCCACCTTCTCCTGGTCTTACTAGCGCCACTGTTTACCGCACTTTCTTTTCTCCCCGTGTCCCTTTTCTCTCTGTTTTTCTAGGTCTCTTTTCTGTCTACAGACCACACGGCCTCTATCTTTGTCACTGTCTCTAACTGGCTTGCCTCCCCTGGGATGCCCATCTCCCTCCTCTAGAGGGTTGTCTCTGTCTCACCACTTCCCGCCCAGCCCCGACCTCTGCTTTGCTGTCTCTGTCACTGTCTCTCATTGTCACTTTCTGTTTTCTTGCCTCTCCTTCTGTCTTTCTCTTCCTGCCCCTCTGTTTCTCATCCGTGCTTCAGTGCTGGAGACTCAACACGGCCTCTGAGCTCCCCCCCCCAGGCTCTTACAGCCCCACTGCCCCACCCCCACGGCTTCATTCCCAAAGCCCTCCAGCCCTCTACCACCCCCTTCCCCAGGGGGAACCTCTGCCTTGGTTCCTTTCATCTCTTTCCCATCAGCTGTGCCCCAGGGCATCCCCCTGCCTGGACAGCCCCAATGTTTTCCTTCCTCCCCCCTCCCAACCCAGGGACAAGAAATCCCCTCGAGCAGAGGCTGAGGTGGCTGAGGAGCCGAGTCAGAGGGAGAGGAAGTGAAAGCTGGAAGGACGCTGAGCTGGGGTGAGTTGGCAGGGCCAGTGTGGGGCTGAGTAATGGAGACCAGTCAGCAGTAAGTGGAGGTGTCAGTAGGCATCTGGGACAGTTCTAATCAGCTGGGGGCCTCTGACATCTTCTCACTCAATCCCCAACTTCAACCCCCCAACAACTTCCAGCCTCAACCTCAACACTTGCCCTCAACCGCAATCTTAACACGAATCCTAACTTCACCTTCCACTAAGCCCCAAGCCCAGCCCAAGGCTCCATCCACGAGCTCTGGTCCCTATCCCCACTGGGGCTCCACTGTCCTGGGGTTTGCATGTGGAGTGGCAGCAGCACCCACACTCTTCCCTAACCATTTTCCTCTTGGATGCAATGGGAAAAGGGCTGGGCAGAGGAGCAGGACTTCTGTCTGGCGCAGGAGCAGCATCTTTCTGTGCTTCTCCAGCGTCACAGAGCCCACATCTGCGCTTGCCATTACAGGGGCTTTCGGGATAAGGGGGGACCCAAGCTCTCAGACTTCAGGCTTCTTGGTCCTAGCTCTCTGCCAGGAGCCTGAGGAAGGGGGTGGGGGAAGGCAGGAGGACAGGGCAGAATGCCCTTATCCCATAAGAGATTTCAATGTAATTCATCCCAGCCTGGCTTGATGGGAGCAATTCTCCCCATCCCTGGTAACCCTCTGCTCACCTTCTGCTCCTTCCCATCCCTCCACTTTGATGTCCACACCCTCATCCACCTCCTTCTGCCCCATAGAAACCAGCTGATTATCAGTCCTCACCTATGGCCCTTTGACCTTGGCCACAGAGGATGGCAGCAGTGAGCTCGCATAGACACAGGGCATGGGAATGGCTGAAACCATCATTCATTCAGCCTTCAGAATCCGGGGAGTCATACCTTCCCAAGTGAGCCAACACCTGACCACAGCTGTGCCCTATCTGGGGACAAGAGCCTACTGCCATGTTGGACCCGCTGTCTTCATGATGTCCTCCTGTAGGTGCCAAGGCTTCCACTTCTCTCTGCCCTGATTGCCCAATTCCTGGCTCTGCAGCTGTCCCACAGCCGGATGGAAGAGCCCTGCCACCTCTCAGGCAGCTTCCGTGTGGTCCTTGGGCTCCTCCCATCTCCATCCAGTGCCCAGGTTTCCTTACTTCTCTTCCTCCTATTTCCCTTCATCTGGCTCCACAGCTGGGGTTGGGGTAAGGACAAAGAAGGGCTGTCCCTTGGGGGCTGGGCCCTCCCTGCCAGCCCCAACGGCAGACCTGCCACCAGAGTCCCTTACCTTGGAGCAGCAGCTGGTCCCCGGTCTCTGTCTGGCTCTTTCTGGCGCACTCCTGGAGACCAGCGACCCCTCGCTCATCACATGCGTTAGGGTTACTTAAAATGAGAGCAGGATCTCCAAGCTCCCAGGGGAGCGATGTGGTTTTCAGACAATAGCATTAACCCTTTGGGGGCCAGCGACACCACTGTCCTGCGTCCCCTCCCATGCACCCCCACCACTGTGAGGGGTAGGGTGGGAGGGAGTATCTCTTCCTGGGTCTTTTGCATCCAGAGCCTGCTCTGGGGACAGATGGCTCCTAAAACATTTGACCAACAGGGAGATTGGCAATTGGGCTACCCCTTCATCTCCAGGGAAAGGGATGCTGAACTATCTGGAAGTCCTTCCAGCTGTCTACCCTCTACCCTTCCCGCTATAAGTCAGCCCTTCTCTCATGGAGCTTCCTGTGGCCTTGGAGTCCAGGCCTGGACAAGAATTCCCCCTTCACATTCTCTGACCCTTAATGCCACTGCACTCTTTGTTATTTTCCTCTGAGCCCCAGGTCCCTCCTCTGCTTATATACTGGTGTTGGAGCTTTGTAATTGCTCCCTTTTCCTTTTAGTCTCAAGTATTAAAAAATAACAAGTAGTTTACCCAATCTCCTTGCCCTAAGGATTTTTAAGCACTTAATATGTCTTTTTCCTCTTACAGTTCTAGAAAGTGATGTTTCCTTTTCTTTATTAAGATGACTGGAAGTTAGACAACAGGAAGAACTTCCAACTAAGGGGTAAACCAGCCAGGAGAGTGACTGCAGGGGTGTCAGAAAACCTGCCAAGGAAATGGTAGGGACACGATTAAGCGTAGGATTCCAGAATATACTAGAGGACTTAGGTAACCGACTTCAGGAGAGGCTTCTCAGGGGAAGATGGAGGAGGAAGGATGTCAAAGAGCAGAACCTATGTCTTTAAAGTCCCGGGGACCGAGCAACCCTAGAGCCTGTCAGGCTGGTGTCCAATCTCCCCAACCCTTAGGGGGAAGGAGAATATTGATGGATGTCATTGGGGGGAATCAATATGATTTTCTTTTTTTTTCCCCCTTGACTCTGAGAGGCCAAGTATCACACTCACCCCACCCCTCCCTCATTACACTGCCTCTCCCAGCCCTGAGCTGATGGAGATGGGAATGGAGGGCCATGGAATTAAATTCTGGGGGTTGTTTTCTGGTTAAATCAACCGAAGCTAACATGATGGAAAGGTGAGAGAGAGGCTGATTGATGGAGAGACAGAAGTCGGGCGGAGGCGGGGGGAGGGCGGTGCAGAGAGAGAGGATCCTTGTGGTGGAGGCAGAGGCAGAGAGGGGTCCGAGCACACCCTCCAAGGCCCAAGAGGAAAGGGGCTACAGAGAGAGGGATGGAGCAGAAGGTTTTTCCAGGGAGTTGGATGGGGTGGGGGTAGGGGCAAGGAATATTAGCAAGGGCTAGGCAGACTTGACCTCTGTAGAGGACAGAGAAGAACTACAGTGAGAGGGACTGAGGTTAGAGTGAAGCCGTGGTATGCTGGGTATTCTCTTAGGATGTCGTTGGTATTTCCTCATCTGGAGAACTTGTCCTGCTCCTTGCTCAACTTTACCCCACCCTTCTCCCTCTTTGAAGAGTTTCAGGGCTATTTGAGTCAGGAGTAGAAAGAGGCTGTGGCCAGCGAGGACTCTGGGGAGGAAGGACTGCTCTCCTCCTCCTCGTCATGAAGGCCCAGGTCAAGGAGGGGGTCGGAGCAGAATCTGAAGTGGGGACAACAGGCTCCGAGACTGAGGCCCTGGATTCCATGGGGTCATTCAGACCACCTCCTGTCTCCACAAGCTCTCTTGGGAGGGCAACTTCTGAAAGACTCCCAGATAAGGAAGCTGAAGGCTCTTCTGCCTTCCCACTTCCTGCCACCATCCCAGCTCCCAGGAAAGTCCCTCATGGGGGCTAACTTCAAGCTCTTGCTAGAACTAGAGTAGCTGCTTCTGAGAGGAGTAGGGTTTTACCTCTCCTCTTCTTCTCCTCTTCTGCTGCTCCTATCTTCCAGGAGGATGTTAAAAGCAGTTCTGTCCCTGGCTCCTCCTGCCCAATTCACACATCAGCCTCCTGCCCTGTAGAGGGGGCTGGGTGTGGGGTTAGGAAGCCAAGCCTATGGCTCAGACACTGGCTTCTGGGATGGAGAGCTAATTGCCATGGAGCTGATTCTGACTCATAGTGACCCTGTAGGACAAAGTAGAACTGGCCCATAGAGTTTCCAAGGAGTAGCTGGTGGATTTGTACTACTGACCTTTTGGTTAGCAGCCATAGCTCTTAACCCCTGCACTACCAGGGACCCCTTTACATACGCAAATGGTCTAGTGCCCTTTGGGGGGTATGGGTCTCCTGACCAAACCAAGCCCTGTCTAGACTGTGAGCATCTCCATATACATCCCAGGGCCTAGCAGAGTACCTGGACATGGGGGCTACTCTATCAATGATTACTGAGTGAATAAACCCAAACGTACCTCCAGTCAGCTCTAGCTAATCCAACTACCCTAACTCAAAACGAGCAACCTCAACACATTTTAAACTGCCTCCAAAACACCATTTCCTTCAACTGTACCTGGCCAGATGCAACTCCTATACTCCCTTCACACAGTGACACTGTTAGGTCTGGGTCATTTGGGGTGGGGGTGGAGGCTCCACGTCTGTGCCTGGAGATGGGTGAGTCTGGAGTACCTCCCATCCTGGGGCTGAGCGCTCGCTCTGGGTATGTCCCAGAGTCTACTTGGAGAGGAGTCTCTCAGGGCTGAGGAAGGGGCAGGCAGGGCCTGGGAACAACCCCATCTCCTCAGCTCTCCTTGCAGCTCCTGCGGTTTAATGGCGCAGACTCAGGCACGTAATGTACTCCTCACAGGAGCAAACCCAAGGGTGCCCTACTTGGATCTCAAGTAGAATTTTCCCGTTCTAGTTGGTGACTTTTTCTCACTTGAGTAAACAGCATGATAGACTAAATTCAGAGCTATGGACACTGTTTGACATACATTGTACCAAGACCTCACCACCTTGAATGGGCCCTCTCAGGCCTCACTTGTGCTGTTGACACATCTGACATTAAAATGGGCAGGACCTGAAGACAGGGATGGCGTCAGACCCTGGGGACAGCTTCTTATGAGGCTGCATGAGATGGCGGTTTGCAAGATGGGGTGGAGATGAGGAGGTGGTGCTATTTCCCTCCCTGAGGAAACCAGTTACCATGGGGTCAACCCGGACTCCTGATGGCCCCCTGTGTGTCAGAGTAGAACTTCAGGATTTTCCATGGCTGACCTTTTGGAATTGGATCAACAGGCTTTCTTCTGAGGCACCTCAAGGTGAACTTGAACCTCCAACCTTTTGGTTCGTTGCTGAGCACTTAACATTTTCCATCACCCAGGGACTCCCCCTGAGGAACAAGACGAAAGAAAGAAAAAAGGGCTCTTGTTACTTCTCTTCCCGTCTCTCCTTGCACTTCTGCAAGGGATCTGCCTAGGGTGGGGGCACCCAGTGGGATGGACCTGGGGGACTTGGCGGGTTCCAGAGTGTCTGTCTGGCCAATTCAGTTGTGACAAGGGGAGAATATCTCTTAATAAGAATTCTCTGCCAACTGGTGGAGACAAATGGGTCGTTCCCACTACGCATTCCCTAACCTTCCAAGAGGGTGGGGTCCAACGCACTGTTGTCAGAGGGACGGAGGGGAGTGGTGGTAGATGAGATCAGACAGTGAGGGTGAGGGAAGAGGGGAAGAAAGGAAGGGAAAAGGGACACCTGGAATAGGGAAGAGGCCAAGACAGATAGGCCCCCAGATGGTCTGGAAAGGGGACAAGGAAAGTGGCAGGTAAACATATTCAGGAGGAGAAAATTAGGCTTGAGGAGACACAGAGGGGGAAGGAGAAGAAGAAGAGAGGAAGGGGTGGATGAGGCAGAGGGAAGGGGAGAGGAGGAAGAGGTGCCAAGAAGGCCAGGCTGAGACAGCCCTGGAATGCAGCAATAGAAGTGGGGCTGGGGATGGGGGGGAGGGGTGCCAGAGGGACAGTGGCAGTAGCTGAGGGGGGAGGGGAGGCTGTGTGTGAGTGTGTAGAGTGGGTGGCTATGGCGTCGGTGGAGACTCTTCATGTCCCATTAGTGGCAATGGAAGGTGACATGAGGGGATCGATACCAATCGAGGCAACAGACTCCCAGTAATAAACCCATTTCACTCACACTTCTCCAGTCCCACCAGCCCGACCCCTCCAGAGGGAGCGAGGGCTTCCCACCCCTGACACCCTCTCCACAGGGCTGCTCTCAGAGCTGTCCCCAGCCCTGGCACCAGGACAGAGACGAGGGGTCCTCCAAACCTGGGAGGAGTCATCAGCAGGGATGGGGCAAGGGTCTGCACTGTCTGGTTCTGTGAGGCTTAGGCCCAGGACCTACTCCCTGCAGGGCAAAATCTCCGTCCCTGGGCCTACCCTTTCCTCTCTGGGGGTGAGAAGGGGCTGGCCCACCTCCCAAACCCTGTGGGTATTTTCAAGGCAGAACAGGGGAAAGCCCTGGAATGTGCTGATCAGCTCACTGTGCGGGCACAGGTGAAGGTGCCTTTGTACTCCCGTGTTTATAGAAAGTCGCCTGTCTGTTTGTGCCTCTGTGTGGGTGTCTGAATGTCTGTCTGTCTGTCTCTGTTAGTAGGTGTGCATCTGTGTGCCTCAGAGGATATGTGAAATGAGTCTGCGTTTCTCTGTGGCTGTCTTCTCTCCCACCGGGTATTTTTGTGCGTAGGTGTTTGTGCCAGTTTCTGTGTTCCCAGCACGAGTTGTCGCTGTACCATGAGCAGGTACATCTGTACGCATTCCTGGGAATATGTGTGTAGTTGTGCCTCTCTGAGTCCACGAACGCCTATCTCTAGGGATATGAGTGTGTGAGTCTGGGTCTGTCTGTGTGTGAGCCTGAGCGTGTGAGCCCATGTTTCTGTGGGTGTCTGCTTTGGGTGTGTGGACCTATGCTTTGTTTTGGAGACTGTGTTATGGGCGTCTCTGTGTATAAGTATGTGTGTGTGTGTGTGCTCGCGCCTGCCTTTGTCTCCCTGTGTGTGTGGGCAAATGCTGCTGGCCTCTCAGTGTTTGTACCCAAAGCCTGCCCCAGCTTGATCCCTCGAGCTGAACTCTCGACTGTATCCTTCCTTCTAGGTAGAGCGCCAGACCGGCCTACTTTGCACAGGGCTAAAGGGTTTCCTGAGATTTGGGACTTTCAGTGCTAAAACTGGGATAATCTGGGGCAAACTGGAACAGTTGGTCATGCTATTTCCAGGCCTGGATGAGAGGAGGCCAAAGTGAATGGCAGTGCAGGTATCAGGGAAGGAAGGAAGGGAGAAAGGTGCGGTGGGGAAAGGTGAAGGAGGAGGCAAAAAAGGACTAGGAAACAAACAAACACAAACAAACAAACAAAGGCTGTGGAAGCAGTAGGTGGAATGGAGTCACTGGGGGGTGCAAATGGTTAGCCTACTAGCTGAGGATCCATATCCACTGAGAGACACCTTGGAAGATAGGCCTGGCGATCGATCCACTTCCAAAAGATCACAGCCTTGAAAATCCTGTGGAGCAGTTCTACTCTGCTTACATGGGGCTGCCATGAGTTGGAATCAACCGGATGGCAACTAACAACGAGAAGTCAGACTATAGGAGTAACTTCCCAGGACACAGAGGTGGGGGACCTCTGGAAACAAAGGTAGGAGGGGAAAGGGCTGGATTGTCCCCTGTTCTGGAAAACTCTAGAGAAGACGAGGGAGTTGTGAGGGGCTCTGTGGAGGATGATGGCAGTGAGAGAGAGGGATGGTGCTTGCCAGCTCATGGCTGCTGGGGCGCACTCCCCACACCCTTCTCTGCCTCCTCATGGGGCATGATGGGAGCACGTGGTCCAGAGACGGGACTCCCTTAGTGCAGAGTGGACGGTGCCCTGCTCTGCATCCTTCCCAGTGGGTTCCCTTCCTAGAAGGGGACCCAGTGGGCTGCATGGGCCTGGTAATGGGCATGGGTGGGTGGGGGTTGGGAGGTTTTGGGGAAGGGAGTGCTGTTTTATAATCTCCCAGAGTCTGTAAACTCCATGAGGAGGGTCTAAGCCTTATCTGTCGTGTTCACCGTGGACTTCCTAGCCCCTACCTCCGTGTCTGGCACATAGTAGGCCTCAGGAAACTTTTTTTGATGATATTCCTACCTTTGTCCCCAGCTTCTGAGTGCTTTAGTTGTCCTCCTTCTCGGAGGATGTGGGTGGGCCTGTTATGAGTTGAATTGTGTTCCCCAAAATGATATGTCAAAATCTTAGACGCTGATACCTGTGAGCATGACCCTGTTTGGAAATAGAGTTTTTGAAGATGTTATTGGCTAAAGTAACTTAAGGTCATACTGGAGTAAGGTGGGCCCTAATCCAATATGACTGGTGTCCTTATAAAAAGAGGAGGAGAGACACACAGAGGCACACACAGGGGGAAGACGGCCATGTGAACATGAAGGCAGAGACTGGCCTGAGGCATCTAGAAGCCTAGGGATGCCAAGGGTTGCCAGCAACCACTAGAAGTTAGGAAGAGGCAAGGAGATATCTTCTAGAGCCTTCAGAGAGAGCATGGCCCTGCTATGACACCCTAACTTGGACTTGTAGCCTCTAGAACAGGGAGACTACACACTTCTGCTGTTTAAAGCCACCCAGTGTGCTACAGTGGCCCTAGAACACTAGTACGGGACCCCTTTGGCTCTCTGGCCTTCCTTTTCTCAGCCCCACCCTTGCACTCTTCCCCAGCCTGTCTTTTCTAGGGGGTCTCCTGCACCAGGCATCAGAGGTAAGCAATGCTCAGCAAATCTCATGCCTGCTGAATCCTTGGAGGTCAGACAATGACCAAGGTCCAGCTCAAGGGCCTCCAGTCTCTGCCGGAAGCTGTCCCCTACTGTTCTGTCTCAATGTGGTGCTTTTCAAATTGTCCCAGCATTGACCCTTTAGGGCCTTTGAAGAGCTTGAGGGGCTGACATAATCATGAAGATTCAAATCTGCCTTTGAAGGTCACCGAAAGCTTTCATCTGTTTTATAAACTGGAGTTCTCAGTAGAAGTTTTGGAAATAGAGCTCCACTGCTACAAATCTTTTGTACCCCTGCCTATTCCTGGCATTTGCAAGAGCACCGAATCCCTGGGTGATGCAAATGGTTAAGACGCTCTGCCGCTAACTGAAAGATTGGAGGTTCAAGTTCACCCAGATGTGCCTCGCAAGAAAGGCCTGATGATCTTCTTCCAAAGAACCAGCCATTGAAAACCCTACAGAGTATAGTTCTACACTGACACACATGAGTTGGAATCCATTTGATGGCAACTGATTTGTTGCCTCTGCTCAGGAGAAGGAGCCCGGATGCAGCTCAGGTCATTTGGGCAGGGAATTCCAAGATGCCAGGAACCCAGAGCCTGGACTAGAAGTAGGGACATGGTTCCAGGGGGCATATCCCCTTCAGCCTCATAAATGCCATGTCCCAGCTAGGGCCCTGCTTGCTCTGGTCTCAGGGTGGAACTGTTTAAAATTATACTTTTAATACCTGCTGGCCCTCTGTCCTGCTGGTCCCTGAACTGGGCCAGGGCTGCAAATCCCACCACTGAGTTCTGGCAGGTGGTGGAGGTCTGAATCATGTCCAGGGTTTTCACCATTCCCTCTCCCTTTAGGCCTTGTCTTTTTGTCTGTGAGTCCTCTTGCCGGGTCTTCAGGTGGCCCTTGTCTCCCCTTTAACTGGGGGCTTCAGGAAACCAGACAATGTCCCTTTTCAGATTAGGGGCTCCCTGGGGGAACTGAATCCCCTCTCTTAGACTGGGGATTACCTGGGAGGGGGAGAAGCTCCCTCCCCACTCTGACTGTACCCCATCCCTGGGATGAGGGGTTGAGGCGCCTTTGCTAGGTTTCCCCTTCCTCCAGTTGGAGACCAGGTGTGCTGCCTGAGCCCTAGGGCGTGGTGGATGGGGCTGGGGCCTGGACAGTAGTGAGAAAGGGGGGCAGTGTGAGGACATCGGGCCAGAGGGACACAAACATACCCCTACGGAGGGGGAAAGGGGCCAACGGGCACTCCCTAGAGTTTCAGAGGCTCTGAAAGAGCAGTAAGAGGGATGGAGGCAGGACTCTGGAGCCTTAGTGGAGGGACAGCTAAACGCCTGGCTGAGGAGCTGGGAGATCCCAGGTCCCACAGTTACAGGAACAGGAAACAGGATGTGGTGGGATGGTGAGAAAGGGCAGAATGAGGCTGAGGCTCTAGGCCTCTCGGGTTTGGGGTCACCCATGGATTTGTCTTCCTCCAGATCTTTTCTGGACTGCTGAGGGCATTTGCACCATCTGGAGTCAGGAGGGATTTCTTGGAATAGAAGAACTCAGGGGTTCCAAGGGGACTGGTCTCCCTCGCTCCCTCGCCTGACACCCTTCCCCCTCCGCAAACGCCAGCCTGGGCCAGCTAACCAAACTTTATATATATATATATATATATATATTCTGTGTTAAGGAGCCTTGTGTCAGGCTGATAGGAAAAAACAGGAGGGAGAGAGAAGGGGAAGCCAGAAGAATGCAGAGCTCAAATGAGAACCGAGAGAAAGCAATTACCTGATCAATACGGGTGAAATTGAGTAATCTAGCAGATCAATACCATGGGCAGGAGGCTGGAGGGGTGCATGCTTGCTCTGGGAGGGGGCCTTTCCCTACCCACTCTGTGGCCAGCTCCTCCTCCTCTACTCACACCAGCCCACCCCTCCCCCCTGGGAATTCATAAGTCTGCCTTCCACCTCAGCCTCTGTACTCTGGTCCCCCAACGTGTCACCCTCCTGCCCTGCCCAGCCCCCAACCTGTGCTCAGGCTGTTACTCCACCAAGGACTCCCTTTCCACACCCTCTTTCCTCACTCACTTCTCCCTCTGTTTTCCCCACTTTCTCTAGCCCCCAACCTCCCCACTGGGGACTGCAGCACAAGGCAGCTGGATAGCCAACTGCCCACATCTGTGTCCTGGGGCCAGGGGTGTGTGTGGCGGGGGTGGCTCCTTACCTCCCCAATCAGACAGGTACTCTCTCAGGACAAGAACTAAACTTGACTTGTGAGCGACCATCTAAGGTATTCCACTGGCCTCACCCCATCTGGAGCAAGGGAGAATGAAGAAAACCAAAAACACAAGGCAAAGATTAGTCCAAAAGACTAATGGACCACAACTACCACAGCCTCCACCAGACCAAATCTGGCACAACTAGATGGTGCCTGGCTACGACCACCTACTGCTCTGACAGGGATCACAATAGAGTTCTAGGACAGAGCTGGAGAAAAATGTAGAACAAAATTCTAACTCTCCCACAAAAAAGAAGACCAGACTTACTGGCCTGACTGAGACTGGAGACACCCCGAGAGTATGGCCCCTGGATACCCTTTTAGCTCAGTAATGAAGTCACTCGCTCGTGAGGTTCACCCTTCAGCCAAAGATTAGACAGGCGCGTAAAACAAAATGAGACTAAAGGGGCACACCAACCCAGGGGCAAGGACTAGAAGGCAGGAGGGGACAGGAAAGTTGGTGATTGGGAACCCAAGGTGGAGGAGGGAGAGTGTTGACATGTTTTGGGGTTGGTAACCACTGTCACAAACCAATGTGTACTAATGTGTTTAAGGAGAAGCTAGTTTGTTCTGTAAACCTTCATCTAAAGTACAAAAAAAAAAAAGTTATTTTAATACAAGGAAATTGTTGAGCAACTGTTGAATAAACTCATTGAATTAAAAAAATAATAAATTTACGTGTTCTAACAACAACAAAAAAAGAACTAAGCTTGAGTGACCAAGTCTTCCCGTGTCAGCCAGGCCTGGCTGGAGATAGGAGCTGTGCCTCTTATTTCACTCTGCTATTGGTAATTTTTTTATTGGTAATAAACAGGGTCGCTATGAGTCGGAATTGACTCAACGGCACTGGG
Source organism: Elephas maximus indicus (assembly GCF_024166365.1). Classification (NCBI taxonomy): domain Eukaryota; kingdom Metazoa; phylum Chordata; class Mammalia; order Proboscidea; family Elephantidae; genus Elephas; species Elephas maximus. The sequence goes on from NC_064821.1 coordinate 194,889,431, forward strand.
TTTGGTTTTGTTTTGGTTTATTGGTAATAAAAGGAGCCCTGGTGCTTCAGCGGCTAAAGTAGCTAAGCGGCCGCTAACGGAAAAGTAGGCAGTTGGAACCTACTCAATGGGAGAAAGATGTGGCAGTCTGCTTCTGTAAAGCCTTACAGCCTTGGAAACCCTATGGGGCGGTTCTCCTCTGTCCTACAGGGTCATTATGAATCAGAATCCACTTGAGGGCAATGGGTTTAGATTTTTGTTTATTGGTTATTATGGATTGAATTGTGCTCACACCAAAATAGGTGTTGTAAATCCAAACCTCTAGGCCTGTGGTTATAATCCCATTTGGGAACGGGTTGTCTTTGTCATGTTAATGAGGCAAGATTGGTGTAGGGTGTGTCTTGAGTCAATCTCTTTTGAGATATAAAGGCTATTAAAGAAGCAAACAAATGAAGCTGAGATGAGAGAAGATAGATGCCAAGACACATGGAGATCTCCAAGGAACCAGGAAGAAGAAGCTGAAGGGAAAGGACCTTCCTCCAGAGCCGACACAGAGAGAAAGCCTTTCCCTAGAGTTAGTATCCTGAGTTTGGCCTCCTAAACTGTGAGAAAATAAGTTTCTGTTCGTTCATGCCAGCCAGTTGTGTTATTTCTGTTACAGCAGCACTAGATAACTAAGACGTTGGTAATAAGACATAATCATTCCCTTTGGGGGCACTTGCTAGGGAGTTCCTGGGTGATGCAAATGGTTAAGCACTGGGATGCTAACAAAAGGTTGGTGCTTTGAATCTACCCAGAGGAGCCTCGGAAGAAATGCCCGGCAATCTGCTTCCAAAAGGTCACAGCCATGAAAGCCTCATGGAGCAGTTCTACTCTGAGGCACACGGGGTGGAAGCACATGGGGTCGCCACGCATCGGAATTGACTCGACGGCAACTGATGGTTGTGTAGTGATGGCACACGTGCTGTATGCCAGGCACTGAGCTGGAGGCCGGGAGCTGACAGGAGGACGCTTGCGCCTGATGACCCACCTCTGGGTCCTGGTGGTGAAGGGCACCAGTCCATCGGGGGATTGCTTGTATTTAGAGGGGGATCTTAGAGCTGGTTTTTTTTTGTTTTTTTTCTCCTCCAGAAGGAGAATGGGGGAAAGTGAGCATTTCCCTAGTATTGTGGGAACACCTGAGTTCCTGCCCACCCAAGTCAGTACTGGAAATACCATTGCAACAGGAAAGGTTACAACTTGCTAGGAGTTGAAAGACATGCTGTGGCATTGTGGAAAGAGCACTGGAATGGGAGTCAGGGCCTCCTAATTTACCCATCTTCCTTTGCTGCTGCCCTCAAGCATCCGGCCGGTAAGGAGTGTGTTTGATTTCATGATCCCAGGACAGGGCCATCATCCAGCAGTCATGCGGGAAATGTTGGTTGAATAAATGAATGACTGTTGCAGTCCTTGTCACAGTCTTCATTTCAGTTCATTATGCTGGCTTGTTTTCCCCACTCATCTGTAAGCTCCTGGCTAGCAGGGACTTCCGTGGTCTCCAAGCACATGGTTTGGCATCCAGCAGGCACTCGGTAAATGTTTGTTTCAGAATGAGGGACCAAATGAGCAGATGTGTGACTTGGGCCCTTGTCCCTCTCATCCTGTTAGGCTTCCCACTCTGGCCTTGAGATTGGACCAGGGAGCACTGACCATCAATGATTCTACCAGGAGGCCCTTAGAAAACCAGGGGTCTCTTTTTTCAAAATTTTTTTTGTTGGGCTTTAGGTGAAAGCTTACAGTTCAAGGTAGTTTCTCATATAAAAATTTATACCCATATTGTTATGATGTGACCCTAGTTGCTATCGCTATAATATGACAGCACACTCGTCCTTTCCACCCCGGATTTCCCATGCCCTTTCAACCACCTCCTATCCCTTTCTGGCTTCTCATCTTGCTTCCGGACAGGAGCTGCCCATTTAGTCTCGTGTATCTGCTTGAACTAAGAAACACTCTTCAGAGTATCATTTTATGTCTTATAAAAAAAAAAAAAAAGTCTTATAGTCCAGTCTAATCTTTGTCTGAAGAGTTGGCTCTGGGAGTGGTTTTAGTTCTGGGTTAACAAAGCGTCCGGAGGCCATAGTTTCAGAGGTTCCTCCAGTCTCAGTCAGACCATTAAAACAGGTCTTTTTAAGTTCTGCTCCACACTTTTCTCCTGCTGCGTCTGGGCCTCTGTCCATGGGTGTTGATTGTGGATCCAAGTAAAACGAAATCCTTGACAACTTCAGTCTTTTCTTCATTTATCATGATGTTGCTTCTTGGTCCACTGAAGAGAATGGGCATTCCAGAACTAAGTCATTCCAGAATTGATTGTGCTCACGAGGAACCTGTACACAGATTAAGAGGCAGTCGTTTGAACAGAGCAAGGGGATACTGTGTGGTTTAAAGTCAGGAGAAGTGTGTGTCAGGGTTGTATCCTTTCACCATACCTACTTAATCTGTATTCTGAGCCTTGAAGCTGGACTCTATGAAGAAGAACGAGGCGTCAGGATTGAAGGAAGATGCAATAACAACCTGCGTTACGCAGATGACGCAAACATCCTTGCTGAAAGTGAAGAGGACTTGAAGTACTTACCCATGAAGATCAAAGACCACAGCCTTCAGTATGGATTGCACCTCAACTTAAAGAAAGCAAAAATCCTCTTAGACCTGCCCTAAATTGGGGTGGGGCCAGTGATCTGGCAGAACTGAGACAAGGGACAGAGGTGACACAGGTAGGCGAAGACCTGCTGCTACATGGCTCCACACCTTCACTTCCCAATCTCAGCCCATTGCTTGGGCTGCGTCCACAGGGTTTATGGCTCCCACCCCGTTGTCTGCCTACACCAGATGCCCAGGATCCTGGAGCCAGAGGCCTGGAGACAGTGGGGCTCTCTCTCCCAGTGACATGGCCCAGGCTCCCTGTTAGTCAAGGTCAGAGTGGGTCGGCCTTATCAAAGGGCTTCTGCATTTGATTTGGGAGGCCTCCTTTGGAGTCTTTGATCTTTATCCCCGTCAGTCCCTGCAGTCCTGCTGCCTGGAGCCTGTTTGACTAGAGCTAATGCTCCCTCCCCTGGGCTTTCCCGCAGGTGTTTGCTCCCCTTCCTCTGGGGTCTCAACATTTCAGATTGGGACAGGTGGCCTAACCCCTGGAGAAACACCTCCCCAGTTCTGCACATCTGATTCTTAGAGGTTGAGAGGAAGAAGTGTTTTCACCCTTATCTCAGAGATCTGAGGCAGTGGGGAAAGAGTACACAATTTGGAGTTAGGAGTTAAATCACCTGGATAAGTCGCTTACCCACTCTGGGTCTCTTTTTTCTCACCTGTAATACAGAGATCATAGTACCTACCTCCTCTTGAGAGGGGCCAGTGAAGCAGATGTGAAGGCACTAAGCCCGTCTTGGTCACTTTGTTAAAAAAATGACTTTGAGTACTAAGTACTTTATGTGCATCATCTTATTTAATCCTCACAACCCCACAAAATAGGGAAAAGCAGGCACAGGGAAGTTCTGTAACCCGTCCAAGATCTCATAGCCAGTGAAATGGCAGAGGTGGGAGTATCTTCCCTCCTTAGGGAGTCAACACCCCAGCTCCTTGGATTTGGGTGGAAGCAGGAGCAGTGACAGGAGGGGCAGGGTGGTGGAGTAGGGGGGATGTCTGAGATACCACGCTTTCTTGAGGGTTTTCAGCTTCCTCCCTCACTTTTTTGCATAACAAGGGGGTGGGTGAGTGAAGGTGGAACTAAGAAGTTTGAGTCCTTAGAGAGGGGTCAAGAAGGGAAAAGCCCAGGCAGGCCTTTCTATCCAGAATGATAGGCGTCTTAGAAAATGGGAGGCCAGAGGAGAATCGCTTAGGAGGGAGGGCTCTCTATGATTTCAGTTCATTTTTCTCTTGTCCACATTCCATTGGAGTAAATAAATACCTATCAAATATGTCCTGTATGTAACCTAAGGGGAGGCGGGTTTGAAGGACGGAGGGAGGGAGGACAGTTGCAGGAAGGGGGGAAGAGGAGAGACTGAAGATAGGAGAGAGGGATGTAATACTTGCAGGGGCAGGGTCCCAGAGGGAAGGGGGTTGGTGCTAGATAGGCCTCCCTCCTCCCCCCGTAAGGTTCAGGCCCTTCTGCAGGCAGCTCTGCTCCTGGGGCTGGAAGCTTAGCCATGAAGACATTATATACTGCAGCGACCCCCTCCCCTCATCCTTAGGCCTGTCCTCATGTAACAAACCTGCATCCTCCCTCTTGGTTCCAACTGTCAAATGGCCTTCATATATGTTAATCATTTATTCAATAAACATTTATCAAGCATCCTCAGGCTTCAGGCAGTGGGCGAGGCACTGGAGAAAGGGAGGTGAACCAAACCCTGTGAGGAGCCAGAAAAGCACAGCACTGACAAATGTGCGGAGGGCTGTGACACAGAGGCAAACACAGGCTGCTGTGTCCCTACTTGCCTGGGGGAGGCCTCGGGAAGTGGACATCTGAGTTGAATTTTTTTTTTAATGTACATTAGATGAAGGCTTACAGAACAAACTAGTTTCTCATTAAACAGTTAGTACACGTATTGTTCTATGACATTGGCTAACAACTCCACGACATGTCAACAGTCTCCCTTCTCAACCCCGGGTTCCCTATTACCAGCTCCCCTGTCCCCTCCTACCTTCCAGTCCCTGTCCCTGGGCTAGTGAGCCCCCTTAGTCTTGTTTTGTTTTATGGGCCTGTCCAATCTTTGGCTGAAGGGTAAACCTCAGGAGTGACTTCATTATTGAGCTGATAGGGTGTCCGGGGCCATACTCCCAGGGTTTCTCCAGTCTGTCAGGCCAGCAAGTCTGGTTCTTTCTTTCTGAGTTAGAATTTTGTTCTACATTTTTTTCTAGCTCCATCCAGGACACTCTATTGTGATCCCTACTGGAGCAGTGGTGGTAGCCAGGCACCATCTAGTTGTACAGGACTCAGCCTGGTGAAGGCCGTGGTAGTTGTGGTCCATTAGTCCTTTGGACTAATCTTCCCCTTCTATCTTTAGTTTTCTTCATTCTGCCCTGCTCTCGAAGGGGTGAGACCAGTAGAGTATCCTAGATGGCTGTTCACAGGCTAAGACCCAAGACATTACTCACAAAAGTAGAATGTAGAACATTTTCTTTATAAACTTTGTTATGCCAATTGAGCTCGATGTTCCCTGAGACCATGGTCCCCACAGCCCCCAACCCCCCAAAATCCGGTTCCTCAGGGAATTTGGACATGTCTATGGAGCTTCCATGACCTTGTCTTGGACACGTTGTGCTGGCTTCCCCAGTATTGTGTACTGTCTTAACCTTTACCAAAGTTACCACTTGTCTGTTTCTGAGTTGAAGGATAAAATGTATTGGTCAGGTGGAGGGAAGAAGAGTGTTCCAGGCAGACAGACCAGATGATTAGTACGGCTGAGAGGCCTTATAGCAGACTGGCTAAGAGCACAGGCACTGGTGCTTGAACTCTGGCCATACCATTTATGTGACTCAGTGTTCCCCTCTACAAAATGGGGATAAACACAGCATCTACCTCAGAGGGTTGTCAGAGGATTAGATATAAGTGTAAGCCCTTAAAAACGCCCAGCACATGGTAACTGCTCTGTATTCGTTGGCTGTTCCTACGGTTGCAGCTCAGTCTTTGTGTAGGGACGGTGTGTACGCATGTGTGTGTGGTTAGGGGCAAGGCTGGGGAGGTGAGCAGGGGCCAGTTTATGAACAGTCTTCTAAGCCATACTAAGAGCTGTCAGAGGGAGGTAACGGGGAGCCACTGAAAGCTTCATTCCCTACTCACTCACTGTAATCTAAGGCTCACCTTTCCCTCATGACATCCTTCACGTAGTCACAATGTTGTGCCACCATCATCACTAATTCCAGAACATTCTCATCACCCCAAAAAGAAACCTGTAGCCATAGCACTCGCCCCCTCCCCCGACCACTAATTTACTTTCTTTCTCCATGGATTTGCCTATTCTGGACATTTCACATAAATGAAATCATACAATATGTGGCCTTTTGGGTCTGGCTTTCTTAATGAATCCTTACAACAGTCTTGAGGTAGAAATTTCCCCAACTTGCGTCCTCGCGTCAAGGCTCTCCTAGGAATGTGATGGCGGCCACTGGTCCAGGGAACTGACATCTCCAAACTGTTAAGGAGATCTCCTCACTATGCCGGTACCTATGCAACAGGAGTAAGTATGGGGGTGAGGAGAACCAGCACTGACTTGCAAAGCTCTTGGCTCGACCACCCTCGCTTGGTGTATACAACAAAACCAACACTCAGCAAACATTATTTAAAAGATTTTTCATTTTTTTTATTTAACTTTAATTTCTGAGGTAAAATACTTTTTTCTTTCAACTTCCATAACAAAATACAGAGCTATCAGATACCCCTGGAAAAAATATGTATATTATACATATATTTCTATAACATTACATCATATATATATAATATATATATGCAAAAATTTGAAGACTTTATATAGAAAGTAGAACATCTAAAAGGCACTGCACAATGGAGTTAAGATTACTTACATTTTATGTACATATACACACTTCATTCTGCTTAAGCGGATAACTAATGAAGTCATCTCTCACTTGTGAATGTCTCACTCACAAATCCCTGCATCACAATTTTGTAACTCACAGAATGCCTAAATATTTCAAAAGAAATTAAATGGTAACTCTCCCTCCCCCCAGTAAACCATAAATGGAACAGTTCTTGAAAGAGTAGATCAAAGTTTTTTTCTTTGAAACAAAATAAAAATGTATGTTCCATTACTGTTTACAAGACAAAAAGCACGAACATAATTATGGAATAAATAAGAAACAAGGGACAAACAGCCAACTGACTCTACCCACTTGGTGAGAAGTGACAGACTTCAACTATTTTTTTTAATGCTTCTGGAAAGTTTCTTGGCCCACACAGGACTAGGGTGCAGCAATTCCCTGTATTAGTTAGCGAGTTGAGTTTAATGCAATGCAGCTTAAAAATTGGGGTGACGGGGCTTGATGAATGGTTTATATTTCACTATTCTTTTTTTTTAAAAAAGGGGGCGGGGGTGAGCTCAGCAAGGCTGGATGCCCTTAAGAGATGTCTACTTTTTTTCCCCTATAGCTGAAAAAGCCAACTGTTTACACAAACGAGTTCCTGATTAGTAAAACTTCAACAGATTTTTATTTGCAAGGTTTTAAATATTTGGCACGGCAAAATTTGGAAAAAATAGGGGAGAGAAAGTAGGTCAGGTTTTGTCCCCCCTTTTCCCCACCTGCTGTTGGACAGTAACGAGATGCTCATGAAAAGAGAAAGGCCTGGCTCTGCGCCAGGCTGGTGACAGGTGCGGCCAGGAGTGGGATGGGGGAGAGAAGCTCCCTCCCACCTCTTTCTCCAGGAAATAGCATGACCGCCCCGTTCCCTGGTCCACTTCCTGAGCAAGCACAGGCTCGGCTCTGTGTAAGGACCTCCCCCAGCCCCAGTGTGCAGTGCCAACCAACCAACAATTTACTGGTGGAATGGCAATCAAAGGAAACAGTTAAACACCAAATAAGTTCTTAAAGCCAAAACACATTTTTCATGGAGTTGAACATTTTTCGAGTGTTTCTTTCTTTTTTTTTTTTTTCAAGTGTAAAAACTTTTTGTTCAAACAGCAGCAGCATCTAGGAACTAATTCTGGCACTTGGGTTCTAGGGGGTTACAGGTATGCATTGTGGATTTTTCTCCCTCTCTTATTTTAAAGGCCTCATGTTTCTATTCCTGAGTTCATACACCTGCTGGCCCTCCCCTCTAGCAGACAGAGGGTGGCCAGCGAGCCTCCCTGGTTAGATCGGGCAATGCCAAGCAGAGATTCCTCCTCCACCTGCCTGGGCTTGCTTTCTGATTCAGAGGTAAGTCAAGGTGCAGAGAAAGAAACTGACAAAAACACAATCACCAAAAGCAGCCTGACAGCCTGACGAGAGCCTGAGTTGCTAGGGACCATTCTCCCAATCTCTTTTCTGAGGAGAGATGAGTCACTGGTGGAATTTCAATCAAACAACGGGGGGGACACTTCCAACAAATGGCGTGATAGACCTAAGCCATCCCAGGCCATCTAATGACTCACTCACCTGCTCTAACCTTTCCTTAGCCTCTCTCTCATGCATACAGTCCAGTTTAAAAAGAAAACAATGCCCTCCACCATTAAAAGCCAACCTTCAAATACATCTTAGTATGTAGTTTACTTAGGCTAAGGTGGAGTCAGGAATTTCTCCAATTCCTAGACACCACCCTTGTACCCACCCCTTGCCCCCATCAGATAAGGAGTCATTTTCTCCCTCCCTGCTGTTGGGCCAATTTGAGCCAGTCAGTATTTACATACAACTAAATGCATGACGGGCATGACGGGTGTGGGCGCACACACACAGCTGGCTGCTGCTTCTCCATGCCCCTAGCTCGGGCCCTTCCTGCGTCATGCAGCATCAGTACTCTCCCATTCCTTTGAAGTTGCTGGAAGGGAATTCCCCATGAAGAAACAATTCCTCACTGTCTATAATCTGGAGTCTTATGTAGAATAGCCAATTGATCATGACAATCAGAACAATCTAGGAAAATGGGTATGGCCAGAATGGCAACACAACAGGACAGACACCAACTCTTTTGTTCGTATCAGGCCTTTTCGCATCTGGCTGTCTTCGTGTCTTCTGTCCAGCTCTTCCCTCAGTTTCACTACTTGTACTCCCAAGCTCCCCTCTGCAGTTTCAGGTATCGTCTGCCCTTTAACTCCCTTTCTGCTACCCATCCCAGAAACATCAAGAGAGAACAACTAACTGCTAGCTAGAAATTTAACCATGTCTCAACATTCCTGGGTTATCTGAAGAGTTGTCCGTGCCCTCTTACAGGTTTATGCTGACAGACCCGTATCACGTTAAAGTACGTTCATAGTTAAGGCTTGACTTAAGAAAATGATAAAAGAACCAGACATAATGGACAGACATTTTCAACAATGCTGCCACGCCTCTCAGTGAGATCGCTCAGTCACGCTTTGGTTTGGCTCCCCAAACCCACAATGGAAAGAGAAAAATTAAAGGTCATCGTTTTTTGTTTTGTTTTGTTTTTAAAGGCATAGGGTTACTTCCTCCTGCCCTCTTCTTTCTTCCCTGAACAAGAGTTTACAACTCCTCATGGCTTCTTTAACAGGTGAAGTAGGTGGAAAGTCCACGAAACTCACAGCAGCTGAGAGACGGACAGCTCCTGTGCCTTCCTAGTCCCACGCTAATTGGTGATACGTTTCATGTTTCCTGAAAACTTTTTTCTTAAAGGAAAAGAAAAAATGCTGACCAACAGTAAAGGAAAAGAGAAAACGAGAAACATCTGAACAACCTCCCCTCCCCCCAAGTAAGACTCAGATTATCTTATTCCTCCCCTGAAATAATTATAAAGAAACATTTCAGGCAAAAAATACTTATTATTAACGGCCTCCCACTGCTCAACATCCCAACCATGCCCTCTTCCCTTTTATGTATGTCAGAGCAAAAAGAGAAAAAATAAATTCATCAATGGCTTTCCATTTACAAATATAAAAGAAAGATGCCTGGAACCTGAACTATCATGAGACCAAAAAGTACCTTGGCCCTTTAGGAGTTTCCTTGTCATAAAGTGTAGCCCTCAACTGGAAATGGAGGTTCCTCCTCCTTGCGGTTCAATACCCTCCTTACGCCCTACTAACCAGGAAAAAAGTGTTCACATCCCACCTAATTTACAACAGAAGATACCCCCATCCTATCCCAAAACATAAAAATACAAGTCTATGCCCCTAGAATGATCAAACCAGTCTAAGTCCCTCCCTCCCTCCCACCCCTGCCCTGAAATCTTGCTACATAAATACAGGTATGTATTTGATTATAGTATAAACAGCTTCCAATCAACCTCCAGTTCTAGGCATCAGCAGCTGCCGCCGCCAAGCCCCGGGGTCCTGACCCGTTCCAGAGGAACTTGCCATTCTTACTCAGCTCTCGGGCTTCTGGGTCATCGTTCCAGCGCCGCTTCAATCGAAGCTTGGGGGGCATCAGGGCATCTTCCTTCTTTTCAGATGTGTTGGGCTCTTTGCCAGGCCTGTCCTCACTGTCTTCAGTCACCTCTAGGGGTTCTTCACTTGGGGCGCTAATGGGTACAGAGGGCCAGACAGGTGGTGCGGCTGGGCGGACAAAGATGGTGCCTTTCTCCTCTTCTGTGGTCCTGCTCGGTACAGTGCCCTCCTCTTGAGCGTGTCCCTCCTTCTCTCGGGCAGGCTGCCTGAAGCTCTCTGGATCCTTTTCAGAGGCAAGCTCCACCTTAATTCTTGGCGGGATAGGGGCCGCGGCAGGAGCACTGCCAGGTGCTGACTCTTCACTGCTCTCAGCCCGCTCCCGGTTCTTCCGCCCAACTGGCGGGGGCTGCAGCTTGATAGAAAACTGGGTTGACTCCTCGGGATGCATTTGGCACTGCAGGGGTGGAACCATGAGCCCTGGGTAACGGGGGAAAGTCCGGGGACTCAGGTGGTAGTTGAACACAGAACAGGCTTGCGAATGAAGGTAGTGTTTCATTTCCTCAGGGTTGAAGGAGAAGCAGCTGCTGCTGGTGAAGGGGCTTAGGCCTGGTGATGGACTATAGGAGAAGATGGTAGGAGTCAGAGAGAGGGCTGGTGAAATGGGGACGTTAAGGACACCTCCACGGCCAGGTATTGGAGAGACAGCGAAGGGGCTGTGGGGGTCAGGGTATATCCCTGGCCTAGTGAACAGAGGAAGCATTATGTCAGGCTTCCGTTTCTGATGGCCAATCCCTCCTCCACCGACAGCATTCCGAGAGGACATGAGATCCACGCCCCGGCGCCAGTCAGCGGCTGAGCCATCCTCCAGCTCCGAAAGCTCCGCCTTTCTGTCAGTGCCATCACTCAAGGACTCCTGGCCAGAAGTAGTTAGGGAGCTAGCAGAGAACCGCCCTGGCTGCACATCACTAGTTGGCGAATGCGTGTCGAGAGGTGGGAAGTGGAACCGGGAGGAAGCTGTTGGCACTGGTGGCGCACTCTGGGGAACCACACCTGTGAGGGTGGAGAGGACAAAAGGCTGCATCAGAGGTCCGGCCATTCACTCTCATCATTTCTACTTATGCTAAGTTGAATGTAAAATGTTCAGAAGCAACAGGAAATAAGCATTCCAGCTGCAATCATTCCCATAATTCTCCATCTTCCTAATAACTACTGCTCAGCTTCCTCTACTCAGTTTAGCGACCACTTTCTTTAGCTTCTCACTTTATTGTCTTCACAGTACTCACATCTACTTGCTTATCTACGGTCTAAAATAGAAATTCCACGAGGGCAGGGACTTTCTGTTGTTTACAACAGTATTCCCAGCCGTTCAGGCCTTAAACAATCAGGAGGTGCTCAATAAATATTAGCTGAATGAATGAACAGCTAAAAGAGCCTTCTCCTTTTTAACTCTAAACACTCAATTTGGTAATTTTCAGCTTTGCAAATAGTCTTTTCTTGTTTTCATAATATTGGCTATTTCTGTAAAACGAGCAGACAAAAACAAAGTAACGAAACCGGAAATAACATGTAGATAAAGCAATGTAGTAAAATACCCCGAGGTTTTGTGCCTCCCCTATACAAACATGAACAAGACCATCCATACTTTATATATATAAAAAACAGATAATTAAAAACACAGCCATTATATTTGTTAAAGACTTTATGGCATATCTTTCACTGTTTCTGATACACAGTCATTACTTCAGAGGTTCAAACTGAAAAGCTCTTTCAGTCTCTCCAAATTTATATTCCTCTAACAAATTCTACAGAATGATTTCCATTCCCATCCTGCTTTCAAGCACTGAAGAAGCAGAGAGAAAATCCAGGGCCTACTACACACTCGCCCAAATTTGCTTGTTAGATTTGAAGCTGTCAGTGGAAACCCACACCGTGCTAAACACGTTAACTTCAGAGGCTCACAAGCTCTTAACTAGCCCAAAAGGTCCTTCTGATAAAGAAGGCATGAGAAAGGTATGCCATGTGAGGCCTTAGGGATCCTAAGAGGTGTGGGTGGCTTCTATCACTGACACTCTGAGGCAGAGCTAAGGGAAAAGAAAAAGAGAGAAAACAGGAAAAAACCAAAATAAGTAAAAGTTATAGAAACCTAGGAAACGACAAGAGATGCATATGATATGGTGTGGTTAGGAATCGCTCCCCATCAGCTGCCTTCTATTCTTGGTATAACAGAGTCATCCTCAGATATGACCCTGGAGTTGGCTGCTATGTACAAGATTGTAGCTTTCCAGGCACACGTGCCTGAGTAACAACATGCTACAGCGGCATCTCCCAAACCGGTGTTCTACAGAAAACTGTTCTGCAGGACTTCAAAAAAAAAAAGTTAAAAGTCATATGGGGATACCTGTTCAAATCTTACAACTAGGAAAAATAGATGAATGACCTTGTATATGATTTAAGCAGAGCCAAGAGAGTCTCAAGCCAAATATTTCTTCTACCAGCCTATTACAGTGGACGAAATTTACTCTTTTTAATCTTGACTTCATATTGAGAGCACATCTATTCAAAAGCAAAACAAACAAACAAAAACACTTCTAAGTGTTCTGAAGAAATGAATAAGTATAACATGGGTGGGTGTGGGGGGGAAGGATCCTATTTCCTAAACAATTCAGAAACGCTTGGTTAAATTTTTTTTTTGATTGGAGGACTCTTCAGTTTTTACACATGTTAAAGGACACTGTAAATCTGCAGGTAGGAGACCTAACACAAAGCATTTTGCAAGTGTATTTAGGGGGAACAAAGGAAGGTGAGATGTAGGAGCAATGTAGGGGAGAGAGCATTCTGGTCCCCTTGCCTTTATTTAACTGGAGTAGCTCTACTTTTATTTCTTGAGATATCAAATCTCAGATTTTCTTTGGGGAAAAATTTGCTGCTAAAAAGTGTCTAAATACTGCTGCTTTGGAAGAAGACCACCTCTATGGAGCTACCATGAAATCTGAGTAGTTAGAAAATCTGGGTTTGAATCTCAGCTCTGGTGCTTTTTATCTTGTCGCTTGGTGTAAGCCACAAATTGGAGTCTTTACCCACTCTGGCAAAATGGAAAAAAATAATGGCTTTGCCTAGGTTCAAGCCCTGGCCCTAACAATTATCAACTGTGGGACTCTGGACAACTACTTACCAGGTGTGCCTCAGTTTCCTTACCTGCAAAATGGAGATAACAACAGGACCAATCCTCACATTATAAGGATTAAAGGAATTTTAAAATAGTAACTGGCACATAGCAAATTATATGTATTTTAAAATAAACTAATATTTTAGGAATTAATAATCTTCATGGTACAAAAATTAAAAAAAGGCATGTATCATTTGAACATGGACTGTACATGAGGTAGTATCAGAGCAACGTTAAACTTCCTGGGTGTGATGATGGTACTGTGGCTATGGAGGAGAACGTCCTTGTTCCTGGGAGATACGTGCTGGAGAACACAGGGACAAAGTGTCATATGTCTGCAACTTAATCTCAAAACATTTAAAAAACACACGTTTAAGTAAAAAGAGATAAAGCAATACGGCAAAAATGTTAATGATTAGTGAACCTAGCAAGAATATATAGTCACTATTCTATTTTTTCCAATTTTTCTACAGGTTTAAAGCTTTTAAAAAAACAACCAACCAACCAACCAACCAACGTCGGGGGTAGGAGTGGGGAGTCACAGAGTGAGAGGTCTCCAGTCCACACTTGAGCTGCTCTGTCCTGCTTCTATCCCGACAGGTAACCATTTTTACTAGTATCATCTGTATCTTTCCAATGTTTTTATGCAAATATAAGTAAAAATGAAAATATATTTAACATATTTTATAAAAAGGACACTTTTAATGATAAAATGAGGTACTATAAGCAGAAGTGCTTTCAGCAGTATCCAAATGTTAGTAGTCTATCCTAAAACAGTTAACAGTGGGTAGGATTAGTGGGAAAGGGAAAAAGAACATTCACTTTTTACTTTAAAAACTTCTGTACTACCTGGGTACGTTACAATCAGCATGTATTACTTTCATTTTTAAAACAGGCCTCTAGGACCTAAATCAGTGCAGCACTACTTCCATCTTATTAAATCACCTGTAACTATCTCTCCTGCTAAACTGTAAGTATCTTGAGGGAAAGAACTCCGTAGCATTTTTTTTTTTTTGGTCTCTAGGGCTTTTTTTTTTTTTTTAGGGCTTAACACATTATCTGTAGCACAAGTAACATATTCAATGTCCTATCTATTTAAGACAAGCTAGATTTCAACAGCTAAATCTCTCAGGGACTGTTACGTAAGAAACCGTTTAATAGCTAACTATATTCAACCCACCCTGATCATTCTTTTATTTTGCTGTCCTCCATCCTTAATTTTATTATTGATAAAATGGGGTATCAAGACATATACTTTTACAGTGCTGGGAGGGTGAAAGACAACTCACAAAAACACGAAGCAGTTCTGTAAATGTTGTGCTCTTTTGTCTTCATAAAAGTTAACCTAAAACAATTGGCCTCTCTGGGCAAAAGTTCTCTATACAACTAATAACTCCAGTTCTTCAGAGTAATCTGTATTCAGGATGTAAACAACCAAGGAGTATGCCTAAAAGAAATGTAAACTGTTCTTGCTTTCCCTGGGTCTTTTTGATGAAAATCTTGAGCTTACTTAAGGATCAAAGTTGGTTCAATGGCCTTAAGGCAGGATAGGTTGCATAGGCCACTACTGTTAAATTTCCACACTGGGAGTCTTCACAGTGAGGATCTAGACTTCATTGCCCTTGAAAATCACATTACTCCCAAGAGCTGACGGATGCTCCATTCCAGGTTGCCCAAGTGGCTGGACTTCCAGGTTTTGATAGGCAAAAACGGGTCAAAGACAGAAAAACAAGACCAATGATGCCCTTTTGTTGGGACTTGGGGGTATGTGGGGTGAATGGAACACCAACACATCCTTCGAATTTACTCCTATATCCACCTAGAGCCCCAATCCCTCTTCCAGGTGCACAGGGAGGGTGCAAGAGTGAGAAATAGAGGAAAACAAGATTCCAGTGGCTAGAACAGGTTTGATTTCCGGACGCCTTTCCCCCAGGCATAAGGAAAGAAAACAGGTTGTAATTAGAGAGATGCATTCCAATACCACTTTTTTTTTTTTAAATGCATGCCCCAGGGACAGGAGGGAGTGGCTACAGAAGATGGAACTGTAATGATGGCAGAGTCAAGCGAAAACTGCCCTAACTTGTTGTGTGTGTAATTACATATGCATCTCAGCATTATATTCTCAGCCACACCCCCGTTCCAATTTTTCAGGTTTCTTCCAATTTTTCTCTGAAAAGTTATATTACTGTAGAATCAGGATTGGCTTTTTTTTTTTTTGCTTAACACACAATGTAACAAAGACACAGTACTGATAGACTGGCCAGAAAATACTAAAATCCATTTTCTTGGGCAGGGGTATGAGTCGCATTAAAAAAAAAAACTAAAAAGCCTTACGAGATTGCCTTCTGCATTGAGAGAGGCAGACATGAAACCTGTGAGAAGCTGTGATGGAAAGGCGTAACCCAGAGAGTCTAGGGGGGAAGCCCTGCTGTACTTAGGGGAGAGGTCAAGTCACCCCACAGCCTCCTTCTCTGAGGAGCTGTTGGTGCAGATCAAAGACACTGCTTTTCACTGCAAACACCATGCGAACCTCCCCTTCTCTGGTCAAGGATGCTGTGGTTTAGATGATATTCACTTGATAAGGGAGAGTTGGTAGCTTCATAGAAAATCGGAAGTGTTTGTAGAAACAGGTTCCCAAGTATGAAAGAGTCACTGGGCGGGGTGTTAAAACTCTAAGACCTGAGCTTCAAGATCAACACAGACCTATGGAACATCATCCGCAAAGAGGACAGTGTAATAATACCTAAGAGATTATATGAATAATGTGCAGAAAAGGGAACCAACCAAACAAAATAACAAAATAGCAGTGCACAGCTTATCACTCCCTTTTATCAGACGAATGGGAAATCTGAGCAAGAACACTGAGGCAATCCAACGGATCACATTACTTTATAGTGTTTCTAAAATCCTCTTACAATTGCTGGTCTTGGATTTGGGTTTTTAGGTTTTTTTTTTTTTTCACTCAAAATTTATTCCCCATCAAGAGAGTTTGCATCTTACCACTTGACCGAATGTTGATGAATGGGTAGTTGGGCATCACCAGCTTGTTGAAGTTAAATTTATAAGTAAACCTTTTGCCTTTTGTTTTATGAAGGATCCTCTTGTTGTAATAGTATCTGTAAAAAGGGGAACACGTATTAATTCATCTTCTAGTTACTGACAGTTTTTAATACACGTTGGTAACCACTAAGACCGCTAACTCTTGCTCTAAGTGTTACTAACAAACATCACTGCCATTCTTTTGCAGCCTGGCCCTCAGGTTAGGACTGGGAGATTTAATGGCTTGCTTTTCCCATTCAATTTTCAACTAAGTTTGGCTAGAGTTTTCCAAAGACAGCCTCACTTTAAGAACATGATCACTGCTCCTAGCCCCAATCATCTTTCTTCTCCATCTCTCTACAATTTCAATTCTATAGTCCATTTCCTTCCTGTTCCCACTGTACATCACTAACTGCGGAGCTTCTCTTTTCTGCCTTGCCCAGGTGGGGGCAGACAAGTCTCTTGGGAGACCTGATGTGGTTGGTCTTGAGGTTTAAGCTCATGGCAAAAACAAAGGAATGCAGAAGTGTTTTATGGTGCCAGGTCAAACAATAGTATACCCTAATCTGGAAAATAATATAGCCAGCTTGGCTTGCTTCCCCTTCGAAGAAGCAAAGCCTCCAGGGAAGGGGCTGCACAGAATTTACATTCAGGGTCACTAAGAATGAAGAAAGGCAAGGGAACATCAGGTAACTGGAATCTTTAACCTCATATTTATTTAGCAGTACAGGTCACAAACTGCTTTCTGGCCTCCAGGAGGCTAAAGGCTTATAAGATTTAAAGACTGACAAGGAGAAAACAGAAACTGAGAACGCTTACAGTGATCAATTGTCACATCTGTTGGAGGGTTTAACAACCATGAAATCTATGGACTGTCAACTGAGTTCACAGACACAGTCCTGAATAGCTAGGTCACTGCCATTCACTGAGACAGCTGTCAGTCCTCCTCTTGTGTGCTTTCTTTACCCTTTTTCTAGTTTCTTTTAGTGGGGCCTAAAGAAGAGAAATTTTAATACAGTCCCAACGTGGAAGTCTAAACTAACCCCTTAGATTATACATGAGCTCCAATCCATCTTTCACCATGCACTCTCACCCACTACAGAGCAGAGTCCGCTGTCAGGATCCAGTGCCAACCATGTTGGAAATCCCTCCTACATACAACCAAAGATATGTCTTTTCTTTTTCTGTGCCTGTGCTACACACATTCAACAGCTCTTCTACTCCCACTTGAAAGCTACACATTATTCACTTTGATAGTGTACTCTCTTATCATCTGATACACTTTTTATCTAACATTCACCAAACTGTTTAGTCTCCTTCCAACTGTTAACACCAGGAATGTGGGAATTCTTTCCCTTACCTGAGGGCCCGGCTCAGCTTGTCGTAATTCATCTGAGGTTTGCACTTCCTGCGGCCCCAGAGGCGGGCCACCTCGTCTGGGTCCTTGATGACGAACTCCCCATACTCTCCCTGCTGCCAGGCAATGACATGGCGGAACTCCTCCTTCTGCAGCAGCTCAAGGATGAAGTGCCACAGCTGGATCTGCCGGGAGCCTGGGGACGACTCCGTTTTGTAGGCCCAGTCAGGGAACTGATACCCTTTAGTGTGAACAGGGCACAACCATGGTAGTTAGGAGCTAGGTACATACGTGCCGGTATCGCTGCCTTCACATTCCACTGCTCAGAATCTCTAGAGTGCTTTGCAAACATGCCAGAAACACTCTTTCACTTAGCTGGGGCTAACCACACTGGGGTGAGGAAAGCACAAAGTTATCTACTCCTGTGGCAGCTGTTAAATCTGGTAAGAGTTGGGCAGCAGCACCCAGGTATCCTAACTAATCTCCCACCCTTTCACGTATTACTGAGTCCCACACCTACTTTCTAAAAGGGTATGAAAGTTCCAAAGGGAACAAGCAGGAAAGGAAAACTAATGTTTCAGGAAAATAAAGCTGGACACCCCTTACCCCAAAGACTGGAACTATGGCTCTAACAGAAAAGAGACTCTAAAGTTTGGGACCAGGGTGTGGTGACCAGACATATGAAATACATATCCATAAGAAACAAGCCTACAACTGTCCTAGCTGTATCCACCCAGTCAAGAGGTTGTCAGTCATGGCTTGGCACTTACGAACAGAGCCCAGGTGGAGACAACAGGAACCCCTGAGGAACATTCTAGGCATATCAGAGATGATTAACGTTTGCTCACCTCCACCTCCTTCTGGTTTCTCCACGATGCTACAGCCTGCTTTCATTTTCACCCTCCTGCTGGGAGACACAAGCCATAACAATTACTTGAAGATGCTATTTATCATCCTCCCAAGGTTTTCTGGCACAGCCTTTTCCCAACCTTCTTTTCCGTATCTTTCCTTCCCTATGCAACCCTCTTTCAAACATGTCACCTCCAAACTGCTAATCCCCAAATCATCAAATGATGGTCCTCAGGTCATCAGCTTCAAAAGCCATAATTATCTCTCACCTGACTTTAAACCACAAACTGTAAACACTGTCTTTAATATTTGCTTTCTTCCTCCTGACCAGCCCTTCCAATGTAAAAAAGGAAGGCTACAGTGAAACGGGTCCAAAAAGGCAGCCAAAACAAGTCAAACAGTTTGTCTTCTATTACTAGACAAGCCCAGGTGCCAAGATACACAAGCCTGAGTTCACTCAGATATACCAGTTTAAAAAAGGGTGGAAAAGAAAAAAAAGTCCAAATCCATCTGATTCCCACTGAAGAAAGAACATCTGATTTTGATTTATTTTATTGATTTATGTGAGATGGGAAAAGCAAAACTCCTCCAAGTCAGAAACTGCTCCCTCCCCCTTGAAAAATACCCTGGGATACAGGAAGTAAACACACCATATGTACAGTCACTCTATACTAGAAACACGCACCCACCCACCCAAAGTCTTTTTGAGAAAAAAAAAATTGACATTTTCTCCTTTCAACAAGAAGGAAAAAAAGGCAGGTGTTTCAGAGTCTTCTGTCCAGTAAGTGGAGGGAGTCTTGATGCAACCTGAATTTATTTCATCCAGATTTATAGTTCCTCAATAAATTTCCTGTTCCCAGCAAAAAACAACTTTGTGTCAGTCAACTCTTTACCAAAAAGGAGGGAGGGGTGAAACTGGGGAAGAAGGGACAGGAGAGGGCAGATCTACCCTCCTAGTTCCATAGGATGGGTGCTAGGCCCTCAGAACCCACATTAGCAGGGGTCTGGAGGAAATGTAGGTGCTTCAGTGGCCCAAGGGTGGGGAGGGGCAAAATCCCTAATCTTGGAAATTTCACCCAACCTAAGATTCCTTTTGATCCTTTATATTCCTCACCATACACATGGGGAAGACCAGCAAGTTTCAGTCTGGAAAACCACAGGGGGAGTTGAGGACGAGATAAGTATCCCAAAGGAATGAACACACCGACACACACACACACACACACACACACGAGATACAGAATAACAAGGCACCAGAGCTGAGGCAGGAGTTTCCTCTTCCCGGCTGCTCGGATCTCAATGACAATAAAGGAGGAAAAGCACCAATTTCCCCACCGCTCCAGGAAGTTGCCCTGGACTCTAACTCCTAAACTGCTGTTGGACCGCGGGGCCTTTACTTGCCACAGGAATGCCCTTAGCCACTACGACTCCGGGGTCCAGATCCCACTACAACGATGACCTGCCGGGGAATCGTTCTCTTAACACCGTAGCTCCCCGATTTTCCCCACAGGCCCTGGCTCCCAGGAGCTCGGAGGCGCCTTAGCATGCCTTTCAAAAATCCACTTTGACATTCGGTCCAAGCAGGGTCACTCGTCTTAACTGTGCAAACTCCAGCCCCTTGCCCTTCGTTCCTCAGATCGCGACCATTCCCCGAAGAGCGAGGCACGCACATTCTGGAGCGGCGGTCCTCCCGCTGCAGCTCCCGGTCCCAGCTTACGCCACCCAGGGCCTCCTCTCCACCTGCCTCCCGGCTGGGCTGCCCTCGCTCTGTGGCCTCAGGGCTCCGGCCGAGCCACCGAACGGACGCAGCCCTAGGTCCCAGTCGCCCCTCAGACAGGGGCCCCCCTTTCTTCCCCCGCCCCCCGCGCTGGGTGAGGCCCGGCTGGCTCGGTACGCGGCGCGCAGGCGGCTCCGACCTCAGCGACGCCGTCCCCGCCGAGGCCCGAGGGGTCGGCCCGGGGGACTCCAGCGGCGGCGGCGAGGCCGGGGCTCACCTCTCCCCGGCACGGTCCGTCTTCAGTCCGGTCTCCTCCGCGGCGTCTCCGGCTCCTCCTCATCCACCCCAGCAGGAAGTGACCTCCTCGGCTGCTGTCGTCACTTCCATCCTCAGCGGAGAGGGCGGGGGAGGAGGCGGTGCCTTCCCGCGGGTCTCCCGGCTTCACCGCCCTGCGCCGCGCCCAGCCGCGTCTCCCTTTCCTTTCTCTTTTCCGCAGACGCCAACTTCCGCCCGCACGCCGCCCCTGCGTGCGCTCCTCCCGCCGCGCATCCCGCGCATCCGCCCCGGCGCGGCGCGTGCGTCACGCTGCGGGGGCACGTTACGCACGGTCGCAGCGGGCTGCCGGGCTCGGCCGCTGAGCGGGGGTCGTGAGGACCAGAAGGAGTGACGCAGTGCGCGGGGGCGCCGGGCTGCCTCCGTTTGCTTTCCCAGCCAGCCGGGCACGGGCGACGCGCGGGTGGCACGGCGTCGTGCGGCAGGGCTAGGTCTGCCGAGCGGGGCGCTGCGCCGAGAGCCCCATCTGTCGCGGGCAGGGACCCCGCGTATCGTATCTCGCAGGAAGGGCCCAGGCGCCGGGATAAAGCCACATCCAGACCGCTGAGAGCAACGCCCATTTCCCCAGAAAAGGGCTCTGCTACCGCCCAGGGAGGAGAGCCCTTAATGGGACGAGAGGACCCGCAGGCTTCAGCGGGAGTTCCTTACCCGCTAAGAAAGGGCCCTTTCATTTAGCTTAAAAAAAAAAAAAAAAAAAAGCCGCGGAGCTCATCACTTTGGCGTTTCCCGCCTGTAGAAATCGGAGAATGTGACCGCTTTTTCCTTATCTCTCTGTATTTAGTCTTAATTTGTGCCAGTGTAAGCAGCTTGCAAGTCTTCTCCCTAAATCATTCAAACACATTTCTCCTTTTTCCTCAGCCTTTTGTTCCTCCTTAAGCAGTTACAAGTATTGTGTAAAGCATCTTTTTTTTTCTATGTTTAAGGCTATGAATCAGAATGATGAAAGATCTCAAGCAGTTCAGCTTTATCTCCACCCCGGCCCCCACGTATTTGGAGTAGTGTCCAGGCTGAGTTTCACTTCAGAGGCAGAAAAAGGAGGGAGAAGTGGAGATCAGCAAAGGTTAAATAAATTAGAATAAAGAATAAGACTGGAGGAGGTGCGGAAGACAGATGGGATTGAAGAATTTGAGGTAAAAGAGCAGATTTCTTTCTGGACAGTTACTGTAATAACACTTTTCCATTCTGTCTACCACAGAGAACGTGGAAACATCACCATTCGTTGTTAGGAAAGTTGGATATGCAGATTGGATATGCTCCTACCCATTCTCCAGCTGTTGAAACGTTAAGTAGTAAGTTGGGCCTAGAGTTGCCTCGCCTGTTTAAAGAAAGACAGGATAATAGCCTTGGTGATGTAAGGTCTTCTAGTTAGGAAATCTTGTTATGTAGGTGAAAAAAATAAGCAAATTTAATCGCAATAGAAAGGACTACCAATATCTGCAGCTAGACCACAAGCTCTTTGTGTTTGTTGAAACTGTCTGTACATCTTTTGTATTTTGGGCGGAATATCCAGAACAACGTCTTATATATAAATTCTGATGCTTGGTTGTTCCCTTTAAAATATTGGGGTTTACCTAAATGATGAAAATTGTTGTTAGGTCCTAATTCCTTCATCTACTAATGGTGTCATCTTGGTTAAGTTACTTAACCTCTCTGTGTCAGTTCCTCATCTGTAAAATGAACCTAATACTTATTGTATCTACTAATGAGGTTGTTGTATTCGATATGTTAATACATGTAGAGTGCTTGGAACAGAGAATGAATGGTACATTGGAAATATGACAGATCAATAAATGTTGGAAAGGGTAATAATCATAAGAATCATTGTTGTTAGAATCCTCAAATCCTCACACTGCCCATGCAAATCATAGTAATGTTAACTTAGAAACCAGGGTGACCAGGAATGAGCGGTTCTGAAAGGCTAAAATTGGCACAGTTAGAACTGGCACTGTCACCTCCAAGGATCTTGTGTTCTACAAAGAGCCAGAAATCAGAGTTTGGGGACTCTTCTGCATATTCTTATCCACCCCGGACTCCTGGTGGTTCTCTGCTGCTGCTTCTCTAACTAATTAGGGTCACAAAGGATGACTTGAGTAAACACAATTAGCCGTGATAAATAGGTCTCTACCTGGCAAGAGTCTGAATTGATACACTGAAAAATACCTATATCTCAACAGAATTCAACAGAATTTTTACATGAAGAATCGAATCACTGGCCTGAAACTCCACAGCTGAATTTGGGTTCAGTGAAACAAACTGAAAATGCCCTCACAATTAGTGAGTCCCGATAAATAGAGTTGTGTGCCAGCATGTCTCCTGTGGTGGTAGAAGCTGGGGATTGGGATGGCTAGGGACTTCTTGCCCAGCGGACCCAGGAACTGATTACCCAGTAAGCAAGGTACCCATGGGCTTGCTTGTGCTCATTTACTAATCAATAGTGAAATTAGTCACTACAGATTAGTAAGTAAGCCCGTGCGTACTTTGCTTACTGCGTAGCCCGTCCCTGTCAGGGATAATAAATTTGAAAAGAGGCTTTGATTCTGTAGGAAGATGCTGTGTGGTTGGGAGAGAGACAGATGCCAGCCATACCTAGAAGCAGAATCTTTGATGTGGTGAAAACCTGTAAATTGTTCCCTGTGGAGGATCTGGTAAGATCCTCTATTAGATAACCCTCTCCTGAGTGTACCCAAGGCCCTTACTGTACCTCTTTCACCACAGCACTGCTCCCTTCTTCACCCCCTGGAAACAGCCTTTTACAACTTGGAGATCCTTCTTCTTCCCAAATTGGGGAGATCATGAGCTTCCTTAAAGCACGGGGGTAGAAACAATTAGACACAGTCAGGACAGGTTGTAATGTCTTTGGATTGTCACTTGCTCAAAGCCTTCGTTGCCTACTGATGCTGCCCCCTTTCAGTGGCACCCTACACATCTCTGTAATTGTTCTTATCCCAAGATTGGTTTCTGTTTTAAGTCTCACACCCTCACCTCCACTCCCCCTGAAACACAGCTACTCCACTGCTTCTTAAATTGAAAAGAGAGAGAGAAGACCTCTTAAAATTTCCTTTTCTTATAAAAAATCCTTTCAGGATTATGGGTGTGTGTGTTTCTTCACTGTTCTTATTTTCATTTGTGCACTTACATTGTCCACACCCCAAAACTCGCTGGCTCACATATGTGATATAAATCCTTCCTCTCTACTCGTGTGGATTATTGTCCTTACTGTCACACCTGTATGTCATGTACATATTTGTTCTTCCCAGTGTGTTTGTCTTAGATGGCAGGCCCTTAGAGGTTAGAGCTGCAGTTGGTAGATCCCCACAGTGCCCAGATCAGTTCTGTGTCATTATTCGAAATGCCTAATGACGATCATTTCCTTCTCTGCTAACATGTAGGCTGATGTGCCTCTAAGACTGGGTTCTCCTCTCTTCCCTCAGTCCCTGCTTAAGTCTCCCCCATAAAGGGCAGGTAGCCTCGAGAGTTTCCCTAAGCCTGTTCTTAGTGAACCAGATTCAGAAAAACTGGGTTTCTGCCCTTCGCTAGCTATGTGCGCTCTGCCAGGCTGCCAAGCGTCTCTGAGTTCCAGCCTACCCATCTGCAAAAGGGGGGACACTGTTGATGTCCTTGATGAGGACAGAGTGTAATAGTGGCTGCAGAGAGCTTGTAAATTATGAAGCTCTTTTTTTTTTTTTTTTACAGAGGTCAAGGATCATTATTACCCTTGTTACCATCCCAGATCTCTTGCTCTTGGTATCAAGAACTCCAACTTTATAGCACTTACCACCTAATTTCACAAACTGAGTATATTTATTGTTTCAGACTTAGGTAGGAATCTGATAGAGTAAAGAATTTTGCCCTGAGAATCAGAGCTCTTAAGCTTCTTGTCTAGGCACTCTTTAATGAGGCCTCGCTTGAGGTGATAAACTTTAAATCACTCTGTCCCTCAGTTTCCCCATCCAGAAAATGACCATGATTAGAACGTTCAAGAAAAATACTTTAACATTAAAACATTGTTTATACTGGTAAAGTCAACGACGGAAGGGTATACGTGAAATCGACTTGTTTCTGCTCTTTGTGGCTCAGTTTCTCCTTCAGTAAAGTGAAAATAAATTATTAGAATAAACCCTGCTTATAGGGTTGCTATGAGTCAGAATTCAATTCAACGGCAACAGGTTTGGTTTTTGGTAAGTAGTATTTGCATTTTACCACATTAGATTCAAGTAACTCATAAGATCTCGTGTTTTGGTTTATTTTTCCCATACCAAGGTTGTGAGGCTAGAGAAATTAATGTCAGTAACAGGATTGGGGATCCCCAGATTAAAGGTTAACTGAGTCCAAAGCAGAAGTGACTTTGGCCAAAGTTACAGCTCAGCCCGAAGGAGCCGAGACCTGGTTGTTTACTTAGTAGTGACTTGGGGACTCGAGGATTCTCCCCGATTCCACATCCACCGCAGTCCACAAATACCCCCTTCCTCTCATTTCCTCTTTTCAAGTCTTGGTTCCCCCCTCTCAAATCAGCACAGTGGCGAGGGCAGAGGGCCATCACAAAGGAACAGGAGAACAGGATTAACGTGAGGAAATGGCAACTTAAGCTATTTGACTTTCTTTTCCCTCGCCGACAGCCAAAAGGAAAGGCTACCACAACCAAATGTTTGATTACTAGAATTTATCACAATAGTTAAGTGCTTGGCTGCTATCCAAAAGGTTGGCTCAAACCCACTCAGTCTCTTCACAGGAGGAAGACCTGGTGATCTGCTCCTGTGAAGATAAAAAGCCGTTGCTGTGGAGTCGATTCCGACTCACAGCGATCCTACAGGACAGAGTAGAACTGTCCCATAGGGTTTCCAAGGCTATAAATCTTTATGGAATCAGACTGCCACATCTTTCTCCCACTGGGTCCTGTGGGTTCGAACGACTGACCTTTCAGTTAGCGCTGTGCTACCAGGGCCCCTTCCTTCCTTTCTCTCTCACATGGAGTCACGATGAGTCGAAAGTCAACTTGATGGCACCTAACAACAACAGCATATGTATCTCAAGGTCCACAACTTCCAGGAAGCCCGCTGAAGCTAATTGGGGCAGAGAGCCAGTTTCTCCTGATGTGAACCTATCTAGGATGGATTTTCCAAGGCTCTGGATTTGTTCCCCATTCTTAAAATACCTGAAACCTTGGCTCGTTTACCACGTAAACCTTTTTGCTTTCTTTTGTATTATTCACTGCTCATATCCGGCTCTCGCTGTGTTCTCTTTATGACTGTCCATATCATTTGTCATTCTAAGAGGGCAGAGACTGTGTCTAATTAATTCTTATTACAAAATGGGCAATAAAGCTGATAATCACTGTAATAGGGACTTGGGGATCATAGTCTAACAAACACCAATGAGGTTGTAGTGAACAATGGAGCAAGGCCCCAAATCAAGTTAACTAAAAGGCTATCACCTTAAGAATGCTTTAAAAAAGTTCTTGCTTTAATAATTGCCCACGTATCCATGGACTTATAGGATCCTAGCGATAGAATGAATGCCAGAGATCGCCCATCCCACCCCCTCACCCAGTGCCATCCAGCCTCTGCTGACCTCTCAGAACAACAGGGAGTTCACTACCTTGCCCAACAGCCTATTCAATGTTGATTCATTGTGAAATATATCTACAAGAGAGTGTATGAAAACATGTGTATCAGTTGAAGGACAATAATAAAACACCCCAGTATCCAGGTAAGAAGTAGAAATTACCAAACCCTTGAAACCTTTTGCCCCTCTTGGATTTCATCCAAGTTCAATGTTTACCTCACCCTAATTGTAGAAAGCTCTTCCTTACACGGAGCTGAAATCCATCCCCTCAACACTTCTATCCATGACTCCTAGTTCTGGGAGAAGAAGCTACACAGACTGAACTGGATGTTTCTTTTCTGTGACAACCCAGCAGGTATTTGAGGACAGGTATTATGCCTTCTGCAACAACAACGAGTTGCCAGAAGAAACAGCCTTAGTTCCTTGCCTTTTCAAATGTGGCTTCCTGAACCAAACCTGCAGACTTGGTCTGACTAGCAAAGGATAGACTGAAACTGCCCCCTCTTTAATGTACACACACTTTTTTTTTTTTTTAAGATAGCCTTAGGATTGACTGCTTCAGAGGCCACAGTCTACTCACTGCTAAGCTGACACTCAAAATCCCACACGGCTTTCTCACAGGGACTATTAACCCAGGTATCTTATGTTAAATAGTTTTTAAACCGAAATGTCAAACTTTTCATAAATTCCTCTCAATGTCCTTTTGTTGGTTCTGGTCTGCTCTTCATTCTAGCTTGTCTACATCATCTTGATTTATTAGAGTGAACGATAGCGTTTAATTTATTATAGAGAAGCTCTATTTGGAGGAAAGCATGAAAAGAATGTGTGCAGAATTCATTACAGCACAATGTCAAACTCTTCCGGACAAAATATTTACTAAATGGCTCAGAAGTCACTGCAGGATGTTGCAGTATCTCGTCTGTTATTGTCCCTTTGATCTGTGGGATGCCTGTTAGTAGAGTTGCAGGTAATGGGATTTCACATAGCAGAGAGCTTAATGCAGGAGACTCTGGCAGAGAGTTAAAGCCACTGTGGAAAGCAGAAACATCAAAGTAAAGCTTGTCATTACATTGGCAGCAGGGAAACGGGAGTAGGAGTCCATGTACGGTAGCTGGACATCATAAGGACCTGGAAATCTATCGTATTTTGGTATCGATTCAGAAGGCGGAATTTCTAGTTACATGTGTTGCCAGGATATTTCTGTCCCACCGATAGATTATTGTAATGGGCTTGCAATACTGTGTTAAGACTATTGGCACAATTAAAAAAAATCACCATTATTATATTAACAGGTCTTGATTATGTGGCAAAAATCCGGGCTGCTAATGATCTCCTGTAAGGAAAGAAAAAAATCCCAAAACTTGGAAGGAAAACACCCTAGTGCGCCCCTCCTTCTCCTGGCTGTGAGGAAAGCACCTGGGGCACAGAGAACAGGCGCTGCAGAAGAACAAACACACAAGTGCCATCTTGTCCAGCTTCTCCATTACGCAGAGCCTGGTTGCCGACCAAGTCCTTTCCTGCCCCTGCATGCCAGCCTGGTCCAAAACAGTGCTAGTTTCTCTTAAGTTCCTTGTGGAAAATATTTTGTTCCAAGACTGCCCCTGAAGCCCTGAAACACTAATTGTACCTGAACGTTTTAATTGAGCCTCATCGGTTGAACCTTGTGAGGGAGGGGTAGGTCTCCAGAGTCTGAAATAGTAGGGTGAGAGGAGACTCAACTCTAGGTGACACAGTTTGTCTCCTGGTGCCAAAATACACTGCCTCTGGGATCCCTGTTACTTGTGGCAACTTTTCTTTCTTGCTTCCTCTGTTCCCCCCTTACGCTGTATAATTCATACCTTGCCTAGCTGAGTCCTTTCACCTTGATGCCAAGAGACAAGTAGGAATTACAGGGAAACCATGAAAGTCTCTCTAAAATTGGGGCTGGCTAAGCTTGGGAAACTACCATCAAATCAGTCGTTTACCCCCATAACTAACAGTGTTCTTTAGTTAGGATCTTGTTTTTTAATTTTTCGGTGAAAGTATACACAGTCAAAGATAAATCATTTCAACAATTTCTACATGTACAATTCAGTGACATTGATTACGTTTTTCAAGTTGTGCTATCATTCTCTGTATTCTTTTCCAAATTATTCCACCACCATTAGCTTAAACTCATTGCCCGCTAAGCTTCCCATGCAACCTTTTGAGTTGCCGTTGTCAATTTGATTTCATATAGATAACTCTTTAAAAGAGCACAATGCTAAAAGCAGAATAAGATAAGCGATTTTTTGGTTCGAAGAAGACTTCAGGGAATAATTTTGGTTTAAGGTTTAAAGTTTAAAGATTACCTCAAGGCAATATTTTTGGAGCTTCATCCAGCCTTACTAGCTCCAGAATGTCTGGATTTCATTTAGAATTTGAAATTCTGTTCTGTGTTTTACCCTCTCTTAATCAGGATTCTTCTATAGAATTTTTGATCAAAGCATTCAGTAATGGTAGCCAGGCACCATCCAGTTCTTCTGGTCTCATGGCAAAGGAGGCAGTTGTTCATGGAGGCAACCAGACACACATTTGATTTCCTCCTTCAATTCCTGACTCCCCTTCTTGCTCTATTGCTTCAAGTGAAGAGAGACCAATTGTCATACTTTGGATGGCTGCTTGCTAGCTTTTAAGACCCCAGTCACTACACAACAAATTAGAAGGTAGAACAGAGGTACTCAGAAAAAATATTAAGTCAATTGATTGGGATGCCCCTTGAAACCATGACCCT
Source organism: Elephas maximus indicus (assembly GCF_024166365.1). Taxonomy (NCBI): domain Eukaryota; kingdom Metazoa; phylum Chordata; class Mammalia; order Proboscidea; family Elephantidae; genus Elephas; species Elephas maximus. The sequence goes on from NC_064821.1 coordinate 194,918,201, forward strand.
AAACCTCCAAACCAAGAAAACAAATCCCATGAGATGTTTGGTTGTACATAAGCAGCCTTGATAGTTGGTATTTTTGGGAGGGGGGAAAAAAAACCACATTTGTCAACTCAACATTTTTCAGATGTATACTTTAGTGATATCGTTTACATTAAAGAGTTGTGTGGGAGCTTGGTTTTTCCCTATTCTATAGAACAGGGAAGATCAGACACCTGGGGATTTGTGAAGCAAAGGTGACACATGCTAGAACCTAGCAGTGCTTTTGGTGGATTTGTGATCTGCTTCCTGCAACTCCACAGAACCAAATTCAATACCATTTTAAACGGGAAAACCTAGCTCGATCATATTGTTGTTGTTGTTAGGTGCTGTCGAGTTGGTTCCGACTCATAGCGACCCTATGCACAACAGAAGGAAACACTGCCCGGTCCTGCGCCATCCTTACAATCGTCGTTATGCTTGAGCCCATTGTTGGAGCCACTGTGTCAATCCACCTCGTTGAGGGTCTTCCTCTTCTCAGATGAAATTGCTCTGAGAATAACAGCAGTACAGGCCTACTGGCCAAGTTCTTCAGGTTCATTCTTTATTAGAATAGAAACGGCCTGGTGGTATACATACCTGATGATATACCACCATTACAAGTACCAACAGAGCAGAATGGATGTCCAGTTCTGGAAGAAATTTTCTAGGAAACGATAACTCCTTAAATTTGTATGATATTTTTCAAAGCATTTTTTTTACATTTTAATTTTTCATTATTCATCTTTTCATTCCACAAAAACTCATGCAGCAGCTGCTATATGCCATGCACTGTGCCACACTTTGGGGAGACAAAGCTCCTGGAGCTTGGTCTCCTGTAATTGTAATAACACTTCCATCAGCAATAGTCCCTGCGATTATTTAAAGGTGTGAACCACACCTATAATGCTGTAATCAAATACAGCATAAACAGGTTCATCTAGCTCACTAAATTCTATTTGTTTACTTGTTCAAGAGATATTTCTTGAGCACTTACTATGAGCTAAGGACTGTGCTTGTCATTGGGGACACAGAAGATTGAAATACGTGTCTCCGCTTCAAGAAGCTGTGAATCTAATAAGAGAGGTGGACACATAAGCAGACAAGTACGATGTAATGTGGGAGCACAGTGTGAAGGACACTTTTCATTATCCACCCAGTATTCATTCTCAATCATTTCTTTCTGGCTAGTAGAGCCCTCTTCCCATTAACCCATTGCCATTGAGTCAATTCCGACTCATAGCGACTCTATAGGACAGAGTAGAACTGCCTCACAGGAGTTTCCAGTGCTGTAAATCTTTACAGAAGCAGAGTGCCACATCTTTCTCCTGCTGGTGGGTTTGAACCACTGACCTTTTGGGTAGTAGCCCAGCACTTAACCACTGTGCCACCAGGGCTCCTCTCTTCCCATTACGAAAGTGAAAAATGCTTTCTCAGCTTCCCTTTTAACTAGCAAAAGGGCATGTTACCAAATCCTGGCCTATAAGTCTACTGGAAGGATTCTGGGAAAGATTTCCCACCTGAAAAGAGCGATTCCTAGAGGGAAACTTCTATCCCTGTATCTTCTTCCTGATTTTGGATGTTGTCATATGGAGCTGCTACAGTCATCTCGTGGAAGAGTCAAGTGAATTGCAAAGATGACAAATTAGAACTCAGGTGTCATTGAGTCAATCCAGGAATTATCTACTTTCCGACTTGTTGTGAAGAGACAATAAACCGCTATTGTTTAAGTTGCTGTAGGTGTGGGAGTTCTGTTACTTACAACCACAAGCATCCTAATTGATACATGCAATGATAGAGGCATTGTAGTGCAGAGAAAGTGTGCTCCACGGGCCCCAAGAGAGGTATTTAGGTGACAACTAAGCTCAGGTCTTTAAAGATAAGCAGAAATTAATCTAGTAAAGGGCCAAAGGGCACTTTAGGCAGAAAGGATCATAATAAGAGCAGAAAAGCTACCAAATATGTGGGGGAAGCTTATTGGCTACAAGCCTTTAGTGTTGTAGGAGTCTAAGTGTGGAGCTGGGAGTGTTAAGGCTTGAGGCTGTGGAGGTTGGCAAGGGTTGGATCGTACAGCGAGTGAGGCCTTAGTTGCTACAAATGAGCTGTAGCTTTATTTTTTCTGTTGGCTTGGTCAGAACAATGTGAGTGGAAGATGGATTTGAAGCAGACAAAATGAGGCAGGGATTCCAATTAGGAAAATTCAGGGGAGAGAGGAAGGAACAGAATTAAGGTGATGGAACAGAGATGGAGAGGAACAGATGATGCCAGAAAATTCAGGAGGCACACTTGAATAATCTTGTACATCAATGTTATTGTCCATTATGGCAATTAGGCATAAAAGGTAAGTGATGATACCTTGTCAGGTGGCCGAGAACAGAAAGCTGACGTTTATCCTAAATGCCAAAACTATTTTTATCATTTTATATGAAAAATTGAAAAAAGTAATACCTACTTCCCTGTCTTCTTCAGTGGAGTTTACTAGATGTTAACTAACCTTTTCCTGATGACTCATGGTCATCATTATGAAAAGGGAGGCGTCATGGTATAGAGGAAAGGGCTATGTCATGGTATAGAGGAAAGAGACCTGTTAGACATCAGAGGATTTGGGTTTATTCCCAGCTCTGCCATTTGCTAAACTGTGTGATCATGGAAAAGTCACTAAGTCTCTTGGAGGAGTTGTTTTCTCCTCTGCTGCCTACTTCACAGACTTACTGTGGAGATAAACTGAGATAATGTGAAAGAGCTTGGTAAACCAGAAGGCACCATACAATGAGGTATTATAATACCTTCTGAAGTGAATTGACAGGCAACACAACACCCAGTCTACTTTTGAGACCCCATCGTCTTCTCCCTCCCTGTTAGGTTGTTTGTTGTCTCTTTGCGCTCTCCAAAGGCTTTTCTGTCTAGAAAGCCTTTCATCCACACCCCACCTCATTCTCCAAGGGCCATGGGTTAGGAAACCAGAGGTCAAACCTCTAAATTACTTTGTTCGGTTTAACCCAGTAAGGCTCCACGTAGAGGCCTAAGGACCTGTCTTTGGTTCAAGAGATTTGTGTCAGCTATTTTGGGTGCTTAAAGGCCTTTTTCACTTCCGGATTTGGTGCTGCATTCCACAGAACTGAGGTTGTCAGATGTCTGACTTCCAGTTAAGTGGGGTGTAACTACGGTGCTTTTATACTGCCAAATGAACTGTTCAGTTTTTACGCTTCCTGCTTAGTTAGTTCTCTTTTACCTCTCTGTACCCAGTTTTCTATGATACCTTGTACAGATTTATCTTCACCACTGAACCACACACCATGACATAAATTACGACAGAAAACTTAACTGTAACTTTTCAATAGAGGAGATTCTTGCATTTCCTCCCTGAAGGGTTTACGGTCTCTAAGCTTTCCTATTCTCTCCCCTGACATCTGAAAGGGTTCTCGACTAGCATATTGAGGGGCTTCCAGCCCCCAGCACTGATTGTGAGAGCCTAGGATAATTAGGTAATTAGCCGAGAAGACTTATAGCATAGTGCTTAAAGCTTGGACTTTGAGTAGGACCACTTGAACTTGGGTGTATTACATAACCTCTCTGGATCTCAATTTCCTAATCTATAAAATAAGACTAATGCCTTGTTTCAAGGAAACAATGTAATAATGCATATAAAGTACTTATCACAGATCCTGGTACAGAGTAAGCGCCCATTAAAAGGAAGATGATGATACTGGTTAGAAAAACCAATGCTGGGAAACAGTAAGGCTGAGGGAAGCAGGGTGTGGATTCCTTACAAAAGGAGAAGATAGGAGTTGTTAGGAGATGAGGAGTAGAGGGTCCTAAAAGAGCATTGGGTTTTTGGGTAGAGTGGGTTCCAGACCACAGGCTGGGTTTTGAATTATCTAGCAATTTTTTTTTTTTTTTTTAGCAAGGGCAGCCCCTGGGATCTGATCTGGGCTAGGTTTGAGATGTAGAGAGGAGAGAGGCTGAGGTATTCACTACCTTCTTCAGGGATCTCAGCCAAGTATGAAACCTGAACCTTCAGAGCAAGAAACTCTCCCTAGACTACTTCATCCCAGATCCTGCCCTTCCTTTCTCACACGTTTTTCCTTCTGAGTACCCATCAGTTTACTCTGTGTGGTAGATTAAAGATGGTCACAAACTCTTTGACATGACCCTCTCAAGAGGTGGGGTCTATTTCCCCTTCTCCTGAATCTTGGCTGACCTTTGACTACTTTGACCGATAGAGTACAGCTGAACTGGTACTGTAAGAGTTCTGGGCCTAGACCTTAAGAGGATTTAAGCTTCCACGTTGCTCTCATAGCCCTAAGCCACCACGTAAAAAGTCCAGTTACTCTACTAGAGAAACTGTGTACAAAGACCCAGAAAGGGAAAGGGAAAGGTACCCAGCTGAGTCCAGTTTTTCTGCCATCTCAGCCAAGGTACTAGGCATGTGAGTAAAGCCATCTTGGACCATCCAGCCCAGCTGAGCCACCAGCTGAATACCACTGGGTGACTCCAGTCAGTACCATGTGGGGCAGAAGAATCACCCGGCTGAGCCCTGTCCAAATTCCTGACCCAGAAAATTATGAGACATAATAAAATGGTCCTTATTTTGAGCAGCTAAATTTTAGGGTGGTTAATTTCATAACAATAGATTACAGGATATCCTTAAAGGACAAAATAAGGTTTATTTGCAATATTTTCAGTGGGCATAAGGGAATAAAGAGAGCTCTCCATGACCTCTCCGTTAAAATATTATTGGAGATAATTATTGTGGCAGGGAATGTAGTCAATTAAAGGCCTAAAGTTTGGTTGACCTGGGAAAGGAAATTGACCAAAACTTGCCTTACTCCTATAAGGGTGGACTCTATTAATTAAATTATTTCATAGTTAGACAAAAATTTAGGGACATGTTTGGGAGGGAAAGCCACTGAATACTGGAAAAGAGTGGAAGAGACCAGGCTGAAAGAACTGGGAAAATGACTGCAAAACACAATTTCTAGAACTTGACAGTTTTGCTAGGGCCAGCACTGCTTTCTTTCAATCATAAGTGGACAAAAGCCATACACAGAGCCTGGGATGTATAGGCACTATCCTCAATACACAGAACCCCAAATCAGGGGAGCTGAGACATGGTGAAGTTATTTGCTCAGGTTACCTGACGTGTCAGTAGAGGAAACGGAATTCTGGTCCAGGACAGAAGAACATACAAATAATGATTGTCTTGGAGTTCTCTGGAACTCTGATTCCTAGAAGTTCAGTCTTTCTTTTCCCAGTGGTTATTTTCCATCATTCTGGGAGGTGAGAAGGGGCAGGCATGCTCCACTATCTTTAGACAAAGGGGGAGAGCTGAGCACTGAGAAATGGGCTTACACACAGCCCACAGCTCTGAAAGAGGCATTCTGGTGTGGTGGGAGAATTTCAAAGGGATCAGGTGTCTGTCCTCAGGCACTTATATTCGACATGGGGATATGGCACCTGCTTCCTCCAAGTGGATGGGGGAAGGCAGAAAGCAATGACTAAGGAAGATCTGGGCAATTATAGCACAATGCTGCTCATGAAGCCAAAGACAGATGGAGTTAGATGAGGCACCAGCCAGAGAAGGCCTCTTGGTGGAGGTGATAGGCATGAATTGGGAAGGAGGGGTGAAAGAGGATATCCTAAGAGCAAATGTCTTATGCAAAATTTCAGAGGTAGAGATAAGCAATGTTCATGTTTAAGACATGATAAGAAAATTGCCCAAGATAGAGCACAGGCCCTCGCTGAGGAGGCAGGAGTGATATGATTAAGAAAGTGGAGGGAGGGAAAGGGTAATTAACCAGGGATCCTGGCCAGATACTCAGGGGCTGTTTCTTTCTCTGAGTCTGAGTTCTCTGATCCCAAAGCCAAGCCTCCAACTCCTCCCAGTTCTACCCTTACATTCTCATTTCCCATCTGTTTCTTCTGCTCTAGCAATGATCATAAGAGCCCTGGTAATAGCTACCATTTGTTGAGTGCTTACTGTGTGTCAGGCACTGCACGACACCCTTCTTGTGCATTTTCTCATTTGACTTTCTTGGAAACACTAAGAGGGTAGCCTGCGCTTTATAGGTGAGCAAACTGTGAAACGGAGCTGGGAGCAGAGGTTTGGTAACTTGCCCCATAAGTCCCTTGTCACTCCTAAGTGACAGAGTGGAAAGGAGGCCAGGCTATTTTCACCTCATCTGTACTGGCTTCCGCATTGTGGAAAGGATTGTACGCAGGACCTGCTGCATAACTGGCCGGGGCTGGTGCAAAATGAAAACACAAGCCCCCTTGTTAAAAAATGACTAAGAATTTCAAGATGGTGACAGTAGAGCATTAAATCAAGTGCGGGGCCCTTCTGAGTGCAGGACCCGTGTGACTGACTGCACGGGTTACACCCATGAAACTGGGCCTGATTGTGTGGGTCACTGCAGAGACAGAGGAGGGTCAGACACACTGGGCTGAAGTGCTGCCAGCAGCCTGAGTAGGCCCTCTCTGCTCCACCATTTCCTCTTGCCTTGCCTGGGGAAAATCTCTCGGGACCCTCATTTAGGGAGGACAGGGAGGGAAGGACGGGGAAAGGCAGCAGGAATTGACACTGCCAATGGGGAGGCTGGGGTAAAGCTCCAACTGGGCTGATCTGTCTTCGAGGGACCCCTCACCCCCAGCCTCCAAAAATTCAGGGGGGAGCTGCCTCCGGGTGCAGTTTATGCTGCATCCAGGGTAACATAATATATGGCTATGGAGCTATGCAGTAAGATATGAATGGGATTAATGATCTGGGGACTCATGGCTCTTCAATGCTCTTTAAATCCCTAATTATTTAATGCACGCTTACTGTGTGGCCAGCGCTCTGCTAGGTAATGAGGGCAGGAGGCAGAATAAGTAAAAGGAAAGTTAAAGTTCTTTCCTCAAGGAATTGCACTCTGGTTGGGAATATAAGATTTCAAAACATCAACTATAAGACAATGTCAAATAAGAAACAATTACATGATCAAGTGCCAAAGTATTTGTCATGTTAGTCATGAATATTTTGTGTGCTGCCTGAAAGAGGAGAGGCCAGGGTTGGCTTAAATGAATTAGTATGGAAGGCTTTCATGAGAAGGTGGTATTTGAGTTTGGCTTTGAACTGTGGGTAGGAATCAGAAAACAAAACAAAACAAAACAAAAAAAATACCACCAACAAAAACACCTAGTTGCTGTCAAGTCAACACCAACTCATGGCGACCCCATGTGTGTCAGAGTAGAACTGCACTCCATGAAACCTTCAGTGGCTGAGTTTTTCGAACGAGATTATTAGGCACCTCTGAGTGGACTGGAACCTCCAACCTTTTGGTTAGCAGCCGAGCTCCACCTAGGGGAGTCAGGAATCAGAAAAAGAGGTGGGGGGAAACAATTCAAAGGTGGCGTGTAGAGTGAACAGGAATGTTAACAAAGTAAGCATGGTGATTGTGTGAGCCTGGGAGATGACCAGAGGGCTGAGCCAAGGATGGATGCTGGGCAGAAGAGAGGGCCCTGGAGTCCAGTTTGGCTCTGTGGAAAGCTAGCTGCGTGGCCTTGGGCATTACTTAGGCTTTCGAGCCTAGATTTCCTTCTGTACTTATTTATTTTTTATTGTACTTTAGATGAAGGTTCACAGAGCGAATTAGTTTCTCATTAAACAGTTAGTACACATGTTGTTTTATGACTTTGGTTAACAACCCCACAACATGTCAACACTGTCCCTTCTCAACCTTGGGTTCCCTATTACCAGCTTTCCTGTTCCCTCCTGCCTTCTAGTCCATGCACCTGGGCTGGTATGCTTCCTTAGTCTCATTTTGTTTTATGGGCCTGTCCAATCTTTGAAGGGTGAACCTCAGGAGTGACTTCATTACTGAGCTGATAGGATGTCCAGGGGCCATACTTTCAGGGTTTCTCCAGTCTATCAGGCCAGCAAGTCTGGTTCTTTCTTTCTGAGTTAGAATTTTATTCTACATTTTTTCCCCAGCTCTGTCCAGGACCCTCTATTGTGATCCTTGTCAGAGCAGTCAGTGGTGGTAGCCGGCCACTATCTAGTTGCACTGGACTCAGTCTGGTGGAGGCTGTGGTAGATGAGGTCCATTAGTCCTTTTGGACTAATCTTTCCCTTGTAACTTTAGTTTTCTTCATTCTTCCTTGCAGAGCCTAGATTTTCTTATAATAGTTTCTGCCTGTTTAGGTCTCTTGGTTGTCAAACGGTTTGTGCTCAACTACTAACCTAAAGGTTGGCAGCTTGAACCCACCCAATGGTACCCCAGAAGAAGGACCTGGCCATCTGCTTCCATTAAGATTAACCCCTTGCCGTAGAGTCAATTCCGACTCATAGCGACCTTATAGGACAAAGTAGAACTGCCCCATAGTGTTTCCAAGGAGCAGGTGGTGGATTTGATCTGCTGGCCTTTTGGTTAGTAGCCGAGCTCTTAACCACTGCGCCACCAGGGCTCCATCTATTGAGAAAACCCTATGGGGCAGTTTCACTCTGTGGAACTGATTTGGATTCAATTAGAAGGCAAGAGTTTGGCTTGTTTTGGCCTGTTTAGGTTTGTTTTAAGGATTAAATGCAAGTAAAGCATTCAGGATAGAGCCTGGCACAGAGTAATGCTCAAAAAAATGTCAGCTATTATTACAATTATGTATTCTGAAGATACAGTTTCATGCGTAAGTAGGATTGGATTATGAAACACTGCCTCCCATCAAATCCTGGCTCCGATCTTTAGTAGTTGAGCTCACTTGGACGATTTACTTAACTTCCCTGAGCCTGTTTCTTCATCTGAAAATAGAGATGATAATGTCACCTACCTTGTAGGGAAGTGCAAGGATTAAATGACACAATACATATAAAACACTTAGGACAGGGCTTGGTACATAATAAGAGCTAATAAATGTTAAAAAAAAATGTTAGCTATTTTTTATTATTATAGCTAATGAATGCTCTCAGAATCCTGCGAGGGCTTTTCATTCCCGTGTCGTTGTTGAGGAAACAGAGGCTCAGAGGTTAAGTAACTTGCCCAAGGCTACCCCCACAGTGGCCAGCCAGAACTTCATCCTTTCTATGAAGGAAAAACAGAGTCCAGTCAGCCTTCCTCATCCTCCAAGTTGAAACTCATCTCTTTGATTTCTAAGGAGCTCTGTGCTTCTGGTATTAGACTTAGTAGAGTCTTACACCGCAGTGACTTCCTTGAGGGCGAGGCAGGTGTCTTACTCATCCTTCATGTCCCGGCACCTGACATCAGCCAGCCCCTGAAGGTGCTCAGGAATGTTTGTTGACTTGAAAGTAGGTGATCGGGGTCAGAGCTCAGGCACAGGCAGAGCCTGTGTCTGGAATGTCAGAGGAGACAGTCAAGTATGACTCGGAGGTTTCGAGTCTGGATGTTGGGACTGTTAAAGAGAGGGGAAGTTGGGAGAAACTGATGGCTTGGGTTTGAGAAGAAACTTGAGGGTGGGGAGATGTAAAGATCAGGTCTAGACAGGTTGTGTTAGAGAGATGGGGGTCAGTTAAATAGGATTCCATACTGTGAAAACTCATCCGTGCCATCCCCCTACCCCCTCTGTAGACTGGCTTGTGACCTGAGTCAAGCTCCCTGCCCTGGAGTTGCTCCTAATGGGAGAGACCCGAGATACACTCAGGAAGCCACAGTACTTACACAGCCACCTATCAACACGCAGAAATGAAAAAAGTGTTCCGTCACTGTGGTGAGGATGAGGAGTCCTGGGTGAGTGGTGTGGGGCAAGATCAGTCTAGGAAAGCGTCTTGGAGGAGGAGGCTTAGCTTTGGCCAAGACAGGAACAATTAGCTGCTCTAAAGGGGAAAAGAGAATGGGGGGTGGTCCTGCTCATTACAGGGAAGACAGAGGTTTCCTGGCCTTTGCTGGGATCTGGTACTGGTCCCCTAAACCATCAGCAGGAGTGTTGGAGGGAGAACAGATCACAGCTGTTGTGAGGGGGCCCGGAAAGAGATCTCTAGGGAAACGAGGACAAGAATAACCATTCCAATGCCCAGCACCATTCCATCACTCAGCTGCCTTCTTCTTTCACTGACGGGGCTTTTGCTTTCTGCCTTGTGGGCACCCTTCACTCCCACCCCCTTGTTCTTCCATCCCCCTCCTTCCCTCCTCATCAGGGTGTGGGGATGAGAAGACCACCCTGCAGCTTGTGGGGAGAGGGGGCTTGGCCACCTGCCTCCTCCCTCTCCTCAGCCCCATCACGATCCATCCTCCTAGGCTGGCAGGGGCCCAGGTGCTGTCCTGACAGACAATTCAAGGGTCCTCCATGTCTCCCAGCCCCCACTCCTATCCCTCCACTCCCCCTGAGCTAGCTATAGTGATAAAACCCTGACGCTCAGGAAAGAAGGGAAGGGGGTGAACGGCCCTTTTGGGCTTCTGGCCCCCGAGCTCCCTGCCCTCCCCTGTCCCCCGGTATCTCCAGAGCCCCTCCCTCACCTCCCAGTACTTCCTTCTAGATGTGCCAAAGCCCCAGCCTTCCCCTGCGTACTCCTCCCCCAGCCCTTGCCCCAGCACCCCCGCTGCCTCCAGGAGGGCACAGCAGCACCCGCTGCCCTGGCCTGGGCCAGCTGTGAGGAGCCGAGTGAGGAGGGGCAGGGCCAGCTCAGCTTCTGGGATTTCCCCAGCCTACAGCCAGCAGGAAGTCGGCCTTGGAGAAGGGAAACCTTAGTCTTGGCCTCTGTCCAGCTACTAAGCAAGACCAAAGTTCAGGGGAGGAGCCTGTTTCCCTGGTCAGCTGGGGACTCCCGCTGACCTCTAAGTAGGATTTGGGGGTTTAGGCTTCAGAGGCCCAGATGGCAAGGTCAGAGTTGGGGGAAGAGGAAAGATGGGTGGGACCTGGAGGGGAGCGGGGGTGAGAGAGACATTTTGCTGATCCCCACCTATGTCACCCAGGCCTGGCTTTCTCTGTCTCCAAACTCTGCTGGGTAGTGGTGGGGGTGGGGGTGCCCTGGACTGCGTATCCGCTCCTGAGCTGGGTGTGTGTGCCAGGCGGGCATGGCCTGGGCAGACAGGGTGTCTGCATCCTCAGGGCTGATAAGGGGACTGCAGCTGTACCACCCGCCCCACCCTCATGGGAACCCCAATTGTCGCCCTAGAGAAGAGGGTGTTTGTGGGTACAGGTGGTCCACAAGTGGTCTCATCCTGAGACATACAGGAACTGGGGCAGGAAAGGGGGGTACTGGAAGCTGGTCCTTTCCCTGGTGCCTCAGTGTCCCCTCCTCTGGGGCTGTTGCAGTTGGAAAGTGGTGAGACCTGTGAGTCTGGCTGTGGGGGAATGCCTCCTTTTCTAGTGGCGGCGCTTCTTGGTCAGTCCTCTTCTCCCTCCTGGCTGAATCTCTCCTCTGCTCTTACCTCTGGTTGCCCTGTTCCCTGGCTCCAAATGAGCCCCTGGGGACCCCTCAGCAGCAAATACAACAGAGAAAGAGCAAGAACCAACCCCCAGAGAGGATGGGGCAGACAACAGTGGTGACAGTGCACATTCCACACCCGGCCCCACGAGCCACCCTTTCCCCATCCCTTCTCCTGCTCTGCTCCTCGAAACCCAGGCTGGGATCCCTTTTTCAGGCCTCTTGTTGGGGGCTGGGCTCTTCCACCCCATACCTTGGGGCAGAGGAAAGAGAGAGAAACTGAGGCAAAGGGGGCGAGGATAGGTGGGAAGGATCTACTGAACGAGCTGGAGGCTGGGTCAGAGTGGGAAGGTAAGGGGTAGCACTCAGGAGCCAAGAACAATAGGGAATTTCTGAGGGTGGAGGGTGAAGCTGCGCGCTGAGTCAGCGCCCCCTGGTGGAAAGTGTGGCAGCAGCGGCGGTAGCCCTGAGCTGGTGATCCAGTCCTGTGGTTGCTGCAGTCTTTCCTGGGTACCTGGAGGTGATGGAGCTCAGATGGTGGAGACTAGAGCCCTACACAGAGCCCAGGCAAGGTTAGAAGCTCTAACAAGAGTTGGGTTAGAAAAAGACTCTCCAGGAATCAAGAGGTCTGTGTTCTATTTCACTGCTCTTTGGGGACAGCTCCCCTCCCCTGCCCACCTCAGTTTTCTCATCTGTCAAAAACGTGGTGGACACAATACAGGAGAAGTCAACACAACAAGACTAAACCAAAAGCAAGGAAGTTTCTTGAATAAACTGAACACTTCGAAGGCCAGCATAGCAGGGGCGGGGGTTTGGGGACCATGGTTTCAGGGACATCTAAGTCAATTGGCATAATAAAATCTATTAAGAAAAGATTCTACATCCCACTTTGGAGAGTGGAGGCTGGGGTCTTAAACGCTAGCAAGCGGCCATCTAAATGCATCAATTGGTCTCAGCCCACCTGGAGCAAGGAAGAATGAAGAGCACCAAAGACACAAGGTAATTATGAGCCTAAGAGACAGAAAGGACCACATAAACCAGAGACTCCATCAGCCTGAGACCAGAAGAACTAGATGGTGCCTGGCTACAACCGATGATTGCCCTGGCAGGAAACACAACAGAGAAACCTTGAGGGAGCAGGAGAGCAGTGGGATGCAAACCCCAAATTCTCGTAAAAAGACCAGGCTTAATGATCAGACTGGGACTAGAAGGACCCCAGAGGCCATGGTCCCCAGACCTTCTGTTAGCCCAAGACAGGAACCGTTCCCAAAGCCAACTCTTCAGACAGGGATTGGACTGGAATATGGAATGGAAATGATACTGGTGAAGAATGAGCTTCTTGGATCAAGTAGACACATGTAACTATGTTGCCATCTCATATCTGGAGGGGAGATGAGAGGGCAGAGGGGGCCAGAAGCTGCCTGAATGGACACGAGGAGGGAGAGTGGAGGGAAGGATGATGCTATCTCATTAGGGCGAAAGCAATTAGGAGTGTATAGCAAGGGGTACTTGATGGCACTGGGTTTGTTGGGATCAAGGGGTACGTAAATTTTTGTATGAGAGACTGGCCTGATTTGTAAACTTTCAGTTAAAGCACAATAAAAATTAATTAAAAAAAATTCCTTCAACTCATCTGTCACTAAAAAAAAAAAAAAAAGAATTTTTTTTTCCTCTGTAAACTTCTAACTTTTATAATCTTGTCATTAAATTCACATTGAAAATTGGAAAAAAAAGGCATGTTATACTATGGTATTTTCTGGTGTTTTAATAATAAGACTGAGCAGAGAGTGAATGACAACACTTTGACACTGAAATGCCTGAGTGGAAATTTATGGAGGAGGAGGGCACAGATGTAGGAGAAACTGACCCAGAAGCAGATCCTGAAAGGGCAAAATAATCAGATGAACAAGGATTGGTATACAAGTGGTCCCACAACTTCCAATCACTGTCTAGGCAAAGTGAAACCCAAAAGTCTTAAATAAAGTAACAGAATGTCTCAGCCTAGGACAAAACACAGCAAAGAAAACCTGGGAAAGGTAATACTTAGAAGTTAAAGGAGTAAACAGCCTCCCAGATGCTTGATCGGAAATAAATTTATTTTGCGACTAAATGCATGATGAATTGAGATGAGAAAAAGCTAGAAGACTACTTAGCAGGCATCCACTCTAACCTGGTTACAAAGTTGGGAAAGTCTAGTCTAAGGGTGTAGCATGGAAGTGGGGAGGGACAAATGTACAATGAGTAACTTTCCAAGTAATACCTTCTCTTCTGAGCAAAAGGAAAGACTACATAGAGGATCCAAAACCCAAAACCCATTGCTGTTGGGTCTGACTCACTGCTACCCTATAGAACCAAATACAACTGCCCACTAGGGCTTCAAAGGCTGTAATCTTTGTGGAAGCAGACCGCCACATTTCTCTTCTGCAGAGTGGCTGGGGGGTTTGAATCACTGACCTTTCAGTTAGTAGCCCAATGCTTTAACCACTGTGCCATCAGGGCTCCTACATAAAGGAGAGCTCCTGGGAAAGGACATGTTGTGGACCAGGGCATAGCGAGATAATAAAATCTATGTCCTCAGGGACTTCTCTTCCTCAAAAAAAAAAAAAAAAAGTAGTGGATGTAATGCTGTCTCCAAGCCTCCTTCTGGCTCTGGCATCTGAGGTTCTAGGTGAAAATGGACTTGACCTGACTCCCTGTTACCTCTCTGACCTCAGAATCTCCTACTGCTCTTGCTGGTGCTCTCATGTGCTCCAGCCACACTGGTCTCCTGTTTCTGGAATGCACTAGGCATGATCCTGCTTCAGGCGTGATCCCGCCTCAGGGCCTTTTCACAGGCATGTTGCCTCTGCCCGGAAAGTCATTCCCCCAAATGCCCACTTTCTCACCTCCTTCTAGTCTTTTTTCGAAAGTCTCCTTGATGAGGCCTGTTCTGACTACCTAATTTAATATTGAAACCAACCCCCCAATTCCTGATCCTCACTACTTTGCTCTTTTTCCAGAGCTCTTACCACCTTCTAACACACTATGTGATTTCTTTTTTATTATGATTATTGTGTAGATCCTGTCTCCTTCTAACAGAAGGACAAGGGCAGGGATTTTGTTGGAATCATTCATGGAACAGTGGCTGGATCTCATTAACTACTTGTTGAAGGAATGGGAATACCATTGAAGAAGGTCTGGGCTGGGGGCTGTTATGGATTGAATTGTGTCCTCCAAAAATGTCTGTCAACTTGGCTAGGCCATGATGCCCAGTATTGTATGAATTGTCCACCATTTTGTCATCTGATATGATTTTCCTATGTGTTGTAAATCCTGTCTCTGTGATGTGATGAGATGGGATTGTTGTTGTTGTTAGGTGCCGTTGACACAATTCTGACTCATAGAGACCCTATGTACAGCAGAAAGAAACACTGCCCGATCCTGCGCCATCCTCATAATCATTGTTAGGCTTGAGCCCATTGTTGCAGCCACTGGGTCAACCCATCTCATTGAGGGTCTTCCTCTTTTCCACAGACCCTCTGGTTTACCAAGCATGATGTCCTTCTCCAAGGACTGATCACTCCTGATAACGTGTCCAAAGTACGTGATATGTAGTCTCACCATCTTTGCTTCTAAGGAGCATTCTGGTTGTACTTCTTCCAAAACAGATTTGTTCATTCTTTTGGCAGTCAATGGTATATTCAATATTCTTCACCTACACCGCAATTCAAAGGTGTCAATTCTTCTTTGGTCTTCCTTATTCAGTGTCCAGCTTTCACATGCATTTGAGGTGATTGAAAACACCATGGCTTGGATCAGGCGCACCTTAGTCTTCAAGGTGACATCTTCCTTTTCAATACTTTTGAAGAGGTTTTTTGCAGCATATTTGCCCAATGCTAGGAGTCTTGATTTCATGACTGCTGCTTCCATGGGTGTTGATTGTGGATCCAAGTAAAATGGAATCCTTGACAACTTCAGTCTTTTCTCTGCTTTTCAATGATCGTCACCAAAATTTTACTTGTTTGTGATATTAATGATATTGTTCAATGGGATTAGTGGCAGCTATGTTAATGAGGCAAGACTCACTCTACAAGATTAGATTGTGTCTTAAATCAGTCTCTTGAGATATAAAAGACAGAAGTGTGCAGAGAGACATGGGGACCTCATATTTATTGTGTAGATATGGTTGTGCTACTGTGAACAAAATAGGATTTCATTGGAAGTGACCATGTTGCTGATGAGCTATAATAGGCCGGGGAGAGCAAGAAGAAGGTGAGAGCTCTTAAGGGAGAAGAGAACATAGCTTGGTTCCTACCATTCACTTTATCAACAATCTGGTACCCAGTTTATCTACATCAGAAATTTTCAGCATGATCCAAAGAACATTAATTCTGAGAGATGCTCCTCAAAAAAGGAAGCAAAGTTCAGGTACATTTGGGAAATCCTAGAGACCAGATCATCTCGTTGTGAGATATTCATAGTCCCTGAGTCAGAATCGACTTTATGGCAATGGGACTTCAGTGGGAACATAGGTTTAATTCTTTGATCTAGTATTTCACAACACATACAACCAGGTGATCCAACAGAATGGAAAAATTATCAAACAATATCATTAGTATCACATGCAAGTAAAATTTTGCTGAAGATCATTCGAAAGTAGTTTTAGCAGTGCGTTAACAGACAGCGGCCAGAAATTCAAGCCGGATTCAGACAAGGACAAGGGATAGCATTGGTGATGTTAGATGAATCCAGGCTAAAAGCAGAGAATACCAGAAAGATGTTTACCTGTATTTTATTGAGTATGCAAAGGCATTTGACTGTGTGGAACATAACAAATTATTGATAACGTTGTGAAGAATGGAAATTCCAGAACACTTAATTGTGCTCACGAGGAGCATAGACCAAAAGGCAGTCGTTCAGACAGAACAAGGAGATGCTGTGTGGTTTAAAATCACGAAAGGTGTGAGTCAAGGTTGTATCCTTTCACCATATTTATTCAATCTGTATGTGAAGCAAATAGTCTGAGAAGCTGGACTATATGAAGAAGTATGGGGAATCAGGATTGGAGGCAGACTCATTAACAACCTGTGTTATGCAGATGACACAACCTTGTTTGCTGAAAGTGAAGAGGACTTGAAGCACTTACTAATGAAGATCAAAGTCCACAGTATGGATTACACCTCAATGTGAAGAAAACAAAAATCCTCACAACTGAACCAATGAGCAACATCACGATAAAATGGAGAAAAGATTGAATTTGTCAATGATTTCATTTATCTTGGATCCACAATCAACACCTATGGAAGCAGCAGTCAAAAATTCAAATGACGCATTGCATTGGGCAGATCTGCTGCAAAAGACCTCTTTAAAGTGTCAAAAAGCAAAAATGGCACTTTAAGGACTAAGGTGTGCCTGACCCAATCCATGGTGTTTTCAGTCACCTCATATACAAGCAAAAGCTGGACAATGAATAAGGAAGACCGAAGAAGAATAGACGCCTTTGAATTATGGTATAAGTGAAGAATATTGAATATACCATGGACTGCCAAAAGCATGAACAAATGTGTCTTGAAAGAAGTACAACCAGAATGCTCCTTAGAAGCAAGGATGGCAAGACTGCATCTTATATAGTTTGGACATGTTGTCAGGAGGGATCAGTCCCTGGAGAAGGACATCATGCTTGGCAGAGGGTCAGTGAAAAAGAGGAAGACCCTCACTGAGATGGACAGATACAGCGGCTGCAACAAAGGGCACAAGCATAAGGATGATCTTGAGGGTGGCACAGGACCGGGCAGTGTTTCTTTCTGTTGTACATAGGGTCTCTACGAGTTGGAACCGACTCGATGGCACCTAAGAACAACATGACCATGGGACTTTACATTCCTCCTTTCTTTTTTTAAGCAAAAGCCCTACTGAGCTCCTGCTGAATGGGTGTTCTGAAGTATCACCTTACTCACAAAATAAGGCTTAGCTGTTTGTGGTATTTGAAGGCTTCAAGCTCTTTTCCAATCTCTGCAGTGTAGTGTCTCAAACATGACCATGTTTCATCTACACTGGACTGTTCCCTGTTTGCTTATAGCTTTTTCAGCTCCCCTTACCCCGTATCCCCCTCTCCAAGACTCTCCTTGGCCCAGCTCAAATGTCCCTTTCCCCATTCCCACCTACGTAATACCGTCTACACCCTGTGTCTGAGCTGCCCTTTCTTTGTTGGTCTGCTGCCTTTCCGGACTCTGCTCTTCACAGGCTGGTACGAAGTCTTTCTCGCTCTGCCTTCCCATGGCCTGCCCCAGGAGCTGCTAAGGTGGATGCAGCGAAGCTCTGTGGCTGCGGAGTGGAAGGAGAGACCTCACCGTGTTCCAGAAAAAGAGGGGCCTGGCTGCGCCCTCCCTGCCTCCTGCCCCGTTGGTATCTCCAGCCTCTTTTCCATGGATCCTTCTGTCCCCACAGAATGCCTCGGAGGTGCCATCCTGAACAAGAACAGATTTCTCCAGGAGATAAATATTCAAAGGTATGTATAGAAAAATCATAAAAGAGAAAATGCAACCAGCCAACAAACATTTGGGAAAATGTTCTAATTTGTTAAGACTCATAGAAATGCAAATTAATCAGTGAGATACAATAGTATCTGTAACGTGTATTAAGAACTGGAAATATATTCATACCATGTGTGTCAGTTACCCCTTTACGTCAGAACTGTTTTTTGATTTAAATTTTTTGTTGATAAAACGTTTTTTCATTAATGGAATGCATACTGAATTATTGAGTGTGTTTGAATTGAGTGTCCCTCTGGACTCTAGCAGTAGGATTAACCCATTGCCGTCTTGATTCCGACTCATGGCGACCCCATAGGAGAGAATAGAGCTGCCCCATAGGGTTTCCAGGGAGTGGCTGGTGGATTCAAACTGCCGACCTTCTGGTTAGCGGCCATAGCTCTTACAATAAAAAAAAAAAAAAAAAAAATCGCCTGTATAAACCCGTTTCTTCTGTTTCAAAGAGTCATATAGGCCCCCGCCAGGTGGCAGCACATACTGACCAAACCAAACCAAAATCAAACCTGTTGCCCTTGAGTTGATTCCGCCCCATAGCGACCCTATTGGACAGAGTAGAACTCCTCCATAGTTTCCAAGGAGTGCCTGGTGGATTTTAACAGCTGACCTTTTGGTTAGCAGACATAGCTTTTTTTTTTTTTTTTGCAGTATTTTATTTTTTTATTGTGCTTTAAGTGAAAGTTTACAATCCAAGTTAGTTTCTCATACAAAACTTTATACACACATTGTTATGTGACCCTAGTTGCTCTCCCTATAACGTGTGACAGCACCTTCCTCCTTTCCACCCCGGATTTTCCGTGTCCATTCAACCAGCTCCTGTCCCTTTCTGTCTTCTTGCCTCTGCACAGGAGCTGCGCATTTAGTCTCATGTATTTACTTGAACTAAGAAGCACGCTCTGCACAAGTTTTTATGTTTTATAGTCCAGTCTAATCTTTCAGACATAACTCTTAACCACTGCACCACGAGGCAGCTTCCTAATAAGCCCTCTAGGGGCAGAAAATGGAAGTGACCACCGTATGTCCCGTGGATCAAGAAAAGGATACCAACGTCTGCGAATAGATTCGAAGGAGAGAACCAAAAATATCATAAACACTTATGCTCAAAACTTATCCACAGTATTCTTTCTAGAAGAATCTTTTATTGTGAAAAACAATGTGTAGATAAGTACATAACGATAAATGGACAGCTTAATAAATTATTATAAAGCAAACACCTAATATAAGTATCACCAGGTCAAGAAATAGAACATTGCCAGCTTCCTAGAAGCCTCTGAGAGCCCCTTGCAAATCACAAACCCTTTGTTTCCCTAATGATAACCACTAACTTGCTTTTCTCCATAGTTTGACCATTTAAGTATGCGTACGTACATAATGATATTTAGTTTTTCTTGTTTATGAAATTTACATAGAAGAAACCATACAAAAAAAAAAAAATCAAACCCACTGCCGTCAAGTCAATTCCATCTCATAGCGACCCTACAGGACAGAGTAGAACTGCCCCACAGGGTTTCCAAAGAGCACCTGCCGGATTCGAACTGTTGGCCTTTTGGTTAGCAGCTGTAGCACTTAACCACTATGCTGCCAGGGACGAAACCATACAGTATGTATTATTCTGTGTCTGGTTTCTTTCATTCATCGTCTTATGGACCTTTTTTTGACATGTCTCCTGTTGCAGAGGTACGAGCATTACTGTAGACAGGAGTAGAATTGCTGAGCTATAGGGATTGAATAAGATAATGTATATAAAGCTCTTGTATAGTAACCAGCAAGTGGTGGGCACTTAATACAGGATTTATTCTTTTCCTTCCCTCTATAGATAATGGGGAGCCCTGGTGACGCAGCACTGAAGAGCTTGGCTGCTAACCAAAAGGTTGGCAGTTCGAATCCACCAGCCGCTCCTTGGAAACCCTATGGGGCAGTTTTACTCTGTACTATAGCGTTGCTGTAGTACAGCATCGACTTGACGGCAATGGTTTTTTTTTTTTTAATAGGGTCGCTATGGGTGGAGATCAACTCGATGCCAATAGGTTTGGTTTGGTATGGATAGGGGCCCAGCTCCATTCTGAAGCAGGATTCTCTTCACCACCATCCCCAGTAGTGATTCCCCGACTTCTTTTCCTTTTACCACCACTTCTCACAGCCAAACCTGAATCTGGTTTCTCTGCCCCTTTGGCCACCAAGGACACAGCTCAGTGTCTCTCTCCTATCTCTTTACTGTCTCTTCTGTTCCTACAGCATGCCCTACTCCTGGGTGGGTCCCTTAAGATTTTTTTCCAGGAACAAGAAAAAGTGGACCAAGGCTTAGCTCACAGTTCTGTCTCCCACCCCTCATTCTTCGCTAAGACTCTTCATTGAAAGGACAATGGCAACTTAAAATTGCAGTAGAATAATCTTTATACAAGTGAATAGGAAAGATTCAATCTGTATTTCAGAGGAAAATGAATACTCAGGATTTTCTGGGCAGTTTTTTTCAAAGAGTTGAGGCAAGAGAATGAAATCTGGAAAGTGGAACCCAGATGAGATCTCTGGGGTGGGAGGCATGGGGCAATGAAGAAAAAGGAAACCTACCTGGTTTGGAAGGCAGGCAGGGTAGAGGGCTGGAGAAACCATCTTAGTCCCTTAATCTTCCCCTCTTTTATGCTCTGTCCTTTACAAAATCACCTTTTGTCGCCAATGCACAGTTTCCAGTGTCTTGTGCTGTTTCGCTAGGTGAGTATTTTTGTGATCACCACGGTTGTCTACCAGGTGTCAGGAAGAATTCCTGAAAATTCATGTGGGTTAAGGAACAGGCTTTATTGGGGAAACTTACAAAAAGAGGTTGACCAGAAAGGATGAGGAATGTGTCCTCTTGCCACCCCATAGAAAGGCATGGAAGGGGTTTGTCGGTTTGCTGGACACTGGTGAGTGGGATTGTGTCCATAGGAGGGACCTTGCCCTCCATAATGTTCTCCCGTCTTACAGGGCAAGCAGGCAGAGGAACCTTCACTGTGAGGGTACAGGCAGATCACAGGCCACAAGAGGCTGGCTAGGGGGCAGCAATTTATGAATTGTTATCATGGATTGAATTGTGTCCCCCCCAAAATACGTGTCAACTTGGTTAGGCGGTGATTCCCAGTATTGTGTGGTTGTCCTGGATTTTGTGATTGTAATTTTATGCTGAGAGGATTAGGGTGGGATTGCAACACCACCCTTACTCAGGTCACCTCCCTGATCCAAGGTAAAGGGAGTTTCCCTGGGGTATGGCCTGCACCATCTTTTATCTCTCAAGAGATGAAAGGGAAGCAAGCAGAGAGTTGGGGACCTCATACCACCAACAAAGCAGCACCAGGAGCAGAGCACGTCCTTTGGACATGGGGTCCCTGCGCCTGAGAAGCTCCTTGACCATGGGAAGATTGATGACAAGGACCTTCCTCCAGAGCCGAGAGAGAGAGAAAGCTTTCTTTCTGGAGCCGATGCCCTGAATTTGGTCTTGTAACCTACTAGACTGTGAGAAAATAAATTTCTCTTTGTTAAAGCCACCCACTTGTGGTATTTCTGTTATGGCAGCACTAGATGACTAAGGCAATTGTCTAGGAGAGCAAGTGGCCCAGCACCAAGGATTTGGGGCACCTGGGGAAAATTGTGAGCCCAGAGAACACAGTATAGCTAATGATCTCATGGGAAGTTGATTTGGGTGCAGGCTCTCCCAGCAGAAGGAGGATACCCCCAATACCAGTTGGTGTGGTATCCAGGAAAAATCCAGATTTGGATCCAGGATCATTTTTGTTCAGTTCTCCTCCTTGCTCCCTAGGAGTCATGTGGGATGGTCAACCAATGTGCACCAAGTTAATGGAAGAAGAACAATGTGCTAAGGTTTGAGAGAAATACAGTCAGACCTTATTATCTGTGGATTCCGTATCTGTGATTTTACATATGAGACTTTAGCGATCATTGCAGACTTTTGTAAGTGCAGAGGAGCAAAACACTTCCAGCTGAGGTTGATCAAAACTAGTACGGTATTCGCAGGGACTTTATAGAACGTAAACCAAACCCATTGCTGTGGGGCTGATTCTGACTCATGGCAACCCCATGAATTACAGGGTAGAACTGCTCCATAGGATTTTCCTGACTGTAATCTTTATGGAAACAAGTTGCCAGGTCTTCCGCTGTGCCGCTGGGTGGGTTCAAACTACAACCTTTAAGTTAGTAGTTGAGCTTTTATGCCACCCAGGGGCCTTTATAGAACATACCAACTGGAAGTAATGAGAATTTACTATATCAACACATGCAGCCTGCAGCCCCTGTCTCCCAGTCCAGAGGTTCTTGGTCTTGGCCATGTTTGAGCAGGTTGCAGAAGCAGGTGCTAAAAAGATGGAGGGTATCCCTGCTCTGTAATGGTGAGGCAGAGCCGAAGACAGGACATGCGGGAACTGGGCGGTTGGAAGGCAGAGGTGCAGAGTTCAAAGCAGGCAGGGAGCTTCTGAGCATTGACTAGAGTTTAGAATACTTTCCAGAGGAAAAGTCAGCTCAAACCCTAAGTCCCCTGTGATAGCCTGCCAGAAGAATCCTCTGGTCGGTTGACGTGACACATCAGGCATTAATGAGTTTAGGGTCCAGAGGAGAATTGTTTGAATTTCACAGGCTTCCACTCCAAGAGCTTTTGGGGGTCAAATCGTCCTGACATCCAGCAAACATTTATTTGGGCTCCCTCTGACTGAACGGCCTGTGCAATGCCTGAGGACATAAAGACTATCCTTGAAAAACACTACCCTTGGCTCAACAGCTTCCATTTCCTATTGAGGGCGCAGACCCGGTCACCAGGCCTGACCGGGACCAGGGTCTGTGAGGCGGTGGTATTAGTCTTGCTGCTTTTCTGTACTTAGTGGTGAACCATTCATTAATTTTCATCACCTTGATCTGGCCTGTGACACTGGGCTTCTGTCCCCATCCCCCGGATCCCGGCTGGTTTTGCACTCCAGGCCTTAACTCCAGTCAGCTTGTCCATGCACCCGTAGAGGGCAGGGGTGCGTTAACCAGTAAGCAAGGTATGCACGGGCTTACTTGTGTGTATATACTAATCTGTAGTGAATAATTTCACCTGTTTTGTTCACTACAGATTAGTAAATATGCACAAGTAAACCATGAAAAACCAAAAAAAAACCAAACCCACTGCCGTCGAGTCGATTCCAACTCATAGCCACCTTATAGGACAGAGTAGAACTGCCCCATAGAGTTTCCAAGGAGCGCCTGGCAGATATGAACTGCCAGCTTCTTGGTTAGCAGCCGTAGCACTTAACCACTACGTCACCAGGGTTTCCAGTAAAGAATATCTTGTTTATTGTGTAATCCGGCCCCTAGGGAGGTGTTTCCTCTCTTCCCTGCACCCCTTCTCTTTAATGGCTGCCTCTTGCTCTGAAACGTGTTCCGGTGGAGCCAATTCTGACTCATAGTGACCCTATAGGACAGAGTAGAACTGCCCCATAGGGTTTCCAAGGAGCAGCTGGTGGATTCGAACTGCTGACCTTTTGGTTAGCATCCTAGCTCTTGACCACGATGCCACCAGGGCTCCAGGACCCTTTATCAGGAAACTGCTGCTGAATTCTGCTCTGCACCGTTGCCGTTATCCTCATGTTGTCAAACTCCACCCTCTTAGGGACTGGCCATGTGACCCTCCCCAACACCTCAACCCTTTGGACGCTGAATCGAAAAGCTGGTATTCCTTGTGGGGAAGGAGATGGCAATGGAAGGAGTCAGTTCTTCCTTTTGCAGTCCTGTTTCTACTTCCATTTCCTAAGAGATAAATTAAAAAAATAAAAAAAACCAAACCTGTTGCACTGTAATAGATTCCTACTTATGGCGACCCCATGCAGAGTAGGACTGTACTGCATAGGGTTTTCAATGGCTGTTTTTTTTCTTTTAAGTAGTTTATTTATTTTTTATTGTACTTTAGGTGAAGGTTTACAGAACAAACTAGTTTCTCATCTAACAGTTAGTACACATATTGTTTTGTGACATTGGTTAACAACTCCACGACATGTCACCACTCTCCCTTCTCAACCTTGGGTTCCCTGTTATCAGCTTTCCTGTCCCCTCCTGCCTTCTAGTCCTTGCTCCTGGGCTGTTGTGCCCCTTCAGCCTTGTTTTGTTTTATGGGCCTGTCCAATCTTCGGCTGAAAGGTGAACCTCAGGAGTGACGTCATTACTGAGCTGGAAGGGTGTCCTGGTCCATACTCTCAGGGTTTCTCCAGTCTCTGTCAGGCCAGCAAGTCTGGTCTTTCTTTTTGAGTTAGAATTTTGTTCTACATTTTTCTCCAGCTCTGTCCGTGACCCTCTATTGTGACCCCTGTCAGAGCAGTCGGTGGTGGTAGCCAGGCGCCATCTAGTTGTACTGGACTCAGTCTGGTGGAAGCCGTGGGAGATGTGGTTCATTAGTCCTTTGGACTAATCTTTCCCTTGTATCTTTAGTTTTCTTCATTCTTCCTTGCTCCTGAAGGGGTGAGACCAGTGGAGCATCCTAGATGGCTGCTCACAGGCTTTTAAGACCCCAGATGCTACTCACCAAGGTAGAATGTAGAACATTTTCTTTATAAACTATGTTATGCCAATTAAGCTAGATGCTCCCTGTGACCATGGTGCCTGCAGTCCTCAGCCCAGCAATCTGGTAGCTCAGGGAGTTTGGGTGTGTTTATGGGGCTTCCGTGACCTTGCCTTGTACAAGTTGTTCTGGCTTCGCCAGTATTTTGTACTGCCTTACCCTTCACCAAAGTTAGCATTTATCTGTTGTCTATTTAGTGTTTTTCTATCCCTGCCCCTCCCCTCCCTCGTAACCAGCAAAGATTGTTTCTTTTTGTGTGTAAACATTTTCATGAGTTTTTACAGTAGTGATCTCAGACAATATTTGTACTTTTGTGGTTGACTTATTTCACTCATAACGCTCTCCAGATTCATCCATGTTATGGGATGCTTCGCAGATTCATCATTGTTCTCTATTGTTATGTAATACTCCATTGTGTGTATGTCCCACAGTTTGTTTATCCATTCGTCTGTTGATGGGCACTTAGGTTGTTTCCATCTTTTTGCTATTGTGAACAATGCTGCAATGAACATGGGTGTCCATATATCTATTTGTGTGATGACTCTTATTTCTGTAGGGTATATTCCTAGGAGTGGAATTGCTGGATTATATACTATGTCTATTTCTAGCTTTCTACGGAAGCGCCATATCGTTTCCCAAAATGGTTGCGTCATTTTGCATTCCCACCAGCAGTGCACAAGAGTTCCAATCTCCCTGCAGCCTCTCCAATATTTGTTACTTTCTGTTTTTCTGATTCATGCCCATAATGCCAGGGTGAGATGGTATTTCACTGTGTTTTTTTTTTTTTTTTAACTTTTATTAAGCTTCAAGTGAACATTTACAAATCCAATCAGTCTGTCACATATAAGTTTACATACATCTTACTCTGTACTCCCACTTGCTCTCCCCCTCTTGAGTCAGCCCTTTCAGTCTCTCCTTTCGTGAGAATTTTGCCGGCTTCGCTCTCTCTCTATCCTCCCAGCCCCCCTCCAGACAAGAGTTGCCAACACAATCTCAAGTGTCCACCTGATAGAATTAGCTCACTCTTCATCAGCGTCTCTCTCCCACCCGCTGACCAGTCCCTTTCATGTCTGATGAGTTGTCTTCGGGCATGGTTCCTGTCCTGTGCCAACAGAAGGTCTGGGGAGCATTGCCTCCGGGATTCCTCCAGTCTCAGTCAGACCATTAAGTTTGGTCTTTTTATGAGAATTTGGGGTCTGCATCCCACTGATCTCCTGCTCCCTCAGGGGTCCTCTGTTGTGCTCCCTGTCAGGGCAGTCATCGATTGTGGCCGGGCACCAACTAGTTCTTCTGGTCTCAGGATGATGTAGGTCTCTGGTTCATGTGGCCCTTTCTGTCTCATGGGCTCTTAGTTGTCGTGTGGCCTTGGTATTCTTCATTTGCCTTTGCTCCAGGTGGGTTGAGACCAATTGATGCATCTTAGATGGCTGCTTGTTAGCATTTAAGACCCCAGATGCCACATCTCAAAGTGGGATGCAGAGTGATTTCATAATAGAATTATTTTGCCAATTGACTTAGAAGTCCCTGCAAACCATGTTCCCCAGACCCCCGCCCCTGCTCCGCTGACCTTTGCAGCATTCATTTTATCCCGGAAACTTCTTTGTTTTTGGTCCAGTCCAATTGAGCTGACCTTCCATGTATTGAGTGTTGTCTTTCCCTTCACCTAAAGCAGTTCTTATCTACTGATTATTCAATAAAAAACCCTCTCCCACCCTCCCTCCCTCCCCCCCTCGTAACCACAAATGTATGTGTTCTTCTCAGGTTTACTATTTCTCAAGATCTTATAATAGTGGTCTTATACAATATTTATCCTTTTGCCTCTGACTAATTTCACTCAGCATAATGCCTTCCAGGTTCCTCCATGTTATGAAATGTTTCAGAGATTCGTCACTGTTCTTTATCGATGCGTAGTATTCCATTGTGTGAATATACCACAATTTATTTACCCATTCATCCGTTGATGGACACCTTGGTTGCTTCCAACTTTTTGCTATTGTAAACAGAGCTGCAATAAACATGGGTGTGCATATATCTGTTTGTGTGAATGCTCTTGTATCTCTAGGGTATATTCCGAGGAGTGGGATTTCTGGGTTGTATGGTAGTTCTATTTCTCACCGTTTAAGATAACGCCAGATAGATTTCCAAAGTGGTTGTACCATTTGACATTCCCACCAGCAGTGTATAAGAGTTCCAATCTCTCTGCAGCCTCTCCAACATTTATTATTTTGTGTTTTTTGGATTAATGCCAGCCTTGTTGGTGTGAGATGGAATCTCATCGTAGTTTTAATTTGCATTTCTCTAATGGCTAATGATTGAGAGCATTTTCTCATGTATCTGTTGGCTGCCTGAATATCTTCTTTAGTGAAATGTGTGTTCATATCCTTTGCCCACTTTTTGATTGGGTTGTTTGTCTTTTTGTGGTTGAGTTTTGACAGAATCATGTAGATTTTAGAGATCAGGCACTGGTCGGAGATGTCATAGCTGAAAATTCTTTCCCAGTCTGTAGGTGGTCTTTTTACTCTTTTGGTGAAGTCTTTAGATGAGCATAGGTGTTTGATTTTTAGGAGCTCCCAGTTATCGAGTTTCTCTTCATCATTTTTGGTAATGTTTTGTATTCTGTTTATGCCTTGTATTAGGGCTCCTAAGGTTGTCCCTATTTTTTCTTCCATGATCTTTATCGTTTTAGTCTTTATGTTTAGGTCTTTGATCCACTTGGAGTTAGTTTTTGTGCATGGTGTAAGGTATGGGTCCTGTTTCATTTTTTTGCAAATGGATATCCAGTTATGCCAGCACCATTTGTTAAAAAGGCTGTCTTTTCCCCAATTAACCGACTCTGGTCCTTTGTCAAATATCAGCTGCTCATACGTGGATGGATCTATATCTGGGTTCTCAATTCTGTTCCATTGGTCTATGTGCCTGTTGTTGTACCAGTACCAGGCTGTTTTGACTACTGTGGCTGTATAATAGGTTCTAAAATCAGGTAGTGTGAGGCCTCCCACTTTCTTCTTCTTTTTCAGTAATGCTTTACTTATCCGAGGCTTCTTTCCCTTCCATATGAAGTTGGTGATTTGTTTCTCCAACACATTAAAAAATGACATTGGAATTTGGATCGGAAGTGCATTGTATGTATAGATGGCTTTTGGTAGAATAGACATTTTTACTATGTTAAGTCTTCCTATCCATGAGCAGGGTATGTTTTTCCGCTTAAGTATGTCCCTTTGAATTTCTTGTAGTAGAGCTTTGTAGTTTTCTTTGTATAGGTCTTTTACATCCTTGGTAAGATTTATTCCTAAGTATTTTATCTTCTTGGGGGCTACTGTGAATGGTATTGATTTGGTTATTTCCTCTTCGGTGTTCTTTTTGTTGATGTAGAGGAATCCAAGTGATTTTTGTATGTTTATTTTATAACCTAAGACTCTGCCAAACTCTTCTATTAGTTTCAGTAGTTTTCTGGAGGATTCCTTAGGGTTTTCTGTGTATAAGATCATGTCATCTGCAAATAGTGATAACTTTACTTCCTCCTTGCCAATCCGGATACCCTTTATTTCTTTGTCTAGCCTAATTGCCCTGGCTAGGACTTCCAGCACGATGTTGAATAAGAGCAGTGATAAAGGGCATCCTTGTCTGGTTCCCGTTCTCAAGGGAAATGCTTTCAGGTTCTCTCCATTTAGAGTGATATTGGCTGTTGGCTTTGCATAGATGCCCTTTATTATGTTGAGGAATTTTCCTTCAATTCCGATTTTGGTAAGAGTTTTTATCATAAATGGATGTTGGACTTTGTCAAATGCCTTTTCTGCATCAATTGATAAGATCATGTGGTTTTTGTCTTTTGTTTTATTTATGTGATGGATTACATTAATGGTTTTTCTGATGTTAAACCAGCCTTGCATACCTGGTATAAATCCCACTTGATCATGGTGAATTATTTTTTTGATGTGTTGTTGGATTCTATTGGCTAGAATTTTGTTGAGGATTTTTGCATCTATGTTCATGAGGGATATAGGTGTATAATTTTCTTTTTTTGTAATGTCTTTACCTGGTTTTGGTATCAGGGATATGGTGGCTTCACAGAATGAGTTGGGTAGTATTCCGCCATTTTATATGCTTTGGAATACCTTCAGAAGTAGTGGTGTTAACTCTTCTCTGAAAGTTTGGTAGAACTCTGCAGTGAAGCCATCCAGGCCAGGGCTTTTTTTTTGTTGGGAGTTTTTTGATTACCGTTTCAATCTCTTTTTTTGTTATGGGTCTATTTAGTTGTTCTACTTCTGAATGTGTTAGTTTAGGTAGATAGTGTTTTTCCAGGAATTCATCCATTTCTTCTAGGTTTTCAAATTTGTTAGAGTACAATTTTTCATAATAATCTGAAATGATTCTTTTAATTTCAGTTGGGTCTGTTGTGATGTGGTCCTTCTCGTTTCTTATACGGGTTATTTGTTTCCTTTCCTGTATTTCTTTGGTCAGTCTGGCCAATGGTTTATCAATTTTGTTAATTTTTTCAAAGAACCAGCTTTTGGCTTTGTTAATTCTTTCAATTGTTTTTCTGTTCTCTAATTCATTTAGTTCAGCTCTAATTTTTATTATTTCTTTTCTTCTGGTGCCTGATGGGTTCTTTTGTTGCTCAGTTTCTATTTGCTCAAGTTGTAGGGACAGTTCTCTGATTTTGGCTCTTTCTTCTTTTCGTATGCGTGCATTTATCGATATAAATTGGCCTCTGAGCACTGCTTTTGCTGTGTCCCAGAGGTTTTGATAGGAAGTATTTTCATTCTCGTTGCATTCTATGAATTTCCTTATTCCCTCCTTAATGTCTTCTATAACCCAGTCTTTTTTCAGGAGGGTATTGTTCATTTTCCAAGTATTTGATTTCTTTTCCCTAGTTTTTCTGTTATTGATCTCTAGTTTTATTGCCTTGTGGTCTGAGAAGATGCTTTATAATATTTCGATGTTTTGGACTCTGCAAAGGTTTGTTTTATGTCCTAATATGTGGTCTATTCTAGAGAATGTTCCATGTGCGCTAGAAAAAAAAGTATAGTTTGCAGCAGTTGGGTGGAGAGTTCTGTGTAAGTCAATGAGGTCAAGTTGGTTGATTGTTGTAAGTAGATCTTCTGTGTCTCTATTGAGCTTCTTAATGGATGTCCTGTCCTCCGAAAGTGGTGTGTTGAAGTCTCCTACTATAATTGTGGAGGTATCTATCTCACTTTTCAATTCTGTTAAAATTTGATTTATGTATCTTGCAGCCCTGTCATTGGGTGCATAAATATTTGATATGGTTATGTCTTCCTGATCAATTGTCCCTTTTATCATTATATAGTGTCCTTCTTTATCCTTGTGGTGGATTTAAGTCTAAAGTCTATTTTGTCAGAAATTAATATTGCTACTCCTCTTCTTTTTTGCTTGTTTGCTTGATATAATTTTTTTCCATCCTTTGAGTTTTAGTTTGTTTGTGTCTCTAAGTCTAAGGTGTGTCTCTTGTAGGCAGCATATAGATGGATCGTGTTTCTTTATCCAGTCTGTGACTCTCTGTCTCTTTATTGGTGCATTTAGTCCATTTACATTCAGCGTAATTATAGATAAATAAGTTTTTAGTGCTGTCATTTTGATGCCTTTTTATGTGTGTTGTTGACAATTTCATTTTTCCACATACTTTTTTGTGCTGAGACTTTTTTCTTAGTAAATTGTGAGATCCTCATTTTCATAGTGTTTGACTTTATGTTAGTTGAGTCGTTATGTTTTTCTTGGCTTTTATCTTGAGTTATACAGTTGTTATACCTTTTTGTGGTTACCTTATTATTTACCCCTATTTTTCTAAGTAAAAACCTAACTTGTATTGTTCTATATCGCCTTGTATCACTCTCCATATGGCAGTTCAATGCCTCCTGTATTTAGTCCCTCTTTTTGATTATTGTGATCTTTTACCTATTGACTTCCATAATTCCCTGTTATGTGTATTTTTTTTTAATTAATCTTAATTTGTTTTTGTGATTTCCCTATTTGAGTTGATATCAGGACGTTCTGTTTTGTGTCCTTGTGTTGTGCTGATATCTGATATTATTGGTTTTCTGACCAAACAATATCCTTTAGTATTTCTTGTAGCTTTGGATTGGTTTTTGCAAATTCTCTAAACTTGTGTTTATCTGTAAATATCTTAATTTCGCCTTCATATTTCAGAGAGAGTTTTGCTGGATATATGATCCTTGGCTGGCAGTTTTTCTCCTTCAGTGTTCTGTATATGTCGTCCCATTCCCTTCTTGCCTGCATGGTTTCTGCTGAGTAGTCTGAACTTATTCTTATTGATTCTCCCTTGAAGGAAACCTTTCTTTTCTCCCTGGCTGCTTGTAAAATTTTCTGTTTATCTTTGGTTTTGGCGAGTGTGATGATAATATGTCTTGGTGTTTTTCTTTTTGGATCAGTCTTAAATGGGATTCGATGAGCATCTTGGATAGATATCCTTTCGTCTTTCATGATGTCAGGGAAGTTTTCTGTCAGGAGTTCTTCAACTATTTTCTCTGTGTTTTCTGTCCCCCCTCCCTGTTCTGGGACTCCCATCACCCGCAGGTTATCCTTCTTGATAGAGTCCAACATGATTCTTAGGGTTTCTTCATTTTTTTAAATTCTTTTATCTGATTTTTTTTCAGCTATGTTGGTGTTGATTCCTGATCCTCCAGATGTCCCAGTCTGCATTCTAATTGCTCGAGTCTGCTCCTCTGACTTCCTATTGCGTTGTCTAATTCTGTAATTTTATTGTTAATCTTTTGGATTTCTACATGCTGTCTCTCTATGGATTCTTGCAACTTGTTAATTTTTCCACTATGTTCTTGAATAATCTTTTTGAGTTCTTCAACAGTTTTATCAGTGTGTTCCTTGGCTTTTTCTGCAGTTTGCCTTATTTCATTTGTGATGTCTTGTAGCATTCTGTAAATTAGTTTTTTATATTCTGTATCTGATAATTCCAGGATTGTATCTTCATTTGGGAAAGATTTTGATTCTTTTGTTTGGGGGGTTGTAGAAGCTGTCATGGTCTGCTTCTTTATGTGGTTTGATATGGACTGCTGTCTCCGAGCCATCACTGGAAAACTAGTTTTTCCAGAAAATCCGCTGCGTCCAGTCCAAATCCCGGCGGGACGGTTCCCCGGCTGGGACTCTGCTCTCCCCGCTCCAAGACCAGTCACTGCCTCCCGGGGACTTCTCCCACCGGCTGCGTCGCCATGCTGCCCGCGCCAACCGGATGGGCCCCCTCCCGGTGTTAGTTCAGGGGGGTGGAGCAGCTCTCTGTGCTTGTGCCATACCTGACTGGTACGCTGGCTCCAGGCTCTGAAAACAATCGCTGCTTCCCCGTATTAGTTTGTTCTCCGTCTCTAAATCTGTGTTTGTTGTTCAGGGTTTGTAGGTTGTTATGTATGTGATCGATTCATTTGTTTTTCCGTGTCTTTGTTGCAAGAGGGATCCAAGGTAGCGTCTGCCTAGTCCACCATCTTGGCCCCACCTCT
This sequence comes from Elephas maximus indicus, assembly GCF_024166365.1. Taxonomy (NCBI): domain Eukaryota; kingdom Metazoa; phylum Chordata; class Mammalia; order Proboscidea; family Elephantidae; genus Elephas; species Elephas maximus. The sequence goes on from NC_064821.1 coordinate 194,950,148, forward strand.
CATTGTGATTTTAATCTGCATTTCTCTAATGGCTAGTGAGCATTTCCTCATGTGTGTGCTGGCCACTTGAATCTTTTCTTTGGTGACATGTCTGTTCATTTCCTTTGCCCGTTTTTTAATTTTATTACTTATCTTTTTGTTGTAGAGGTGTTGGATTTTCTTGTAGATTTTAGAGATTAGACCTTTGCCTGATTTGTAATAGCCAAATTTTTTTCCCAGTCTGTAGGCTCTCTTTTTACTGTTTTGGTGAAGCCTTTTGATGAGCGTGTTTAATTTTTAGGAGATCCCAGATCTAGCTTATCTTCTGGAGTTTGTGTGCTGTTGGTTGTGGTTTGTATCCTGTTAATGCCACGTATTAGGGCCTCTAGTGTTGATCCTATTTTTTCTTCTATGAACTTCATAGTTTTGGGCTCTATATTGAGGTCTTTGATCCATTTTGAATTAGCTTTTGTATATGGTGTGAGGTATGGGTCCTGTTTCACTTTTTTGCAGATGGACATCCAGTTTTGCCAGCATCACTTGTTAAAAAGGCTGTCTTTTTCCCATCTGATGGACTTTAGGCCCTTGTCGAAGATCAGGTGACCATAAACCAAAACCAAACCTATTGCTGTTGAGTTGATTCCGACTCATAGTGATCCTATAGGACACAGTAGAACTGCCCGATAAAGTTTCCAAGGAGCGCCTGGTGGTTTTGAATCGCCAATCTCTTGGTTAGCAGCCGTAACATGTAACCACTACACCACCATGGTTTCCATGACCACAGGTGCATGGATTTACATCTGTGTTCTCAATTCTGCTCCATTGCTCAATGTATCTGTCCTTGTACCAGTACCAGGCTGCTTTTTTTTTTTTTAAATAATTTTTATTGTGCTTTAAGTGAAAGTTTACAAGTCAGTCTCTCACATAAAAACGTATATACACCTTGCTACATACTCCCAATTACTCTCCCCCTAATGAGACAGCCCACTCTCTCCCTCCACTCTCTCTTTTCGTGTCCATTTCGCCAGCTTCTAACCCCCTCTACCCTCTCATCTACCCTCCAGGCAGGAGATGGCAACATAGTCTCAAGTGTCCACCTGATCCAAGAAGCTCACTCCTCAGCAGCATCCCTCTCCAACTCATTGCCCAGTCCAATCCATGTCTGAAGAGCTGGCTTCGGGAATGGTTCCTGTCCTGGGCCAACAGAAGGTCTGGGGGCCACGACCACCGGGATTCTTCTAGTCTCAGTCAGACCATTAAGTCTGGTCTTTTTATGAGAATTTTGGGTCTGTATCCTACTGCTCTCCTGCTCCCTTGGGGGTTCTCTGTTGTGCTCCCTGTCAGGGCGGTCATTGGTTGTAGCCGGGCACCATCTAGTTCTTCTGGTCTCAGGATGATTTAGTCTCTGGTTCATGTAGCCCTTTCTGTCTCTGGGGCTCATAATTACCTTGTGTCCTTGGTGTTCTTCATTCTCCTATGATCCAGGTGGGTTGAGACCAATTGATGCATCTTAGATGGCTGCTTGCTAGTGTTTAAGACCCCAGATGCCACTCTTCAAAGTGGGATGCAGAATGTTTTCTTAATAGATTCTATTATGGCAATTGACTTAGATGTCCCCTGAAATCATGGTCCCCAAACCCCTGCCCCTGCTACACTGGCCTTTGAAGCATTCAGTTTATTCAGGAAACTTCTTTGCTTTTGGTTTAGTCCAGTTGTGCTGACCTCCCCTGTATTATGTGTTGTCTTTCCCTTCACCTAAAGTAGTTCTTATCTACCATCTAATTAGCGAATACCCCTCTCCCACCCTCCCTACCTCCCTCCTCTTGTAACCACGAAAGAATGTTTTCTTCTCAGTTTAAACTATTTCTCAAGTTCTTATAACAGTGGTCTTATACAATATTTGTCCTTTTGCAACTAATTTCACTCAGCATAACGCCTTCCAGGTTCCTCCATGTTATGAAATGTTTCACAGATTCTTCACTGTTCTTTATTGATGCGTACTATTCCATTGTGTGAATATACCATAATTTATTTATCGATTCATCCGTTGATGGGTACCTTGGTTGCTTCCATCTTTTTGCATTGTGTGAATATACCATAATTTATTTATCGATTCATCCGTTGATGGGTACCTTGGTTGCTTCCATCTTTTTGCTATTGTAAACAGTGCTGCAATAAACATGGGTGTGCATATATCTGTTCATATAAAGGCTCTTATTTCTCTAGGATATATTCCGAGGAGTGGGATTGCTGGATAGTATGGTAGTTCTATTTCTAGCTTTTTAAAGAAGAGCCAAATCGATTTCCAAAGTGGTCGTACCATTTGACATTCCCACCAGCAGTGTATAAGTGTTCCAATCTCTCCACAGCCTTTCCAACATTTATTATTTTGTGTTTTTTGGATTAATGCCAGCCTTGTTGGAGTGAGATGAAATCTCATTGTAGTTTTGATCTGCATTTCTCTAATGGCTAATGATCGTGACCATTTCCTCATGTATCTGTTAGCTACCTGAGTGTCTGTTCATATTTTTTGGCCATTTTTTAATAGGGTTATTTTTCTTTTTGTAGTTGAGTTTTTGCAGTATCATGTAGATTTTAAAGATCAGTAGCAGGCTGTTTTGACTACTGTAGGTGTATAGTAAGTTCTGAGGTCAGGTAGTGGAAGTCCTCCTGCTATATTCTCTTTTTCAGTAGTGCTTTCCTTATCTGGGGCTTCTTCGCTTTCCATATAAAGTTAATGGTAAATTTTTGCATCTCTAAGAATGTTGTTGGTATTTGGATTGGAATTGCTCAATGGCTGTTTTTGTTGTTAGTTGCCATCCAGGGTATTCTGACTCATGGTGACCCCATATGTGCAGAGTAGAACGGCTCCATAGGGTTCTCAAGGCTGTGACCTTTTGGAAGCAGATGGCCAGGCCTGTCTTCCAAGGCGCCTCTGGGTGGATTCGACCTGCCAGTCCTTCAGCAAGTAGTTGAGTGCTTAACTGTTTGTGCTCGGGGACTCCTGTCAATGGCTGTAATCTTATGGAATTGAAGTCCCCCTGACTGTCATGCTGCTGGCAAGTGTTTATGTATGAGAAGCTAAGTTTTGCTTTTTTTTTTTTTAAAAAAAAACCTTAATTTTAAGGCCATTGTTGTGGTCAGCTCCTAACATCTCTCAGAACATTTACATGCAGGTTAGGAGCATTCATTACCCACAACAAAAGTCCTTGGGTGGCGAAAACGGTTTGCACTTGACTACTAATCTCAAGGTTGGTGGTTTGAACCCACCCAGCAGTGCCACGGAAGAAAGACCTGGCGGCCTGCTTCCTTAGGATTACAGCCAAGAAAATTCTATGGAGCACTGCTACTTGTAACACATGGGGTTGCCATGCATCGTGATAAACTTGATGGCAACACCTTTTTTTTCTTTTTTAATCCTCACAACGCATTGAATCAGCTTCCTCCAGTTTTACCTTTGCCTTGGACTTTTCCGGGACAGAGACCTGTGCCACAGGCTCCCGGGTATATTTCTGCCCATTCCCGCACCCCTTCCCTCCTGGTGGCCTTGCTGCCCTCCATCTGTCCCTCTGCAGGTCATGCTGCACTCCTTCTTTGGGATGCCTTTCTGCTACATTTCGGTTTTCACGTGTGCTGCTTTTATCTCCCTAATGAAAGGAATCTCTTATGAGCCACTGTACTGCAGCACTTCCGTTCTGTACTGAAGTTAGGGAATGTAAGTGGGCTCCTTGGGCATGGGCTCCCTGAGGGCAACGGCTTTGCTTCCTCGTCTTAGTATCTCAGCGGTGCTGGCACACAGTAGGCGCTCATTAAATGTCTGTGGATGGTATTTTGACGGAAGGCTTCAGGAAATCACTAGCGGCAGTTTGGTTTTCAGCCACCAGGTGGCACTAGTAACCAGGCGCTGCCGGTATGTGGGGCTGGAGGTGAGGGAGGATTACGCATAGGCTGCAGGTGGTGCCCGGGGTGGGGTCGGGGTAGGGGGAGTGATGTCTTTCTCTTTCAGGCTGACCACGTGGATAGATAGGCGTGGTTATAGGCAGAGAAACTGGGAGGGGGCAGCAGGTGGATCGTTGGTGAGGTAGTTCAGATGCAAATGTGTGGCTGGGGAGTCAGTAGGGCGTCCGGGCAAGTCAGGGGTTAGGTTCCAGTGCAGAGGCCTAGGATGGGGTCTGGGTGGGGGCTCTTGAAGTGGGAGTCTCTGATTGGACTGGGTGAGAATTATTTTGGGCTGGGATTTGAATCCACGTGAGAGGCAGTACAGGACTGGGAGTGGGTTACCACTGGTGAATGGGGGACCCTTGAGGATCCCCGTGTCTCATACCTGATCTCTTGATTAAATAAGAGACTTCTGGGGTGAAACAGCCTCAGAGAGGAGCATGGGGGAGCATCCACCCCTCCCCTTGAGACCAACTCTGAGAAGAGAAGGCAGATTGCCTGGTGGAGGGGAGAGGAGAGACAGGTGTTTCCTCAGGCTGGGAGGCCAGGGAGCAGCCTTCCTGCTTGAGAAGGAAGGGCTCGCACCTCAGGGAGGAGATGCTGAGCCCTGGACCCTGGAAGCAGAGGCTGTTTTGAAGAATTAAGAAGAGGTGTTGAGTCAACAGCAGCCTGGTATTCACAGCTCCCCCAGTTTGGTCTTGGTCATCCTTTCCATCGTCTCTTCACCTCTCTGAGTTGGTTTTCTTTCCCGTAAAGTGCGCACGGTCATCCCTGCCTCTAAGGTCAGTTTGGAGGTGGCCTGAGGTGTTGGGTGGCAGTGTTGTAAGGTGCTCCCTGTCTGGTCATCCTCTGCAGAACTCACCACAAGGGCACCAAGATTAAGAGAGCAGCACCAGGATCCTGAGAGTGGAAGCCCGGCTTCCCACTCACCGGCTGCGTGATCTTGGGCGAGTCACCTGAGCTCTCTGCGCCTCCGATTTCTCATGAACCAGTGAAGATACTAACAGGACAGACCTTATCAGGCTGTTGTAAGGATTAAACAAAATACTGTACGACTTGATGCCTTGCATAAATACTCAACAAATAACCTGTTGTCGTTGAGTTAATTGCAACTCATAGCAACCCTACAGGACAGAGTAGAACTGCCCCATAGGGTTTCCAAGGAGTGGCTGGTGGATTCGAACTGCCAACCTTTTGGTTAGCATCCAAGCCCTTAACAGCTGTGCCGCTAGGGCTTCTAATGAACAGTAACTACTGTATTGTATCCAGTGTAAACTTCTATGGATTTTTTATTTATTGATGGAGTTTTAAGTTAAAGTTTACAGTGCAAATTAGTTTCTCATTCAAAAAAATTATACACAAATTGTTTTGTGACACTGGTTGCAATCCCTACAATGTGTCAGCACTTTCCCTCTTTCTCTTTACACCCTGGATTCCCCGTGTCCATTCGTCCAGATATCCTGTACCTTCTGCCTTCTTGGCATTGCTTTTGGGCAGGTGTTGCCCGTTAGGTCTCCTATACTTGATTGAACTAAGAAGCACATTTCTCACTTGTGTTATTGTTTTATAGGCTTTTCTAATCTTTGGCTGAAAGGTGGACTTCAGGAGTGGCTTCAGTTCTGAGTTATGCCCTGGGGCCATAGTCTCGGGGGTCCTCTAGTCTGTCAGATCAGTAAATCTGGTCTTCTTTTGTGAACTTGAATTTTGCTCTACATTTTTCTCCTGCTGTGTCCAGAACCCTCTATTGTGATCCCTGTCAGAGCAGTGAGTGGTGGTAGCTGGGCACCATCCAGTTCTTCTGGGCTCAGCCTGGAGGAAGCTGCGGTTCGTATGGTCCACTGTTCTTTGGACTGATACTTTCCTCGCATCGTTGGTTTACTTCGTTCTCATTTTTCCTGAGTGTGATAGGACCAATAGATGTATTTTAGATGGCTGCTTGCAAGCTTTTAAGACCCCAGATGCTATTCACCAAAGTATTATGTAGAACATTTTCTTTATGAACTATGTTATGCCAGTTGGCCTAGATGTCCTCTGAGACCATAGTTCCCAACTCTCAGCCCCAGTAACTTGGTCTCTTAAGGTATTCGGATGGGTCTAGGAAGTTTCTTTGGGTTTGCCTTGGTCTATGGGTTTTTAGATATTCTTTACGTATTATTCAGTAACATTGAGTCAAAGATGTATCCCAATTTCAGAAATGTAAAATGTGAAAAATGTGCCTATGAGTTCTTGATAAGCATCATCACTCCACTCCTCTGAACCTCCTGCAGACTGTAGCCTGGATTACAGACTCCTTCTGCATCACGCCTTTGGACTCTCTGCTGTGTCTTAGTTCAAGCTGTTTCTTTCCCTGGAGTGGCCTTTTCCCCCCCTCTCCTAAATCTACTTGTTGAAATAACACCCATGGTTTAAGGGTTAAGCCAAGTTCTCACTTGTCCATGAAGTCTTCCCAGGCCCTTCCCTTGACCTATCCCTACTCCCATGGTTAACAAGACAGTCACAGTCCCCTTGACGGTGTGTCCTGGACCCTGTATTGTCCCTCCTGGGTGATGTCCCTGAGGGGAGGATGCATATCTGCCTCCTGTGTTACCCCCATGAGGCCTTGGCCCTCAGTGGTGCTGACTGAGCTGGGAGTGACCCCAAGGGTTTCTAGTTGGCCTTGTTAGGGTATTGACATTTCTATTTTGGTTTCACAGACCCTTTTGAACCTCTGACGGAAGCTCAGCAATTCCTTCCTAGAAAAAGAAAGGGAGAAAGTTCTCTTAGAAAAGGTTAAAAAGAACTCAAAGCACAGGAAAAAAATAAAATTTGCTGAAAGGCAGACCTCAGACAGGTGATCAAGGTCAACATCAACAGTGATAAGTCATGTTGATAGTACACACCCTTGATGTGATATGATGGAAATGACACTTTATCCTCTTTCTTCCCCAACGATAACCCCATCTAATCATGAGAAAAACATCAGGCAAATCCCAGGTGAGAGACATTCTACAAAATACCTAACTAGTTCTCCTCAAAACGGTCAAGGTTATCAAGAATAAGGAATGTCTGAGAAACAGCCAAGAGGAGCCTAAGGAGACATGATGACTACACATAATGTGTCCTGGATGGGATCCTGAAACAGAAAGAGGACATTAGGTAAAAATAAAGAAATCTGAATAAAGTATGGGCTTTAGTTAATAATGTACCAATATTGGTTCACTGGTTGTAAGAAATGTACTATACTAGTGTACTAATATGAGAAATGTGGTACAGGTATGTGCGAATTCTGTATTATCTTCCCACTATCTCTATAAATCTAAAACTGTTCTAAAAAATGAAGTCTACTAAAAACGAACAAAGAATAATGAATGATTTAAATGATAAAGTTGAAAAATGATTCCACAAAATGAAAGAAGAAAACTAACCAGATCTGGAGGTCTGAGTGGGACACTGGATAGCAGAGGCTTTATGCCCTTTGGTTCAGTCTGGCCTGTGAGGTGGACCTGCTCACAATACTCAGGTGTGTTCAGCCTGGGTGGGGTTTAGAAGAAATCAGGGAGACCCCTGCCAAGAGAAGGCAACTTCCTTTAGGTCTATCCCTTCTTCCCCCACCCAACCAGCATCTGCTACCATACTATTTGCTGTAACCAGGGACCTTCAATGTATTGATTGAAGATTCAGGTTGTAAAAATATTTACCTTGCCTGGATCCAGAAAAGTCCCAGTAGATCACAGAAAAAAGAGAAATGAAAGGGGCCGGAGACTCTTCAGGCCAGAAGTGCTTCCATTCATGGGAAAAATGTCAGAAACCTTTGAAGTGGCTCCTTAAGATGGCCTTCACAAGCTGTTTTTACTTTAAAGTTTTTTGATGTTCCTTTTTTGGGGATGTTGGAATATTACAAGTGTTCATAGGTAGAGGGACTGAAGAGTATCATCTCTATGCCTTTAAGAAATTATAGTTGAAACAAATCTCCTTGAAGGTATAATTGCATACTCCACACGTGGCCATGGTTACTGCCAGTCAACTGGTCTGAATTTAGCATTAGGGGATTTCTGAGGTCTGTTGCACTGGATATATATATATACATACACACACACGTATATATATGTATATATATATGTATCTACATTCTTTTTGCATTTTTCTGAAGGGTAAATTCCTGGGGCAAAGGGTATGCACCTTATATATTTTAATAGATATTGCCAAATTGTCCTCAAGTTTGCCTCAATTTATAGTCACCAACGTATATGAGAGCGCCAGTTTTCCTATTTCCTAAGCAACGCTTCCCCCACGTGTCTGTCAGTTTGTTACACTGTGGGGCTTGCATGTTGCTGTGATACTGGAAGCTATTCAGATACCAGCAGAGTCCCCGTGGAAGACAGGTTTCAGCCGAGCTTCCAGACTAAGACAGACTAAGAAGAAGGACCCGACAGTCTACTTCTGAAAAGAATTAGCCAATGAAAACCTTATGATAGCAGCAGAACGTTATTCGATATAGTGCCAGAAGATGAGCCCCCCAGGTTGGCAGGCACTCGAAAGATGACTGGGGGAGAGCTGCCTCCTCAAAGTACAGTTGACCTTAATGACGTGGATGGAGTAAAGCTTCTGGGACCTTCATTTGCTCATGTGGCACAACTCAAAATGAAAAGAAACAACTGCAAACATCCATTAATAATCGGAACCTGGAATGTATGAAGTATGACTCTAGGAAAGTTGGAAATAGTAAAAAATGAAATGGAACACATAAGCATCGATATCCTAGGCATTAGTGAGCTGAAATGGACTGGTACTGGCCATTTTGAATCAGGTAATCATATAGTCTAGTATGCCAGCAATGATGACTTGAAGAGGAATGGTGTTGGATTCATCGTCAAACAGAACATTTCAGGATCTATCCTGAAGTACAGCACTGTCAGTGATAGGATAATATCCATATGCATGCAAGGAAGACCAGTTAATATGACTATTATTCAAATTTGTGCACCAACCACTAAGGCCAAAGATGAAGAAATTGAAGATTTTATCAGCGTCTGCAGTCTTAAATTGATCAAATATGCAATCAGGATACATTGATAATTACTGGTGATTGGAATGCAAAAGTTGGAAACAAAGAAGAAGGGTTTGTAGTTGGAAAATATGGCTTTGGTGATAGAAACAATGCTGAAGATCGAATGATAGAATTTTGCAAGACCGATGAATTCTACGTTGCAAGTACCTTTTTTCATGAACATAAATGGTGACTGTACACATGGACCCTGCCAGATGGAATATACAGGAATCAAATCAACTACATCTGTGGAAAGAAACTATAGAAAAGCTCAATATCATCACTCGGAACAAGGCCAGGGGCCGACTATGGAACAGATCATCAATTACTCATATGCAAGTTCAAGTTGAAACTGAAGAAAATCAGAGCAAGTCCACGAGAGCCAAAGTACGACCGTGAGTATATCCGACCTGAATTTAGAGACCGTTTCAGGAATAGATTTGACGCCTTGAACACTAATGACTGAAGACCAGATGAGTTGTGGAATGACATCAAGGACGTCATACATGGAGAAAGCAAGAGGTCATTGAAAAGACCGGAAAGAAAGAAAAGACCAAGATGGATGTCAGAGGAGACTCTGAAACTTGCTCTTGAATGTCGAGAGCAGCTAAAGCTAAAGGAAGAAATGATGAAGTAAAAGAACTGAACAGAAGATTTCAAAGGGTGGCTCGAGAAGACAAAGTAAAGTGTTATAACGACATGTGCAAAGAGCTGGAGATAGAACACCAAAAGGGAAGAAGGCGCTCGGCATTTATCAAGCTGAAAGAACTGAAGAGAAAATTCAAGCCTTGAGTTGCAGTAGTGAGGGATTCTACGGGGAAAATATTAAAAGACACAGAAAGCATCAAAAGAAGATGGAAGGAATACACAGAGTCATTATACCAAAAAGAATTAGTTGATGTTCAACCATTTCAAGAGGTAGCATATATCAGGAACCAATGGTACTGAAGGAGTAAGTCCAAGCTGCTCTGAAGGCATCGGTTAAAAATGAGGCTCCAGGAATTGACAGAATATCAATTGAGATGTTTCAACAAACAGATGCAGCGCTGGAAGTGCTCACTCATCCATGGCAAGAAATATGGAAGACAGCTTCCTGGCCAACGGACTGGAAGACATCCATATTTATGCCTATTCCCAAGAAAGGTGATCCAACTGAATGTGGAAATTATAGAACAATATCATTAATATCACACGTAAGCAAAATTTTGCTGAAGATCATTCAAAAACAGCTGCAGCAGTATATCGACAGGGAACTGCCAGAAATTCAGTCTGGTTTCAGAAGAGGACGTGGAACCAGGGATACCATTGCTGATGTCAGATGGATCCTGGCTGAAAGCAGAGAATACCTAGAAGGATGTTTACCTGTGTTTTATTGACTATGCAAAGGCATTTGACTGTGTGGATCATAACAAATTATGGATAACATTGAGAAGAATGGGAATTCCAGAACCCTTAATTGTGCTCATGAGGAACCTATACATAGACCAAGAGGCATTCATTCGAATAGAACAAGGGGATACTGATTGGTTTAAAGTCAGGAAAGGTGTGCGTCAGGGTTGTATCCTTTCACCATACCTATTCAATCTGTCCCCTGAGCAAATAATCTGAGAAGCTGGACTATATGAAGAGGACAGGGCATTGAGACCGGAGAAAGACTAACAATCTGCGTTATGCAGATGACACAACTTCTCTTGCTGAAATTGAAGAGGACTTGAAGCACTTACTGATGAACATCAAAGACCGCAGCCTTCAATATGGATTACACCTCAACATAAAGAAAACAAAAATCCTCACAACTGGGCCAATAAGCCACATCATGACAAACATAGAAAAGATTGACGTTGTCCAGGGTTTCATTTTACTTGGATCCACAATCAACAGCCCTGGAAGCAGCAGTCAAGAAATCAAAAGACGTTGCATTGGGCAAATCTGCTGCAAAGGACCTCTTTAAAGTGTTGAAAAGCAAAGATGTCATCTTGAAGATGAATGTGCGCCTGACCCAAGCCATGGTATTTTCAATAGCATCATATGCATGTGAAAGGTGGGCAATGAATAAGGAAGACTGAAGAACTGATGCCTTTGAATTGCGGTGTTGGCGAAGAATATTGAATATACCATGGAGTGCCAAAAGAATGAACAAATCTTTCTTGGAAGAAGTACAACCAGAATGTTCCTTAGAAACAAGGATGGCCAGGCTGTGTCTTACATACTTTGGACTTGTGTTCAGGAGGGATCAGTCCCTGGAGAAGGACATTATGCTTGGTAAAGTACAGGATCAGTGGAAAAGAGGAAGACCCTCAGCAAGATGGATTGTCCTAGTGGCTGCAACAATGGGCTCAAGGATAACAACAATTGTAAGGATGGCACAGGACCAGGCAGTGTTTCGTTCTGTGATACACAAGGTCACTATGAGTCGGAACCGACTCGACAGCACCTAACAACAACAACAACCAATCCTTAGTAATATTCATGTTCTAACTTTGCCAATGTGTATGAAAATAGTTCATTGTTTTAACTTGCATATATGTATTAGCAAGCTTTAAAATTCTATCACTTCTTAAATGGCCGCTTGTATGTTGTGATTGTTAGTTTTCTGTGTCAGATTGACTAACTATGGTTCCTCGTGGTTTGGTCAAATACTAGACTAGTTGTTGTTTCACAATTTAATATAGTGTAATATAATCAATCGGTTGAAAAGAGAATTTCCTTAGATTGTGTTCTGCTTTCAGAGTATAAGTAGATATTTTTTGCAGAATTCACTTTCTCTTGCTACTCTGCGTCCTTCTGTTGTTTGACCTGTGGGTCCTGAAATGCAAGCCTGCAGAAGTCTACAGCATATTGCTTGACCTATGAATTTTGGATTTGGGAGCCCCCGCAATTGCAGGTGCCAATCCCTTGAAACACATCTCTCTCTCTCTCTGTATGTATGTGAGAGACATATATGTATGTCTTTATGTTTATGGACACACACACGTCTCTCACTGGTTCTGTTTCTCTGCAGCACCCTAAGACATGTATCTTCTGACTTTTCGTAGTCTTTTTGCATTTTTCTATTCGATTGTTAGTCTCTTGCTTACTCATTTATAGAAGCTCTTTGTATATTATGGAAATTAGCTTTCTGTTTCCCCTGTTCAAGTTTTCTTTGAATTTTGGGCAGGGACAGGTGATAAGGATTTGTTGGAAGGACATCTGTCTTAATCATCTGCTGCTCCCCAGGGACTAGCAGACCACTGTAATTTCTTTCCTTTTTTTTTTTTTTAAATTTGTTTTAGGTGAAGGTTTACAGAACAAATTAGTTTCTCATTAAACAATACACATATTGTTTTGTGACATTGATTGCCAACCCTGTGATGTGTCAATACTCTCCCCTTTTCGACCTTGGGTTCCCCATTTCCATTCGTCCAGCTTTCCTGTTCTCTCCTGTCGTCTTCTCATCCTTGCTCTTGGGCTGGCATGCCCATTTAGTCTCGTATACGTGATTGAGCTACATGCGTTATTGTTTGTTTTTTTTTTTTTTTTTAATTTAAACTGTACTATTCTATTTCTTTTTTTTTTTTTTTATAATAACTTTTATTAAGCTTCAAGTGAACGTTTACAAATCCAATCAGTCTGTCACATATAAGTTTACATACATCTCACTCCCTACTCCCACTTACTCTCCCCGTCTTGAGTCAGCCCTTTCAGTCTCTCCTTTCTTGACAATTTTGCCGGCTTCCCTCTCTCTCTATCCTCCCATCCCCCCTCCAGGCAAGAGTTGCCAACACAATCTCAAGTGTCCACCTGATATAATTAGCTCACTCTTCATCAGCATCTCTCTCCCACCCGCTGACCAGTCCCTTTCATTTCTGATGAGTTGTCTTCGGGGATGGATCCTGTCCTGTGTCAGCTGAAGGTCTGGGGAGCATGGCCGCCGGGATTCCTCCAGTCTCAGTCAGACCATTAAGTTTGGTCTTGTTATGAGAATTTGGGGTCTGCATCCCACTGATCTCCTGCTCCCTCAGGGGTCCTCTGCTGAGCTCCCTGTCAGGGCAGTCATCGATTGTGGCCGGGCACCAACTAGTTCTTCTGGTCTCAGGATGATGTAGGTCTCTGGTTCATGTGGCCCTTTCTGTCTCTTGGGCTCTTAGTTGTCATGTGGGCTTGGTGTTCTTCATTTTCCTTTGCTCCAGGTGGGTTGAGACCAATTGCTGCATCTTAGATGGCTGCTTGTTAGCATTTAAGACCCCAGACGCCACATTTCGAAGTGGGATGCAGAATGATTTCATAATAGAATTATTTTGCCAATTGACTTAGAAGTCCCCGCAAACCATGTTCCCCAGACCCCCGCGCTTGCTCCGCTGACCTTTGAAGCATTCATTTTATCCCGGAAACTTCTTTGCTTTTGGTCCAGTCCAATTGAGCTGACCTTCCATGTATTGAGTGTTGTCTTTCCCTTCACCTAAAGCAGTTCTTATCTACTGATTAATCAATAAAAAACCCTCTCCCACCCTCCCTCCCTCCCCCCCTCGTAACCACAAAAGTATGTGTTCTTCTCAGGTTTACTATTTCTCAAGATCTTATAATAGTGGTCTTATACAATATTTGTCCTTTTGCCTCTGACTAATTTTGCTCAGCATAATGCCTTCCAGGTTCCTCCATGTTATGAAATGTTTCAGAGATTCGTCACTGTTCTTTATCGATGCGTAGTATTCCATTGTGTGAATATACCACAATTTATTTACCCATTCATCCGTTGATGGACACCTTGGTTGCTTCCAACTTTTTGCTATTGTAAACAGAGCTGCAATAAACATGGGTGTGCATATATCTGTTTGTATGAAGGCTCTTGTATCTCTAGGGTATATTCCTAGGAGTGGGATTTCTGGGTTGTATGGTAGTTCTATTTCTAACTGTTTAAGATAACGCCAGATAGATTTCCAAAGTGGTTGTACCATTTTACATTCCCACCAGCAGTGTATGAGAGTTCCAATCTCTCCGCAGCCTCTCCAACATTTATTATTTTGTGTTTTTTGGATTAATGCCAGCCTTGCTGGTGTGAGATGGAATCTCATCGTAGTTTTAATTTGCATTTCTCTAATGGCTAATGATCGAGAGCATTTTCTCATGTATCTGTTGGCTGCCTGAATATCTTCTTTAGTGAAATGTGTGTTCATATCCTTTGCCCACTTCTTGATTGGGTTGTTTGTCTTTTTGTGGTTGAGTTTTGACAGAATCATGTAGATTTTAGAGATCAGGCGCTGGTCGGAGATGTCATAGCTGAAAATTCTTTCCCAATCTGTAGGTGGTCTTTTTACTCTTTTGGTGAAGTCTTTAGATGAGCATAGGTGTTTGATTTTTAGGAGCTCCCAGTTATCGGGTTTCTCTTCATCATTTTTGGTAATGTTTTGTATTCTGTTTATACCTTGTATTAGGGCTCCTAGGGTTGTCCCAATTTTTTCTTCCATGATCTTTATCGTTTTAGTCTTTATGTTTAGGTCTTTGATCCACTTGGAGTTAGTTTTTGTGCATGGTGTGAGGTATGGGTCCTGTTTCATTTTTTTGCAAATGGATATCCAGTTATGCCAGCACCATTTGTTAAAAAGGCTATCTTTTCCCCAGTTAATTGACACTGGTCCTTTGTCAAATATCAGCTGCTCATACGTGGATGGATCTATGTCTGGGTTCTCAATTCTGTTCCATTGGTCTATGTGTCTGTTGTTGTACCAATACCAGGCTGTTTTGACTACTGTGGTTGTATAATAGTTTCTGAAGTCAGGTAAGGTGAGGCCTCCCACTTTCTTCTTCTTTTTCAGTAGTGCTTTGCTTATCCGGGGCTTCTTTCCGTTCCATATGAAATTGGTGATTTGTTTCTCTATCCCCTTAAAATATGACATTGGAATTTGGATCGGAAGTGCGTTAAATGTATAGATGGCTTTTGGTAGAATAGACATTTTTACTATGTTAAGTCTTCCTATCCATGAGCAAGGTATGTTTTTCCACTTAAGTATGTCCTTTTGAATTTCTTGTAGTAGAGCTTTGTAGTTTTCTTTGTATAGGTCTTTTACATCCTTGGTAAGATTTATTCCTAAGTATCTTATCTTCTTGGGGGCTATTGTGAATGGTATTGATTTGGTTATTTCCTCTTCGGTGTTCTTTTTGTTGATGTAGAGGAATCCAAGTGATTTTTGTATGTTTATTTTATAACCTGAGACTCTGCCAAACTCTTCTATTAGTTTCAGTAGTTTTCTGGAGGATTCCTTAGGGTTTTCTGTGTATATAATCATGTCATCTGCAAATAGTGATAACTTTACTTCTTCCTTGCCAATCCGGATACCTTTTATTTCTTTGTCTAGCCTGATTGCCCTGGCTAAGACTTCCAACACGATGTTGAATAAGAGCGGTGATAAAGGGCATCCTTGTCTGGTTCCCGTTCTCAAGGGAAATGCTTTCAGGTTCTCTCCATTTAGAGTGACATTGGCTGTTGGCTTTGCATAGATGCCCTTTATTATGTTGAGGAATTTTCCTTCAATTCCTATTTTGGTAAGAGTTTTTATCATGAATGGGTGTTGGACTTTGTCAAATGCCTTTTCTGCATCAATTGATAAGATCATGTGGTTTTTGTCTTTTGTTTTATTTATGTGATGGATTACATTAATGGTTTTTCTGATATTAAACCAGCCTTGCATACCTGGTATAAATCCCACTTGATCAGGGTGAATTATTTTTTTGATGTGTTGTTGGATTCTATTGGCTAGAATTTTGTTGAGGATTTTTGCATCAATGTTCATGAGGGATATAGGTCTATAATTTTCTTTTTTTGTAATGTCTTTACCTGGTTTTGGTATCAGGGAGATGGTGGCTTCATAGAATGAGTTGGGTAGTATTCCGTCATTTTCTATGCTTTGGAATACCTTTAGTAGTAGTGGTGTTAACTCTTCTCTGAAAATTTGGTAGAACTCTGCAGTGAAGCCGTCCGGGCCGGGACTTTTTTTTGTTGGGAGTTTTTTGATTACCGTTTCAATCTCTTTTTTTGTTATGGGTCTATTTAGTTGTTCTACTTCTGAATGTGTTAGTTTAGGTAGGTAGTGTTTTTCTAGGAATTCATCCATTTCTTCTAGGTTTTCAAATTTGTTAGAGTACAATTTTTCATAATAATCTGAAATGATTCTTTTAATTTCATTTGGTTCTGTTGTGATGTGGTCCTTCTCATTTCTTATTCGGGTTATTTGTTTCCTTTCCTGTATTTCTTTAGTCAGTCTAGCCAATGGTTTATCAATTTTGTTAATTTTTTCAAAGAACCAGCTTTTGGCTTTGTTAATTCTTTCAATTGTTTTTCTGTTCTCTAATTCATTTAGTTCAGCTCTAATTTTTATTATTTGTTTTCTTCTGGTGCCTGATGGATTCTTTTGTTGCTCACTTTCTATTTGTTCAAGTTGTAGGGACAGTTCTCTGATTTTGGCTCTTTCTTCTTTTTGTATGTGTGCATTTATTGATATAAATTGGCCTCTGAGCACTGCTTTTGCTGTGTCCCAGAGGTTTTGATAGGAAGTATTTTCATTCTCGTTGCTTTCTATGAATTTCCTTATTCCCTCCTTGATGTCTTCTATAACCCAGTCTTTTTTCAGGAGGGTATTGTTCATTTTCCAAGTATTTGATTTCTTTTCCCTCGTTTTTCTGTTATTGATCTCTAGTTTTATTGCCTTGTGATCTGAGAAGATGCTTTGTAATATTTCGATGTTTTGGACTCTGCAAAGGTTTGTTTTATGTCCTAATATGTGGTCTATTCTAGAGAATGTTCCATGTGCGCTGGAAAAAAAAGTATATTTTGCAGCAGTTGGGTGGAGAGTTCTGTATAAGTCAATGAGGTCAAGTTGGTTGATTGTTGTAATTAGATCTTCCGTGTCTCTGTTGAGCTTCTTGCTGGATGTCCTGTCCTTCTCCGAAAGTGGTGTGTTGAAGTCTCCTACTATAATTGTGGAGGTATCTATCTCGCTTTTCAGTTCTGTTAAAATTTGATTTATGTATCTTGCAGCCCTGTCATTGGGTGCGTAAATATTTAATATGGTTATGTCTTCCTGATCAATTGTCCCTTTTATCATTATATAGTGTCCTTCTTTATCCTTTGTGGTGGATTTAAGTCTAAAGTCTATTTTGTCAGAAATTAATATTGCTACTCCTCTTCTTTTTTGCTTATTGTTTGCTTGATATACTTTTTTCCATCCTTTGAGTTTTAGTTTATTTGAGTCTCTAAGTCTAAGGTGTGTCTCTTGTAGGCAGCATATAGATGGATCGTGTTTCTTTATCCAGTCTGTGACTCTCTGTCTCTTTATTGGTGCATTTAGTCCATTTACATTCAGGGTAATTATAGATAAATAAGTTTTTAGTGCTGTCATTTTGATGCCTTTTTATGTGTGTTGTTGACAATTTCATTTTTCCACATACTTTTTCGTGCTGAGGCGTTTTTCTTAGTAAATTGTGAGATCCTCATTTTCATAGTGTTTGACTTTATGTTAGTTGAGTCGTTACGTTTTTCTTGGTTTTTGTCTTGAGTTATAGAGTTGTTATACCTTTTTGTGGTTACCTCATTATATACCCCTATTTTTCTAAGTAAAAACCTAACTTGTATTGTTCTATATCGCCTTGTATCACTCTCCATATGGCAGTTCAATGCCTCCTGTATTTAGTCCCTCTTTTTGATTATTGTGATCTTTTACCTATTGACTTCCATGATTCCCTGTTATGTGTATTTTTTTTTTTTAATTAATCTTAATTTGTTTGTTTTTGTGATTTCCCTATTTGAGTTGATATCAGGACGTTCTGTTTTGTGACCTTGTGTTGTGCTGATATCTGATATTATTGGTTCTCTGACCAAACAATATCCTTTAGTATTTCTTGTAGCTTTGGTTTGGTTTTTGCAAATTCTCTAAACTTGTGTTTGTCTGTAAATATCTTAATTTCGCCTTCATATTTCAGAGAGAGTTTTGCTGGATATATGATCCTTGGCTGGCAGTTTTTCTCCTTCAGTGTTCTGTATATGTCGTCCCATTCCCTTCTTGCCTGCATGGTTTCTGCTGAGTAGTCAGAACATATTCTTATTGATTCTCCCTTGAAGGAAACCTTTCTTTTCTCCCTGGCTGCTTTTAAAATTTTCTGTTTATCTTTGGTTTTGGTGAGTTTGACGATAATATGTCTTGGTGTTTTTCTTTTTGGATCAATCTTAAATGGGGTTCGATGAGCATCTTGGATAGATATCCTTTCGTCTTTCATGATGTCAGGGAAGTTTTCTGTCAGAAGTTCTTCAACTATTTTCTCTGTGTTTTCTGTCCCTCCTCCCTGTTCTGGGACTCCAATCACCCGCAGGTTATCCTTCTTGATAGAGTCCCACATAATTCTTAGGGTTTCTTCATTTTTTTTAATTCTTTTATCTGATTTTTTTTCAGCTATGTTGGTGTTAATTCCCTGGTCCTCCAGATGTCCCAGTCTGCATTCTAATTGCTCGAGTCTGCTCCTCTGACTTCCTATTACGTTGTCTAATTCTGTTATTTTATTGTTAATCTTTTGGATTTCTACATGTTGTCTCTCTATGGATTCTTGCAACTTATTAATTTTTCCAGTATGTTCTTGAATAATCTTTTTGAGTTCTTCAACAGTTTTATCAGTGTGTTCCTTGGCTTTTTCTGCAGATATCCTAATTTCATTTGTGATATCATTAAGCATTCTGTAAATTAGTTTTTTATATTCTGTATCTGATAATTCCAAAATTGTATCTTCATTTGGGAAAGATTTTGATTCTTTTGTTTGGGGGGTTGGAGAAGCTGTCCCGGTCTGCTTCTTTAAGTGGTTTGATATGGATTGTTGTCTCCGAGCCATCACTGGGAAACTAGTTTTTCCAGAAAATCCGCTAAAAAAAAAACTGCAGTCAGATCCCTATCAGAGTTCTCCCTTTGGCTCAGGCTATTCAGATGTTAATGAAGCCGCCTGGGAAGGGTTGGGGAGGGAACAGAGAGATAGGAGAGTAGCACCTCAGAATATAGCCAGAGTTGCTTGTCTTGCTTGGAATGACTGTTATATCTGAGATTCCCGCGGGCGCGTCGCCTATGTGTGCTGGCTGTGTGGAGATTGCCCCCGGGGGGTCTGGCCCGCTGGAGTCACGGTCAGATCCTCCGCTTCCAGCCCCACGCCCAGCGTCAAGGCTCCCCTGCTGGGACGGTGCACTCTCAACTCCAAAATCAGTCGCTGCCTCCCGGGGACTTCTCGTCTCTCCAGCCGCGTGGCCGTGCCGCCCCCGTGAACTAGGTGGGCCCCCTCCCGGGGTTAGTTCAGATGGGTGGAGTAGCTCCCTGTGCTTGTGCCGCGACCGAGTGTCCTGGCTGGAACGCTGTTCTCCCCACTCCAATACCAGTCGCTGCCTCCCGGGGACTTCTCCTACCGGCTGCGTCCCACGCCGCCCGCGCGACCCGGCTGGTCCCCTTCCCGGGGTTAGTTCAGGGGGTGGAGCAACTCTCCGTGTTTATGGCGTACCTGCGTGCAGTCCTAATCCCTGCGGGACGGTTCCCCGGCTCGGATGCTGCTCTTTCTGCTCCAAGATCAGTCACTGCCTCCCGGGGACTTCTCCTACCGGCTGCGTCCCACGCCGCCCGTGGAACCAGCTGGTCCCCCTCCCGGGGTTAGTTCAAGGGGGTGGAGCAGGTCTC
Organism: Elephas maximus indicus; assembly: GCF_024166365.1. Taxonomy (NCBI): domain Eukaryota; kingdom Metazoa; phylum Chordata; class Mammalia; order Proboscidea; family Elephantidae; genus Elephas; species Elephas maximus. The sequence goes on from NC_064821.1 coordinate 194,969,765, forward strand.
TGTGCTTGTGCCGTACCTGACTGGTACGCTGGCTCCAGGCTCTGGAAACAATCGCTGCTTCCCCGTATTAGTTCGTTCTCCGTCTCTAAATCTGTGTTTGTTGTTCAGGGTTCGTAGATTGTTATGTATGTGATCGATTCACTTGTTTTTCCGTGTCTTTGTTGTAAGAGGGATCCGAGGTAGCGTCTGCCTAGTCCGCCATCTTGGCTCCGCCCTCCCGTTATTGTTTGTTTTATAGGCCTGTCTAATCTTTGGCTGAAGGGTGAACCTCAGTAGCGACTTCAGTACTGAGTTGAAAGGGTGTCTGGGGGCCTTACTCTCAGGGTTTCTCCAGTCTCCACCAGGCACAAATCTGATCTTTTTTTGTGTGTTTGAATTTTTTTCTATATTTTCTCTAGCTCTGTCCGGGACCCTCTTTTGTTATCCCTGTCAGAGACCACTGTAGTTTCTGTGGTGCTCAATGGTATAGAGGTATTAGGGAGAAGGCATGGTTGTAGTGAAATGCCACCTCCTGTTTGGAGGAGGAGAGTGAGTGATGGTGAGGCATCTGTGGAGGTGATGCAGCGGGTCTGTCTGGTTACCTGTGTGAGGCGTAGTGGTAGAGGTATGCTCATGTAGAGCCTATAGATAAATTTGATGTGGCTATCAGTCTACTGATGATGGACCTTGATAACAGCACTGGAGCACAAAGGGCATAGTGAAGATTTTTCTCTGAAATAATGGTGTGGCTTGAAGGCCAGGGTCAGAGAGCAGGTGCTGGGGTAGGTCTAGGGTAGACCACACTGTTGTAAACAGAGTGGCAGTGTCAGAGGCTAAGTGCCCATTGCAGGAGATGAAATATATCACCTTGGTGAGCCCACAACCATGACTGCATTGTGGCCCTGAAACACTGACTTTGATAAAGATCTGTCGTTGGGCAGTGAGTGGGAGAAAGGAGGAATGTGGCCACACAGAAACAAGGAACCGTGGTCTAGGATTCAACAGATACATCCCTGGAATTTATTTTTTGAGAGGCTTGGATTCTGTACCTCTGGGTCCTGAGGCTAGTGGGAGACCAGCCTGGGGAATCATCCTCACACAGAGAGGGTCATGAATCCCCCTCACCTCTATCCCTAGGCAGGCTGAGAGGCCAGGCCCAGATGTGAAGCCATCTACAGATCTAGGTTGGCAGAAAGAGAAAGCCTATTGCCCAGATCCTGGAGCGGGTGGGGCTCCCAAATCAAGGGATGAGTAGGGTGTAAAGTTAGGCTGGGAGCCCAGGTTAGTAAGATAGCAAAGGTAGCTTCAATAGGTTTGCTGAGCTTGGATCAATGCCCAGAACAGGCACCAGGAGTTGAGACTGACCTGGCTCATCATGTGGCACTCCTCGTGGCATCTGACACCTGGTACGAGGGAGAGTTCCAGCTTAGGGAGGGGTTGTAATATCTGCTGGACTCAATAGCTCTCTAGCCCTGTCTCCAGGCAGGTGGGCTCCAACTGGCAGCAGTGGGCTCATTGAGCTGACCCTGGAATATTCTGAAAGATGGAGGCTACTCATCTTTCAACACTCGCTGCACTACAGGATCAGGAATAATTGTGTGTGTGTTGGGATCCAGAGAGCATAGATAATTCTGCTTGTTTTTGAAAAAAAAAAAAAAATCCCTGCATTCTCCTGGTGTTTACCACCATTCATATGCTGATGATTTCCAAATCTCTATCTTTAATCCTGACTTGTATTTCAGACTCTGAATGCTTCCTGGGCCCCACCCAGGTGGCTGATGCCTCACATTCACCTTAAACTCGGTATGTCCAAAACTGAACTCATTTTATTCTCAAACTTGTTCCTTTTATAAAATCTCAGTTGTTAACACCTCTTCTGGTCACCTAACTAGACATCTGGAAGTTCTTCAGACAACAGGTCTACTTGGTAGTCATCCTGACTTCTCCTTCTCTCCCCACAATTACCAAATCCCACCTATTTTATTTCCAAAATAATTTCTGAAGCTACCAGTCACTGTATTCATGCCCTCAGCACCCTAATTCAATCCTCCGTCATCTTACATCTGGATGGCTGAAGCCACTACTCAGTTCGCCTCTCTGACCCCTTCCATGCCTGTCCATCCTTTTCCCGACCTCCAGAGTGATCTCAAATACAAACCAATCAGTGAGTTCTTTTGCAGAGAAGGATCTTTCAGTGGACGCCCTCCTCTTTCTATTGTGTAGAGTAGTGCTGCTCAAAGGGTGGACCATTGACAGGTGTAGGCATATAAGCACAGAAATAGGGAGTAAGCTTTTAGGAATTTTATAGCCATTTATTTGTTGATGTGAGCTCCTTCTGTGTATGAATGGCATGACTGTCTCTGTATCCTCTGCATTTGTCAGCCCAGTTACTGGCTGGGTCATCATTTTACTTGAACAAGACTGAAAGGCTGTAAATGACCTGGACAGGACAACGCAGCTGACATCCCTCCTAGAGTGGTCTTGCTGAGTCCTCTGACATCTGGGCCCCATCCCTGGGGACAGCCTTCATATTAGAATGAAGCCATTCTGATTCCACTTGCTCCGATGGCCAGGCATTCCTGTGTAAGAAGAGAAAAGATTCATGCACAAGTCATGCCAACCTATGTGAACATGGTGACTGGATATGTTTGAATATTTCATGACTCTTATGACAAGAAGGGATAGGAACTCAGGAATGGTAGATTTTTTTCTTTTGTCTTTAAATAAACTTTATTCTTAAGAACAGTTTCAGATTTACGGAAAATTTGAGAGGATAGTACGGGGAATTCCCATATGCCCCACCATCCATCTGTCAGTTTCTCACACTGTGGTGGCTTGCACATGGTTATGATGCTGGAAGCTATGCCACAGGTATTTCAAGTATCAGCAGGGCCACACATGGTGGACAGGTTTCAGTGGAGCTTCCAGACTAAGACAGACTGGGAATAAAGACGTGGTGATCTACTTTAGAAAATTGGCCAGTGAAAACCTTATGGATCACAACAGAACATTGACCACTTTGCTTGCTTTGGACATGTCATCAGGAGGGATTAATTGCTAGAGGAAGACATTATGTTTGGTGAAGCAGAGGGACCACAAGGGCGTGGGATACCCTCAGTGAGATGGATTGGTACAACAGCCACAATAATGGACTCAAACAAGCTGGCAATTAAGATACCACAGCCAGGCAACGTTTTATTCTGTTGTACATAAGATCATCATGAGCTGGAGTCAACTCAATGGCAGCCATCTATCTCTATCACAGGTTTTGGGGGGGAAGACTATAGAGGTAATGTGCCGTTTTCATCACATAACATTAAGGGCACATACTATCAACCTGACATCGCTGTTGATGTTGACCTCTATCATTTGGCTGAGGTGGTGTTTGTCAGGCTTCTCTACTATATAGTTACTCTTTTTCCCTCTCTTTCCATACTGTACTCTTTGGAAGGAAGTCACTATGAGCAGTCTGCACGTAAGGACTGGGGAGTTATGCTCCATCTCCTGAGGGCAGAGGATCTACGTATATTATTGGGAATTTTCTGCATGGGAAATTTGAGTCTTCTCCCCCAATTATTCATTTATTTAGCCATTTATTTTTGCTGGTATAAAAAACCAAACCAAACCTGTTGCCATTGAATCGATTCCAACTCATAGTGACCCTATAGGGCAGAGTAGAACTGCCCCATAGTGTTTCCAGGTAGCTCCTGGTGGATTCGAACTGCTGACCTTTTAGTTACTACCAGCCATAGCACTTAACCACTATGCCACCAGGGTTTCCTTTACTAGTGTAGACTCATTGATATTTATCTTATGCTTTGGGATATAATTTAATATTAGTATATTTTTTTCTTAAATTCTTTCGGTTTTGGCTATTGGATACTTTTTCACTGGCTCCTGTATCCCTTTGACATACCCTTACCATTATGGGGTTTTCCTTCCTTCCTTCCTTTCTGGCACTACAAGACGCTCTAGGCTCATCTTGTATATTTCCTGCTGCCGTCCTGGAATCTGCCATCTCTCCAAGCAGCTCTAGTTCTTTTTATTGGCATGATGTTAAAAACCAAGATCTGGGCACTGGGTGTGCTTGTTGCCCCTGGGGCTGATAGTACTTTTTCAAGTATTAGGAATTGAGAGAGAAATTTCTCGTCCATAGACATAGATTCCAACCAGGCTTATAAAACCTTATTATTTGCTTGCTTTGTTGGACATGAATAGAATTTAAGGGTACAAATGGGTCATGAATTCATCACAAATATCTTAGGAAGCGAATGAGAGTGGTCAAAGTAAAAGTCACTAAAAGAAATGTCACTCCTCCCCACCCCCAAAATATGAAGAAGTTGATGTATTAAACAAGGAAAACAAGTCTTTTGTTTGTTGTTGGAATAGCCCACTAATAGTTACCATAGCATAGATGGTATGATAAAGGCCTATCAATAAAAACAGTCAGGATTGTGTTGGACATGTAGGACAAGAATAAGTGCTTTGGAGTCAGATTGATCTGGGTTTGAATTTGTGCTTCATTATTCTCTAGCCTTGGATCTTGGAAAAGTCACTACTCCTTGAAGCTTCACTTTTCTCATCTGTAAAGTGGGTATAATGATCAGACCTACCTGATAGAGTTGTTTTGAAGATTAATGAGATCATGCATATTAAGTGCTTAACTGAAGCTAAGCGCTTAATATGCATGATCTCATTAATGCCTGACACATAGTAGGCACTCAATAACTCCTAACTGCCTTAACTATGTCGGGGAGCTCCTGGCCAGAACAAAATACATAGAGCAGATGTACTAGGCTCTTAAGATTTATTCAGATATGTGCGAATACGCTTTGTCGTAAGAGCAAAGTTTGGCATTTTGGTATGGATAGCTTTAGTAAATGGTCAAAGCAATTTCAAGGCCCAAAATGTAGTGACACCAGGTGGAGCAGTTAGTGGATATTTTTCCCACGGTGGGGGTGGGGTGCTGCTTTATTGCTCGGAATCTGATAAATGTCTCTTCCTAGATCTACCAACCTTCAGAGAATTGGGACAGTGGACTTACCTCCCCACCTGCACACACTCTCTCTGCAGAGGCTCAGGGGAAAGGAAGAGTGAACACAGCAGGAGAATATAGTCATATTAATGGAATGGCAGAGATCCACTCTCAGCCGGGCCTTGATGAGAATCAGAGGTAGATCTACGTGGAGGGCAGGGTCCAGCCCACAGGAGAGCCACCTCTGGGAGGGAAAGGTTTTTCCATTGCCCCTATGAGGAGTTTGGCAAGAGATGCCAACATCATTTGGGCAGTCCACTGGGCTCTGAAGGCTAGTGGGAGAGAAAGCATGCCCTCCTTGATGGAGCTAGGGATCTCAGATGATGATCATGGCAAGAACAGAGCTGCTTTCCCTAAACAAATCCCCAAACGGGTTGGAGAGGTCTCTGCCTATTGATCGTTGTTGTGGTTAACTGGCATCAAGCTGGTCCCGATTCATGATCACCTCATGCACCACACATGAAACACTGCCTGGTCCTGTGCCACCCCATGATTAGACTGGTCTTACCTTTGGTTACCATTTTGGTTGCTCAGGCTATGTGGGAACAGTCCACACACTAAAAACTCCACCCCAGAGACAGCAAACCCTGGGGGTAAACACTCAGTTATCTCATGTTTTTTCCTTCAGCGCATGTGAAATAATTGCGTTACTTGTTTTGTGGCCTATTTGTTCTCGTCCTCTGTCCACAATCTGTAATTTGCTTTGCTTATCTGTCTGCTTCCTTTTAATGGCATTTCTTTCAGGTGAGTGAAGAATCCAGTGTGTGGTTCAAATGTGTAATAGAGACACATTTATATTTTTTCTTCCATTGTAAATGGCTTTTAATAGTTCATATTTTAAAATGCAGAAAGGAGGTGGCTGAAGGAGTTAGTGGCTACCTATGCTCAGGTGTTTTCCATCCCCCGAGTTTTATTTAAAAAAAAAAAAAAGGAAAATGAAGTACCACTAGAGGGCACTCTTGGAATTATGACCCAGTGATAAAACCAAAGCATTCATAATGGAGAAAGTACCTCTTTGATAAGACATTTGGAATAAAATAGCTGCATCTGTTGAATGGGAACCCTAGTGGCGTAGTGGTTAAGTGCTACAGCTGCTAACTAAAAGGTCTGCGGTTTGAATCTACCAGGTGCTCTTTGGAAACTCTATGGGGCAGCTCTGCACTGTCCTATAGGGTCACTATGAGTTGGAATTAACTTGAGGGCAATGGGCTTTTTTTTTTTTTTTTTTAATTTGTTGAGTGTCTCTGCGTTGTGCAAATGGTTAACACCCTTGAGTTACTGGGCTGAGAGCTGGGTACCACGGTCTTGAGGACATCTAGCTCGATTGGCATAACACAGTGTATAAAGGAAACGTTCTACATCCGATTGTGATGAGTAGCGTCTAGGGTCTCAAAAGCCTGTGAGCAGCCATCTAAGATACACCTATGGGTCCCATCCTAGTTGGAACAGAGGAAAATGAAGAAAACTAAAGAAACAAGGAAAAGACTAGTCCAAAATTGACCACAAACTACCACAATATCCACCAGACTGAGCCCAGGACAACAGATGGTGCCCATCGACTGCTCTGATAGGGATTGCAGTAGAGGGTCCTGGACAGAATGGGGAAAAATGTAGAACAAAATTCAAATTCACACACACACAAAGACCAGACTTGCTGGTCTGACAGAGACTAGAGAAACCCCGAGAGTATGGCCCCTGGATACCCTTTCAACTCAGTACTGAAATTACTCTTGAGGTTCATCCTTTAGCCAAAGATTAGACAGATCTGTGGGGCAAACAATAACACACATGAGGAATGTGCTTCATAGTTCAATGATGTATATGAGACTAAATGGGCACACCAGCCCAAAAGCAAAGACGAGAAGGAGGAAGGGACAGGAAAATTGGACAAATAGAAACTGGGAACCTGGGGTGGAGAAGAGGAGAGTGTTGACACATGGTGGGGCTGCAACCAATGTCACAAAACAATTTGTGTATTAATTATTTAATAAGAAACTAATTTGCTCTGTAAACTTTTACCTAAAGCACCATCAAAAAATAGTTTAAAAAACCCCCCAAAATAAAATGGTTAACACACTTACCAGCTAACTGAAAGGTCAGAGGTTCCAGTCCACCTAGAGGCACCTTGGAAGAAAGGAAAATTGGACGAATAGAAACTGGGAACCTGGGGCAGAGAAGAGGAGAGTGTTGACACATGGTGGGGCTGCAACCAATGTCACAAAACAATTTGTATATTAATTATTTAATGAGAAACTAATTTGCTCTGTAAACTTTACCTAAAGCACCTGGTGACCTACCTCTGAGAAACTAGCCACTGAAAACCCTATGGAACACAGTTCTACTCTGACACACATGGGGTCCCCATGAGTTGGAATTGACTTGACAGCAACTGGTTGGTATTTGCTGAGCATCTACCAGTGACTTCACTGGGCTCGTGCATGAGGCCTCATTTAATCAATCCGCTGACTCCCTAGAAGCAGGTATGCGTTTACAATTTTTGTGATAAGCTTGAAGGCTCAGGTAAGTTCAGCAGTTTTCCCAGTGTCACTCAGGTAATAAATGAAAAGATGAGATCCAAACCTAATTTGCCTCATTCTAAAGCTCCGGCCTTTTCTACGACGGCAGATGGCACGTCTAGGGAGAGGGTTGTGAGCTGAAGGGCAGCGGTCAGCGCAGAGCTCTCAGTGAGTGTCTTTGGGGTCAGGGTTCTGAGCAATCTTCCCACTAGAGGGGTGTTTCCAGTTGGGGTCAGGATGTTTTAGGACATGCCCTAATGTGGGTGACATAATTCTCCACCTGATTATCTTGGAGTCTGTGTCCAGCAAGCCATCTTGTTGTTGGGAGGGACCTTGTTAATAGAAAGATGTCTTCGGTTGCTCTTTGGCTCCCAACCCTAAACGGGGGGTGTCTTTTATTATAAATGAATAAGTTGGTGTTCTACTTTATCATTCCGAACTTAATTTTGTCAGCATGAATATACCATCAAGAGTTTGACTGCCATTGAATATTGCAAGAATTTGGAGTTTTTGGACATGAAGTACTGAAGATAAGACTGTGGACTATGAGATTCTCCATCTTTGAAGGCTGGAGGTTCTTGGGGGAAATCAGTTAGCACACTTGAAAACAAGGTTGAGAAGATGTGGCCACGGGGAAACCACCAAACGGTGCAGGGGGCAGGAAGATGATGTTTATTAGGATCTAGGAAACAAAGGCTGAGGGAAAGGTCAAGAGCAAGGAGAAGGGCAACAAACACTTGAGTATTTAATCCACTGAGGCAGAAATCATTATTCCCGTTATACAGATGAGGAAGCTGAGGCTAATACCTGGCAAAGCTGGGACCTGAAACTGGGTCTGTTAGATGCCAGTACCCTACCTCTCCCACATTGCCAAATGTCCTCTCAGAAACTGTGGAGTCGAATCCCACCAGAAACCCAACACCCCTTCCCTTTTCTAAAAAGGATGTTTGTTTCCCTCAAATCCAGGAATGTTGTACACTTTTGGGCAATTCTGAATATAGCCACTAAGTGGCGACATTGCTCTCCTCTCTCCTTTGGGGAAGGAAGAAAGGAAGAGTAGGTGTAGTGCCTGGTTGTGTGTTGCATTATGCTAGATGTTTTTCATACTGCAGTTCACTTATTTAGTCCTCCCAACAACCCACTGAAGTGGAGGTATTATTATATTTTAGAGCTGAGGCCATTGATGCTCTGTTCACTATTGAACAGCTTAGTGGTAGAAGCAGGAATGGAATCAATATCTATCTGACTCTAAAACTCTGCCTCCAAAAAACAGTCATTCTATGACCTCAAGTATACACAGTTTTGTGGAGGAGGTAGGTGGGGGGGACCCTGGTTGAACCTGGGCTGGGACAGTCTAGTGAAGGAGGAGGCTGGATACGGAGTGACCAAGCCTTTGCTTTGGTTGTTGAAGGAGAGAATTAGGTTTAGAGGTGAAAATCAAGTACAGGTAAAGTGACTCTTGTGAATCCCTTAAGGTGTTGGAGATCAGCATGCCATTTTTCAGCAAGTTTTTCCTTCGGCTTTGGAAAAGACTGCCTTTCCTTCCTGATGAAGTGAGTTGGCTGGTGTTTAGGGACCATGCTACCTGAAAAAGGGACCCTGCCTGTTTAGACTCTAGATTCTCCACACAGGGTGCTTTTCTGGAAGCAGCTTGTGCTCCCCCCACCTCCGGCTCCCTGCAGCTCCTCCCCTCTCCCATTGGCCAAGGCGAAGACCCTCCTCTCCACCCAATGGCAGGCACAAAGGCCCAGCTGCCTGCACCCTGACTGGCGGGTGACAGGGTATGGGAGTGGAGGTGCAGTGGCAGGTAGAGGTGCGGTACGGTGAAGGGGTAGGGCTGGTGGGGAGATAGGTTGGTGGCGACCTATTGCACTGGGTGACACCAACCCTAGTGACGCCACTGCCTTGGCAGCCCACTTCCCAGCAGGGCTGGCTTGTCTGCTCCCCTGCCACTGCTGAGGACAGTGTCAGGGGTTTCAGGCTGCACCTCCGCATCCCCCTTGTGACACCACTGTCCATTAGGGTAAAATTGCTGCACAATCCAATCATTATTTTTTTCTTCCTCTCATTTTTTGTTGCTGAGGGCAAATAACTGAGTTTGAGAATTTGAGACACATACGATGTGTCTCCACTTAGAAGCAAGACAGCTGACACTGGAATTTGTCTTTTGGCCCAAGTCTGTGATGGAGTCATGCCCAGGCCATAAGGGGGTGGGTGTCCACGCCGGACAGAGTGGGCTGTAGTGTTAGCCGTGGACAGCAGGGCTCCCAGGAGACTGTGAGGACAACTTTCTCACAGTCACTGTGACATCTATGAACAGATGGTGACTGAAGCAGGTGATGACCAGGACGGAAGGGAAGCCTGTGTCAGGGCTGCACACAGATGGGGTCAGTAAATATTTGCTGAACAAAATCAACAGGATGCGCTGGGTAGTTTAGCCAAAAGCTGCCTCGTGTTGGTCGTGACCATATGCAGGGCTGGTACCAGGGTACAAGCGTGAGTGCCCCCTGCCTCACCTCAGTCCCAGCCTGTTCACAGGGGCGGGGGGTGGGGGAGAGTCTCATTCCATCAAGGGGGAGGGGAAGAGCCAGTGACACCTGGTTGTATCAAAAATGATCCCACTATTTTCTCATAGAGGTGGGAGAGCAGAGACCAGAGAGCATCAAGTTCTGCCTAGGGGGTGGGGCAGGCAGACTTCCATGGGGGGCCATCTGAGCTATGTTTGAGGACTGGCAGACACTTGACTGGAGTCTTGGGGGGCAGGTCTTGCTCCAGTGAGTGGGAGACGGTAAGCAGGCTGGAGGCTGGCAAGGCGTCCTTATGGGGAGTCATTTTCCCAGTGAACAGCTCCTGCTGGGGCTCTCCCTCCCCTCTGGGCCTCACGGGGAGGGGCTCAAAGGTCTGTAGTGTTCGTTCTGTGGGGCATGTCTCAGATGGGCCCTGCAGAGCTCACACTCTGCCCTGTGGGTGGGGAGTAACTGTGGCCTGAGCCTTTGGCGAAGATGAAAGTTTGTGCTGGGAGTTCCTGTCTGTCCTCCACTGTAGGACGCTGCACAGAAATGTGGGAACTTATTAAGCTAAGCACCGCTAGGGAAACCTCATCATAAAGCCAGCCCAGACAGAAAGGGCAGCCTGAAGTGGTCAGGGTGTGAGTGTTGCTGACAAACTGTGGTTGAGGAGCCCTGGGGTGGGGGCCGGGTATACACACGGGGCGGGAACATTCTCTCCAGTCTTTCAAAAATAATATAGTTGGCATGACTGTTGGGAGGGCTGTTCAGATTCAAAGACACTGTGAAGCTGCATGTGAGACCCCAGGGAGACTGTTCACTTCCCAGGAAGGAGGATGGGTTTGCCCGCCCAGCCTCTTGAGGTGAGGAGCCCATGGTCAGGTTGGGAGACCAGCTGAGCTTCTCAGGTCAGCAGCCTTTGTGAGTCTGGCTGGGGCTGGAGGCTCAGGGCGTTCATGTCCCAGGGACTGCAAACGGAGGTGGCTGTGGTTGGCTGAGGGCTGCCTGGGGCCCAGAGGCTGCTGAGAGGTGGCCAGAGGCTCCTCTGCCCGGGGTGGCGTGAGGGAGGCGAGATGCAGCTGTGGGGTCGGCCTGCTCCTCCCACTCAGTGTGGCTTCTCACCTTGGTGGGGGAAATGAACTCCATCCCGAGGGTGGCTTGGCCTGGGTTTCTGAAAGACCACTGGGCTGAGAGGACAGAGACCTGGCCCAGTCCTGGCTCTGCCACTGACTGACTTTCCAGATCTGAGATTTTCAGTTAACCTCTCTGGAACCTCAGCGTCCTCATCTGTAAAATGGGAAGATCGTCATAATGCTACCCATCCCACCCTAATATGAAAAGTGCTTTGTAAACTGGAAAGTGCTAGGCAGGTGGGTGGCATTGGTGATGGTTTAGTGCTCTGGCAGCCTCTGATGGACTGGAGACATACAGGAAATATGCGTCATGTAGGCTCAGCAAGAACAAATTAAGCAGGCCACCACACCACTGGTTTATCCGTGGATCCAATTCTCCCATCTTTACCCCGTTAGAACTGAGTCCAAGGCAGGCTCTGCCTCATCGCCATGGGGCTCAGGGCCTTTTCAGTGGCAGAGCACGGGCCCTCGTCGCCCCCAGGATGGTTTCCCTCAGACTGCCCAGCCGCACAGAGTGGAGGCACGTTTCCAACTGTTGTCTCGCACAGGATGGAGCAGCTGTTTCTATTTCCTTGATGTTCTGGTATGAGGACAAATCATATTATGGACAAAAATTCTACCCTACAAGCAAAATACACTAAAAGTTAACCCAAGCGTAATCCATCTTGGGATTTCTCAGTGATGATCCTGTGACCTTGCACATGTATAGGGCTTTATACAAGCTCAGTTGAAGAGGTGAACATCACCCTGAGTGTCTTAGTTACCTAGTGCTGCTATAACAGAATACTATAATGGGTGGCTTTAACAAACAGAAATTTATTCTATGGCTGTTTCTTGTTGTTGTTAGGTGCCATTGAGTGGGTTCTGACTCATAGCAACCCTCTGTCCAACAGAACAAAGCAATGCTCAGTCCTGTGTCATTCTCACAATCGTTATGCTTGAGTCCATTGTTGGAGCCACTGCGTCAGTTCATCTCGTTGAAGGTCATCCTCTTTTTTTCTGACCCTCTAGCTTACCAAGCATGATGTCCTTCTTCAGGGACTGATCCCTCCTGATAACATGTCCAAAGTACATGAGATGGAGTCTAACCATCCTTGCCTCTAAGAAGCATTCTGGCTGTACTTCTCCAAGACAGATTGGTTCGTTCTGGCAGTCTGTTATGAACTGAATTGTGCCACCTAAAATAATGTGTGTCACCTTGGCTAATCCATGATTCCCAGTATTGTGTGGTTGTCCACCATTTTGTCATCTGATGTGATTTTCCTATGTGTTGTAAATACTATCTCTATGACGTCAATGAAGTGGGATTATTGGCAGTTATGCTAATGAGGCAGGACTCAGTCTACCAGATTGTGTTTTAAGTCAATCTCTTTTGAGGTATGAAAGAGAGAAAGGATCAGAGAGACAGGGGGATCTCATACCACCAAGAAACAAGAGCCAGGAGAATAGCGTGTCCTTTGGACCTGGGGTCCCTGTACTGGAAAACTCCTTGACTGGGGAAGATGGTTGACAAGGACCTTCCCTTGAGCTGACAGAGACAGAAGCCTTCCCCTGGAGCTGGCACCCTCAATTTGGACTTTTAGCCTCCTAGACTGTGAGAGAATAAAATTCTGTTTGTTGAAGCCATCCACTTATGATATTTCTGTTATAGCAGTCCTAAGATGACTAAGACACAGTCCATGTTATATTCAATATTCTTTGTTAACACCGTAATTCAAAGTGGTCAATTCTTCGGTCTTCCTTATTCATTGTCCAGCTTTCACGTCCATATGAAGCAATTGAAAATACAATAGCTTGGGTCAGGTGCACCTTAGTTCTCTGAGTGACATCTTTGGTTTTGAACACTTTAAAGAGGTCTTTCTTGCAGCAGATTTTCCCAATGCTGTATGTTGTTTGATTTCTTGACTGCTGCTTGAGTGGGGGTTGATTGTGGATCTAACTAAAATGAAATCCTTGGCAACTTCAACCTTTTCTCCATTTTTCATGATATTGTTTATTGGTCCAGTTGTGAGGATTTTTGTTTTCTTTATGTGGAGGTGCAATCCATACTGAAGGCTGTAGTCTTTGATCTTCATCAATAAGTGCTTCAAGTCCTCTTCACTTTTAGCAAGCAAGGCTGTGTCATCTGCATATTACAGGTTGTTCATGAGTCTTCCTCCAATCCTGATTCCCCATTCTTCTTAATATACTCCAGCTTCCTGGATTATTTGCTCAGTTTTTTTTTTTTACAGACTGAATATGTATGTTGAAAGGATAAAACCTTGATGCACACCTTTCCTGACTTTAAACCATGCAGTATCCTCTTGTTCTGTTTGGACGACTGCCTCTTGGTCTATGTACAGGTTCCACATGAGCACAATTAAGTGCTCTGGAATTCCCATTCTTCGAAATGCCAGCCACAATTTGTTATGATCCAAGAGTCGAACACCTTCGCATAGTTAATAAAGCACAGCTAAACATCTGTGCTTTCAGCTATGATCCATGTGACATCAGCGATGATATCTCTTCTTCCATGTCCCTTTCTGAATCCAGCTTGAATTTCTGGAATTCCCCTGTCGATGTACTGATGGAATCATTTTTGAATGATCTTCAGCAAAATTTTACTTGTGTGTGATGTAATGATTTCATTTGATAATTTCTGAATTCTGTTGGATCACTTATTTTTGGAATGGGCATAAATATGGATCTCTTCTGGTCCGTTGGCCAGAAAGCTGTCTTCCAAATTTCTTGGCATAGAGGAGTGAGCACCTCCAGCTCAGCATCTGTTTGTTGGAGTATCTCAATTAGTACTCTGTCGATTCTGGAACCTTGTTTTTCACCAATGCCTTCAGTGCTGCTTGGATTTCTTTCTTCAGTACCATCATTTCTTTGTCATATGCTGCCTCCTGAAATGGTTGAATGTTGACCAATTCTTTTTGGTACAGTGACTCTGTGTATTCCTTCCATCTTCTTCTGATGCTTCCTGCATTTCAATATTTTGCCCGTAGAATTCTTCAATATTGTAATTCAAGGCTTGAATTTTTCCTTCAGTTATTTCAGCTTGAGAAATGCAGAGTGTGTTCTTCTCTTTTGGTTTTCTAACTCCCAGTCTTTGCACATTTCATTATAATACTTTTCTTTGTCTTCTCAAGCTGCCCTTTGAAATCTTCTGTTCAGCTCTTTTACTTCATCATTTCTTCCTTTACCTTTAGCTACTGAATGTTCAAGAACAAGTTTCAGAGTCTCTTCTGACATCTATTTCGGTCTTTTCTTTCTTACCTGTCTTTTTAATGACCTCTTGCTTTCTTCACATATGATGTCCTTGATGTGATTCCACAACTCGTCCGGTCTTCTGTCATCAGTGTTCCATGTGTCAAATCTGTTCTTGAGATGGTCTCAAAATTTGGGTGGCATTATCTCAAGACAGTATTTGGTTCTTGTGAACTTGCTCTAATTTTCTTCAGCTTCAACTTGAATGTAAACAATTGATGGTCTGTTCTGCAGTTGGCTCCTGGGCTTGTTCTGACTGATGATATTGAGCTTCACCATCCCTGGTGGCATAGTGGTTAAGAGCTATAGCTAGTAATCAAAAAGTTGGCAGTTCGAATCCACCAGGTGCTCCTTGTAAACCCTGTGGGGGCAGTTTTACTCTGTCCTATAGGGTTGCTATGGGTTGGCATCAACTTGAAGGCAACAGTTTTGTTTTTTTTTTTATAGTCTATAGGGTCATTATGAGTCAGAATTGACTCGACAGCAATTTTTTTTTTTTTTTTGTAGTTGATTTGATTGTAGTGTATTCCACCTGGTAAGGTCCATGCGTATAGTCACCATTTATGTTGTTGAAAAAAGGTATTTGCAATGAAGTCATTAGTGTTACAAAATTCTATCATGCAATCTCTGGTGTCATTTCTATCACCAAGGCCATATTTTCCAGCTACTGATCCTTCTTTGTTTCCAACTTTCACATTCCAATCACCAATAATTACCAATGCATCTTGATTGCATGTTTGATCAATTTCAGACTGCAAAGGTTGGCAAAAATCTTCAAATTCTTCATCTTTGGCCTTAATGTTGTTGCATAAATTTGAATGATTGTTTAGGAGGCTAGAAATCTGAAATCATGGTGCTGGTTCTAAGGGAAAGCTTTCTTTCTTTGTGTGCGTGGGGGAAGGTCCTTATCAATGTTTCCCTGGGTCTTGGAGGTTCTCAGTGCTAGGACCCCAGGTACATAGGACGCGCTCCACTCCTGGCTTTTCTTTCTTGGTGATAGTAGGTCCTTCCCCTCTCTGCTTGGTTCTCTCTACTTTTACCTCTTGTAAGATAAAAGGTGATGCAGGCCATATCCTAGGGAAACTCCCCTTACATTGGGTCAGGTCTGTGACCTGAGAAAGGGTGTTGCATCCCACCCTAATCCTCTTTAGCATAACCTAATCTTGCCTCATTAACCACGGGCAGAGATTAGTATTTATAACACATGGGACAATTACATCAGATCACAGAATGGGGGACAACCACACATTATTGGGAATCATGGCTTAGCCAAGTTGACTCATATTATTGGTGGGTCACTTTCAATGCATGGGACTGTCCCCACCTCCCTACTGTTCTGCCTTCCCCACCCCCTGTCTCCCACGGGCGTGAGAGGAGGGGTTGAACCCTGCCACAGAGGGAGGTCAGCATCTCCTGAGTATGAGGTTGCTCTAGGGCCATGGGGCCTCTCCTTTGTAGGCACATTAATCCTGGCTTTCCCGGTCAGCCTCAGGCCATGTGGTTGCAAATCTAACGTTAGGGAGGAGGAAGGAGCCAGAGAGTAGAGAGGGTGGTGTAGGGAAGAGGCTGACCACATGGTCTTGGTGTGACCTGACAGCTGAACCCAGGTTGGATGCAGGCCACGGGTGCAGCCCTAACACAGGACGTCTTTGGTACTTGTGAGTGATGGACGAGTCCTGCCTGTGGGTCACTTCTCACCACTTTGCACTTCTCCTGAGCTCTTAAAGGCGCTTCACACTCAGTCCCTCAAGTGGGGCCCCCTTTCTTCCCAGGGTCTGCTAAAGGCCCAGCACCCCCCAGGCTGGGTAGTAGGGTATCCTTCTTGCCTACATCCCTCAGGTCCTATCTGGCAAGTGGTTCTACTGCATCAGTGTCTCTCTCTATCTGGTCATCTTTCCCTCCATCACTGCCCTGACTCAGTCTCCCATCTCTTGTTGGATTATTACAAGGTCTCCTGACAGCCCTTGTAACCACGAGTGTCCCCTGACAGGCTGTGCCATCCTGATTCATCTTCCTAAAGCACCTCTGGTCCTTATCTCCCCTGCTGAAAGAGTTTTGTGATTTCTGATCAACCACAGAATTTATTCCTGGTGCCTCAGCCTGATCTACAACCTTGCTACTTGTAGTGTGACCATGGGCTGGCAGCAGCACATCACCTGGGGCTGTAAGAAATGTATAGTCTCAATTCCTGGACCTGTTGAATCAAAGTTTGTGTCTTAACAGGATTGTTAGGTGAATTGTATGACATCCTAGTGTAAGAAGCTCTTTACTTTTTTTATTATATATGTAATCAAAGTCATACACGTGTGTGTTTTCTTTTTCTTTTTTGTGCATGTGGTTTTAAAAATGTACTGAGGAGTTTCAGTTCCTTGCTGGCCCCATTTCCTCTCCCCAGAGGCAACCACTTTTATTATTATTTCTGGTTTTACTTCTTCTGTGGTTACTTCCTGTCTCTAGGTAATGCTTGAAAGCCTATTTCTGGATTTTTCAAACCGAAATATCACCTAATGGCTTCCTGCTACTCCAGGTGGGGACTCAGTTCACAGTTCCCATGCCTGCCTCCCCTCTTCTCCCTCTCCCAGGGCTGGGATTGTACTTCATTCCTCTGGCTTTCCTCACGTGTCTGGCGATTCTTGGTTGTCATCTTGTCCTAGTATATTTAAAAAAACAGCTGGGGGCTCTGAGGGCGTGAGGCTCCATTTTGGGGTGGAGACAGGGAGCTGCTTCTATACTGGGAGCCCCTAGATGTCAGACAGAGGAGGCTTTCCTCTGAGGCCTCCTCACCCACACTGGCTCCCTGAGTTCCCTTCAGGAGTTTTGTTTTGTTTTTAGAAGGTTCTCCCTTGTTGAGTCTAAGAGGAAGTGCCTGGCTCGGGGGGGCGGGGGGCGGGGGTCAGTGCCTGGATTGTGGGACTGAGGATTTCATAACTAGACCTCCCATGAGTCTCCTGCTTCAGCCCTACTTCTCAGCCCTCTTCTTTCCTCTCTGTCCTATCTGAGTTCAGAGTCCTTTGGGCTCCTCTGGGCAGGCAGCTCCATCCTCTGATGGGCCCTAGGTGTGTATTTCAGGTCAGTGGTTCTCAAACTTGGCTTCACCTGGGTAACTAAGAAAATACTGTTCTCTGGGCTTGACCCCAGGGATTCTGGTGTGATTGGTCTGGGCTCTGGCTTTGCCTCACCACACAATCCTCTTCCATCTCTTTTGTCTTCAAGGCATTTCTGGTCTGCATTAGCAGCTTCAGTCCAGACCTCTTTCTGAACTCCACAGGGGCTTTGCACTTGCTCTGGCTTCTGCCCAGGAACTTTGCTCCTTGCCACACTCCCCCTATGACAGTACTTTGAGGTTTTCCCTGGAGCCTTGGCTTCACTTGCATTGCTTAGCCTCCCTGCTCCCCCTCCTCACTGGGTATGAGTGAAGATCTGATGAGATTGTGAATGGGGAGACTTACATACATGTCTTCACCATTGGTGGTTTCCATCCTTGTCTGCAGCTCCCAGCCTGCTGTGGGGACTCAGCATAGCCACTGTATTGTCCAAACAAGGACAGGACCCAGGACTTGACAATGGGCAGAACAGCCTGGATTCCTCAGGACACCTGACCGCTGAGCACAGGATTTAATTCCTTTACACCCACCTTAGGATGTGTCAGGAGACTGATCTTGGCATAGGGAGGATAGTGGCTGTTGATTCCACTGGTCTGTAAGTCAGCACAGTCCTTTGTGGGAAGGTCCTGGGTGTCCTGTTGCTGAGCTCATTGGGACTTAAGTTTAGTTATGGGTCTAGAAACCTAAATAGGTGGTGGGGATGTGTTTTGAGAACATTCAGCATTGTCTTGTAAGGCATCTGCCTCAGGTGATGCCCCAGGCAATGACACATATAGAGGCTCTTCAGATATAGCTGGATTAATCTCATCAGATGGGGATGGAGGGGCTAATGGTTTTACTGGGGAGGGTGGCTTATAGTAGAAAAGATGGACTAATCTCTTCAGATGGGAGTGAGAGGGCTTGTTTTGTTGGCAGGAGTGATTCAATGGAATTTAGGGGGTTCTTGTCCCTAGCTTCCTGATTATCTGCCCATATGTCCCCATGCCAAGTTTCAGGATCCAATTTCTTCCCAATCAATGCCTTCGCTTTAACTTCAGACACCACTTGAAATTGGGGGTTGAGTTGGCTTTACAATTCAGCCACTCTTTTTTTTTTTACGATAAGACTCTGGGTTTCGTTTTTGTCAATATCACCTCTCTTACTACAAAAATAAGGCTTTCTTTCAAGGTAAAAGTGCAAATCTTGAGGTTGTTTATGTGGCACTTTAGCTTTGACTCTGAAGCCCTGAGCTCCTCTCTTTCTTTTACCACTTTGTCTAGCGAAAGTAGGGCCAACCAACCAGCATTCTTATACTTTTCATTATGACAAAATTGTGAAAAGGTATCAAACGTGTGATCACCCAGAACCTTGCATTTTACCAATACCTGATCTATTGGTGGTGATATTTTGTGTATTTTTAATCCTACCTCATGCCATAGACTAGCAGTGCCCTCTTTACTACTGGAAGCAGAGTCATTGACATCTCTATGATTAACCAGACTTGAGAACAAATTTAGAAAACGGATCCTTACAATTTTGTTTCTCTAGAACCAGTCTTGGTACCAAATGTCTTAGGCTGGTTTCTCTAGAGAAGCAAAACCAGCAAATTGTATAAATATAGAGAGATTTACAGTAAGGAAATAACTCACTTGGCTGTAGAGATTGGAATGTCCTAAGTCCATGGGTCAGGTTGGAGGCTTCTCTTGATTAACATAGCCACAGGGGCTGGCAAACCCAATACTGGCAGGTCAGACAGTAGGGCTCTTGCTCACAGACTGAGGAGACTGATGAATCCCAGGATTGACAGGCACGATGGCAGGTAAACTGCTAGCTCAAGTCCCGAAAACCACAAGTTAGATGAACATGAGCAAGCTGCAGGATCCAGAGTGAGCAAAAGCCAGCCAGCCAGCCTTGCCAGAAAGTCCACCTATATTGAATGCAGACCACACCCCCAAGGAAAATCACTTTCAACTGATTGGCTACTCACAGTCAATCCTATCATGGAGGTGATCACGTTATATCAAATCTCATCATGATGACCACATCATTATATGACTACCAAACTACATCGTAACTACCAAACCACTGAGAATCATGGCCCAGCCAAACTGACACACACCCTTAACGATCCCACTGAGTTAAGAGTAATTGAGAATTGGGAACTACAGGGAATGTAGGTATTGTAATCTTACTTATGGCTCTTAAATCTTGTACACATCTCCACCCTCTATTGTTTGTTTGTTACTGGAAATTAAGGGTTTTACAAGGACTAGCAAACGCAGGCTAGTGCATGGTATAATTAGACCCTGCTGAAGGAAATCTTGGATAATAGGTTGTAACTCTGCTATAGCTTCAGGCTTTAATGGATATCGAGCTGTTCTAGGCAATGATTTAGAAGTATCTATTTGCAGCTGAATAGATTTGGCTGACAAGATTTTCCTACATCTGTGGTTGTCTTTGTCCAGACTTCAGTGGGTACTCTCTCTAAATCCTTCTCTCCTCCCTGAACCTGTTCTATAGTTTCTTCTACTTCCATTAACCCTTGAATAAAGCATAAAGTGTCTTCTACTCTTTTTTCATAATTGAGTTATCTAATGGGGGAAGGTTTAATGAAATTTCTCCACTATCAGTAAAGTGTATAAGTCATTCCCATTTGGGTAATAAATCTCGACCTAATGGATTAACGGGGGTGTTATTGCTGAGAATCAATGGATGTAAATTGTCAATGGGTTCTAAATATATTGGTACTAGGTCTAAATGAGGCAAAATTTGCTCTTCATTTGAAATTCCCACGACTTTAAAAGTTTTGTTACTCTAAGGAGGGGTTTTCGTGAACATGTGGGATTTATTGCTGACATAGTAATCCATGTGTCAGACATGAAGGTACAAGGCTCCCCATTTACCTGGAGATTGTCTGTCCTTGACTGTTAAGAGGAACCATGGTGAAAAATCCCTAAATCCTCATAGCACCGTCATTGTGGTGGTAACAGAGATACTGAAGGAGTAACACTTTGTTTATTCTCAAGTTTTAAACAATCCTTCTTAAAGTGACTAGGCCTTTTATAGTAGTTGCAAACTGGCTAGTTTTTGAGTGTGCTCAGTTGATGTTGTCCCTTGGTGAGAACTGTCATTACTGTCCTTACTTTACAGCTACTGCAACTGCAAAGCCACCAATTTCTTTTTTTGCTCTCTAGCCTTCAACTCGTTTTCCCTATTCTTTTCTTCCTGGTTGTGAGTTACTTTGTAAGCCTCTGCTGCAATTCGGAAGGATTCACATTTTCCTCATTCAAATTACATCTTTTCACTAGAGCTGCTAGTTCAGGTGACAGTCCTCCCAAAAACAGAATTAAATACAGATCGATGTTCTTTTGTAACTACACTTAAACCTGAATGCTCTTCAAACAGTTTGGAGAAACAATCTGTGAAAGTATATACATTTTCTCCCTTTTTTGGTCTTCAAGCCTGAATTCTTGTTCAATCAACTTTTTTCGGAAATATCCTTGGAAATGCTGAACTTCATCTTTTAATTCTTTTCCTGTAACTCCAGTTTTTGTAACTAAACTGCTTCTGAGGCCTTCCACTTGGCTTCAGCCATCTATCTAGCTGCTTCTCCTGATCTTAGTAGCTTATGTAACAAACTATATAAATCTGAAAAACCTGGCTCATAGGTACTAGTGGAGATAGTAAATTTATGTAAAAATTTCTTAGTGTTTTGACGAGTGTCAGGAAAATCTTTTACAATTGCCCTAAGTTTGGATTTAAACCAGGGGTTTACTATTATTTCCACTGGTCGACCTGCTAATTTAGGCTGGCTTTAACTACCAAAGGTGTTAATGGAGATGGAGATCCAGATTCCAGTGAATCACTGGAATGAGAAGGTAATTTGGCTAAAAGAGAACTAGAAGTCAAATCAGGATAGAAAGAAGCAGATATTTCCTTTTTCCTATTTTCTTCCTGAGTTTTTCCTATCCTCTTCAATACCCATAGGAGTTCTATTCATTAAAGAATAAAATAACCCTTGCTGCCTGACCTTTCTGCAATGCCAAGATCTGTTTTGATTGCTTGGCAATGTTTTCCTGAACTCAAGCAAAAGTATTCATTTGCTGTATTCTTGAGGATTCAAAATACCAATTAAAAAATAATTCCCACTGATTTTGATTTATTTTAGACCCCTTTGCATCTACCTTACACCTTGAAAAGATTAATCTGCCTAATTTGAAAGTCCCCCATTTAGGCCATTGTAATGAATCCTTTTCTTTTGTTAAATCATGCCATTTTTCTAAGTACCGAGGCTAGTTAGGCCCAAAATTCTTTACCATATAGGCAGCAGATGTGCTGGATGGTGGGTCATTAATGTCACTTTTCTCTTATTTCCCATTTTAAATTTGGAAAGGGGTTTTAAAGCAGAGCACTAGTTTCTAGATTTTCTATGAGTCACAAAAAGAAACCTAACAAGAACACCGTGAGGTTTGGGCAGTGTTTTGCTTTGCCTTTGCTTGAGAGTTGCATGGAGCCTAATGCTCTAGCTTATCTCATGACCAACTTATCCTGTCACAAGAGTCTTTAATGCTCTTGGTGAGCACCAGCAACCATCCTGATGTCTTTAACTGGTCAATTTGTGCCCAAATTTTGTGGCTTATAGTGACTCAGAGATCTTTGAAAATAGAATTACCTCTTTAATGTTTCAAATGCTCGAATCCAGACATCAGACTGCATTTCACCAAAAGAATCATCACTAGATTTCTCTCTTGACCAAGCAATCAAGTAAAAATATAAGAAATGTTCTCCTTAATCAAGACGATCAGTTTTCAAAATAAGCCAGAGAAAAGCTTAAGAAGTCATGAGAAAGAGAACAAAAAAGAATAAACAAAGGCTTGCTTTCCAAGAGCATTTATCCTGTTGTTGCTGAAGGGATGTGGAGTGCAAACACATGAGGTTCCAAAGACAGGACCTCTCCTTGATGGCTTCTGCTCCACAGTCCAGGCCTCCTTGAAGTCGAGTGAATTGGTAGCTTCAGAAAATCCTGCCAACAACACCATTTAATTTTCCTCGGGTACAATCACCACAAAGTTACAGTAAAGCTAGAAGAAAGATTCTAGTTCACATATGTTCCAAGAAGCAAAAGTGGGAAACGGACAAGCATGCTGTCAGAGCTATGCCTGTCTGAGTCTGAGGAATGTTACAGAATCATCAGTACATATAGACATGAAACCAAAAACCAAACATATTGCTGTCAAGTTGATTCCAACTCATTGCGATCCTATAGGACAGAGAACTGCCCCACAAGGTTTCCAAGGAGTGACTGGTGGTTTTGAACTGCCGACATTTTGGTTAGCAGTTGAGCGCTTAGCCACTGTGCCACTAGGGTTCCATTTAGACATTACAGATAGCTAAAATCATTAAAAGCTTTACCTTTTCACAGATTGGCTAAAAACTGCTGAATAACTGTGATTCTACATTTTGAATTGTCTTTCTTAATAATCATTGGTGTAAGTCTCACTCAGTAAGGATAGTCAGGAGGGTCTTCACTGATCCAACAAATGTTACTGTTTACTAAATACTGATAGAAAAAGATGAGAGTGGAAAATATGTGATTCTTTTGTGCTGTATTTGTTTATGTGAAAATTTTCCTAGAAGATGTTTTCCAAGATTGTCCTAGCTATTGTTCTTATATCTAGGGTCCAGGTGATGTGTCCTCGTGAGTCCTTGTTATTCCAGCTGGAACACATTCTTTATAATCTAGGACAGGGTTGTTGTTGTTGTTAGGTGCCGTGGAGTCGTTTCTGACTCAAAGCGACCCTATGCACAACAGAACGAAACACTGCCCGGTCCTGCGCCATCCTTACAATTGTTGTTATGCTTGAGCTCATTGTTGCAGCCACTGTGTCTGTCCACCTCATTGAGGGTCTTCCTCTTTTCCACTGACCCTGTACTTTGCCAAGCATGATGTCCTTCTCCAGGGACTGATCCCTCCTGACAACATGCCCAAAATATGTAAGATACAGTCTTGTCATCCTTGCTTTTAAGGAGCGTTCTGGTTGTACACCTTTCAAGGCAGATTTGTTTGTTCTTTTGGCAGTCCACGGTATATTCAATGTTCTTTGCCAACACCACAATTCAAAGGCATCAATTCTTTGGTCTTCCTTTTTCATCGTCCACCTTTCACATGCATATGACCTATTGAAAATACCATGACTTGGGTCAGGTGCACCTTAGTCTTCAAGGTGACATCTTTGCTTTTCAACACTTTAAAGAGGTTCTTTGCAGCAGATTTACCCAATGAGAGGTGTCTTTTGATTTCTTGGCTGCTGCTTCCATGGCTGTTGATTGTGGATCCAAGTAAAATGAAGTCCTTGACAACTTCAATCTTTTCTCCATTTATCACGATGTTGCTCATTGGTCCAGTTGTGAGGACAGAGTATATGGCTCCAATTTTAACTCCTAAGTCAGAGGGGAAGAGAGTAGAGGCAAGGAGCCCTGTTAGGAGGCTACTGCAATAATGGAGACAAATAGAAGGAGGCTGAAGGACCCAGGGGAGAGAGCTCTGGCAGGTTGGGTACCCCCAGGCTCTGCCTTCTCTCCTTCTTTTCTCCAGCTCTCAGTGGCCCTGTCTGCCTAGAGCTTTCCTTGCCCAGGTGGAGGGTGTTGGCATCCCCACTGGACTGGGAGCTGAAGAGGGCAGGGCTGGGTCTCCTTCTGCAACTTCAACTTGTATCTAGAACAGAGCCTTGTCCTGAGAACTCTCTATCTGGGCTTTAGGTCAATTTGTCTAAAAACACTTTATTAATTACCAGTTCTGACATTCAGTTTCCTTCATACTGTCTTCTACCACCTTACCTACATCTTTTTTAATTTTTCACTCTTTTTGAGTCATTTAAGGATTTTTAAATCAGTATTTGAATCAAACAATTAAGAATACTTCTGATATAATTTTGCTTTTCTAATAATTTTTTCAAAATTTTATAACTGAAGAAAGTTTTGTATCCTTTTGAGTGTTTTTTTCTTCACTATTTCGTGTGTATTTTATATCTTTTAGACATTTTAACTACTTTTCTTGAGATTTAATCTTTAAAATTTAGATTTTATATTTAGGACATTGGAAGAGATACAAAAATTCCTAAAAGAGGGCTGTGCTTTTGACTGTGTGTATAGAAATCAAATCAATGCAATTTCAATTCTGTTCTACCTCTTTTCTGATACCAGCTTCACATGTAGCACTTCTCCCTGTGACTCTAACCACCTGGAGCTAAGTCAGACCTCACAAGTTAAAGGGCATAGTCCCCCATACTACCAAGTCTGCCCAAGACTTCAGATGCCACTTACAAGCTTGGGGTTCCCATGACACCCTTGCTTCTGAGCTGCTGGTTACAATTTCAGGGGTTCCTTCAACTCCCTCAGGACATCAGCCATAATCTCGGAGCTCACCAGGCCTACCTCACTTGTGACCTGTTAGCTCCCACTACTCTTTCGGGTTTGCCAATTCAATAGGACAACTCACATAGCTCAGGAAAGTGTTATACTTATGATTATAGTTTTATTATAACAAAAAATATGCAAATGAAGAGATGCATAGGATGTGGTTGGGGAGGGCTCTGAACATGAAGCTTCCATATCCCGAAAAGGGATGTGATGCCCTCCTACATGCTTTGATGTCTATGGCCTGCCAAGAAGCCCTTGGAACTTCCAAGCCCAGAGCCTTTATTGGGGCCTCATTAGAGATGCATGATTGGTTGATCTCAACCTTCAGTCACCTCCCTTGAGGCTGGGCTGATATCACATGAAGTCTGTCTGGCCTCAGCCAGCTCACACCGAAGGGTCACTTCCTTAGCATAATGTGTTAGGTTAGGTGTGGTCTGGATCCCTCATCAAAGACACTTCAATCACTGGGGAAATTCCAAGCTTTTAGAGGTAAACTCTCAGGAATCTAGGACAAAGACCAAATTCTTTGGATAAATTTAATTGTTAAGCCCATACTAGGTTTAAGCCAACTGACTTAAAATGGAAGTCCGAATGCCTGCATTGCCCCAGACCTTACTGTATACACAGAGTCTACAGATATCCTCCTGAGATTTCACTGAGTGGAATTTGATTTTCACTGTATATAGTCTGCTTTTTTCCACAGTGAGATACCTGATGCTCAAGAAAGCTGACTCCTTCAGGTTCAATCTGTGCTTGTATTTGTCTTCAAAGTCATACCAACCAGGAATAATAGTGTGAGGCAACAGCAATTGATTTTTCTCATTCTCAGGATCCCAGCTCCACTCAATCTCTTGGATATTAGGGCCTAAGGGGGGTATTCAGTTGTAGCTGGATAGATTCCCACACAGTCCTATTCACTGTGCAGGGTGTGTGGGGGAAATGAAGAGATTTTTTTGATACAAAAGGGAATTATCTCTATTTTTATAGACAAGGAAACCAAGTTGCAGAGGTAACTTGATGTATTGATCTTGCCAATCAAGATGCATTGATCTTGACCATGGAAGTCTTGACTCAGGTTCATGTCTGTCACCCTCCCAGACTCTTGGAAATTGCACCAACTTGGCCTTTGATACAATTTCAGAAAAAAGAAACTGAAAATATGTAAGTTCTTAAATAATTCTCTGATTTTTCCACTTGATTGTATATCCAGGAAGACATTCATTTCAGCTTTCACTGCTGCCACCATTTTCTCCTTAAACCATTGCAATGTCACTCCACTGAATTTGCTCTTACTTAGTTGGAATCAACCCGATGTCAACGTGTTTGGTTTTGGGTATGTATCTAATAATGTCCTAATTTTCAAATCTCATTGTCACTGCTCGGTCCTAGTCTTACGGGACTATCTTGTGTTGTTTGACTTGTAACTAATTTCTCTTTTATGACACTCCTTTGATACAAATTTCTGCTCCTCTGGGCACTCAGCCTGCCTCATTCAATAAATATTTAACGAGCTAGGCAGTGTCGAGGCTGCCGAGGATACAGTGGTGAACAAGCAAAGTCTCTGCTCTCGTCGAGGTTTTATTGCAGTGAATTTAACTGTTAAAAACAAATAAAAACAGATCAGATAATTATAAGTTTTCTGGGAAAATTAAAAAGGATGTGGCACAGATCATTCTGGCATCTGAACTTCCTTCTCATATTTGTGTAATTTTCTACTTTATGAAGCACAGCTCACCTCCCTTTATAAAGACTGGAAATGCCAGCTTCCTTTGCTGAGATATCACACGGCCTAGGCTCCTCCAATCAGGTGCAGCTACCCCAGACTCAAAAACAGTCTAGTGACATAAAGAAAGAAGGACCATAGGTTCTCCCATTGACAATAGAAGTCATGGCAGCCACATCAGTTATCAGACACAGTGGTGGTAACATTTCTGGGACAGGACAAGTGTCCATAGTCAGTGGTGTTGTGGCATGATCTACAAAGTTGCCTGTGTCAGGAGTGATAGACCAGCTTCTACTGGACCAGCTCTGATGGTTGACTTTGGGGGTGGCTTCTGAGTTTGTAGTCACAAATTCACAAATTTTTAATTTTCTGCTTAAGTTAGTCAGTTGACTTCTGTTAGCAGTAACGAAAAATCCTGACTGACACTTAGAGTACCATGATAGACTAATGGTGGTTTGATGGAGGTGTGTGGTGGGTGTTGGTTGACAAGAAAAGCCCCTAGGAAGGGGTGACAATTAAACGGAGTCCTGAATGATGACAAAGAGTGCTCTGTGAAGAGAAAACAGCATGTGTAAGGATTGTACTGCAGAAACTAGCTTGGCCTGCTTGAGGGACAGAAGGAAGGATCGTGGCTGGAGTAAAATGAGTGAAGAAGGTACTTGCACAGAGGAGAGTTAGAGGGAGGGAAGGCTTTGTAGGGTAGCTAGGGAGTAAGGGTTTATTGTGAATGCACTATGAGACTACCAGATGGATCAAGCACAGTAATTATATCTTACCTTTTAATGATCACTTTAAGGAGTCCTGGTGGCACACTGTTTAAGTCCTCAGCTGCTAACCAGAAAGTCTGTGGTTCAAACCCAACAGCATCTCCAAGGCGAAGAGATGTGGCAGTTTGCTTCAGTAAAGATTACGGCCTTGGAAATCCCATGGGGGCAGTTCAACTGTGTCCTATGGGGTCATTATGAGTTGGAATCAACTTGATGGCAATGGGTTTGTTTTTTTTTGTTTGTTTAATGTTCACTTTTTTCATATAGATACTGTGTGGAGAATCATTTATAGGATGGGAAGAGTGGAGAAAGAGATTTCAGTCAGGAGGCTCTTGCCTCTCTTGCAGTTGGGTAAGTGAGAGAAGGATAGTGGTTGGGGATGGCACGAAGTGGAGGGATTCAGAATATATATTGGAGGTAGAGTTGACAGGGATTGCTGACAGATTGGATGTCAGAGTGAAGGAAAAAAAAAAGAAGAGTTGGAATGATTTCTAAGTTTTTGGTTTAAAAAATTGGGTGGATTTTAACATCATTTACTGAATTGCTAAAGTCTGGGGTAGGAATAGAGTTGGGCAGAGGAAAAAGCTCTTCTGCTGAGGGGTGGACCCATTGCCATCGAGTCGATTCTGACTCACAGTGCCCCTTAGGACAGAGTAAATATGCCCCATAGGGTTTCCAAGGACTGGCTGGTGGATTTGAACTGCCAATTTTTGGTTAGCAGTTGTAGCTCTTAACCACTGTGCCACCAGAGCTGGGGGTAGATGTAAATCTAGAACCTAATTTTAGACATGTTAAACTTTGATTTTTAAGAGCAGATGCCAAATATGCAATAGGGTAGGAGTCTAGCTCTATATGTGACCATCAGCTCAGGCATGTTATTTAAACCCTCAGGATGAAGTAAAATCACTTAGGAGGATATTATAGCTAGAGAAGAGAAGGGGGCCTAGCACCAACCACCAGAGAATTAGGGTCCACAAAGAGACTGAGAAGGAGCAGCCATTGAGGCAGGAGGAAAACCAGGTGAGAGAGGTACCTCTGAAACAAAAGGAGGAAATGTTTCAAGAAAGAAAAGTGGTCAACTCTGGCAGTGCTGCTGAGGGGCGATGTCAGGCTACCTTCCATTCTCTTGTATTCCTCAGTG
The DNA here is from genome assembly GCF_024166365.1 of Elephas maximus indicus. Lineage (NCBI taxonomy): Eukaryota > Metazoa > Chordata > Mammalia > Proboscidea > Elephantidae > Elephas > Elephas maximus. The sequence goes on from NC_064821.1 coordinate 194,998,317, forward strand.
GTAGTTTGGAAGTTCTTTTGTGCTTCTCCATTCCATTAGTACTTATCTTCCTAACATACATTTCCCTACTATTTTATTAATAGATTCGAATGATACCCCTCAGCCCCTCACCCCTGCACTCTATTCCCCACTGCTCACCACCACAAGTAGGATGATACCTGAGAACATTTACTAACTCACGTTCTCTGCCACCCCAGAGTTGTCTGTGGTACTCTTATTCTTCTCTCAGCAAAGTCCTTCCAACTTGGAGGTTTTGCTACAATAGTCTTCTGTTTCTGGACTATTAGATTTTCTCTGAAAATCTGACTCCTTTATTCCGGATCTTTACTTACCACTTAGATTACAAGTTCCCAGTCCCATTACAAGTTATCATCATCCACTGTGGTTTAATTATGTTTGTTGTATCATTCATTGCTTTCCACCCTTTACTCTTTGTCTTGCCCTAACCTTGAGATCTCTGTTACGGTTCGTTTGTTGTTTGATGGAACATTTTTGTGAGGACTTTCCTTAAATGGGCTCTGTGGGTGATATCTTACTCATCTGCTCTTACCCTGACAGTAAGTGACATCTAGGTTGATTTTCAAGACTTTGTGATTTTATGTCCTTTTCTCCTGCTGGTGTATAGATATCATTTCACTGTTTTCAAGCTTCCGGTATTAGAGATTAGAAGTCTGATGCTGATCTGATTATTTTTCATTTCAAAGTATTTTTCATTTGGAAGCTTTCTAAGTTATTTTTTCCCCCTCTTTGTTGTATTTCAGTAATCGTACTGGGATATGCTTAAGCGCAAAACATTTTAATAATAACAATAAAAACTCTATCTGGAACTTGGTGAGTTCTTTTAGTCTTCTTGCTCAAAGTTTTTCAAGTCGGGGAAATCTCCCTCTGCTATGTCTGTGACATTTCTCCTCCCTCTGTTCCTTGTTATACTTTTGGAATCTCTACTATGCACATGTCAGATCTGCATCTGTCATCTAAGTCTCTTGTATTGTCCCTTATTTTTCCATCTCTTTGTGTTTTGGGTCTGTGTCTTGCTGTCTTTAATTCTCCTTTCTTCCAGGCCACAACTATGACATTTGAGAATGACAATTATTCCTTTATATTTACCTGTTGAATTTTTAATATTTGGAAATCATGCTTTTTGGTTCCAGAAAGTCTTATTTAATTATTTTTTTATGATAACATTGAGCATTTCTCAACTCTGGTTATATCCCTGAGAAGCTTTAAAAAGGTAAGTGCCCATCCTACCTCAGAAATTCTGATTTAATTGTGTATGTGTTGGGGATTAGACATTGGACTTCTTATAAAGCTCTTCTGATGATTGTAAAGTGTAGCCTTAGTTGAGAATTATGCTGCAGTTGGATTTCAGTAGGTCCGTGCTACTCAAAGTGTTGTCCAAGGACCAGTAGCATTCACATCATTTAGGAGCTTGTTTAGAAACATAGAATCTAAGGCCTCACTCAGACCTACTGGATCAGAACTTACCTTTTAACCAGACCCCTCGATGACCCTATGCATAGAAAGTTTGAGAAGCATGGCTCTAGGGGCTATGTGTTCTAAGTATTGTATTGGGTCTCCTTTTCTTCTGGTTACTGAGACCCTTAGATTTTTCTTTTCAATTGCCTATTCATTGTTCCATTTCCCTCAGTGGTCAAGTCTACTGTCAGGGTCTCTTGAGCCCCAGAAATCTCCCTTCCTGGAGCCTGCATGGTACCAACTGTATGCAGTGGAAGGATTCACTCTCCTGTCTCTGCAGTGGTGAACCTCCAAGTTTAACGTCTGGCTCATTTGTGTAGTTTTTATAGTTCCTCTGGTTCAGGAGGTCCAGTAGGCTCTTTTAAGTCCAACCTCAAGCAGATAAGTATTCCAACCCATGGGAATTCAAGGGTCTCTGAGGGTTAAGCTCTCTGCCTGAAACTGAGGAGTCACTGGTCCTCCAACTCCCTTATGGCCCAGACAACAGTCATTTGGCTGGTTTGTCTGACATAAAGCCTGTATGCCACAATCTTTTCCCTGGTTGCATAGAATTCCACTGTATGGATTCACCATAATTTATGTTATTGACGCTTCATTGTTTCTAACTATGGACACTTCAGTACTTTCCAATCTACTTTTTCCCTTTTATTGTATCAGTTGCAAACAATTTTCTCTAATTTGTGATTTGTCTTTTGGTTGTGGATGATCATTTTTGATGTGCAGAAAATTTTAGTTTTTACATCCTCCACTCTTTCAGTCTTTTCTGGTTTCTGAGGTTTTTGATTGTTTGCTTGTCATACTTATGTCTTTTCTACTCTTGGTTATTAAAAAATTATCTCATCTTTTTTTTACATTTACACCTGTGGTCCACGTGGAATTTATTTGGTATGAGGTGTGTGGTGTGAATTCAGTTTTATGTTTTTTCCTGATGGCTAGCCAGTTGTCTCAAAACAGTTTATTGTGTCGGTTTGGACTTTCTATTTCTATTCATGTGCCAACACCATGCTTCTTTAATAACTGTAGCTTCATGTTATGTTTTGATATCTGGTGTGGCTAGTCCCCTGATTATTTTCATTTTTTAGCTTTTTTTTTTCTTCTTGTTTTTCTAAAAATCTGCTTGTATAGATCATAAAAAATCCTGTTTTTTTTTTTTTAATTGGGATCACATTAAATTTATAGATTGGTTTCAGGAGAATTAACTTCTTTATGATTTAGTTTTCCTAATGGAAAGTATGCTATGTTTTTCTATTCACTTAGAAATTATTTTACTTTCTTCAATAGTATTTTGTATTTTTCTTCACATGTCTTTTATACTCTTCAGGTTATGTTCATTTTTAGGCATTTTATTTTTATAATAGCATAAAACATTTCTGATTTTTTTTTTTCATGTAACAAGCCCATTCATTTCTCTATATTAACTTTATATCCAGTTCCTTTCCTGAAATTTCTTATCATCACCTATAGGGCAGCTATGAGTTGGAATCGACTTGATGGCACTGGGTTTGGTTTTGGTTTTATAGTAATGTTCCCATTGATTCTTTTGGGTTTTCCGAGTAAAATATTAAACCGCTGTAAGTAAAGTAATAAACCTTCTCCTTTGCAACTTTTCTTTTTACACCAGTGTTTAAACTTTTATTTCACAAAATGAAAAGTCCTTTGTGATTTTTATGCCTCATTTCTTTCTCTGGTCTGTGTTAACTAGTATCTCTAACAATGTTAAATTATAGTAGCGAAGGTGGAATTACCTGTTATGTAAATATTGGTTAAAATTAATCTGCGAAAGTGTCTGGGCCAGCTACTTTTTAAAGAAATGGCTCTTTGACAATATAATCTGTTTTTGTTTTTTTTCAAGAAGATGATTTATCCGTTTAGATTCTCTTCCTCTTCTACAGCTACTATTGGTAAATTATATTTTCCTAGAAAATTATACTTTTCATTCAAGTTTTCAAAAATGTTTGTATAAAGTTGAGTACAATAGTCTTTTCATTCAAGTTTCTTTGCATCTGTGATTATTTCCCTCTTTTGAACTTCCTTTGGATACTATGCTTTAAAAGGAGGGTTTTGCCTGAGTGCTAGTGGGAATAATTTCAAGAGTTTAATCTTTTTCTGACAAAACAGAGAAGGGGACAGTTCGTTCCCCCTAAAGCAATGCTTAGCATTTGAAAAAAAAATTTTTTTTTCTTTTTATTTGAACAGGAACTAAATTATGAAAGGCCTGGGTTCAGGAAAAGATAGGAATGAGGGCCTTTCCAGAGACCAACAACTGTGCCAAGAGCTTCACAAAGAAGTGAAACCGGGATCTGTATGGCCTGGAATATATCTGAAAGTGGCTGACTTCTGTTTTCTGTCCCATTCTTTCTCTTATCTCTTACTCTCCTTCCTTACCTCCCTCTCTCTTTATGTTTAAAGATGTTTATTAAGATATTTCTCACAGGCTACAGAAAGATTCTTTAGTATGAACAGAGAGATGGAGTCCCCAGTTTACAACAAAACCGAGAAAAAGCACTACAAAAAATTTGGTGCCACAGTGTGATGGTCAATGTTATGTGCTAACTTGGCTGGGCTGTGATTCTCAGTGGTTTGGCATGTACTCCCACATAATGTAATCACCTTCCATTTTGTGATCTGATGTGAGCAACCTATCAGTCAAACGGGGAGATTTCTTGGGGGGTATGGCCTACCTCTAAAATGTAAATGAATGTTCTGGCAAAGCTTGCTCTCTCTCAACCCTGCACTCTTCTTGCTGCCTGACCTCCAGTTCTTGGGATGTAAACTTGCAGAAGTTTCCAGCCTACCACCTGACCTGCAGATTTTGGGTTCGCCAGTCCCCGAAATCCCATGAGCCAGCAGAGGTCTCTAGCCTGCCACCTGACCTACAGATTCAGGACTTGCCAGCTCCCACAATTTCATGAACCACTTCCTCACAATTATGTGAGCCATTGCCTAGAAGTAAATCTCTCTCTCTCTCAATTTATATATACATTTCACTGGTTTTGCTCCTTTAGTGAACCTAGACCATGGCACATAACCCTCGAAAGACCTAGAGTTTTGGTTTTCGATTCTGTTCCAACGTTACGTCTGCAGCTCGTATGATGTAGAGAAAAAGGACCAAGCCCAGTAATGACTGAAATGCCGGACAAGAACAGTGTGATCACGGCTGTGCTTCCTTTTGTGGTACTTCATACATCAGTACATCGTGTGTCCTGCCTTAAGGACACATGCAAATATATGTCTGTAAAACGTTCCCTGCAAAATTTTAAGGAATTAAGATTAAATATGGTGATATGCTTTAAATTAAAAAAAAAAAAAAAGAGTTCACCTGTTCAGCCAACATCAATTTTTAGTAGAAATGAGTTAAACATGAACCCACCACTGCCTGAATTTGCTTTAATCCAAGATGTGTTTACAGGAAAGGGTTTCTTGCTTTGTGAGCGTTTAAGGGATGGGAAGGACATTGTGGTAGGGCCACTTGGGCCTCCCCATCGTGTGGGACTCCACACAGGCCACAGTCCAGGTATGGCTACTCTAAGTTGGCCAGGGGCTAAAGCAGAAAGATCTGGCTCCATAGCCTGAGTCTCCACCTCTGCAGTCTGTGGCAGAACGTGATTAAAGCCCGTTGGGGTTCTGGTAGTGATACTTATTAGCTCTCCCACCTCAGGCACATTAATTGGCCTCTCTGAGCCTTGATTTCCTCAAATGCAAAACGAGAGTGGTGTCATCTACTTAGACCTTATGTGTAAAGTGAGATTAGAAACATATGTGACAGTGGTCCCTGGGTGCTGGGAGTGGGGCGTTGTCTTTCGTCACCCTGGTACCTCCTACCCCACTACCCTTCCCAACCCCACAGGTCACATAAAGTGTGAGGCTGAAACGAGGCAATGTGTGTAACACTCCTAGTATAGATCTTGCATATGTTAGATGCTCAATGCATGATTATTCCTGTCTCCTAAGCAAGTCCTTTTACCTTTCAGCTCAAGAAAACTTCCTCAGTTCCCAGCCAACCAGCTTACCAATGGCACTGTCACTACCATAAGGCTGTAACTTGCCCATACTTAATTTAGCTTTTTATTGGGTTCCAGTTTTTTATTGCTACAACTGGACCGACATGTGAACATCTTTGTGGATAAGCTTCTACTGCTTGATGGATTCTTTCCTTAGGGTTGAACCCCAGAAGTGAAATTACCAAGGACAAGGGTATAAATATCTTAAATTTGATGGTAGATACATCAAACGGGCTACCAAGAAGCTTTTTACTCATTTTAAAAACTACCTGTAATATATCAGAATGCCTTTTACACTGCCCTATGGTCCATACTGAGTGTTCTCACTAAAAAAAAAAAAACAAAAAACATTAATTTGGTAGGCAAAGTATGAGATCCAGTTTTCTTAATTTGCATCGGTTTGGTTATCTGTGAGGGTGACCATCTTTCCTGCTTATTTTCCTTATCTATCATTTTCTTTATGCTTTATTTGCTCGTATCCTTTGCCCGTTTATGCACAATGATGCTAGTATTTCTCTTATTGATTTATGAGAGGGAGCTAACTTTTTTCCAAGTGTCTACAACGTTCCCTATCGTGTAAGAAGTGGGGTGGGAGTGCATGGGAAGGTACATGCCCCTGTGTTACCAGACAAAGATCCTTTTTGTTTCCAATTGCTGAATCACAATAAGACTGACATGAAACGAGGAACAACACCATTTTTTTTTTTTAGCAGTGTCTATTTTGCAATTTTTTCATCAAGATACAAAAGGAATATGTTATATCCATATAAAAGTAATCAGTGTCTCTGTCAGACACTGGTAGGAATATCCTCTATTTCATTTAATCTCCCAAATAACACCTCAAGTTAGGTGTTATTATAACAATTTTACAGGAAAGGAAACTGAGGCTCAGAGAGGTCTATATCCCAGTGTATATACAATTTGGCCAATGGCCAATATGAGGTGGCAGAACCAGAATCTGAGACCCAGTGGGTCTAAGGGCAGAGCTCAGTCTCTTTCGACCACATCAGGGTTTTGTGGCCAGAGCAAGAGGTCAGGACACAGAGCCCAAACCTGTTCACACCAGGCAGTGTCCACTGTATACATCCTCCTAAACACTACCACTATTATGGCATCCTTGGAAGCAGATTGTAACCACACATGAAAGACACCACCAGATGGTCCCACTTGCTCTTCTCTCATCTCTCCTGCCACTGTGGATGGTGCCTAGTTCACTTGTGTAGGGGTGGTGGGAACTGGGAGGCTGCGCTGGCCTCTCTCTCATCACACATGTCCCTCCTAAGCCTGGGAATAGAGGGAGGAAGAAGGCTGGGGAATGGGCAGCCTGCCAGAGAGTGTTTGCAAGAGACACAGGAAACTGGAGGCAAAGACAAGGCTCTCATGTTTCTAGCAGCTGCAGCAGCTGCGCAGAGCAGGGCAAATAGTTTTTTGAAATAGGGTTTTCATGATGATTGTCCTATGTTTGGGGTTGGTGACTTGGAGCCATCCCAGAAAGGCCCTGATCCCCTTTCCCCCTTCCCCCAGCCATCAACCTTCAAAGATGCTTGAAGAACCAGGATACTGTATTGACACCAAGAAAGTCACAGCTGCCTGCCCATCTCCCTCTACCCCTCTACCACCTACCAGACCTGCCTACAGTGACCTCACTTGTTCCACTACTTACACAGTATGAGACTGATGTTGAGCATCAGGATCTGGGTGGGGAACCAGCTGATGAATAAGGAGTCCATACTGCTTGTAACAGCAATAAGACTGTAGCTTCTCCTTGGCCTCACCTCCCAACCCCACCCAACCCACTCGCCTCTCCTCAAATCCCCCCACTGCACTAAGGTTCAAAAGATCCCTACTTGCTCCCCTTGCAGCCAGGTGAGCCTGATGGACCTAAAGGAAATACAAATAAAAAAAGATGAATTATTTTTCTGATGGTATAAATAATCCTTGTATTATGGATTGAGTTGTATCTCCCCAAAAGAAATTTGAAGCCCTAACTCCTGTACCTGTGAATATGACCTTGTTTGGAAATAGGGATTTTCTTTGATGATGTTATCAGTTAAGCTAAAGAGATCATGCTATACTAGGGTGGGTCCTAATCCCTTTTGAGTGATGTCTTATAAAAGGGAAGAACAGACATGGAGATAGAGTCACATAGGGGACCACAGGTATCATGTAAAGATACATCAAAAGTCAAGGAATGTTGAGAAATGCCTGGGGCTACCAGGATCTAGAAGAGATAAGGAAAAAATCTTCCCCCAGAGCAGATGTAGAGAGCATGGCCCTGCTGATATCCTAAATTTGGACTTCTAGCCTCCAGAACTGTGAAACAATACATTTCTGTTATTTAAAGGTGCCCGTTTTTGATATTTTTTTATGACATCTGTAGGAAACTAAGACTCATGTTGATTATACAAAATTTTGAAAAAACAGAAAGTTATACAGGAGAATAAAAATAACTTGTAACCACGTCTCACAAAGGTAACCACCATAAATACTCTTGTATAGTTCCTGTGGGTATATTTTTCTGTACTTAAAAAAAAAAGTTATCTTTCTGTATAAAGTAGTAGATTCCAGAGTGCATTATGTGAGATGATCCATTGTGGTACAAGAGGAAAATACAAGAATGTCTATTTATATTTTTATTGACAAAAAGAATTTTATGTGCATGGCCCCAAGAGAAGACTGAGGTGCTCCAGCTGAAGGCCGAGAGTCACACTTCCGCTGGACAATTTCAGCTACCTGCTGTCTAGTGGACACAGATACCACTGAATTAACTCTCACAAAGTGGATGAGTTGTTTAATACAATTTCCTCCCAACATTCATAGATTGAAGATAGCACACATTTTGCTAACAAAGAAGAAGAAAAAGGACCTTCTCCAATACCTGGAACAATCTCTCATCAGCACATTATGAAGTAAAAGAGGCAATACAATTAAATCATGCAAGAAATGCACCAAAATTCAAAATTTTCAAGAAGATTGTATGTAATACAGAGATGCTCCAAGTTTGTTAATGAGATCCCTGGGTCTAAATGCATATTGAGCCTGAAGGTATCAGCAAATGCTGTATAAGGCCACCAAGATATTAAAACATTAAAGATATTAAAGTATTGTTTATTTCACCTTTATCTCATTCCTTCAAAGATTTTACTTCTTGTGTATACTTGAGCCTTAAAATGTACAATTTATAAAGTAATAAATATACACATGGTCGGAATGCCTCCTTCAAACCTTTAACTTATTTTTTACAACCCTGTCACAAAACTCTGTAGACCACTAGTGTGGACTCTGTTTTCTTTGCTTTTTCTATCTCCTAATGATTTTGAGGGTGTGATGGTTAAGATTGTGTGTCAGCTTGGCTGGATCATGATTCTCAGTGGTTTGGCAGTTATATAATGATGTAGTTCGGAAGTTATGTAATGATGTAGTTTGGCAATTGTGTAGTGATATACTGTGATGACCTCCGTGATGTGATGTGATGTGACCAGATAATCAGATGTAAGGGGAGTTTCCTTGGGGCTATGGCCTGCCTCCAATATATATGGATGTTCTGGCAAAGCTTGCTGGCTTTTGCTCGCTCAGGATCCTGCATCCAGCTTGTCATCATCTGACTTCTGGTTCTTGGGACTTGAGCCAGAAGCCTGCCTACCTGCTGATCTTGGGATTCATTATCCTACGAAGCCTGTTAGCCAGCAGCCTGCTGTCTTACCTGTCATTCTGGAATTTGTCAGCCCCTGAAGCTACATGAGTCAGGAGAAGCATCCAGCCTGATGCCCGACTCATGGACCTGGAATTTGCCAGCCTGTATAACCATTTCCTTGAGATAAATCTCTCTCTCTGTTACTTTTTTTTTTTTTTTTTTGCCACAAAGCCAATACTGAGACAGAAGGAGGTAAGCAGTAAGAGGGGTTTATTGAACACCGGTATTCAAGAGACAGAGAGGGTTAAATTGCTCTCAAATCCTGTCTAAACCTAGAGGGCTAATTGGAGAGTTTTTACAGGGGGAAGGTCAGGGTTTAGAGATTTTCAGGAATGTTGATTTTTCTTTGAGGTAGTAGACACAATGATAAAGTGATCTATTATTGAAGTTCTGCAAGTCTCTTCATGCCGTCCTGGTTTCTGTCACAAGATGGATCTAAGTTTTGTTCAGCCACCTCAGTTTTGTGTATTTTTTCCTTGGGAGAGGAACATAGTTTAATCAGCAACTAAAAATTGATTACCTTATTTTTCTTTAAAGGAACAATCGTGGGACAGATTCCAGAGCAAGTAATTAAGTTTCAAAGACTAGTTATACTAAAACATTAGAAAATATATTCTCTCTACTTCAATACTAAAACACTAAAGAAAATATGTTTTCTCTACTTCATCTATATATATACCCTTCCTTGGTTTTGCTTTTCTAGAGAACCCAGCCTAAGACAGAGGGTAAATACCCTGTTTTCAATTTTATTAACGATGTCCTTTGAAAAAGAAATATCTTGAACTTCTTTTTCTTCTAATTTTTAAAGTCATGAGTAGAATGAAGTCTATTTACTTCTCATGTTAGATGGGAATTGAACGTGTTTTATCCTCTCTCTACTACTTCTAGTTTCTGTTGATATAATTGGGGTTTTATATATAGATTACGACTGCTGACTCTTGTTTACTTCATGCGTCTAAACTTTTTCAGATGTTTAAAAATATTTGCATTATAAGTGAGGTTCTCCAGCAGCTTAAGAGGAGTGGGGAATGTGCTGAAGTGGGGCCAAGGTCAAGTTTCTTGAAGGAAAAAAATGGGTCAATGTAAGAATCCCCATGTACTGGGACTGGAATTGGATCTGGAAAACTTTAGGAAGTTGGAAGCTAGGAATATTTAGACCGTTTATATTCTCTCTCTATTTTGAAGGAATGTGGCAACAAACTGAGACAGATAAGGTTAACTGTGCCTGGCTGAACAAAAGAGCTTTTAAAAGATTATCATCTAGAAGCTGGGTAAACAGGCACCACACCCTATCGTGAGACAGGGTTAACTGTGCAGGTGGAACAAAAGAGCTTTTTAAAAGATTACTGTCTAGAAGTTGGGTACACAGGAACCCATCCTGTAAAAATGAGATAGGATTGGGGCAGCCCGTGAATTACTATCTCCTTCTTAGTGTCTTTCTAGTCACCTCCTCCTTTGCAGGCTCCATATGCACAGAGGAGCAGAGTGTGACTGCTGTTTGACCTTCCTTAGCCCTCTGAAGATGGTGATGTAGTGCTGAAGATCAAGCGCACTTGTGGTATATCCCATAATAAGTGATGCCAAGGGCTGCGGAGAGGACTCCATCTTGAATATCAGCCGCTTCCATCTTAGATTCAAGATGTGCACACAACCTAATTAACATACAGCACCATTCTGAGAAGTACCTGGTCCTTGAAAGAAGCCCACTAAATATTCATTATTATCTCCACCAAACCCATAAAGCCCTAGCTTTGCTTCCCTTTTCGAGTCAGTCTTTTGGAGAGGCTTAGATCCCCCCTGACTCCATTTGCTTGACTCAAGCAAAATAAAGCTTGCTGAAGATAAAGTTTGTCTTTCGTGTGTATTCTTACTTGGGAAAAAACAAGAACCCATTGCGTCAGATTGGCAATTGGTAACAAAATGTCTCCGTCAGTGGAAATTGCATTTGGCTGCTACTGAGAGAGACCTAAATACAGTGACCGAAACAAACTATGGATTTGTTTTTCTCTTGTGTACAAATAAATAAAAAAAGAAAGAAAGAAAAGAAAAAAATCTGAAGGAAAACAGTGCAGAGCAGGAGTGGTGACTTTTTGATGTCATCAGGGTTCTAGGCTCCTTATATTTTTCTGTTCCTTAGTATATGTCTTCTCTCCTCAAAGTCACAGAATAGTTGCTGGGGCCCTAGCCATCAAGAACAAGTTCCAGACAGCAGGAAGAAGTAAAGAGAGGAAGGGCAAGAGGGCTTTCCCTGAAGTTCCTCCCAATGACTTCTGCTTACATTTTGTTGGTTCTCCTTATATTGGAGTCTGGGAAATGTCAGTTTTTAGTTAGATATGCCATTATTGCCAAATGTATAGTTAGGAAGGGCGAGATAGATAGTGGGGAGGAAACTAGCAGTCTTAGCCATAACACCATTAAACATGTTTCTTTGAGCAAGTATATGGATTTGTTTCTGTTAATATACCTAGAAGTGGAATTTCAAGATCAAAATGCATTGTAGATTTACAGCATTGATATACTGTCAAATTGTTCTATAAAAGACTTCTTGTTTACATTCCCACCCACAGTGTGTGAGAGTTCCCATTTTCCACAGTCTTGTCAACACTAGCTATTATTAACCTGGTTATTAATTTGATATAGGAAAAATAATATCTCATTGTTTCATTTTTTATTTCATAATGAATAGTGACTTTGAGCATCCTTTTATAAATTAACTTCTTGGCCTTGACTTTAAGGTCAAAGAAAGATTTGTCAAGTGAGATGATTCTTCCCTTCTTTCCCATCCACTCTCTCTTCTACCCCTCACCCCAACTGTCCCCAGAAAAAGACTGGACTTAGAGAAAGAGGTCAGAATTGGAGAGTGTGTGAAAAGTTGATTGAGCAGATATAGATAGGTTTTGTGACACACAATCTAAGGGAGAGTTTTTTTTTTTTTTTTTTCTGGGCAGAATAAAATTCAAAGCAGTTAGAAAAGGTCAAGGAAGATGTTTGCTAATCAGAGTCACGAGGGCTGAGTGAAGAGAGAGACAGAAGTGGTTGCTTACGGTGTTCCGGGAAGTTGATTCCATTCCCATACTTGACTCAGTGAGGGGCCCTGTGTGGACTTGTTCCTTTGGGGGAAGAAGTGTCAATGACTGAGAAGAGGAGGAACATCAGCTTAGCCTCTGCTGAAGGCTGGCTTAAATCGTGGTATTGCAGACTCACAGGGTCTGAGAAGGGAGGGCTCCTTTGAGCTTCTACTCAACAATGAATGCTACCCCCAAGCACCAATGACTAATACAGCCCTTGTCACTAAATATTCTCAATGAAGTGATCATCGGTTGGAATTTATTCTTTCTGCAACTCAGGTATTAAATTAGTCAGACTTGGTCTGAACCTCACTTTTGTAGGCTAGCATGATCAAAAGTCATACTTTGCTTTCAATAATTTCTGAATCCTAAAGTCCCCTCCCTGTGCCTTCTCTATTCTAAATCCCTCCTGATATTTCAGGTCTGCCCTGTTTGGTTCCATTGAAATGATCCACTTGAGCTAGTCATCTCTTTAGGTTAGTGGGGTAAACAATTGACTTTAACCAAAAAATTTGATCTTTGTCCCTGATTCCTGAGAGGTGACTTCTAAACCCTTGGAATTTCCAGAGTGATTGGAATGTCTGTTATTCATGGAGGTCTCAGGACCACACCTGAAAGTTGAGGCTACAAAATAACTCAGGATGACAACTGGCCACACCAGAAAGACCCGCCACATGATATCAGCCCACCCTGTAGGGAGGAGAGGGAGTTTGAAGATTGAGTTCAGTCACCTGGCCGGTGGCTAAATCATACCTATTTTATGTAATGAAACCCCAATAAAAACTTCAGGCATTGAAACTCAAGTGAACTTCCCTGACTGATAATACATTGCTGTGCTGAGACGGTGTTGCTTCCTGGTTCTACTGGGAGAGGATATGAAGCTTTGCTTTTGGAACTTTTCAGACCTCACCCTATGTGTCTTTTCTTTGGTATCCTTTTTGCTACAATAGAACTGTAATAAAAAATATAGTGCTTTCCTGAGTTCTATGAGTTGTTATAGTGAAGCATCAAACCTGAGTGGAAAGTGGGAACCCCCAAATTTGTAGCCAGTTGGTCAGAAATGTGGGTGTACCGGGGACTTCTGAGCTCAAGGCTGGTGTTTGAAGTGGGAGCAGTCTTGCGTAAGGCTGTGCCCTTAACCTGTGAAATCTAACCTAGCTGCGGGTAGTTAGAGTCAGAAGGTAAGGAACTGCAGTTGTGTTTACTTAGTAATATTTGGTTATTGGCACTGAACATCTGTGGGTTGTCACAGGAGGAATTGCACTGCATAACATCTACCATCTAGCTGGCACTCCCTCACTGTAGGTCTCCTGTCAAAAGCTGACTTCTCAGTGTGTTCAGCCCCTTCGGAGTGGAGTCCAGTCTCTTCACTTCAATTGCTTGTCTCAGGAAAAGCAGCAAAATCAGGCTAGTCTGTCTTTCTCAGCCTCTTTGGAATTTTAGGGAATAAAGTTTTATCCACCTCATTACGCTTTCTCAGAACAGTATTTGTAGATTCTTGAAAATTCTCTTCCTAAAGTGTAGGGAAAAGAGGTTGAATCACATGTTTATTTGTGGCATCACTCTCCCCCCCCCCTTTTTTTAATGGGTGGGGAAGAACCCTTCCCTAGGTCAATATTTATGGCCCTGTAACTTTACAGTCCTTTACGTCTCTGGCTCTCATCAAACAGACCCAGCCAAGCAAGGAAGGGCCACCCTCTGTCAGCAAGAGTGCTAGGGGGTCTGAGCTGGGAAATGTGCAACTATTGTTTGATCACATCTTGCAGCATAATGTATAGAGGTGATCTCCTGTCATGTCCTTCCTCTTCAAAGCCAGGGGCCACCCAGGTATCTCACACTGCCACTGATTGAAGGAGAGCATCATTTGGTGAGTGTCCTGCCTGCATCAGTCCCTCTTCCCAGGGTCTTTTCCTTTTAATTTTTCTTTTAATAAGAGGAGCAGAATAGTTTATCTACTAAGTCCTTTTGCCTGTAAGTCTAGAACTGCGCATTACTCTCACTTCCCTCTCATTTCCTGATGTTAATTTTGGATTCCCAGGATGGAGTTTACCTCTGGTCACAGTCTCCCACAAGATGAGCTTTCTTGCCTTAACTGAAAAAAATTAGGTAGAATTTTTCTGCATCCCAGGATCCAGGTGAATTCTTTGGTTTGTCTGAATCTATACCGTACTTACTAGGACTTGCTAGCTGCTAAAGGAGCCCTAGTGGCACAAACAGCTAAGCATTTGGCCGCTAACCGAAAGGTTGGTGGTCTGAATCTACCCAGTGGCTCTGCAGGAGAAAGACCTGACCATCTGCTTTGATAAAGACTGCAGTCAAGAAAACCTGTGGGGAAGTTCTACTTTGTCACATGGGTTTTCTACGAGTTGAAATTGACTTGATGGCACCCAACAACAACAACAGCTAGGTTCTAAGGGCTGGATGGTCGTATGTGTTCTGTATGTGACAATTTTCTGTCCTCCCTCACACATGAAGATTAATTAGTGAGCACTGTATATGAAAATCCCTCTTACAGATTTGGTCTGAGGATACCTCTGTGACTAGAAGTAGGACCTGTTTATACCCTAGCCCAGAACCTTACTTTGTGGAAGTCTGACTTTAGGGGCTCAACATACCTGTATCACCTCCACATACCTAAACCTGAGCTGATGTATCCCAGTCCGACCCAGTTGTTTGGTCTACCTGACAAATAATGCATCATCCTCCTCAAATAGATTCACCAAGGACAATAATTTGGAGACCTCTGTGATGAAGTCCTAGAGCCCTGGTGTCGTAGTGTTTAAGAGCTTGGCTGCTAACCAAAAGGTCAGCAGTTCAAATCCACCAGCCTCCCCTTGGAAATTCTATGGGTCAGTTCTACTCTGTCCTACAGGGTCGCTATGAGTAGGAACCGACTCGACGGTACCCAACAACAACATGGTGAAGTCCAAACGTCTTCAGTAAGACTTCATTAAAAATTCTTCTGCAATGCCGTGCTCTGTGTAACCTGCAACCTGCTTGTCACTTTTGGTTTCTCACTGAATTAATCTCTCTAATCTAATCTTTTTAAATCTAATCTTAACACAGGTGTAGAGATCTTTCCTTCCTTTTGGTTTCTGTGTGGTCAGAAACCTAAAATGCAAGCCTGTCTGATTGTCAACATTACTTGATGCCTGTGAGAATCATGAGACACACAAGTTCGTAGAGAAGGAGGCATTTACAGATTTAAAGCCAGACATGGTTTTGAATACAGAACATTGTACACTTTTTCTTAATCTCTGTCACTTCTCTGCCTCCACCTCACACCATGATAGGCCTTCAGTTGTGGACAATCTGCTTCTTGCAAACGCCTCTTATTTCTGCTAACATGTTCCCTTCAGCAGCAGTTTGAGGGTCTGCTTGGTAGTTGGCCCCCACAGTAGCAACAGTCTGGTCTGCAGGAATCTCTGTCTCAGGTGAAGTCCAGTGTCTGTTACAGACCTCATTTCCTCTTCTAGGAAAGTTTCCAATTTCTTAAGAAAGTTCGGTTCTATTGGGTTAGCACCAATTGTCAGCTAGCAGCGCCATGAGTAATTTGGTTGAATTCGATTCACCTTTTCGCCCAAGGGGGAGGCCTTGGTTCATCTTCCTGCCGATAAACATTATTTGCAGCCACCATTCATCTGTCAGTGGAAGCTTGTGTGTTGCCTGTGATGCCATACTGGTTTCAGCAGAGCTTCCAGACTGACACAGACTAGGAAGAAAGGCCTGGTGATCTAGTTCTGAAAATCAGCCAATGAAAACCCTATGGATCACAATGGAACACTGTCTGATCCGCGACCAATCATGGGACTGGCTCAGGACTGGGTATCCTTTAGTGCATGGGATTGCCGTGAGTCAGGACTGGCTCAATGGCGGCTAACAGCAACAACAACAGCACCAACTCATTCAGGTATGCCCACAGAAAAATATGTATACCTGATTCTCCGTTAAGAAAGAAGAAGAAGGAGGAGGAGGAGGAAGAAGGAGAAGGAGGAGGAGGAGAAGGAAGGAGGAGGAAGAAGGAGGAGGAGGAGGAGGAGGAGGAGAAGGAGGAGGAGGAGGAGAAGAAGGAAGAAGGAGGAGGAGGAGAAGGAGAAGGAGGAGGAGGAGAAGGAGAAGGAGGAGGAGGAGGAGAAGGAGGAGGAAGAAGGAGGAGGAGGAGGAGAAGGAAGGAGGAGGAGGAGAAGAAGGACGAAGGAGCAGGAGGAGGAGAAGGAGAAGGAGGAGGAGGAGAAGAAGGAAGAAGGAGGAGGAGGAGAAGGAGAAGGAGGAGGAGGAGGAGGAGAAGGAGGAGGAGGAAGAAGGAGGAGGAGGAAGAAGGAGGAGGAGGAAGAAGGAGGAGGAGGAAGAAGGAGGAGGAGGAGGAGAAGGAGAAGGAGGAGAAGAAAAAAAATCCCCATAGGATTTCCAAGGAGCGGCTGGTAGATTCAAACTATCAACCTTTTGCTTGGCAGCCGAGCTCGTAACTACTGTGCCGTTAAGGCTCTGACTCTTCTTTGGACTATTATTGGAAATTAGATGTTTCCAACGATTCTCCACTGGAAACATCTATTTTCCAATGATAGTTCATTTCCTCAAAGGCTGCAATGCATATCTAAGGTAAATTTCTGTACCTCATCCATAATTTAGAGGTGATTTCTTTGGACCATCACAGCTTGCACTAAGCCAATCAATCTCCACACCTTGGCACTGTTCATCTAGTGATTTGATTGTCATGGTAGACATGCAAATTTATCTTAATTTAAGGGTGAAATTTAATCTAAAATGCTTAGTGATATACTCTGAAGACACTTAAAATGTAACTCAGGTGTCAAGTAACCAGTAGCCTTAGTTCTAGACAACAAAATCCATTCTAATGCATTTAGACAGGAAAGGATTTACTAAGAGGTGTAGGTCACTCAGATACCCAGGTGGTACGGACAGTTTGCACTTGGCTACTAACCTAAAGGTTGACTGTTTGAACCCACCCAGTGGCACTGCAGAAGAAAATCTGGCGATTTGCTTCTGTAAAGTTTACAGCTAAGAAAACCCTGTGGACCAGTTCTACTCTGCAACATGGGTCGCCATGAGCTGCAATTGACTCGACAGCTACAATTTTTTCATTTTGTTTTGTTTTTTGGTATAAATAGCTCAACTTTTTTAGTAAACAGATTCTGCCTTGACTTTTCATGAATGAGTCCCAAAACCGCACCAAAGAACTAGGACCTCAAGAGAGCTACTACCTACTTCTGTCAAGATTAAGAAGCTGCCTGTGAGTTACATGGCCCTCTCCACGATCAGGAAGCTGCTGAATTAGAAAGGTGGCATATTCATCTTTCCCTTTATTTAACTCAGCTCTGAAATATAGTCTTTTGTGAGTGCCTCTGATTGATGAACTCTGAATGACACCTGGATCCTTAGCTTTAGTGGGGTCTGTGGAATACAATTTTTGGCTTCAGCATAGGGAGGAAGATTAGAAGCTGAATGAGAATGGTATTAGCCACTGTCTACTCCTTTAGAACTACTCAGTATCCATACACACCCTTCTTTGTACATTTAAATTTCTAACCACATACAATATCAACATACAAACTCATTCTTACCCTATCCTCAAAAAAGGGAGCTCTAAACTCTTATCAGGCATTGTACACTATTCTGGACAATGTTCGTTCTTTCTCTACTTTGTTCACCATCTTATCTTGATATCCTGAAACTTATGGGTATATTATAAAGGTAGCTTCCACAAACATTTCCCATACAAAATAGTAAGAGAAATGGATAAGGGAAAGAAAAGGAAAATTGTTTAAAATATGTGTATCCACTTAAAGAATTTGATAGCTTTATAGTCTTTGTCTCTACAACTGGTCACATCAATATAGTTAGTATTGAAAACTTCTCTCACTCCATTCCGTATTTTCATCATCCTCAGTCAGCACCACAGTTGATAAGAATTCTTTACCTGGCGTTGTGACCCAAACCTTTAATCCTGAGGTTTGAAACTTTGATCATCCACCCTGTGTTGAGTATATATAGGGCTCCAGGCAATTTCTACTCTGTTCGCACTGAACATTATTCCCCTTTGATAACAGAATCGTAGAAAACATAGCTATACCCTTTTTATAACTGTAGGCTTGGTTAACTGAGGAGCCTGAAAGGACCAGTGGAAGTCTCACCTTCCAACTGAATGTAATCATTTTAGTGAGCTCTGGTAGAACTTTTGCTCCTTGGGTGCCAATATCTCTTAAACCTGCAGAGTCCAAAGTCATGGGGATGGGCAGCAAACATTTTTTGAGTAGTTCATTGTCGTTAGCTGCTGTCCAGTTGGCCCCAACTCATGGTGACCTCATATACCATAGAATGAAATACTGCCTGGTTCTGCACCATCCTCGTGATCGGTTGCAGGATTGGACCTGTGATGGTTAAGATTGTTTGTCACCTTGGCTGGGGCATGATTGTCAGTGTTTTGGCAATTGTATAATGTTGTGATCACTTCCTTGTTGAGATTTGATATGTGATCACCCCCATGATGGGATCTGCTTTGAGTAGCCAACCAGTTGAAAGGGGTTTCCTTGGGCATGTGGCCTGCATCGAATATACAAGCGGACATTCTGGCAAGGCTCTGGGGCTTTTTGCTTATGCTGGCTCCTGTTTGTCTGACCTCCAGTTCTTGGGACTTGAGCTAGCAGCTTACCTGCGGTCTTGCCTGCCGATCTTGGGATTTATCGATATTCGAAGCCTGTGAGCAACAGCCCTGCTCTCTGACCTGCCGATCTTGGGTTCGCCAACCCCTGCGGCTATGTCAATCAGGAAAACTGTCTGTCCTGACCAACAGCCTTGGGGTGTTGCAGCCTCTACAGCTGCTTGAGCCATTTCCTTGATTTAAACTTCTCTCTCTATATTTATATGCTTTGCTGGTTTCGTTTCCAGCCTAAGAGAGGACCTTGTGAGATCCATTGGGTTTTAATTAGCTGATTTGCAGAAGTAAATCACTAGGCTTTCTTTCTGGTCTGTCTTAGTCTGGAAGCTCTGTTGAAGCCTCTTAAGCATCATAGCAACATGCAAGCCACCAATGACAGATAGGTGGACACAATTTAATTCATAACAGCTCATCAACCTCATGCTCCTAACTTTTGCCCTATTCCTTCTTTTTACATATCATAACCACACTTTTACATTTGCTCTAAGACACTCGCTCCTCAGCCTTCCTATATATATACCTGTTCTCTGGGCTCCTTTCTGCTCTTATTGTCGTACAAATCTCCTTTTTACATTGCATGCGTATTAATACAGATTTATAATTATTGCTTATGTCAGTTGTCTTCTAAAACAGATAGGAGAGAAAAAGATTTATAAATAAAATCTGCATTCATACTGTCTGTGGTGAAATGAGTTCCTTTATGTGACCTTCATCCTTGGTTCTTTGGAAAAACAGCTTGAGAGATTTGTCCCCTAAGCCCTGAGGAGTTAATATGCCCAAATCCTACCCTAGAACTAGAGGGTTTGTTGATTTTGTCCAAGTTGATTGATATTTTCTGGTTAAGCTGTAAACAACTGGTGGTTTGATACTTTTTGTCTGGTCCTGGGCTGTAGACTGCACTGTGATTGGTATGCATCTTGCAGGGATTGGTCAATAGACAATGCAAATGAAATGTGTGTAGCTTACTATGCAAATGAAGCGTCTGTGGCCTACTGTGAGGGGATTGTTCAGTTTGTGGCCCCCTGCTGGAATGGATGATGCCTTAAAAATGACCAGGAGCATTTATAACTAAGTAGCCAATCATATATAGGTTTCATACAGAAAGAAACTGGAGGAGAAGCAGCAGGAAGAAGCAGAAGGAAGAAAGAAGAAGGAAGACAGAACAAGCAGAGAGAGAGAAGGCAAGGGGACCTTCCGAAAGAGTGATAACATAGGTTAGGGGCTGTAACACTTAAGACAGCCACAGGCCCAGAATGGGTCCCGAGACAGAGTCAGTGGTGATGTATAACAGGACCAAGAAGAGCCTGTCCTGAGGATCCTAGCGGGGCCTGTCCTTAGAGGGCCAAGAGGAGGCTTTTCCTGAGTGTGCTGAGAGGAGGCCTGCACAGCCCAGGGGAGGTATACATGGCAGAGATAAAGGCCTGCTTGCCTGCACTGCCAAGAGGAGCTGAGAGAACTGTTCTGCACTAAAGAAGGGAGACTTTGCCTACATGCTTCCTGATCCTGATCCCAAGTTGTACCCTGTTACTTCTTTAATAAATCAATTAACTGTAAGTATGGTCTGTGATCTCTGTGTGGCCATTCCAATGCATTATTGAACCCAGAAGAGAAGTGGAGAGTGCGTGAGAGGGAAGGCTGTTGTTAGAATTGGTAAAAATGTAGAAGAGTGGAGGTATGTCTGACCTCCACCTTATGGGAATCAGTTTCGGGTAATCCTGGTCTTTATCCCCCTGAAGTAAGACAGGTTCTGATGCTACTACTCTTACCGTTTTACACTGTCTTTTATAAGTACCTCCCCATGTGTTTGTCAGTTTGTGGTACTGTGGTGGCTTGGGCGGTGCTGTGATACTGGAAGCCATGCTACCAGTATTTCAAACACCAGCAGGGCCACCCGTGGTGGACAGGTTTCAGTGGAGCTTCCAGGCTAAGGCAGATTGGGAAGAAGGACCTGGTAGTCTCCTGAAAAAATCGGCTAGTGAAAACCTTAGGAACAGCAGTGGAACATAGTCTGATATAGTGCCCGAAGAGGAGCCCCTCAGGTTGAAAGGTAATCAAAATACAACTGGGGAAGAGCTGCCTTCTCAAAGTAAGGTCAACCTTAATGATTTAGATGGAGATTTTGGGACCTTCATTTGCTGATATGTC
This sequence comes from Elephas maximus indicus, assembly GCF_024166365.1. Classification (NCBI taxonomy): domain Eukaryota; kingdom Metazoa; phylum Chordata; class Mammalia; order Proboscidea; family Elephantidae; genus Elephas; species Elephas maximus. The sequence continues at coordinate 195,019,377 of NC_064821.1, forward strand.
ATGACTCAAAATGAGAAGAAACAGCTACAAACATCCATTAATAATCACAAATGGAATGTACAAAGTACGAATTTGGGAAAATCGGAAGTCGTCAAAACTGCAATGGAACACATAAACATTGCCATCCTAGGCGTTAGTGAAATGAAATGGACAGGTATTGGCCATTTTGAATCAGCTGGTCATATGGTCTACTTTGCCGGGAATGACAAATTGAAGAGGAATGATATTCCATTCGTAGTCAGAAAGAACATTTCAAGAAATATCCTGAATTACAATGTTGTCAGTGATAGGATAGTATCCACGTGACTACAAGGAAGACCAATTAATAAGACTATTACTTAAATTTATGCACCAATCACTAATAAACTAATAACAAAGATGAGGAAATCGAAGATCTTTACCAATTTCTGCTGTTTGAAATTGATCAAACATACTGATATGTTGATAATTACTGGTGATTAAAATGCAAAAGCTGGAAACAAAGAAGAAGAATCTGTAGCTGGAAAATATGGCCTTGGTGATAGAAATGACACCAGAGATTGCATGACAGAATTTTGTAAGATCAATGACTTACTCATTGCAGATACATTTTTTCAACAACATCAATGGCTACTATACACGTGGGCCTCACCGGATGGAAATAAGGAACCAAACTGACTACATCTGTGGAAAGAGAAGATGGGAAAATCTCAATATCATCAGTTAGAACAAGGCCAGGGGCTGACTGGGAACAGGCCGTCAATTGCTCATATGCAAGCTCCAGCTGAATCTGAAGAAAATTAAAACAAGCCCATGAGAACCAAAATATGGCCTTGAGTGTATCTCAATTTAATTTGGAGACCATCTCAAGAATTGATTTGATGCACTGAGCACTAATTACCAAAGACCAGATGAGTTGTGGGACGGCATCCAGGACATCATATGTGAAGAAAGCAAAAGGTCGTTAAAAAAAGAGGAAAGAAAGGAATGACGAAAATGGATGTTAGAAGAGACTCTGAAGCTTACTTTTGAACTCAGAATAGCTAAAGCAAATGAAAGAAATCGTGAAGTAAAAGAGCCGAACAGAATGTTTCAAAAGGAAGCTTGAGAAGACAAAGTAAAATATTATAATGTGCAAAGACCTGGGGTTAGAAAACCAAAAGGGAAGAACATGCTTGGGATTTCTCAAGCTGAAAGAACTGAAGAGAAATTACAAGCCTCCAGTTGCAATATTCAAGGATTCTACAGAGAAAATATGGAATGATGCAGGAGGCATCAAAAGAAAATGGAAGGAATATACAAAGTCATTGTTTCAAAAAGAACTGGTTGATGTTTCACCAATTCAGGAGGTGGTATATGACCAAAAACCAATGGTATTGAAGGAAGGAGTCTAAGCTACGCTGAAGGCATAGGTGCAAAACAAGGATCCAGGAACTGATGGAGCACCATCTGAGATGTTTCAACAAATGGATGCAGTGCTGGAGGTGCTCACTCGTCTATGCCAAGAAATTTGGAAGATAGCTACCTGGCCAACTGACTTGAAAAGATACATATTTGTGCCCATTCCAAAAAAAGATGATCCAACAGAATGTGGGAATTATCCAACAATATCATTAATATCGCACACAAATAAAATTTTGCTGAAGATAATCCAAAAACAGTTGCAGAAGAAGATTGATAGGGAACTGCCAGAAATTCAAGCCAGATTCGGAAGAGGATGTGAAACGAGGGATATCATTGCTGATGTCTGATAGATCTTGGCTGAATGCAAAGAATACCAGAAAGATGTTTACCTGTGTTATATTGACTATGCAAAGTCATTCAGCTGTGTGGATCATAACGAATTATGGATAATATTGCAAAGAATGGGAATTCCAGAACACTTAATTGTGCTAATGTGGAATCTGTACATAGACCAAGAGGCAGTTGTTCGAACAGAACAAGGGGACATTGCATGGTTTAAGTCAGGAAAGGTGTGGATCAGAGATGTATCCTTTCATCATACTTATTCAATCTGTATGCTGAACAAATAATCTGAGTAGTGGGACTATAAGAAGAATGGGGCAACAGAGTTGGAGGCAGGCTCATTAACAACCTTCGATATGCAGATGACACAACCTTGCAAAAATCTTCACAACTGGACCAATAAGCAACATCATGATAAACAGAGAAAAGATTGGTGTTGTCAAGGGTTTCATTTTACTTGGATTCACAATCAACACACATGGAAGCAGTAATCAAGAAATCAAAGGACACATTGCACTGGGCAAATCTCCTGCAAAAGACCCCTCTAAAGTGTTAAAAGGCAAAGATGTCACTTTGAGGACTAAGGTGCACCTGACCGAAGTTGTGGTATTTTCATATGCACGTGAAAGCTGGACAATGAATAAAGAAGATCTAAGAAGAATTGATGCCTTTGAATTACGGTGTTGGCCAAGAATATTGAATATACCATGGATTACTAGAAGAATGAACAAATCTGTCTTCGAAGAAGTACAGCCAGAATGCTTCTTAGAAGTGAGGATGACAAGACTTTGTCTCAAGTACTTCAGACGTGTTATCAGGATGGACCAGCCCCTGGAAAAGTAGATCATGCTTGGTAAAGTAGACGGTCATCAAAAGAGAGGAAGATCCTCAATAAGATGGACTGACACAGTGGCTGCAAAGATGGGCTCAAACATAGCAACGATTGTGAGGATGGTGCAGGACCGAGCAGTGTTTCATTCTTTTGTACATGGGGTCACTATGAATCAGAACCAACTTGACAACACCTAACAATAACAACATACATATGTATATAAATATATATAAGCATACATATCTATCTATATAACCACACACATATTTTTTGGTTATTATTGCTGTTTTTGCAAAATTGTATGTGTTGCGGTTTTTACCAAAATTGTCCCTTATTCTTGTGTACTTTTTCACATCATCTTTTACTTTGGTCAAGTTGTGCTGACTTCACCCTTTTTTGGTATTGCCTTACCCATCACCAAAACTAACAAGTGTCTGCTACCTAGAAAGTGATCTCTCCCATATTCCCATCACTGGTAACCACCAAAGAATGTTGCTTTCTGTATGTCTACCTATTCTTGTCTTTTTGTAATAGTAAGATCATACAGTATTTGTCCTTTTGTGATTGATCTCTTTCACTCAGGCTGATGGTCTCCAGACTCATTCGTGTTATGGTATATTTTGAGAACTCATCATTGTTCTTTATGGCTACATGATATACCAATGTGTGTATGTACCACAGTTTGCTTATCTATTCATTTTGGTGGGCAGTTAGGTTATTTCCATCTTTTGGCTATTGCGAATAATGCTGCAATGAACATAGGTGTGCAGATATCTGTCTGTGTCAGTAGTTTTATCTCTGGGGTATATACAGTGCAAAGACCTGGAGTTAGAAAACCAAATAGAAGAACACTTTTGGTATTACTCAAGCTGAAAAAACTGAAGGAAAATTTCAAGCTTCCACTTGCAATATTGAAGGATTCTACAGGGAAAATATTAAAAGAACCAGGGAGCATCAAAAGAAGTTGGGAGGAATACACATACTCACTCTGCCGAAAAGAATTGGTCAACAATTCAACCATTTCAGGAGGTAACATATGATCAAGAACCCATGGTGCTGAAGGAAGGAAGGACGGAAGAAGTCCAAAATGCACTGAAGTTATTGGTGAAAAACAAGGCTCCAGGAATTGACGGAATACTAATTGAGATGTTTCAACAAACAGATGCAGTGCTAGAGGTGCTCACTCGTCTAGAGAAATATGGAAGACAGCTTCCTGGCCAACTGATTGGAAGAGATCCATATTTATGCCTATTCCCAAGAAAGGTGATCCAACCGAATGTGGAAATTATAGAACAATATCATTAATATCACACGTAAGCAAAATTTTGCTGAAGATCATTCAAAAACAGCTGCAGCAGTATATCGACAGGGAACTGCCAGAAATTCAGTCTGGTTTCAGAAGAGGACGTACAACCAGGGATATCATTGCTGATGTCAGATGGATCCTGGCTGAAAGCAGAGAATACCTAGAAGGATGTTTACCTGTGTTTTATTTACTATGCAAAGGCATTTGACTGTGTGGATCATAACAAATTATGGATAACATTGAGAAGAATGGGAATTCCAGAACCCTTAATTGTACACTTGAGGAAACTTTACATAGAACGAGAGGCAGTTATTTGGATGGAACAAGGGGATACTGATTGGTTTAAAGTCAGGAAAGGTATGCATCAGGGTTGTATCTTTTCACCATACCTATTCAATCTGTATGCTGAGCAAATAATCTGAGAAGCTGGACTATATGAAGAAAAACAGGGCATCAGTTTTGGAGAAAGACTCACTAACAACCTTCATTATGCAAGTGACACAACCTTGCTTGCTGAAAGTGAAGAGGACTTGAACCACTTACTAATGAAGATCAAAGACCACAGCCTTCAGTATGGATTGCACCTCGACATAAAGAAAACAAAAATCCTCACAACTGGACCAAAAAGCAACATCATGATAAATGCAGAAAAGGTTGAAGTTGCCAAGGATTTCATTCTAGTTGGATCCACAATCAACAGCCATGGAAGCAGGAAGCAAGAAATCAAAAAACACATGCATTGGGCAAATCTGCTTAAAGGACCTGTTTAAAGTGTTGAAGAGCAAAGATGTTACTTTGAAGACCAATGTGCGCCTGACCCAAGCCGCGGTATTTTCAACAGCATCACATGCATGTGAAAGCTGGACAACGAATAAGGAAGACAGAAGAAGAGTTGATGCTTTTGAATTGTGGTGTTGGCGAAGAACATTGAATATACCATGGATTGCCAAAAGAAAGAACAAGTCTGTCTTGGAAGAAGTGCAACCAGAATGCTCCTTCGAAGCAAGGATGACGAGACTGCTTCTTACACACTTTGGATGTGTTATCAGGAGGGATCAGTCCCTGGAGAAGGACATCATGCTTGGCAAAGTACAGGGTCAGCCGAAAAAAGGAAGACCCTCAACAAGGTGGATTGCCACAGTGGCTGCAACAACCAGCTCAAGCATAACAACGATTGTAAGGACAGTACAGGACCAGGCAGTGTTTCGTTTCTGTTTCGCTGAGTTGGAACTGACTCAACGGCACCTAACAAAAACTACTCGGATTTCCCATCTGTTAAATAGGTTTTATAAGTAGTGCCCTGACTACTTTGAGTGTGTGGTTGTGGGGCCAGTACTGCTGGTCCATCCTTTTGGGAGTTCCACCTGGGCAATTAAGGGCTAAGCTTCTGGATAGGAGAAGGAGGCACTGCTCAGGGGTTAGGAAGACGGTGCTGCTCTACCAGGGTAATGGGAGGTGGGAGTCCTGGGATGTTGCGAGGGCATTCAGGTCTGGAGAGAAAAGGCCAGGGCCTAAGGATCAGTAGGCAACAGTGGAGTCTGAGGGAACTGGGGAGACTTTGAAGTGGCCAGGAATGCATGTTATGGTTCTTTATCCAAGCTCCTATGAGAAAACAGGAGCAGGGCTCATGACTGTAATAAAGCCAAGAGCCTATCAACTTCTGTGGGGGTTTAGATTTGCATTGAGGTATAAGGAGTCCTTGGGTTGCTCAAACAGTTAAGTGCTGAGCAATTAACCATAAAGATTGGAGGTTCAGATCCACCCAGAAGTGCCTTAGAAGAAAGACCTGGCCATATAGTTCCAAAAGGTCACAGCCATTAAAAATCCCATGGTCTGCAGCTCTGTTCTGAAACACATTAGGTTGCCATGAGTTGGAATTGAATAGATGGCAACTGGTTTGTTTGTTTGCTTGTTTGTTTGCTTGAAGCAGTACCTAAACCTGGCACTGAGAAAACTAATGACCGGCAGCAAAATGTGTTGTTGTTGTTAGGTGTTGTTGAGTTGATTCCAACATAGCGACCCTTTGAACAACAGAATGAAACACTGCCTGGTCCTGTGCCATCCCCACAATCTTTGCTATTTTTGAGCCCATTGTTGTATCCACTGTGTCAATCCATCTCATTGAAGGTCTTTCTTTTTTTTGCTGACCCTCTACTAAGCATTGTGTTTTTTTCCAAGGACTGGTCCCTCCTGATAATATGTCCAAAGTATGTGAGACAAAGTCTCGGCATCCTTGTTTCTAAGGAGCGTTCTAGCTGTTTGTCTCCCAAGACAAATTTGTTCGTTCTTCTGTCAGCCTGTGGTATATTCAATATTCTTCAATAACACCATGATTCAAAGGTATCACTTCTTCTTCGATCCTCCTCTTCTTTGTCCAGCTTTTGCATACGTGTGATGTGTTTAAAAATACCGTGGCTTGGGTCAGGCTCACCTTAGTCCTCAAAGTGACATCTTTACTTTTTAACACTTTAAAGAGTTCTTTTGAAGCAGATTTGCCAAACGCAATTTGTTGTTTGATTTCTTGACTGCTGCTTCCATGGGTGTTGATTGTTGGTCCAAGTAAAATGAAATCCTTGGCAACTTCAAACTTTCCTCCATTTGTCATGATGTTGCTTATTGGTCCAGTTGTGAGGATTTTTTATTTCTTTATGTTGAGGAGTAAACCATACAGAAGGTTGTAGTCTTTGACCTTCATCAGTAAGTACTTCAAGTCCTCTTCACTTTCAGCAAGCAAAGTTGTGTCATCTGCATATCACAGGTTGTTCATGAGTCTTTCTCCAATCTTGATGTCCCATTCTTCTTCATATAGTCCAGCTTCTTGGATTATTTGTGACACATACAGATTGAATAAGTACGGTGAAAGGATGCAGCCCCTACACACACCTTTCCTGATTTTAAATCGCGCAGTATCCCCTTGTTCCATTCAAACAGCTGCCTCTAGACCTATGTACAGGTTCCACATAGTACAAGTAAGTGTTCTGGAATTCCCATTCTTTGCAATGTTATCCATACTGTCAAATGGCTTTGCATAGTCAATAACACACAGGTAAACATCTTCTCAGTATTCTCTGCTTCTAGCCAACATCCATTTGATATCAGCAGTCATATCCCTCATTTCATGTCCCCTTCTGAATCTGACTTGCAATTCTGGAAGTTCTCTGTCGATTTACTGCTGCAAGTATTTTTAAATTATCTTCAGCATCATTTTACTTGTGTGTGATATTAATGATATTGTTTGATAATTTCTGCATTCTGTTGGGCCACCTTTCTTTGGAATGGGCACGAATATTGATCTCTTCCAGTTGGTTGGCTAGGTAGCTGTCTTCCAGATTTCTTGGCATTGACAAGTTAGTGCTTCCAGCCATTTGTTGAAACATCTTATTTGGTATCCCATCAGTTCCTGAAGCCTTGTTTTTCTCCAATGCCTTCAGTGCAGCATGGACTTCTTCCTTCAATGCCATTGGTTTTCGATCATACGTTACCCCCAGAAATGGTTGAACATTGACCAATTCTTTCTGGTAGAGTAACTCTGTATATTCTTTCCATCTTCTTTGATTCTTCAGTGTCATCAGTTTGTTAAAAGATCAATATTTGCATTGGTGAGGTAGAGAGTTAGTCTTTCTCACAAAGAAATTTGTTCTTTTTCCCACAGCTTTTTACTTAGGCAACCTACAGTTAAAGTTTGGGGAGAATCAGAAAGAAAATTTGACTCATTAGATGGGGTAGGGACAGGGGACAGTCACTGAACCCTTGGGAATCTAGCTCAACATTGCTGTAGAAGCTTATATTTGTGTATGCCTGTAGGCTGGTGTTGTGAGCAGGGTTGTCTGGTGCTGAACTGTTAACTCTGAGCAGCTACGGGTGAGTGTGTGTGTGTGTACGCGCGTGAGCGCACCAAACTGGCTGTGACTGCTGGAGTGGAGTCAGCTCCAGCGCAGGGTCAAGCATACCAGAGAGTGAGTTTGTTTGTACATTTATTCTACAATTTTATATAGGATGAAAGAGCTGGGAGCTGGTGATACGATGAAAGAGCTGAATTGCTTTCTCTAGACAGGTGGGGTTATCTCCCCAGAACTAAGTGCTAGCCAGTGGTCATATCTGCATTTCCAGGCCTGGCTCCGCCCTGTCTAGGCGTGGTGAGGGAAGAGCTGTGTCAACAGCAGCTCCTGCAGTGCAGGCTTTTCCTCTTCTCTGGTCGCTGCCCCCTCTGATGTGTGGCCTTCAGTTCAGCAGGCTGGCTGGCAGCCTGTGATGCGGCCCTGCTCAGAAGATCCCCACTTCTGTTGGGTCTCCTGGCTCCTGGGATTCTTCAGCCTCCTTGGTGAGTGGCCTTGGCTCCCTGGGAAGAAGGCAACCGGGTGGAGTAGGATAGCAGGGCTGACTACCAGGAGGGGTGTTCAGATTTCTGTTGTTCTTGGGGAACAAAAAGAGAAAATGACGCTGTTGTCACTTAATAAATGCAGTGTGTTTGTTAAGCTCTGGGGAGATCAGAGAGAACAGAAGGGCCTTTTGAATGATGGCAAGGCTGTAACCTCTGAGTCTGGGCGGCCTGGGCTGTACTTCCAGTTACCAGGAAGGTCAGTTCCTTCCCACCGAACTGGCAGAGAAGTCAGGGGAACCTAGAGCTGCTTGGGGAAAGGAATGGAGACAAAGAAGCTGACATTGGGCAGAGGGCCATGGGGACTGGGAGCTTCTGGGAATGGAGCTGCCCTACAGCTCTGAGGAAGACCCTATGGTCTGGGCTTCTGGCGCTTCTCCATTGCAAAAGGAGACAGAGAGCATACTGTCGATCTGGGCAAACCCTGGAAACAAAGGGGATTCCCATCAATGTGGGAATGATTGAATAAATTAGGGCATATCTGTACCATGGAATATCATGGAATCGTAAGAAAATCAGTGGAACAATTGACCAGCAGGGATTTTTCATGAAGTAATATGCGATGAGAATAACAAGATGCAGAATACAGTGGGGTCCCAATTTTGTAAAAGAAACAGCAGCTGCCAATATTTATAAGAGAAAGGAGAGAAATCAGGAAGGATACATACTAGATAACAGGGCTGCAGGAGGGGGAAGAAGAGGAAAGGAGGAAGTAGAGAAACTGAAGGGGGGAGATGGGAGGGAAGGTGGGGAGTTAACCAAAAAAGGAACTGAAAGAAGATTGTTGCAAAGAAGACCACATCATATCACATTTATGAATGTGTGGAAGATTATACGTTTACATGTGTAAAGAAATTGAATAAAAACTAATAAAGAAAATAAGACCTAGTCAATTATGAATTCTGGTGAAAGCTGTAAAGGTTTTATTGTCATACACATTTTTTATACATCCCAGCTATTGACTGAATTTGCAGGGAATCGTATGAACTTGATGGATTGCAGAGCACTTGTAAAACAGGATGTCTTTGTGACATAACATTGAGCCTTGAAGTAACAAGAAATTACACCCCTTTTAAAGAGGTAACATTCTTTCCATGGTGAATTGTAGGCTTTCTCCACTTCTCCAACTCCATTTAACTGAAAAAGTATGTCACATACTACAGAGTTTTTTCACAGGCCCAGGGGGTGTAAGTTTCATAATTAAGAAACAACATGATCTTTTCAAGTTAACATAGGAACTGGGAAGGAGTGGAATGCTTGCCCCATTAGACTAGACCTCCTTGTATTGAAAGGGAGGGGGAGGCATTTTACAGTTGAGTTTGGGCAACCTGGATAAAACTGGAAGGAACATCACCCCTTAACTGTTCTACACCCTTTCAGGAAGTCTGAAGTTCCACAGTTGTAAGCAGTTTTTTCTTTGGTTTCTGGATCCCCTGTTGAAGCTCACCCTTACCTTGGGGAGAGGTGGGTGGTGCTGAAATATTTGGTTTCATCTTTCTTAAAATTTAAAATTCTTTCCTTGGCAAGTGTTTGGAAGAAGGAAGCGCAGAAGGGAAGCCTCTGCGTGGGCTGGGTTCACACCACAATTTCGCAGAGAAACAATTAGTACTTAGAGAGCTGGTCCTTGTCCTGAGGGGCCTCCTGCGGTAACATTAACAGCCCTTCACTGAATGCCTGCCCTGTAACTGGTGGGGAGTGGGAAGAGAAAGAGTGGACAGTTATGAGTGGACTTCTGTTGGATTTAGAGGTAACGATAGGGGAAAGTTTCAGCAAAATGGACATAATTTTATGTTCACTGTAGAATTTTATATGATTTTAAGTCAACTTGTGAGTTACCACACCATGCCCTGACTCTTTTTTTTTCCGTCTTCAGGACCACACAGCTGACCCTGAATCTTTGTAGATCAAAGCCCTTGTTGCCCTCCTTCTCTTTTTAAGCCTCCTTTCTACTTTCTTCCAGCTTCTGGGGCAAATCCTCTGGGCTCCCTGAGGGCTGAGACTTCCTCTGTTCTGAGGTTCCTGTCTTCCAGGGGGTGGAGAGTCTGCCTAGGCTGACTGTTTAATAACCCTTCATTATCCAGAAATCTCTGCCTGTTGAACCCCTTTCCCAGCTGAGGGAAGTTGGAGGGATGGGACTCCAGGAACTGCTCTTATTGTGGTGAGAGAAGACAACAATGCAGACAGAAGCTGAACTGGTAGGGAGAGCAGAGAAAGACTGGACGAGCATATGGGCCCCTTCATGCAGCAGACAAAGCAATGGGCTGGGAGAGAGGAAACTAGGGTCTGGCTCTGTGCCTGGGTGATCCAGGGCAAGTTCACTCCCCCACCAAGCCTCAGTTTTCTCCTCTATAAAATGAGGGGCTTGGATAGATCACTTCTCAGGCACTTTCAGCTATGACATTCTGTGATTCCATGTCCCCCACTTACACACAATTCTCCTGTAGCTACTTCCAGGCCTTTGCTGTCTCTTCTATCCTGTCCTATCCTATTTCTGTGGCCTGACAGGAGTTAGCTGATGAGCCTGTTTAGGACACGTTCAGAAAGAAAACCCTCGATCATTCCTGTAGCCTGCTTTCTTCAGCCCTCCTAAACCAAAAACAGAGGAGTGGCTTGATTTTTAAGGGAAGCAGGTAATCCTCTTCAAACCTCAAAAGTCTTAAGTCAACTCCAAGTCCAAAATCCAAAAATTCCTCTTCATCTATGAAGTCTAGAATACAAGTTATCTGCTTCCAAAGTACAATGGTGGAAAGACCCAAGCTCAGCATTTCCATTACAAACGGTAGAAATTGGAGGGAAAGAAGGCATAATAGGCACCAAACAAGTTAGCAGAACACAATACATTAGCCCTAAAGGCTTGAAAATAATTTTCTGTTCTCTGAGACTATTTAGACAACAGCCTTGCCCTCCATACTCTGGGTGTTGGCCACACTCTCCTGATTTTGAGTGGAGGCCTCTCAACCCTGGGCTTCAGCTTCACCTTCCAGGCCTACGCTGCTCCCTTGGATTTAGGCGGCCCCATTCTCCTAGTCCATGTGAGTGGTAACTCCACCCTTAGAAACTCCAGAGGCCATGGCTCTACGCTTTGAGACCCCAGAGGTTGAGGCCATACCCTTTGAGACTTAGGCAGCTCTGCTTCCTGTGTTCCTTGTCTCTTCAGCTTCTGCTTCTCGGTTCCTTAGCTTCTTGGCCCTTCAGGCCTTACCTGCCGTGTCTGCCCTGCTGGGGCAAGTGTTCCAAGGCAATGTAGCTCCACCAATAAGTGCCTGGAGGCACTCCACTCCACCAGGAACCCTTCTGTGCAAAGGCACTCAGCTTTCTCTCTCCATGGGTTGGCTCCAGCGCCATCCCTCCCTGGTCTCCTGGCTCTGCCACTGCCAGTTCTTTGTTGCCACTGCCAGTTCTCTGCCGCTCCTTCTCATGATCTGTACTGTCTCCAGTGTAACAGCTATCCTCACTTCCTTCTGAGTCCTCTATCCATTCACAGTTTCAAAGCTGCTTCCACATTTTAGGTATCTGTTAGAGAAGCACCCCACTCCCAATACCAAATTCTGGCTTGGTTATCTAGTGCTGCTATAACAGAAATACCACAAGTGGATGGCTTCAGCAAACAGAATTTTATTCTTTCGCGGTCTAGTAGGCTAGAAGTCTGAATTCAAGGTGTCAGCTCCAGGGGCTTTCTTCTCTGTCAGCTCTGGAGGAAGGTCCTTGTCATCAATCTTCGCTTGGTCTAGGAGCTTCTCCATGAAGGAACCTCAGGTCCAAAGGATGTGCTCTACTCCCGGTGCTGCTTTCTTGGTGGTATGAGGTCTCCCACTCTCTGCTCGCTTCCCTTTCCTTTTATCTCTTGTAAGATAAAAGGTGGTGCAGACCACATCCCACAGAAACTTTACATTGGATCAGGGATGTGACCTAAGGGTGTTATATGCCACCCAAATCTTCTTTAACATAATCTAATCTTGCCTCATTAACCATAGACAGAGATCAGGAAAATTACAGCAATCACAAAATGGTGGACAACCACACAATACTGGGTATCATGGCCTAACCAAGTTGACACATATTTTGGGGGGACACAATTCAACCCCTGACATCTCTTCTTTGGAATCAAGCCCTATCAAAAAACAAAACAAAAGACAGTTGCCATCAAGCAGATTCTGGTTCATGGAGACCTATGTGTGATAGAGTAGGGTTTTCCAAAGGTTGATTTTTCAGAAGTAGATTTCCAGTCCTTTCTTCTGAGGCACCTTTGGGTGGGTTTGAACCTCCAATCTTTCAGTTAGTAGCTGAATACTTAACCATTTGCACCACTCAAGGACTCCTGGAATCACTCCTGGTCCTCTGTTTTCTCTGCCTCTGCTCTGCATTGAGTCTCTCAGATGCCAGTACCCTCAGGCCACCTGCTGGAGGACATCATCTCCTTCCTCACTGTGTGTGGAAACTTGGTGTGCAAACCACACTCAGGAAAGTACACTAGGGGAAGAACCTCTCTCCCACCTCCCTTCCTGCTCTGCACCGGGTCCTGGCAGGTTTCAGCGACTGCTGATTGCCACTTCCCCTGGGCTGGAAGCAGGGCCCATCATATGCTTCAGCTTCAGCAGCAGCTAAACCAATACCACAGGGAAAGGAGGGAGCCTTTTCAGTTTTGGTCTGTTTTTTAGCCAGTCCCCAGCTGGGAAAATATTAGTTTCTTTCTTGTTGACCCCCAGGTGATGATTCCTTCTTACCAAAATGGTGGAGAGTAAGACAAACATTGTTTTGGCTTGAATTACCTGTGAAAATCCTTTAGGAAAGTACCATGTTAGAGACTGAAATATTGTTTATCTTGGTAAGTCCTATTGCCACATTTTCCGTTTGGACAAATGGCTGTTTCTCTGAGCCACAGATTATATAATTTATGGTTAATGTCCATGTTGTGCCAAAAACAAAAATGTATATTTAAACATTAGATTAACACTGGATGTGATAACTGACTAAGGTATTAAAAGATACTTTTTTGGAGTGGGGGCCAAGATGGTGGAGTAGTGAGACACTTCTGGTGGTCCCTCTTACAACAAAGACCTGAAAAAACAAGTGAATCAATTATATTAGACAATCTAGGAGCCCTGAACATCAAAGGCAAAGTTGAGAATCAGACTGAGTGGTAGAGGGAGGGAGAGACCCTGCAGGCCAGATTGGCTGACAAGTGCTGTGAGGCCAGCAGTGGCATTCAGGATGTGTTTTCCAGATTGGGAGAGGCTGAGCAGTGGAGAGTCTGCTCAACCCTACAGAACCAGCAAGAAGTGGCCCTCAATTGGCAAAAGATGAGTACGTGTGTCTAACCTACTGCATGGTTCAAAAAACACCCATTTGGGAAGAATATCTCTCCCAGCTCCCTCCCTGTTCTGCACCGGGTCCTGGGCAGGCTTCAGTGATTGCTGTTGACACTTTCCCTGGGCCAGAAGCAGGGCCCCTCACACACCCTAGGCCGTTCTTCTGGCCTGGGAGAGGAAACAAATTAAGAAACAGGAAAAATAATCTGCCAGGTCCCCTAAACTGGGAACTCATGGCAGGTATAGCTCCTTTGCCTAGGCACGGGCACAAGGGGTCCATGGGCTTTGAATACCTTTCACCCCTGCATAGACCTGTGTGGGCCCATTTCAACAGCGTAGGACCTTGTTAGTATAGTACAACAGGGTATACACCTGAAGCCTAACTTCACTGTATCAGCTATATGATGGAGTGGCAGGTTTGTGATATTTGACACCCCTCTCCCCGTTAAGCAGGGTCCTTACCTACCACAACACGGGCCTGAGGACTGGTGGCTCCACCCATGCTACCTACCCACCTCCAACAGGGGTCTAAGAATAAGTGGTGCCTCCCAGTCCTTACAGCATTGGGTGCCCATAGTCCAGCTGCAAATCCCACCCACCTATGCACTCTAGGGAACAGGGAGGTGCTTTCCTCCCAGACACTCAGGGGCAGCTGTCAGCCCCCTGCCTTGCTCAGCATGTGACCCTCTACAGCAGCCAGATACTTGTGTCTGCTCCAATCACCCCTACCCCTCTAGGACTGTAGGTAAGAGCCTGCACCATACACTTGGTAACTGACTATCTGGACACCTGAGCTGAATCCATACAAAAAAACTAAATGAACTGGGCTCACATACCTAGTAACAAATCTAACCACCTGGTGACAGGAAGTGAGAGCTTCAAAGGCACCAATAATCAAACTAGCTCACATGAGCAGACTATTTGGGCATATCAAAACAAAACAAAACAAGAAGCTAGGACACAATAAACAAACATAAAATAAATAAATACAATAACTTATTGATGGCTCTGAGACAACAGTCAATATCAAATCACATAAAGAGGCAGACCATGATGGCTTCAGCAAGCCACCAAAACAAAGACTCAAGAAATCTTCCAGAAGAAGAGAATTTCCTGGAATTACCAGAGGTAGAATATAAAAGATTAACATACAGAACTCTTCAAGAGATCAGGAAGGAGATCGGGCAAAACCTAGAACAAGCCAAGGAACACACAGATAAAGCAACAGAGGAACTTAAGAAGATTATAGAAGAGCACAATGACAAATTAAACGGGCTGCAAGAATCCATAGAGAGATAGCAACCAGAAACCCAGAAGATTAATAATAAAATTTCAGAATTCGACAACTCAACAGAAAGTCATAGGAGCAGAATTGAGGTAATGGAAGTCAGAATTAGTGAGATTGAAGATAAAGCACTTGACACACCAACTTATTTGAGGAAAAATCAGATAAAAGAATTAAAAAAAATGAAGAAACCCTAATAATTATGTGGGTTTTTTTTCTATCAAGAGGAATAACCTATAGGTGATTGGAGTATCAGAACAGCGGGGATAACAGAAAATACAGAGAGAATTGTTGAAGATTTGTTGGCAGAAAACTTCCCTGATATCATGAAAGTTGAGAAGGTATCTATCCAAGAGGTAGATCCCAAAAGAAAGTCACCAAGACATATTACAATCAAACTTGCCAAAAAACCAAAGATAAAGAGAGAATTTTAAGAGTGGCTAGGGAGAAATGAAAAGTTATCTACAAAGGAGAATTAATAAGACTAAGCTCAGACTACTCAGCAGAAACCATGCAGGCAAGAAGGCAATGAGATGATGTATATAAAGCCTGGAAGGAAAAAAATTGCCAGCCAAAATTATATATCCAACAAAACTGTCTCTCAAATGTGATAGTGAAATTAGGGCATTTGCAGATAAACATAAGTTTAGGGAATTTGCAAAAACAAACCAAAATTACAAGAAATACTAAAGGGAGTCCTCCAGTTAGAAAATCAATAACGGATAACAACCCAAGACTAGAACACAGGACAGAACAACCAGATATAAACACAGACAGGGAAGTCACAAAAATAAACTAAACTAAAATGCTGAAAAAAGGGAAACAGAGATGTCAATATATAAAAGATGACAACATTAAAACAAAAAAGAGGGACTAAAAAATGTAGTCATAGATCTTTCATATGGAGAGGAAGTCAAAGCAACATAAAGAAATAAAAGATTGGTTTAAACTTAGAAAAACAGGGGTAAATATTAAGGTAAACACAAAGGAAACTAACTTTCCCACATATCAAAATAATAAAAAAAGATTTTTTAAAAAGAGGTAAAATCTTGACGCACATGTGAATTTAAAATGAACATGTGTCAAAGTGTTAATTTCATTAATTAATTATGGAGCCAGCAGAATGTTTGCACTGTAATGGATTGCTTTTATATGGCCTTTCTCACCGTGGTCTTGTAACTGCTACTAAATGATTACGCAAATAAAATGCTTATGGTCCACCAAGGAGATTGGACAGCTTGCTAATAGTGCAAATAAGATGCATGGCACTCTTGTGGGGTTAGGGCCATGAAAATAAGGTGTATGGTACCTTAATAGGGGAATTTAGCAGTTTTTCCATCCCTCTAGGCTTAAAATGAGCCATCCCAGAGGTGGAAAGGAGATACTTCACTACCACCGAGAAAGAAGAGCTAGTGGCGAAGCTTGTTCTTTGCCCCAGGATTCCTGCACTGAGAACCTTCGAGACCCAGGAGACACAGAGAGAGCACTGTAACACCAGAGATGAGAAGCAGAGGCACAGTAACAGAGGCAGCAAAGGCAGCAGAACCAGGAGACCAGCAGGAGATGGTGTGATGCGCTTCCTGGCCCATGGAGTGAGAAAGCTGAGCGCCTTTGGGCAGGAGGCTTGCTAGTGGAGTGGGGTGCCTCTGGGCACTTGTTGGCAGAGCTAAAGAGCTTTGCAACATTTGCCTGATCAGGGCAAAGGCTGGGATGGGCCAGAAAGCCCAAGAGGCATGAGGGGCCAAGGGCTCAGATTAGGAAGGTCAGGGAGAGCCCTGCTTGTGGGCACAAGTGAGAAGCTGTTCTGACTGAAGAACTGTATACTGAGTCATTTCTGATCCTGAACTGTAACCTGATACTTCTCTAATAAACCCTATAACTCTGAGTATGGTCTGTGAATTCCGTGTGGTCGTTGCAATGAATTATCAAACCCGCCAGAGAAGTAGAGTGCTACGTAAGGGATGGCTGGTGTCAGAATTGGTAAAAAGGTTGGAGAGAGGAGGTATGTCTGACCTCTGCCTCATAGGAATCAGCCTCAGGCTGTTGATGCTGATGGTGATTCTCGTGCCGGCTTATGAAGTTAGAGGAGAAGGTCGGATAATGACGCCACTAGGCCATTTTACAGCTGGAGTCAGAAGTGGAATTTGTTGCAATGGCTCCAGACTCATGGAAGCACGGTATTTAGGAAGAGAAAGAACAAAGGTGTGTGGGAAATGAAAGTTTTGATTCTTAGATAGTTACTTTGGTTGTTGTTATCTGTAATGGCTGAAAGG
This sequence comes from Elephas maximus indicus, assembly GCF_024166365.1. Taxonomy (NCBI): domain Eukaryota; kingdom Metazoa; phylum Chordata; class Mammalia; order Proboscidea; family Elephantidae; genus Elephas; species Elephas maximus. The sequence continues at coordinate 195,036,485 of NC_064821.1, forward strand.
AAAGTAAGAAATGCTATGCTGTAGCTGAGGGGAGAAAAGCCACACCTGGAGTGGCTCGGTGCCAAAGCCTAGCAAGTTAAGCAAGATGATCGATAGGGGGCCAGGGTCTTCTTGTTCAACCCAGCCAGAGGCCCAAGGCCATATGCATATGAATGAGAAGATAGTCAAGGTGTGGAGAAGAGAAGATGAAACCGGAATGTTTTAAAAATGATACGTATTTACCTGGATGTACTATGGATACTATGTGTCAATTTGGCTGGACCATGATTCTCTGTGGTTTGGCAGTCATATGATGTTGTGATCACTTTCATGATAACATTTGATATACTGTGATCACCTCCATGATGGGATATGCTGTCAGTATCCAGTCAGTTGAAAGGGAGTTTCCCTGGGCATGTGGTCTGCACTGAATATATGTGGACATTCTGGCAACGCTCTTGGGCTTTTGCTCTCGCTGGCTCCTGCAGCTGGCTCCCGTTCATCTGACTTCTGGTTCTTGGGACTTGAGCAACAGCTTATCTGAGGTCTTGCCTGCTGATGTTGGAATTCGTCCATCTTCCTAGCCTGTGAACAACAGCCTGCTCTCTGACCTGCCGATGTTGGGTTCACCAGCCCCTGTGGCTACATGAATCCAGAGAAGCCTGGTCCACAGGAAGGACAGACGGTTCTCACTTTCCCTGGGGCCTGTGCCTGATGGACAAAGAAGGGCTCAGAAGGAGGAGGCGCTGGGACATCTTTGCCCACTGGCCAGTGCTCTGCAGGAGAGCCACTGAGGAAGACTGACGACAACCTCTCTGGGAATATTTAGGGAAGTGCTTTCTTGATTGCAGGGACAGTAGTGCTCATCAAATACTAGTCCATTCTCCACCTTTACCCCCCCTTACTCCCCCCCACACACACACGTTTTCTAGTCCTTGGCAGATAAGCAGGGCCTTGTGACTAGTTCTGGCCAAAAAATAGGAGCAGAGATTATGTTACTTCTGGACTAATGCAGTGAAAGCCCTACGTGTGATTCTCCCATCTCCCTTTCCCTGCTGTGGGAGCTAAGGAGGCTGTGAGGACACTGTGGGCTCCATATGGTGCAGCTACGAGATGGTGGAACCTCCATCCATGTGTGATAGGACCCCTGTCCTGTACTATCTCTCATGGGATGTGTAGTGTATGCAAGATATAAACTAGCCTCGTTTTAATCAACTATTTGTCATTGTTACTACAGCATACCCTAGCCTATCCTGACTAATACACTGTCTAGGAGAAAAGGGAAAGTAACCTTCATTACCTATTGCTATGTAACAAATTACCTCAAACTTAGTTTAAGCTCAAAACAGCAGCATTTATCATCTCACAGTTTCTGTGGGTCAGGGATCCAGGCACGGTACAGCTGGCTCCTTTGGCTCAGTGTCTCACACAGGCTGCAATCAAGCTTTTGATTGGGACTGCAGTGATTTCAGGGCTCAACTGGTGAAGAAGCTGCTTCCAATCTTACTTACATGACTTTTGGTAAGATCCATTTACTTGTGGGCTGTTGGACTGAGGGACTCAGTCTTGGCCAGAAGCTGCCCTCAGTTGCTTACCATGTAGGCCCCTCCATAGGGCAGTAACAATATGGCAGCTGGCTTCATCATAGTGAAAAAAAGAGAGTGTTTGAGCAAGATGGAAGTCACAGTATTCTATAACCTAATACTGGAAGTGACATCCCAACTCTTTTGTTGTTTCTGTTTATTACAGGCAAGTCCCTAGGTGCAGCATACACTCAAGGGGAGGGACTACACAAGTGTGTGAATATGAGGCAGCAGGGATCTTTGGGATCCATTTTAGAAGCTGCCTATACCTGTTTTGCATTTAGTATGTGCTAGAAACTATGCTAGGTGTTTTTTGATCCATTCTCAGTTTTAATTTATACTATTATTACGAGGCAGGTAAAGAAAGCAAAGGTTAGCAAGTTTAAGTAACCTGTTCAGAGTTACACTCTACTAGAATCAGAATTTGATCCCAGATTTGCTTCAAATTCATTGTATGAGGCAGCCTTCTTAGAATCAAGGGGGTACGTTGGATGGATTTCATAAAAAAAAAAAAAGTTCTGTGGTTCTCTCATTTGTTCTTATGGGAAAACACTCACATTTCCTGTTTCCCAATGTCCTAGGTGTCTGGAGCACTGGGGCCAAGATTTCTGGAGCACATGATTCTGGAACTAAGGATTCTGGAGCTCATGTTCTTCTGAAGGAGATCCGAGGAGGTTCTGTCTTGTTTCACGTGATCGTGAAGCCAGAAGTAAATCCCGGAGAGGAAATGCAGGAGATTGCGTGGAGCTTTGGCTCTGAGCCATCCTACAGAGTCATGCTGCATGTCCATAATGGGGCAGACTCTCCAACATGGGTCAGTCTCCAAGACAAGTACAAGCAGAGGGTCCATGTGCCCAATATGACAACGCTGAGGATTGAGAACCTGACCCTTGAGGACAGTGGGCAGTACCGGGCACGAGTCAGCTTAAATGAAGGAAGAGAATTTATCCAGGTGTTCCACCTGATAGTCTATGGTGAGTGACAACCCCCTCACACCAGTCTCATAGCTTACCTCCTTCTTTTGTCCCTGGGAGTATCACATAAGCCCCTTTTGCAGGATTGCATCCAGATACCAGTCTTCACACCCTATTTTCTCCCCTGAACATAGGTGAGTTCCCCACAAGCGGAGAGCAGAGCTGAGATTCATAAAAAAAAAAAATGAGATTCATACCTGGGAGAAAATCACTTCAGTGTTTTGGGAAAAAAGAGGGGAAATCTGACAGAAATGGAAATTTTTGCAGTAACATGTAATTGTTCTCTACAAGACTAAGGATACTTAATTTACATGTTAATTTTCTCTTGCTGCTGTAACGAATTACCACAAACTTAGTGGCTTAAGACAACACAGATTTGTTATTTTACAGCTCTGTAGGTCAAAAGTTTGACATAGCTCTTGCCAGGCTAAAATCAGGGCTGTGTTTCTTTCTGGAGACTCCAGGGGAAAATTTCTTTCCTTGCTCTCCCTTTTTTTAGCAGAAGCTTCTTTTAAAATAAAATTAAAAATATTATCTAGAGCAGTTTTAGGTTTACAGAAATATTACACAGAACTCTCATATATCCCCTCAGCTGCTGCAGAGTATTTTCCCTATTAACATCTTGCTTTCTGATGGTACAATTTTATAATTGTTGAACCAATATTGACACATTATTAACTAAAGCCCGTATTTACGTTACATTAGGGGTTCACTCTTGTTGTTGTAGAGTCCCATGGTTTTGAAAAATGCTTAATGTTATATGTCCACCATTACAGTGTCTTACAGAATAGTTTCACTCCCCTAAAAGTGCCCTGTGCTCCACGTATTCATCCCTCCCTCCTCCTCTTGAACCCTTGGAAACCACTAATTTTTTTATTGTCTTTATAGTTTTGCCTTTTCCAGAATGTCATATAATTGACATCATACAATATTTAGGTTGTTGGGACTGTCATCTTTCACTTAGCAGCATGTATTTATGATTCCTCTATGTCCTTTCATGGCTTGATAGCTAATTTCTTTTTATTGCTGAATAATATTCCATTGTGTGGATGTACCAGTTTGTTTATCCATTCATCTATTGAAATACATCTTGGTGGCTTCCAATGCTTGGCATTTATGAATAAAGTCATCATAAACATTTGTGTGTTGGTTTTTATGCAGACATTTGTTTTCATCTTATTTGGGTAAATACCTACATGTGCGGATGCTGGATCGAATGGTTAGCCTTTGTTTAGCTTTGTTTGAAATGGCCAGACTGCCTTCCAACGTGTCTGTGCCATTTTGTACTCCTACTAGCAATGAATGAGAATTCCTGTTGCTCCACATCCTCATCAGCATTTGATGGTGTTGGTGTTTAGGATTTCAGTCATTCTAAATTTTTTTTTTTAATAGGTGTGTGTGATGGTTAAGATTGTGTGTCAATTTGGCTGGGCCATGATTCCCAGTGTTTCGGGAGTTGTCTAATGTTGTGATCACTTTCCTGTAGAAATTTGATATGTGATCACCCCCATGATGGAATCTGCTTAGTAATACGGGCAGGGGTGGGGCCTGTGGCACCTTACTGCCCCCTCAGCCTTCATCTCTCTGCCTTCTCCCTCCTACTCCCTTCCTGCTCACGTGGCAAAGGTTGTTGGCTTGTTCTGGATCCGGCAGCTGTCTCTTGTCTGACTTCTGGTTCTTGGGACTTGAGCTAGCAGCTTACCTGTCCATCTTGGGATTCTCCTATCTTCACGGCCTGTGAGCAAGAGTCCTCCTTTCCGATCTGCCTGTCTTGGGTTCGCCAGCCCCTGCAGCTAAGTGACTCAGGAGAAACCTTGCGGTCTTGCTTGCCGACCTTGGGGGTTCCTCGGCCATCACAGTCTGTGAGCAGGAGCCCTGCTCTCCGACCTGCTAATCTTGGGTTCGCCAGGTTCTGTAGCTCTGTGAATTCGGAAAAAACTCTATCCTGCCAAGGGCTTGGGACATCCCAGACCCTACAATCGTGTGAGCTGTTTCCTTGATATAAATCTCTCTCTATATATTTATACACATTACTGGTTTTGCTTCTCTAGAGAACCCAGCCTAAGACAGTGTGTAATGGTATCTCATTGTAGTTTTGACTTGCAGTTTCCTAATGACAAAAGATATTTAACATTTTTTCATATGTTCATTTGTCTTCTCTATATCTTCTTTGGTGAAGAGCTACAGCTACTAACCAAAAGTTTGGCAGTTCAAATTCACCATCTGCTCCTTGGAAACTCTATGGGGCAGTTCTACTCTGTCCTATAGGGTTGCTATGAGTTGGAATCGACTCAACTGCAATGGGTATATCTTTTTTGGTGAAGTTTCTGTTCAGATCTTTAGCCCATTTTGTAACTGGTTTGTTTTGTTACTCTTGAGTTTTAAGTTCTCTTTGTATATTTTGAATATGTCTTTTATCAAATACATGTTTTATAAATATTTTCTACCAATTCATTGCTTGTTTTTTCATTCTCTTTAACAGTATTTTCCTGAAAGCAGTTTAATTTTAGTGATGTCCAACTCATCAATTTTTTTCTTTTGTGGATTGTGCCTTTGGTGTTGCATCTAAAAAGTCACTTTCAAACCCAAGGTCACCTAGATTTTCTCCTATATTATCTTCTAGAAATTGTATAGTTTTGTATCTTATATTTAGGTTTATGATCCATTTTGAGTTAATTTTTGTGAAAGATGTGAGTTCTGTGTGTAGATTAATTTTTTTTTTGTATATGAATGTTCAGTTGTTCCAGCATCATTCTTTGAAAAGACTTCCCTTTCTCCATTGAATTACTTTTGTTCCTTTGTCAAATATTGGTTGACAATATTTGTGTGTGTCTATTTCTGGACTACCTATTCTGTTCTACTGATATATTTGTCTTATCCTTCACCAACACCACAGTGTCGTGATCACCATAGCTTTATATTGACTTTTAAAATCAGTTCATGTCTGTCATTCAAGTTTGTTCTTCTTCAGTATTGAATTGGCTATTCTGGGTCTTTTCCTTTTCCATATAAACCTTAGAATCGGTTTGTCAATATACACAAAATAACTTGCTGGGATTTTGATTGGGATTGCATTGAATTTATAGATCAAATTGGGAATAATTGACATCTTAACAGTATTATGTCTTTCTATCCATTGGGACCACCACTGTCTGTCAGTTTGTTATACTGAGGTGGTTTGCATGTTGCTGTGATGCTGGAATATGCTCGCGTATTTCAAATAATAGCAGGGCCATCCATGGTTGATAAGTTTCAGCAGAGCTTCTAGATTAAGACAGACTAAGAAGAAAGGCCTGGTGATCTACTTCCAAAATTTAGGCAGTGAAAACCTTATGAATTACAACAGAATATTTTTTGACTCACTTTCTTTTGACACATCATCAGGAGGGATCAACTGCTGAAGAGGGACATCATGTTTGATGAAGTAGAGGGCCAGCAAGGGTGAGGGAGACCCTCAGTGAAATAAATGGATACAGAATCCACAATGATGGACTTGAATATGCTGGAGATCATGAGGACGATGTAGAACCAGGCAACATTTTGTTGTGTTATACATATTATACATAAGGTCGCCATGAGTCAGAGTTAACATGGCAACTATCTATCTGTCTGTCTACCTATCTCTCTATCTGTTTATCTATCAATCAATCTATCTATCATCATCATCTATCTGTCTATCATCATCTATCTATCTATCAATCTATCGTCTATCTATCTATCATCTATCTATCTATCTATTTCTCTCTCTCTCTATCATCTATCTATCTCTAATGGAAACATGGAACACCTCTCCATTTATTTAGTCTTTGATTTCTTTTATCAGGGTTTTATAATTTTCCTCATATAGATCTTGTACGTATGTTGTTAGCTTTTTACCTAAGTGTGTTGGTCATCTAGCGCTGCTATAACAGAAATACCACAAGTGGATGACTTTAACAAAGAGAAGTTTATTCTTTGACAGTCCAGTAGGCTAGAAGTCCAAATCCAGGGTGTCCGGTCCAGCAGAAGGCTTTCTGTCTCTGTCAGCTCTGGAGGAATGTCCTTGTCATCAGTCTTCCTTTGGTCCAAGAATGTCTCAGCACAGGAACCTCAGGTCCAAAGGACGTGCTCTGCTCTTGGCACTGCTTCCTTGGTGGTATGAGGTCCCCATGTCTCTCTGCTGGCTTCCCTCTTTTATATCTCAGAAGAGATTGCCTTAAGACACTATCTAATCTTGTAGATCTCATCAATATAACAGCCATTAATCCATCTCATTATATCATAGTGATAGGATTTACAACACTTAGGGAAATCACATCAGATGACAAAATGGTAGACAGTCATACAATACTGGGAATCCTGACCTAGCCAAGATGACAGATATTTTTGCGGGACACAATTCAATCCATGACACTAAGTATTTCTTTTCTTTCTTGTTTTTGGTGGTCATGTAAATGTTGTGTTTTTAATTTCAAATTCCAATTGTTCATTGATGGCGTATAGAAAAATAATTTACTTTTGTGTATTAATCATGTATCCTGCTACCTTACTATTATTGCTTATTATTTCAATTTTGTCAATTCTTTGAGATTTTTGGCACAGATAATCATATCATCTGTGAATAAAGACAACTTTATTTCTTCCTTCCCAATCTGTATACTCTTTCTTTTTCTTGTCTAATTGTATCAGCTATGACTTCCACTATGATGCCCAATAGGAGTGGTGAGAGGGGACATTCTTGTTTTGTTTCTGATCTTAGGGGGATAGTATCTGATTTCTCACCACTAGATATTAGGTATGATATTAACTGTAGTTTTTTGTAGATGTTCTTTATCAAGTTGAGAAAGTTCCTCTCTGTCTTAGTTTCTTAGTGCTGCTGTGACTGCACTAAGTAGTGTTTTTAAAGAACAGAAATTAATTTTCTCACAGTTCAGGAAGCTGGAAGTCCAAATTTAGGGAATCAGGTATAGGGAGATGCCCTTGTCTATTTCAGCTTCTAGTTATGGATTGAAAATACATGTTGCAAATCCTAGACTCAATGCCTATGGTTATCATATCATTTGGGAATGGGTTGTCTGTGTTATGTTAATAAGGCAGGATTAGTGTAGGATGTGTCTCTAGTCAATCTTTTTTGAGATATAAAAAGGATTAAACAAGCAAGTGAGAGAAGCAGAGACTGGGGAAGAGAGATACTAAGCCACATGAAAATTGCCCAGTAGCAGAAGCTCAGAAGAGACATGGACCTTCCTCCAGAGTAGACAGAGAAAGCCTTCCCCTTGGGCTGGCACCTGGAATTTGGACTTCTAGCCTTCTAAACTGTGGGAAAATAAATTGTTTTTTGTTAAAGCCACCCATTTGTGATATTTCAGTGATAGCAGCAGTCAATAACTAAGACAGCTGGCAATCCTAGAAGTTTCTGGGCTTGTAGATTCATCTGCCTTGGTCTTCATCAGACAGTGTCAGTCTTCCCTCATTTGTTTGCTTTTGTGTCAGTGTTGTTCTCTTATATAACTCAGAAGTGATTAGATGTAAGACACAGCCTACATTAACATGGCCTCATTCACAGAACGAAGAACCCACAATTCCCAAACGAGATTACATCCACAGTTAAAAGGGTTAGGATTCCAACACATTTTTTGGGGGGACATCAATCCATAACATTACACCCCTTGGCCCTCCAAAGTTCATATCTTATAAAACATAGTCACCCTATGATATCATCCTAAAAGTCTTATCCCATTAAAGCATCAATTCTAGATCCTAATCTCATCTTCTGAGTCATCTAAATCGGGTATGACTCTGGGTGTGTTCCATTCTAGGGCAAAACATCTTTCCATCAGTGGATCTGTGAAACCTAGAATACAAGTTATCTGTTCCCAAAGTACAATGTGAGACAGGTGCAAGACAGGCATTTCCATTTCAAATGGGAGAAATTGGAGAGAAAGAAGGGGTGGTGAATACCAAGTACGGCCACAGTCCAGTAAAACAAATTCCTTTAGCTCTCAAGGCTTGAAAATAATCCGTTCCCTGGGACCATGTGAGCAATGGCTCTGCCTTTCAGATTCTGAACACTGGTCATTCTCTCTGGATTCTGGGTGGAGGCACTTTGGCTGTGGGCATCAGCCCTGCCTTCTAGGCCCACTGGGATGGCAACCCAGCTCCTCTTGGCTCTGGGCAGCCCCGTTCTCCTGGTCCAAGTGAGTGGTGACTGTACCCCCTTGGCCCTGGCTGCTCTGTTCTCCTGGCCCACTGACATGGCAGCCTGGTCCCCTCAACTTTGGGTAGTGGCCCCATTCTCTTGGTACACCTAAACAGCAGCTCCATCCTTAGGAACCATGGTGGTGGAGACCTGACTCTTTGAGACCAAAGAGGTGGTCTGTCCACCCTTACCTGCCCCCCAGTGCTCCCTCCAACATTTCTGCTGATCCCCAAACTGGTTCCAGGATGGTACCTTCCTTTTCTTGCCAGACTACAGATGTCCACAACCAAGTAGCTCCATTGGCCCACTTCTTGCCTGTAGAATTCCAGAAGGTGACAACTTTTCTTCGTTTCATCCTGTCTCTGTCCCTTTCAATCTAAGCTCAAGGAATTTCTGCTAGGGTGGTTGATTAGATCCATCAGTCATAGGCCAAATCTTTCACAAAAGATTGTGTAGTTCCAGGACACTTGTCCTTAATCTGTACAATGGCATTTTCCAAATCTTTCATTTCTGGTTTCACTTTGCACAGTTCACTTTTAAGTCTATGACTTTCCTCCGCATTTTACTGTAAGTGGCAAGGAGAAACCATGCTGCCCCTTCAAGATTTTTCTTAGAAATTTCCTCAGCCAAATATCCAAGTTCATTAGTTACATGTTCTGCCTTCCAGAAATCATTCAAACATGATTTAGACAAGTTCTTTGCCAACTTATAAAAAGCATTGCCCTTCTCCCATTGCCTACTAACCTGTTCATCTTTTCTTTTAAAGCCTCCCCAGAAGCACATTTAACATCCACATTTTTAGCAACATTCCATTCATGGTAATAGAAGCTTTCCCCACAGCTCTCAATTCTTTCTGAGCTTTCATGAGAATCACCCTTAATGCTCATAATTTTACCAGTACTCTCTCAAGGCAATCTAGGCTCTTATAACATCAAAATTCCTCCAGCCTCTAACCATTTCCCAATTCCAAAACCATGTCCACATTTTAGGTATTTGTTAGAGCAGTACCCAACTTTCTGGTACCAAGTTGTGTCTTTGTTTCTTAGTGCTGCTATAACTGAAATACCTCAAGTGGGTGTTTTTAAAGAACAGAAATGTATTTCTTCTTAATTCAGGAGGCTAGAAGTCCGAATTCAGGGCATTTGGGTTAGGTCTCAAACACATATTTGAGGGGTGACACAATTCAGTCCATAACATCCTCTACTCCTAGTTCCCTAAAAGGTTTCCTTTTTCTTTTATCACGAGTGGCTGTTGAATTTTAGCAAATGCTTTTTGTGAATCTATTGATATGATCATATGATTTTTCTTCTTTAGTCTGTTGATATGATGAATTACATTAATTGATTTGTGAATGTTGAACCAGGCTTGCATATCTGAGAAAAATCCCTCTTGGCCATTGTGTGTAATTCTTTTTATACATTGTCGTATCCAATTATCTAATATTTTATTGAGGAGTTTGCACTATGTTCACGAGAGATATGATCTGCTATTTTTCTTCCTAGTAATGTCTTTGTTTGGTTTCAGTATTAGGGTAATGCTGACCTTGTACAATGAGTTCGGAAATGTTCTGTCATTTTCTATTTTGTTTGTTTTATTTGAGAGATCTTGAGAAAGATTGGTGCCAAACCTTCTTTAAATGTTTGGTTGAATTCACCAGTGAATCACCTGGGCCTAGTGCTTTCTGTTTCGAAAGGTTATTAATTGTTTGTTTGATTTCTTTAATAGTTATAGGCCTATTTAAATTACGTTTTTCTTCTTGTATGAGTTTTGGTAAGTTGTGCCTTTCGAGGAATTGATATATTTCATCTAAGTTATCAAATTTGTGGGCAAAGTGTTGCTTATTTTTCTTAGTACCTTTTTGATGTTCATAGGATCAGTTGTGATGGTAATTTGTGCATTCTCTCTCTTTTTTTTTTTTCTGGTTAGTGGTTTATCAATTTTGTTAATCTTTTCAAAGAACCAGTTTTTGGTTTCTTTGGATTTCTCTATTAATTTCCTCTACTCAATTTCACTGATTTCTGCTCTAATTTTTGTTTATTTATTTCTTTTCTTCTGTTTACTTTGGATTTAATTTGTTTTTCTTTTTGAGTTTCCAAAGATGGAAGCTTAGGTTATTGATTCTAGATCCTTCTTCTTTTTAATATATGCATTTAATCCTATAAATTTCCCTCTAAGCACTGCTTTCACTGCATCCCACAAATTTTGGTAAGTTGTATTTTCATTTTGCTCAATATTTTTAAAATTTCTCTTACGACTGCTTCTTTGACTCATGTGTTACTTAAGAGCCTGTTTAATCTCCAAATGTTTTGAAATTTGTCAGCTATATTTCTGTTATTGATTTCAAGTTTAACTCTATTGTGATCTGTGAAGCATATTTTATATAATTTCTATAGTCTTTATTTGTTAAGGTGTATTGTATAGCACAGGATGTGGTTGGTCTATCTTGGTGAATGTTCCATGTGGGCTTGAGAAGAATGTGTATTTTGCTGTTTTGGGGTGAAGTACTCTCTAAAGGTCAATTAGATCCAGTTGACTGATGGTGCTATTCAATTCAACTGTATCCTTGCTTATCTTCTGCCTGCTGGATCTGTCAATCACTGCTAGAACAGTTTTGAAGTCTCCAAGTAGAATAGTGAATTTTTCTATTTTTCCTTGCAGTTATACTAGTTTTGCCACATGTATTTTGACTCTGTCTTTAGGTGCATACACATTAACAATCGTTATGTCTTTTTGGAGAATGGGCCTCTTAATGATTATGTAGTTCTCCTCTATCCCTGATAATTTTTCTTGCTCTAAAATCTTCTTTATCTGAAATTAATGTAGCTATTCTAGTTTTCTATTGACTAGTGTCAGCATTGTATATATCTCACTTCATATTTAAAGTGAGTTTCTGTACACAACATATAGTTGGGTCTTTTTTTTTTTTTAAACTACTCTAATATGCTCTGCCTTTTAATGGATATATTTAGACTATTCACAGTTAAAGTGATTATTGATATGATTAAATTAATATCCACAATATTTTTATGCTTTCTATTTTTTTTTAATTCATTACTTTCTTTCTTTGTCCCCCCCAACCCTTTCTTCTTCTTCTTTTTTTTTTGGCTTTGTCTTGTTTTAACTAGGCAATTTGTATGATTCCATTTTCATGGGAACATATCAATTATACTATTTTAAAAGTATTTGTAATAGTTGTCCTAGAGTTTGCAATATATATTTACAATTAATCTAAGTCCCCTTTCAAATAACACTATTCCACTTCCTGATTAGTACAAATAACTTATAGCAGAGTATTCTCAGTTCCTCTCTCCTGTCTCTTATTAGTGTTCACATTGCTGTGATACATTTCACTCATGCATAGACTATAATTATCTAATATATTGTTTAAAAAATTTTATCTGCTAGATCAGTTAAGAATAAGAAAATAAAAGATTTCACTTTATCTTCATTTACTCTTGTTTGGATGCTTTTCTTTACAGAAATTTGAGTTTCTGACTTATGTCATTTTCCTTCTCTCTGAAAAACTTCTTTTATTATTTCTTGCAAGGCACATCTAGTGGCATCAAATTCTCTAAAAAAAGATTTTTTTTTTCTGGAAAAAAATCTTCATTTCTCCTTCACTTTTGAGAGATAATTTTTCTGGGTACACTATTCTAGGTTTGTGTTTTTTTTTCTTTCAGCACTAAATGTTTCATTGCATTCTCTTTTTCCTTACATGGTTTCTGAAGAGAAGTCTGATGTAATTCTTATCCTTGTTCTTTTATAGGTAAAACCAAAAAACAAAACAAAACTAACAAATAAACAAAAAAAACAAACAAACCCATTGCCATGCAGTTGACTCTGACTCATAGCGAATCTATTGGACAAACTAGAACTGCCCTATAGAGTTTCCAAGGAGCGCCTGGTGAATTCAAACTGCCGACCTTTTAGTTAGCAGCCGTAGCGCTTAACTACTACGCCGCCAGGGTTTCCTCTTTATAGGTAAGACATATATATATGTGTATTTATATATATTGTTTCATTTTCAAGATTTTCTTTTTGTCATTGATTTTCAGTTTGAATATATTATATGCCTATGTGTAGTTTTTGGTATATTTTTTGATTAGTGTTCTCCGAGCTTCTTGGATCCGTGGTGCGATTTCCAGTTTTAGAAAATTCTTAGTGGTTATTACTTCAAATATTCTTTCTGTTCCTTTTCCTCTTTTTTCTCCTTCTGGTATTCCCATTATGCATGTATTACACCCTTGGTAATTGTCCCATCCCAACCCAGTAGTTCTTGGATATTCTGTTCTTTTTTTTTCAGTCTTTTCTCTGTTTGGTTTTTAGTTTGTGAAGTTTCTACTGAGATGTCTTCAAGGTCACTGATTCGTTCAGTCCATTAAAGGCATTCTTTATATCTGTAATGGTGTTTTTGATTTTTTACACTTCCTTCTGTATGTTTTTGGCCTGTATATTACTTAGATTTTCAATTTTTTAACTAGATTACCTATCTATTCTTTCATGTTGTCCACTTTTTCCATTACAGCCCTTAGCATATTAATCATAAAAATAAAATAAAATAAAACAAAAACAAACCGCTTTCTGTCAAGTCAATTCTGACTCCTGGCAACCTGTGTGTTTCAGAGTAGACCTGCACATAGGGCTTTCAATAGCTACGACTGTTGGAAGTAAATTGCCAGACCCTTCTGCTGAGAAGCCTCTGGATGGGTTCAAAACACCAACCTTTTGGTTAGTAGCAGACTGCTTAACCATTTGTGACACACAGGGACTCATATATTAATAATAGTTATTTTAAATATCTGGTCTGATAATTCTAATATCTTAGCCACATCTGAGTCTGGTTCTGATGTTTACCCTATCCTTCATATTGTTTTTTCTTTTTTGACATGTTTTGTAAATTTTTGTTGAAAATGGGACATGATTTATCAGATAAGAAGGACTCAGGTTCTTTCAGTTGTAAAGTTCTCCTGATATTGATGTATGGTGATGTTTTGGAAGGGCATTGTATGATCTTATAACTAGGTCTAAATCTTTTGGTAAGGTTGTGCCCCTGGGCTGTGGTTTCACAAGTGCTTCTCAGCTTTTTTCTCCCACCCATTAGGTGAAATCGGAAGGCTAGAGAGGCCTGTAGTTGGATACTTCCTTTACACCACGTTGAAGGCTAGAAGGAGTTACAATTTGGCAGTTCTCCTCTTTCATGGGGAAGGCTAGATGGGGCTGGAGCTGGGTATTTATTCTCTTCCAATTCAGTTTGGCTCTAATAAAACACAGTTTCCCTTGAGGGTGTGCCACTGTCAAGGAAAATAGACCATTATTTTAAAATATTATTTTCCCCTTTTTCATGCCAGACACACAAGGGGATTTTTCTTTGAGCTTCAAGATAAAAGCCTGGGGTGGCTCCTTGAGATAAAATTCCTAGAAGTGTGGGAGCCCTCCCTCCACACTTCTAGGAGATTTATCTCCCAAGCTAGTCCAACCTCAGTCTACTGCAATTAATTACTCTTTTAAAAAAAAACTCACTGCCATTGAGTCGATTCTGACTCATAGTGACCCTATAGGACAGAGTAGAAGTCTCCCATAGAGTTTCCAAGGAGCACCTGGTGGATTTGAACCACCAACCTCTTGGTTAGCAGCTGTAGTACTAACCACTATGCCACCAGAGTTTCCAATTACTCTTTAGGTATCCTTATTTGATACTGGCATAGTGGTTAAAAGCTACAGCTGCTAACCAAAAGATTGGCAGTTTGAATCCACCACGTGCTCCTTGGAAGCCCTATGGGGCAGTTCTACTCATAGCGACCAGTAGTTGGGCCTGGGGGGTTCTCCAGGTGCCACGCCGTGTCAGCCACAGCAGAGCGAGCACACAGGGTCGGTGGTGATGTCGGCTACCCACCTGACCCGTCTTGAAACACAGACCAGTAGGGTCGCTGTAATTCAGAATCAACTCAGTAGCAACAGGTTTTGTTTTGTTTTTTTATTTGATACTGCAACCAGCAGCAACGGTGTTGGCAATGGTCGTCTCTGATCCTGGTAAGCATTGATTCTCTGTTGTTGCTCAGCCTGACTCTTCAGCTTTCAGGGCAGCGGTTTGCTCTGTGACCTCAATTCTCTGATGGATTTAAGAAGAATTGCTGATTTTCAGATATTTAGTTTTTTTTCTTGTTGTGAGGAGATCAACACAGTTTTCTTGCCTATTCCCACTTCTAGAGGCCACCCACATTCCTTGGCTCATGGTTCCTTCTGCCACCTTCAAAACCAGCAATGATGCTTCAAATCTTTCTCATGTCACTCTGACCTCCTCTCTTGCATCCCTCTTCCACCCTTTTGTTTGTACACTGTCCACCTGGATAATCCAGCATATTCTCCCTATTTTAAGGTCAATTGACTGGCAACCTTAATTTCTCTGTTACCTTAATTCACCTTTGCCATGTAACCTAACATAGTCATAGATTACAAGGATTAGGACATGGAGATCTTAGGGGAGCCATAATTCTACCTACCACAATTTGGAAATCCGTGTGTAGCTGGTCCTCCCCGGTGCCCTCTCCTCTCACTCAGCACCTGCCTGAGGGCAGCCTTACTCACAAAATACACCACACATCCACCTCTAAGAGCCTTGATCGATGCAGGATAAAGCTTACTCCAGAACTTCTTAAGAAACCCACTTAGCCAACTTTTTATTTCCCTACAGTTGCTCACTGCATAGAGAAATATCCTGCTATGGAAAGTGTGGCTTCTGCAGCTTTAGGTCCCATGTGATTTCAAAGACTAATTTGTCAATCTGTTGCTTCTCTTACTGTCTGTCACACAAATTCAGTGGCATATTCTAACCACATGAGGGATGGTTGTTCTTAGTCGCTGTTGCTGTGTCTCCCACAAATGTCTATACCTTTGGGGGATGGGGCCTTTCTCTGGCCTCCCCAAGTTAGCCTGACGTCCTACCCCAGAATGGCTGTGCAGTCATTGGGCTTCTTCTAAGCTAGAGAAGCAGAGCAAGGGCCCTGGACCTGGACAAGCCCTTCTGTCCCAGATTTATTCCCCTTCCAGGAAAGGCCCCAATTTCTTAGAAACACTGGGCCTCTGGAAAGTGTGTGACATCTAATGTCCTGCCTTCATTTTCATGTAAGAGATCCTTAAAACTTGCTCAATCTAGTGAAATCACAAAAGACTCAACTCTATGGCTCCCATCCCAAGGAGAAATCTTGGATTCTCTTGTCAGTAGCTCATTATTTAGCTTTGGGCAAATTGTTACCTCTCTGAGCCTCAGTTTCTTCATCTGTAAAATATCCCACCTACTTTATAAGGAGGTTGCTGAGACCTCAGTGAGATAGTGTGCTGAGACCTCAGTGAGATAGTGATGTAAAAATGTGACCTGTAATGTGCTCCACACATGTAAGGCATTGTTTCTTTCTTTCTTTTTTTTATCCCAGAGCCTGTCCCCCTCCCCCAGATCCTGGTCCAGTCACGGTCCATCACACCAGGCTGGTGCAATGTTACCCTAGAGTGCAGGGCCCCAGGGGCCAGAAAGAACCTGAACCTGACTTGGGAGAGCGAGATCTTCCCCAAGAACCAGGAGCAGAGAGAAACTTCAGGATCTGGCACTAACTCCTGGACCCTGGCTGAAAGGCTGCCCCTGAGACAGCCCAATGCCAGCCTCACCTGTGTGATCAGCAACTCCGAGGACCAGAAAAATGTCACCTTAGACCTGGGGAAAGTCTGCTTCCTTGGTGAGTGGGACCTATTGGAGAGGAGGGGCACTCGTGGAATTCAGATGGCACTGGGGTGTGAGGGGCTCAAGGTTTTTCTCCTCGTCATGTGTATTATCACCACATTCCACCTGGTTACCCCTACAGATGTTTGGGAATCACATCCAAATTGTTTCTGCTTGTAAATGTCTCTCACCTCCATACCTCTCTGCTTTGATACAGACAGTACTTTCCCACAGCTCTGCCCACCTCAAGTCTCCCCCTTCTGCATCCACCATCCATTGTGCTTCCAGAGTGGTCCTGATTGTGTTCTTTGTCTGTGTTGTCTGACCTTCAGCGAGTCCTTATAGGACTTGGATGTAAATTCTTCTGTGTCCATGTTTCCAGTCGCAGACACTTTACACCTAACTGCTTGGAGTTCCGTGAACGAGTCTTGTGCTACCAGCCCTTCCATGTCCCAAGTCCTTCGCTTTCTTCTTACTCTTTTTGAAGGATTTCCTACAGCCATTTCCAGCTTCTGAGGTGTGAGACCTGTGCAGTCACACAGGTCCTGTGTTCTGAAGGGTACTGCACTGGGTTTAAAGCTCTGTATTTATGTCTTCAAATTTTTAATTGAACTAATTTTAATTTAATATCAAAAATTAATAATTTCTGAACAAGAGGCCCCACATTTGCATTTCGCACGGGGCCCCATAAGTGCTATACCTTGTTCTGCCCTTGGCCATTACCTGCTTTAAGGAGGCATCTATGTGGTACTAGGGCTCTGCCCTGGGCCTCCTTTTATCACAGCACATCCTGTGCTGAGTAGGAATGACCTGTTTAGGCATTTGTCTACTCCATAGGCTGGAAGGTTCTGAGGGCAGGGGCTATATCTTGTTCTCCTTTGTATCTCAGCATTTGGCCAAAGTGTGCTTGGGATCAGCGTTTCATTGAATGAATGAATGAATTGGTATCCAATGTGTAGCCTCGTCCTCTCTAACCCACCTTTCACTGTTACTGGAGGGATCTGATGGTGTCACAACATAACTTAAAACCCTCCTCCCTCATCCTAGAATATCAGATAAAGTTCAACATTTAGCATGGCCCATAATACCTCTGGGACCAGACACCTGCCTCTTTCTGGTCCTCCATGCCTACCGCTCCTCCCTGACCTGTGCCCCATCCTCCTGCTGCGGCCAGGCTGCTGGCCATGCCCAGGGGGCTGGCATTTTGACACAGCCATTTTCTGAACATCGTGCTCCTCCTTTGTGGAATGCCTCACCCATCCTCAATGTCTGGGGAACTCTTAATCCTCCTCCAAGACTCAGCTTACATATCACCTTTTCTGGAAAGCCTTCCCTGAAGACTTGCGTATAAGGTACAAACCTCTGTCACAGCTGCAATCCCTTTGTTGGGCAGTGTGATGGCTCCTTGAGGGTGCAGAGCACACCTCGTTCCTGTCAGCATTCCTAGTACCAAGTAGGAGCTCAGTAACTGGGTGAATGAGTGGGCCTGCCAAGCCTCTCCCTCCTTCAGCTTCTGAACCAGGTGTATGAGAGTTCCCCACCTGTTCTCTTTCTAAGTCCTCTTGACAATGGGTATCTCAAATTCTCTCTTGCCTTACCTTTCTTCACTCTCTCTAGAGAGGGAAACAGGACTGGACGGGGCAAGCTCCCTGGGAATCATCCTTGGGGCTTTCATGGCTGTGCTGGTGACACTGGTAGCTGGACTGTTCCTCTGGAAGACATGTGGAAAGAAGAAGAAGATGGAGACTGGAAGAGGCAGGTTGCACTTCTCCTTCCAGGCTCAGACACTCTCCCCGACTAGACCCTCCTACATCTTGCTGCACAGGGAGTGAGCCCTGCAGAAGGGATGGGGGTGTGGCCATGGCCTTGGAGTTCATGGCAGGGGAGGAGGCATACAGGTTTCCAAGGTACAGAGTTAAGCTCCTCTCTGTGTGTGGCTCAGGTCCAGGTTTGCAAGAGGCCTGCAGGGACAATGATGGTGACCTCCACTATGCAATGCTGAGCCAGCAGGAGCCTCCGAAGGGCAAGAAGGTGAGAGCTGGGAAAGGTGGCCAGTCTGGGCACTCCCAAGACCTTTACTGCCCAGCCCTGGGCCTACCAAATCCCAGAATCTGTTGTTTCTGGGCCCACTGACTCTTCCACTTCTAGGAAAATCAAGGGTATTTACTAAGACAATGCAATTTGAGTCAGCGTAGTGTTTGATGCTTTGGGGGAATTCATAAGCAGTGGGTATCACCAGGCGCTGGTACTACGTGGGTCCCTTGGTTGCCACCCGATCCCCTGCTCTTCCAGGAACCCTGTTTTGCATTCCTAGGGTATCCGTGGGCAACATATGGAAGAAAAGAGGACTGTCACTACTGTCTACAGTGAAATCTGTAAACCAGGCCAGTGAAATCTGTAAACTGGAGGAGGCAGGAGAATCTGGAACTCCTGGGACACCACCACTCTGAGTCTGTCACCCTGCAGTTACCTGCCTTTCTAGCTGTGGTCCAGCTCCTGAGGCCCACGGTCTGTGTTACCCTGACCTTCCTGACCACAGCTCCCTGCACACATGTGACCCTGTCCTTTCCTCTGCTCGCCTGTCCCCTCCAGCCTTCCCCAGGCTGCCTGCATACTCAGGATGCTCAGGATTGCAGGGTAAGCTCTCTTCTGCCATTGACCTGGCTTGTGAAATATTCTCTTCTTTTCCCAAAGAGGAACCCAACTAGTGTGCACATGGCAAATTTCCACAGCCTCTTCTGTGTCACAGGTGTGTGTCTTTCTGAGAACACAAGGCCAGGCATAAGGACTGTGTAGAGGTGTTGACCATGCCATGAGAAGGGAGTTAGGATCTGGGATCCGGATCCTGAGTTGGGGCTTGATGGAAAAAGCATGGATGGGTGAGAGCCTACAAAAGGACTGGCCTAAGTCTTCCTTTGCCAACCTTTTGTAGGGCTCCTTGGGTGTAGTGGGCTGTGTGTGTGTGTGTGTGTGTGTGTGTGTGGCTGCATAGCATATATTATACAGATGGGCCAGAGCCCTCCTCCTTGCCACCTGTACTAATCTGGACCTAAGTCTTAGACTCAGCCATGGGCCC
Source organism: Elephas maximus indicus (assembly GCF_024166365.1). Lineage (NCBI taxonomy): Eukaryota > Metazoa > Chordata > Mammalia > Proboscidea > Elephantidae > Elephas > Elephas maximus. The sequence continues at coordinate 195,055,986 of NC_064821.1, forward strand.
CAAACCTTCCTTCCTGTGGAGTGGGAAGAGGAACTTGTGTTATCCATGACTCCAGGAGGCCAAAGTTGGGGGCTTTCCTCTTAGATAAATAGCCCCAGCTCTTCCCCTGGTCCAGGATAGGGCACTTTATGGAAAGAACAGATATGCAGTGTCCTCCCAATCCACTTCCCAGCCCTCCCTGCCATGCTAAGGCTGCTTCGAGCTCTGACACCTTAAGGCTGTAGGAAGTTCGGATCCACCCTCTCCAGCCTGCTCTTCTATTGAGCTCCCAGCTCCCCCTGCCATGCTTTACATTGGCCATCTTCCCCCACCAAACCCTTGGTAGGCCTCTTCTTTGCCTGGAATGAGGTTCTTTTTCCTTGTTCTCTGCCCTCACTCCTGCCTGTTGTAATCCACCTTATCCTACCCACATACCCTATCCAAGCTAACTTTTCCATGGGGTCTGTCTGGATTCCAAATGTTTGTAAATGACCTCTCGTACTTCTGATCTTTCCAAACACCTTGGACCCTGCCACAGTCTGCCCTGGATTGAAGTCACGTATCTACCCTGCGGGACCTAATCTGGGGCTCCCTGAGGAGGATGATGGCATGATGGGGGGGGCAGTGCCAAGGAGACACACACCTCTTTGAAGGGTCTGGGCCACCTTTCCTCCTACTCCTACAGGGGATTAGCAGACAGTAACATGGAGCACAGAGGCTATAAGTGGTCTCAATGGTAGCTCCCTTTGAAAACAGTGGAGGACACAACGACCACTCATGACCTCATGTGGTTCAGAGGTCTGAGGTGGGGACTTTCCCATTCCATCTCCAGCCACATGTTGACCAAGAATCTGGTGTAGCATGTACTGTGGTGTGTAGGTGCTTCTCTGCTTGTGGGTCCTCACCTCCTTGGAGCCTCCCCCTCCTTTCTCGGGCCCAGCTCCTGTGTTACAGATGGGCTGACTTTACTACCAGGAACTGCCGTGGCCTGTATGGTGGCCTAGATTCCTCTCGGTTCCCTTCCCACCTCAGCTCAGCTCAGCTGCCCCATTTCTGACCTCAGAAGGCAAAGGTTTGAACAGGGTCTCTGTAAGGGCTTGAGCATTATGAAGCAATGCTAGGAGCCTGCTGCATGGTGGGATGGGCGAAGAAGGAGGAGCCATAACAGGGCCCAGTCTCTGATCTCTTCCCCTCAGGCTGAGCACAAAGTTGAAAGACAGAGAGTTGCCATCTCCTCACCTGGCTTCCCTGGTGACCAGTCACGGCTGGGCATCAATGTTCATCAGCCCAAGAGCAGTGTGAGATGTGACTACCCAGTGACCTTCCCACCCAACCTAGGGCAGGAAGAAACAGAGGAAGGAAACCAGGCTTTCCTGAGTCTGTAAAGACCAGATTTTGTCCCAGTCATTTTACAAATATTTCGTTTAATTCTTAAAAGAGCTTTTGATGGTAGATATTATTATCCCCATTTTTACGGGAGGAAACCGAAATTGTTGGCTAGTTGGTGGCAGAGCAAATCTTTAAATCCAACACTGGATAATTCTAAAGTTCCTATCTTACCCCTTTACCACATGGCCACTGCAGACCTTGGAGTCCTGGAAATACTCAGACAGGAATATCCTCTGCCTGTTTCTGTCCCTTCTCCCAAATAAAGCACTGAGTTCTCTCCCAAGGGCTCTAGACTTCTCACTCAGGTGCTCCAACTCCCGCTGAGCTCACATTGTTGATGGAACTGGTGGCTGAAAAAGAAATTTCACCTTAAATAAAGAATAGGGCTTTGGTGGGTTGGGGCTTGTGGATTGAAGGACTCTTTACTCTGGGGCAGACTAGACAGACATCTGAGGGGAGAGGCCTCCTTGTCTTGAGTCCTTTACCAAGTTCCTACTTTTTCCATGCAAAATGTGTCCTGCATATTAGCATCCTCATCCTCAAACCAGTTCTATCTGTGCATTATTATTCATAACAGCATTCAATAGGTCTGATATAAGCTTCTTATTTAAACCTCAGTGATTCTGTGAGGCAGAAATACCCATTTTATAGGTAGAGAAACTAAAATCCAAAGAAGTTACATACCTCATGCAAGTTCTGAGTAGAAAGTGGCAGAGGCATGATTGGGGCCTAGACCTGTCTGCTCTCTCTTGCAAAGCATGATGGGGTCACAGGGGATCATAGTTTCACTCCTTCTGGCTCATCCCAGACCTCAACTAGCATTATTTTCCATTGGGTTATCCTTTATATAGGGTCACTATGAGTCGAAATTGACTCGACAGCAACAGGCTTTTTTCTGTTTTCTGGTAACCTTCCTGTATCCCATTCTCACTCTTTCATTCTTATCTCTCATCTCAGAGATCTTTGTCACTTTCTCATCTCAGAGCTCCGGTCCGGCTCTCATATTATCATTCATGCCTGGACTATTTCAGCACCCTTTCTACTGCCTTCTGTGTCTTTACTCATTTGTTTTCTCCTGGCCATTATGGTGAAATTCATGAATTCCAAAGGCACTGAGCAAATCTAAGGAGCCACAGTTGCTAAGTCCAGGCTTTTAGGCACCTGAACTCAATAGGCCAATCAGAGTCATTATTAACTTGGAAGTAGAGAAAGGGAAGGTCCTTTCTTTGAATGCCTGGATATTAACAGGCAAAATGGAGGCTTAGTTGTTGGCCACATTTCCCATCACATGGACCTGAGAAGCAGAGCAGCTGATTTGCAGAGGGAAAGAATGAGGTGGACTCTCTTAGACAAGAGGAGAATATTTGAAAGGCACTTGAATTCCTAGTTCCAGATGTACTTGAAATCCAGCCACTTTCCCTTATGACAATGGAATATATGGGTGGTGGGGGGAACAAATAGTGCAAATGCTGACTGGTCTCATAAATTCACGATCTCATTGGAGCCCTTGAGCTGCAAACTTGATAAGTATTTTTAGTCCATTCACTCTCCCAATCTCTTAGATATCGGTTATGGATTGAATCATGTCCCCCAAAATGTGTGTTGGAATACTAACCCCTTTACCTGTGATGTGATCCCATTTGAGAAAGGGTTTCTTCGTTATGTTAATGAGGCCATGCCAGTATAGGGTATGTCTGAAACCTAAATACTTCTGAGTGATATAAACAGCAGCATAGACACAGAGACAAGCAGGCAGAAGTGGGAAAGATCGATGCCACAGGAAGTTCGCCAAGAAACTGAGGAATACAAGCTGAAAGTGACAAAAGATCTCCCCCCAGAGCTGACACACTGAGAGAGCCATCGCCTATAGCCAATGCCCTGAATCCAGCCTTCTAGCCTCCTGAACTGTGAGAAAATAAATTTCTCTTCTATAAAGCCACTCACTTGTTGTCTTTCTGTGATAATAGCTCTAGGAAACTGCAATAATGACCATGTCTTGTCTCTCCTTAAACCCCAATTCCTCTTCCCCATTCTAATTCACAACAGATGACTTTGCCTTTTATTACACTGACAGTATAGAAGTAATCAGAAGAACTTCCACAAACTCCATCATCAGACCTACCCACCGCCCTGCATCTGAAAGAGTACGTTCTGCCTTTGCCCTTGTGACTTTGAACAATCTTGGTTCCTGTAAGTCTGGTGCTCCTCTTGGGCTCCAGATTCCATTGTTTGCCTATGCGGTGTCATCACTCCCCAAATTCTACCCTGCACTAGCTGTTTTAAAAAATCTACACTGGATTATTCTTATCAGTACGCAGGCATACTGTAATTTCTTTCATTAAAAGAATCTTATAAACTCAACTCCCTTCTAGTACTGTCCCATTTCTCTGCTTCAATTTATAGCAAAATTCCTGAAAGACTTACATATATTTCCTCTTTCCAACTCCCCCCTTTTTCTCTGGAATTCTCTCTAATCCTGCACTTCCCCCAGCGATCCACTGACATTGCTCTTGTCAAGGCCTCCCAAGAACCCCATGATGCTAAATCCAGTAGTCAATTCTCAGTCCTCATCTTCCTTAACTTCTCAGCAGCGATTGACACATTGAACATTCTGCCCATGAAACACCGTCTTCACTTCACATTCAGCACTCACCGTTCTTTTCCTCCTAGTCACTGGGTGCTCCTGAGTTTCCTTTACTGGTTTCTTTCTCATGTCTCCCACCTCTACACCCCAGGATTCAGTTTTCAGACTTCTTCTCTTCAGTATCACCTATGTTGTTGTGGGCAGAACAATAGTCCCCAAAGATGTCCACATCCTGATTCCTGGATTCTGTCAATATGTTGCCTTACATGGCAGAAGGAGCTTTGCAGACATGATTAAGGTTAAGGACCTTTGGTGGGGACAGTATCCTGGATTACACAGGTGGGCCCAATCTAATGACAAAAGTCCTTAAAAGCAGAGGAAGAAAAGACAGAAGAGTGGGTCAGAGATTTGATGTAAGAAGGACTCAACCTGCTGTTCCTGACTTTGAAGATGGAGGAACAGTGGGCCATGTGCCAAGGAATAAGGCAGCCACTAGAAGGTGGAATAGCCCTCAGTTTACAGTCAGCAAGAAGATCAAGACCCCATTCCTGCAACCACATGGAACTGGGTGCTGCCAACTACCTGAATGATCGGGAAATGGATTCTTTCCTAGAGCTTCCAGAAAGGAGCACAACCTGCTGAAACCTTGATTTTAGACCACACTGGCCTTGTTTGTATTTTTTGAATATACCAGTCATGCTTCTGTCTCAAGCTTTTTGCTTCTGCCTGAAATTCTTTTCCTTCGGGTATCTTCATGTCTCATTTCCTCACCTTCTTCTGGCATTTGCACGATTGTTATCTTCTTAGTGAGTTCTACTCCAGCTCCCTATTTAAAACTGCAGCTTCCTCCTGGCATCCTCATTACTCCTCCTGGCTCTTTTTCTCCATAGCACTTATCACAGGGATGTGAAGGTACGTTTAGTCCGGGCTGTTGAATACTGAGGGGAAACAGGACTTCAGAGTAAACTGCAAATCCTGATATGCATATACCATTATTATTCCCAGGAAACTGCAAACCTCAGAAATCGATGAACTTGCCCAAGATCGCAGGGTTAATAAATGGCTGAACTGTGATTCAGACTTTGGAGTTTCACTCTTGACTATTGCATTATGCAGGTTAAATAAATTATGGTCTATCCACATGACAGAATAATACTTAGATAATAAAAAGAATAAGGTGCATTTTTGTATATTTAAATAGGAAGATGTTCATGGAATATTAAGTGTGTTATGCAACAGTATATGTAGTATTATCCTGGTTTTATAAAAATAAATACACATATGTTGATGTGATCATAAAGAAAGTCTAAAAGTTGATATGCCAAGCAGTCAACAGCAGTTATCTTCAGGGTTCTGTCTCTTTTCCTGTATCATCAGATTTTCTATAACACTTATAAGAAATTTACTAAAATTTTTGAATAGGGCACTGGCATGATAGAACTGTGTTTTAAAAGAGTAAACCACATTTATGCTAATAGGAAGCTTATCATTTTGGAAACCAGTTGAAGTCTTTATTCTCCTGTTCCCTCTTTCACTTTCTATTGTGTTCAAATGACTCCTTATCGAAATCAACGCTAAGCATCTCTGGATCTGTCTAGAAAGTATAGACAAAGTGAAATTTTTGCTGTAATTGATTCAGATGGAGAATCCCTATGAATTGCTCACAATCCTGGCTGTTCCTCAGGGTTTAGAAAATTCTGGCCGCACCTTTGAAAAGCACAGATGCCTGGACCCCACCCTCAAACTGGTCTTCATCTATATTTTTAAAAGTCAGTGGATGTTTCTGGTGCCTGGTCAGTTTTGAGAACTGAATCCTTTGGCCTACATGGAATCTTTGTAAAATTCAAATGGGAACATATATGACAAGGAGGGGCTTAGAGTTTGTCTTCCAAGATAATCCTCAATATGTCCTCAGCATGTAGCCCAGAAAGTGTTGAGTGAAGAAACAAGTGAGTGACATGGCCCACAGGTTGGCATTACTTTGTAGACTTTACCACGGTTTAATCTGCCCTTTGGACACTGAGCCTGAGCCTAGAAGCTCCATCTCATCTATTGCTCAGGGTTGGCTTGACTTTTGGATGCAAAATCTTGCCAACAAATCTCATAAGACACTGGTAGACAAAACCAGCATGCAGACTTATTAATTTACAGTAAGAAACATACTTGTCAACTGGACTACACGGTCCCATAGACCTGACCCAAGAATCCTCTTTCCAAACCTAGGCCACGTAGAAAGCCAAGGTATCAGTGGGCCTCTTGGTGAGTAGGAGTCAGGACAGGTGGGCAGATGCTGCTGGTGTGGATTCCACTGTCCTTGGAGAGCCTGAGCTCTCTGTCTACTTGGTAGGATTTAGCTGCCTGGGGCTTAGAGGTCTCCTGCCAGCCTGACAGCGCTACGTTTGTCTATGTCACTCACCTGTCTGTGGTCTGATTCTTATCAGCCCTCCTTCTGATTGACATATTCTTTCTTTAGTCATGTTCATATTTGAATTAAGTTTGTGCTGGTCCACAAGTTGGAATCTCTGTAAAGTGACCTTGTATATCACTGCTGTCAATCCCCCCCCCAAAACAAACCCAAATCAAACAAACCCTCATTTGTGAGTTCTTAGGAGAGGGAGCAGAGTGATAGGAAACCCCTTAATATACTCCATACCACCAGCTGAACCAGTGCATTTGCCCATACATCCAAAGAGAAAACCTGTGAACTGGCTAATGGGATCCTGTACCTATTGAGGTTGGAAACTTCACCTAATTCATCACTTAGACTTTCAGCAAGATTCTCCTGTTTTTAAAACAGAAAAAAAAGAAGAAGTAAATAAAACAAACAAAACCACCATCTAAAAGAATATAATCTGTAATCAAAATCTATTCGATTGAAAAATCTTAATGAAAAGGACAATTTCAGGAAAGTGCAATTTACTGACATTGATTTACACGGGTGTATAAATCCTCATGGAACCGACACAGAAAATATCGAAAAACTGATACAAGTGTTTTCTCATTCAAGGGCATTCATTTATGAGTTAGAAAACTTAACAAAGCACCAAAATGAAAATAAAATCCCGATCCAGTTCTCGAATCTGCTTGAGCACCTCTCACTTCCTTCCTTCTGCTGGAAATTTGACCTTGGCAACCTGGACGCCGAGCTTGCCAAGGAGCGCGAGGAGGAGAAGGCCTTTTGCCAGCATCATCGACAGCAACGTGAACAGGAATTGAGCTCTTGTCCCTGTCGGGTCAGAAGCAGAGCAGACAGTGAGAGGCTTCTGGGGGACTGGATCCTGGCATTGACCACAGTCCCTCAGTGAGCTGATGCTGTATCAGGGACTCCAGGTCACTTGATGGTTCTGAGTAAATTGGGACTTTGGGCTTAGAATAATCCTACGTGATATTGCCAAAGAGAGTGTCCTAGAATCTAAGAGTGTCCATGTTGGAAGGAAACTCAAAGATTATGGAGTTCTACCTCTTTTCTGTGCCTTATAACAACCCCAGTAAATGACTGTGCACCTGTGCTTACACACCTCCAGTGACAGGGAACTCGCTATGTCCCCAAATCGTCTATTCATCTTTGGACAATGCTACGAAAAGTCCCCTAACGTTATAAGTCACCAGCTTCCCCTCTTGATATTAGTTTCCGTGAGGTCACTCATTGCAAATGTGATTCCTCATCCACTCAGTGGCCCTTCAGGTGGGATTCAGAGCAGGGGTACACATCAGGACTGGGGTAGCTTTTCTCTTCCCCAAAGGCCTGCTTTTCCTCACCGTCCCCTTCCTGGGGCACTTGCCAACTTTTACTGTGTCTGATATCACATTACTGAGAATGGAAAGCTATAACAATGCCCCAACCTCCTGAGATAGGAGTCTTCATGGAGCTGAACCAATTACCTTTCTGGTCATTTTCTTCAGCCCAACACACTTCCCTCATGTGTAAGGTGACATTTTCCAGTCCATAGAGTTGCTGACCACACAAGTGAGGTTGGCATTGGGCCTGCTCAGGTGCTGGCTCACGGGCAGACTCAGAGCCAGGGTCCAGGAGTTGGTGTCAGGTCCTGGTATCTCTCTCTGATTCAGGTTCTTGGGGAGGCCCTTGCTCTCCCAGGTCATGTTCAGGTTCTTTGTGGCTCCTGTGGCCCTGCACTCCAGCGTGACATTGCATCAGCCTGGCGCGATAGACCATGACTTGGCCAGGATCTGGGGGAGGGGGACAGACTCTGCGTAGGAGGGGATGAAAGTATTATTATTGTATCTGCACATTACTCATCCCTTATCTCATTAATTTCATAACACCCTGCCAGGAAGGCAGGGCATCTCACAGCTGAAGAAACTAAGGCTTGGTGAGGGGGAACCATTTGCCCAAAGTCATATAATGAGAAAGTGATACAGAATCCCAGGTTTAGAGAAGTTCAGGCAGCCAGAGTCTCTCAGTTCTCTCCACCACCTACACCCCAGCCTGTACCATGCACAGCTAAATTCACACCAGGTTCACACAAAGCCTCTGTCCCTCACAACCCCCACAGCACTTGGAGGGGATCATCAAACCTCTTGGGAAAATACCTTCCAGGTACAGAATTTACAAAGCAGTTTCTGAAAACTGGTTTTGAGACTCTTAAAGCTTTACCCACACTGAAGGCATAAAAAGGCTCTTATTTGGAGATAAGAGAATGTCTTTGGATGGGTGCCTGCCCCTCACCTGAAGGTGGTGAAAACAGCTTTACTGGGACCATTCAGAGAGCTTGACCTGTGTCCCTGCAGCTGGGGGATGTGGTGGACTAGTGCCTGGCTCACACCCGAGAAATATAAAGGGAGAGATGGTGCTGAAATGGCATACGGTAGCAGATAAGGAGCTGCTGGTGGGGAAGAACTTGCATTGCCAATGGTGGGTCCATTGTATGTGCTTTTCATGAGGTAGAGGTAGGACACTTTTGAAAGGACTTTGTGAAGAGAGCAATCTGGAGGGGCAATAGAACCCCAACAGAGAGTGTCTGTGAGGAAGGGGACCAGCCAAGGACCAGGGCCCAAAGGGAAAGATGTAAATGACCATCCTGAGAGTGTATTACCTGTGACAAGGCAGGTGAGAGATCCCCAGTGTGGGAGAGGGGTGTCTCCAGGGAACCTCTGGTAATCCCCATGGAAGAAAGAGTCAGATTAAACATATCAGGCCCAGAGAACCCAACTGCTTGGTTAGCACAACAGTACTAGTCAAAGAAACCCTTACCTGTGCCCTCCAACCTCCCATCCTCCTTGTGCTCCTCTCTTCCTCCCTGTCCTCCTGGAGTTGGGGGAGGGGCTTCCTGTCTTTGCTGTTCTCTATAATCCTTGTAGGCCTTTGCTAGGGAATTTTGTCCTGGTCTTTGGGTATCACTTTCTGCATCTGCTGTATCTGCCACTAACGTGACAGATTTTGCTTATCTCAACAAGGGTTGGCAGCTGCTGCTGGAGCCCATGGTCCCTGCTATGGGCTCCATGTTGAGCTCCATGCACTCTGAGACTTCCTCTTTCTGACCTGAGTTGTCTTGTGGCCCGTGGTCCTCTTAGCACTTTGTTTCCTTAGTGGGGGCCCATAAGACTATCTGAATCTCCCCAATGTTGTGCACAGACTTGCGGGACTTGTAGTACTTCTAGAGGCTCCTTTTCTGCCTAAACACACCATGCCCCAATTTTTATTCAGCAGGAGTCCTTGGGAGGAGGTAGTATTTTGCCAGATAAACAGTAAGCAGAACCTAAGCCCCTCTGTTTTTGTATTTCCTCTCAACCTTCTGACGGCACAGTGGTTAAAGTGCACAGCTGCTAACTGTAGGTTGGTTGTTGGAACCAAACAGCTGCTCCGTGGGAGAAAGATGTGGCAGTCTGCTGCCATAAAGATTTATAGCCTTCGAAACCATATGGGGCAGTTCTGCTCGGTCTTATAGGGTTGCTATGAGTTGGACTAGACTCAAATATGGTAGGTTTGGTTTTTTAGTGGGTTTGGCTTGCTCCCCAGCCCCTTCTGTTGAGATGATAGGGAATGACTGTTTCGAGTCCCTGCCAAATTTTAATCAGAGTCTGAACCATAAGGTATATTTTTAATAATCACTTAATTCCACGCCCCCGGCATTTTCTCATATCTCATGTCATAACTGATATCTTTGTAGTTTGTGGCTTGTTGAGAGAGCTCTATTCTCTGAGTCTGCAGTCTCTGGTTTTGGCACACACAAATCTCTATCTCTTTTTTTTCTATCAACGAAATATACTTTGCCTATTTTGGAAGTCAAAAGATGAACACTGAGTTCTGTATTCTTAGCTGGATTCTAGCCTCTGCCTGAAGCAATAGCTGCCTCAGCCCCAAGTCTCGGAAGTTTTGGAAGAAAAAGAATTTTACAGTTGAAACACACACACAACCAATACTTTGAAAAGCTCCATACAAGAAGGCATTTGAGCTGACTTAGGAAGCCTATCATACTCTTACCCACAATAATGCTTGAAAAAAATATAACAAAACAAACAAAAAAATAACAAAGAATGTTTTAAATATGGAACTGATGTTCAGGAGAACTTAAGCCACAAAAACAAGAGGAAACTCAGTGCTAAAGGGGTCACTGACATCCCTAAATGGGGATGAGGTCTTGGCTGTGGCCTTGTACTTGTAGGGATGTTGCACAAACCAAGATAAGGGGCTAGGGTGAATATAGGATGAGAATATTTCTGTCTTCTGGCCTGGAAAATCAGCTTGGAAGGCTGCCACCTGCCCTGTACCAAGGGTGGAGTCTGTGAGAAGTCAGGATCCCAGCCTGCACTATGCATGGGCATGGGTGTGAATTCTTACTATGTGCTGGAACTCTCAGCCCAGAAACTAGCCTAAAAATAGATGAATCCTATAGGGCCCTGCTGTTGTTAGCCACTGTTGAATTGGTCCCTGAGTCATAGAGTCTCCATATGCAACAGGCTTAGATCATTGTGATCCACAGGGTTTTCATTGACTGATGTATTGCCAAACCTTTCTTCCAAGCCTGTCTTAGTTTGGACGCTCTGCTGAAATCTGTTCAGCATCATATCAACACACAGACACTTGGGAGATGTGCATGAGCTGCACTGGCTGGGATTAGAACCCAGCTATCCCACACCGAAGGTGAGAATTATACCACTGAACCATGAATGACTCAACTATAGGGCCCTAGCAGAGAAAAACACTGAGCTCACCCACTGGCACACATCCACATCTCAGGGAACATGTGTGGGCTCTTGAAAGAAGCCAAAGGAAAAACATTACTAATCTACAAAGAAACAAGCAGAAGAATTACATCAGGCTTCTCTTCAGAAATCATGCAGGCAAAGAGAGTGCAGTGAAATACTTAAAATGCCAAAAGAAAAACCCATCAACCAGGAATTCTATACTCAGCAAAATGATCCCTCAAAAGAAAAACGTGATAAGTTAGGGTTCATTAAAGTCAAAAATGTCTGCTCTGTAAAAGACTCTGTTGAAAGAATGAAAAAACAAAACAAAACAACAACAAAAAAACACCAAGTCACAGAGTGGGAGAAAATATGTGGAAAACACACATCTGATAAAGGATTTGTATCCAAGACATGCAAAGAACTTTTAAAACCCAACAATAAGAAATTAAACCACCCACTTACAAAATGAGAAAAGATCTGAACAGAAACCTCACCAGATGAGAAATAAGCTTACGAAAGAATGCTAAACATCTTATGTCATTGTTGTTATTAGCTGCTGTCAGTTTGACTCTGGCTCATGGCAACCCCATGTATGCAGAGTAAAACTGCTCCATAGAGCTTTCAAAGTGATGATGTTTTGGAAGCAGATTGCCAGGTGTGTCTTCTCAGGCACCTCTGGGTGGGTTCTAACCACCAACTTTCTGCCTAGTAGTAGAAGGCTTAGCAACTTGCACCATCCAGTAACTCCTTCATATGTCACTGGGAATTGTAAATCAAAACAATAGATACTACTATACACCTATTAAAATTGCTAAAATCCAAAACACTGACAGCACCAAATGTTGACAACGATGTAGAGCAACAGGAACTCTCAATCTTTGCTGGTGGAAATGCAAAATGATATAGCCACTCTGGAAGACACTCAGGTAGTTTCTTACAAAGATAAACACAGGCTTACCATTGATTGAGCAATTGTGCTTGTAGGTATTTCCCCAAATGGAATGAAAACATATGTCCACATAAAAGCCTGCACATGAATGTTTATAGCTTTATCCATAACTGCCCAAAATTGGAAGTGATAAAGATGTCCTTCACTAGGTGAATGGATAAACAAACTGGTTCATCCACACAAAGGAGTATTACTCACCAATAAAAAAAAAATTAGCTATCGAGCCATGAAAAGCATGGAGGAACCTTAAATGCGTACTGCTAAGCAAAAAAAATCAGTCCCTAAAAAAGCAATATACTGTATAATTCCAGCAATATGACATTCTGAAACAGGCAAAGCTATGGAGACAATAAAAAGATTAGTGGTTTCCAGGGGGTGAGGAGGAGGAAGGAGGCATGAATAGATGGAGCACAGGGCACATTTAGGGCAGTGAAACTATTCTGTATGATTCTATAATGGTGGACTCATGACATTAAGCATTTGCCAATACTCACAGTACTGTACAACATAAGGAGATAAGCCTCATGTAAACATGGACTTTTATGAATAAAAACGTATCAGTGTTGGATCATCAATTATAATAAATATATTACAGGATGCAAGATGTTAATAGGAGAAACAAAGTGTAGGTGGCAATACATGGGAACTCTCTGTACTTTCTGCACGATTTTCCTGTAAATGTAAATTGCTCTAAAATAAAATCTATTACAGGTTTTTTTTTTTTTAAAGAAAACAGATAAAACAAAAAAGCAACCACAAGGAAACAAATTTTCCATTTAAGCCTGCAGAAAGGATAACGGCTCTGCTGACACCTTGATTTGAGCCCAGTGAGACCTGTATGGAACTTCAGACCTATAGAACTGTAAGACAACAAATGTGTGGTTTTAAGTCACTATGTTTGGTAATTTCTTAAATAGCAATAAAAAACTGATACACAAATCAATTAGCCTTAGTTTATAGAGAACAATTAATATTATTGCAAAAATTTCCTTTTTTTGTCAAATTTCCTCTTTCCCAAAACACTGAAGTGATCTTCTCCCAGGTATGAACCTTAGCTCTGCTCTCCATCAAGTTGTGAACCTACTTACTCTATGTTCATGGGAGAAAATAGAGTGTGAAGACTCGTATCTGGGCACAATCCTGCAAAAGGGGGCTTATGTGACACTCCCAGGGGCAAAAGAAGGAGGTAAGCTATGAGTCTGGGCTGAGGGAGTTGTCACTCACCATAGACAATGAGATGAAACATCTGAATAAATTCTCTTCCTTTAGTTAAGCTGACTCGAGCAAGGTACTGCCCACTGTCCTCAAGGGTCTGGGTCTCAATCCTCAGGGTTATCATATTGGACACATGGAATCTCTGCTTGTACTTGTCTTGGAGGCTGACCCATGTTGGAGAGTCTGCCCCATTACGGACATGCAGCATGACTCTGAAGTATGGCTCAGGGCCAAAGGCCCGTGAAATCTCCTGCACTTCTACTCGTGGGTCTACTTCTGGCGTCAAGATCACATGAAACAAGACAGAACCTCCTCAGATCTCCTTCAGAAGAACATGAGCTCCAGAATCCTTAGTTCCAGTAACATGTGCTCAAAAACCCTTGGCCCCAGTGCTCCAGACACCTAGGACATTGGGAAACAGGAAATGTGAGTGTTTTCCCATAAGAACAAATGAGAGAACCACAGAACCCATTTTTTAATTCAATCCATCCAATATAACCTCTTAATTCTAAGAAGGCTGCCTCATACAATGAATCTGAAGCAAATCTGGGATTGAATTCTGGTTCTAGTAGAGTGTTAACTTAAACTTACTTAAACTTGCTAAGCTTTACTTTCTTTACCCACCTCATAGTAATAGTATGAAGTTCCAGAACGATGTGCTCCAGAACCTTGCATTGGGAAAGAGAAATCATGAATGTTTTTCATTAAGAACAAATAAGAAAACCACAGAACCCATGCTTCTTATAAAATCCATCCAATATATGCCCTCGATTCTAGGAAGGCAACCTGATGCAGTAAAATTAAAATAAAACTGTGTTGGCATTTCAAATTTGATTCCTTTAGGTTAATTAACTGAATTTATTAAGCCATACTTCCCTTTTCTGTAAAATTATGGTATCAATGCCTTCCTCATAGAGTTGTTTTATGGATTAAATGAGGTAAAGTGTCCCAAGCACCTAGCACAGTGTCTAGAAGTGCTGGGCAGATGTTTCTTTCCTCTTTGGGAGCAGACGCCTAAACAATCCCAGAATTGGAACATCATCGGTGGTTCCTGTCTGTGAGTTTTCTTTTTTTAATAGATATTTTTATATGTTTTGGTGAAATTTTATACTGCAAATCAGGTTCTCATTTAGCATTTTCTATACATATTGTTCCAATTAAATTGGAAGTCGTCAAAAATGAAATGGAACACATAATCATCAATACCCTAGGCATTAGTGAGCTGAAATGAACTTGTATTGGCCATTTTGAATCAGACAATCATACAGTATACTATGCCGAGAATGACAAATTAAAAAGGAACGGTGCCGTGTTCATTTCAAGATCTATCTTGAAGTATAACGTTCTCAGTCATAGGATGATATCCATACACCTACAAGAAAGACCAGTTAATACGACTATTATTCAAATTTAGGCACCAAACACTAATGCCAAAGATGAGGAAATTGAATATTTTTACTAACTTCTGCAATCTGAAATACATTAAACATGTAGTCAAGATGCATTGGCAATTACTGGTGATTGGAATGCCAAAGTTGGAAATAAAGAAGAAGGAACAGTAGTTGGAAATTATAGGCTCGGTACTTGAAATGACACTGGAGAGTGCATGATTGAATTTTGCAAGACCAATGCTTTTATTGCAAAAACTTTTTTTTCAACAACACAAACAGCAACTATACACTTGAGCTTTACCAGATGGAACACACATGAATCAGACTGACTACATCTGTGGAAAGAGATGAAGGAGAAGCTTAATATCATCAATTAGAACAAGGCTCATATGCAAGATCAAGTTGAAACTGAAGAAAATTACAAGTCCAAGAGAGCCAAAGTATGACCTTGAATATATTCCACCTGAATTTAAAGACCATGTCAAGAAGATCTGAATTATTAAACACTAATCACGAAGACCAGACGAGCTGTGGAATGACATCAAGGACATCATACATGAAGAAAGGAAGAAGTCACTAAAAAGACAGGAAAGAAAGGAAAGATAAAAATGGATGTGAAAAGAGACTCTGAAACTTGCTGTAGCTAAAGGGAATGGAAGAAATGATGAAGTGAAAGAACTGAACACAAGATTTCAAAGGGTGGCTGGAGAAGACAAAGTAAAGTATTATGATGAAATGTGCAAAGACCTAGAGTTAGAAAACCAAAAGGGAAAACATGCTCGGCATTTCTCAAGCTGGAAAAACTAAAGAGAAAATGCAATCCTCGCGTTGTAACATTGAAGAATTTGATGGGGGAAAATATTAAACAACACAGGAAGCATCAAAGAAGATGGAAGGAATATACAGAGTTACTGTACCAAAAGGAATTGGTTGACATTCAGCCATTTCAGGAGGTAGCATATGATTATGAACTGATGGTACTGAAGGAAGAAATCCAAGCTGCACTGAAGGCATTGGCGAAAAACTAGGCTCCAGGAATTGAAGATGTTTCAACAAACGGATGCAGTGCTGCAAGCACTCACTTGTCTATGCCAAGAAATTTGGAAGACAGATATCTGGCCAACCAACTAGAAGAGATCCATATTTGTGCCCATTCCAAAGAAAGGTTATCCAACAGAACATGAAAATTACCAAACAATATCATTAATATAACACACAAGTAAAATTTTGCTGAAGGTCTTTTAAAAGCAGTTGCAGCAGTACACTGACAGGGAACTGCCAGAAATTCAAGCTGGATTGAAAACAAGACGTGGAACGAGGGATATCATGGCTGATGTCAGATGGATCTTGGGTGAAAGCAAAGAATACCAAAAGATATTTACCCTTGTTTTACTGACTACGTGAAGGCATTTGACTGAGTGTATCATAACAAATTACATACAACATTATGAAGAATGGGAATTCCAGAACACTTAATTGTGCTCATGTGGAACCTGTACATAGACCAAGGGGTAGTTGTTCCAACAGAACAATGGTGTCTTTGTTATGTAGTGCTGGTGTAACAGAATACCACAAGTGGGTGGTTTTAACTAAGGGAAATTTCTTTTCTCACAGTCTCGGAATCTAGAAGTCTCAACTCAGAGTGCCAACTCCAGAGGAAGGCTTTCTCTCTCTGTAGGCTCTAGGGGAAGGTCATTTTTATCCATCTTCCCTGGTCCAGAAGCTTCATCAGCACAGAGACCGGGGTCCAAAGGATGTACTATTCTCCTGGCTCTTGTTTCTTGGTGGTATGAGATCCCAATGTCTCTCTGCTCGCTTCTCTCTTTTACATCTCAAAAGAGATTGATTTAAGACACAACCTAATCTTGTAGATGGAGTCCTGTCTCATTAACGTAAATGCCTCTAATCCTGCCTCATTAACATTATAGAGGTAGGATTTACAACACATAGGAAAATCACATCAGGTGACAAGATGGTGCACAGTCACACACTACTGGGAGTCATGGCCTACCCAAGTTTACACATGTTTTGGGGTGACACAATTCAATCCATGACAAAGGGGATACTGGGTGGTTTAAAATCAAGAAAGGTGTTCATCGGGGTTGTATCTTTTCACCATACTTATTGAATCTGTATGCTGATCAAATAATCCGAGAAGCTGGACTATTTGATGAAGAATGGGGCAGCAGAATTGGAGGAAGATTCATCAACAACCTGCGATACGCAGATAACACAAACTTGCTTGCTGAAAAAGAAGAGGACTTAAGCACCTATTGCTGAAGACCAAAGACTACAGCCTTCAGTATGGATTACACCTCAACA
Source organism: Elephas maximus indicus (assembly GCF_024166365.1). Classification (NCBI taxonomy): domain Eukaryota; kingdom Metazoa; phylum Chordata; class Mammalia; order Proboscidea; family Elephantidae; genus Elephas; species Elephas maximus. Next base: position 195,072,964 of record NC_064821.1, read on the forward strand.
TAAAGTAAACAAAAATCCTCACACACAACTGGATCAATAAGGAAGGTCATGACAAATTTATAAAAGATTGAATTTGTCTAGGATTTCATTTTACTTATATCCACAACCAACGCCCACGGAAGCAGCAGTCAAGAAATCAAATGATGTATTGCATTGGGCAAATCTGCTGCAAAAGACCCTTTTAAAGTGTTAAAAAGCAAAAATATCATTTTAAGGACTAAGGCGTGCCTGACCCCAACCATGGTGTGGAATCGCCTCATATGCATGCAGAAGTTGGACCACGAATAAAGAAGACCAAAGAAGAATTGATGACTTTGAATTATGGTGTTGGCGAAGAATATTGAATATACCATGGACTGATAGAAGAACGAATAAATTTGTCTTGGAAGTAGTACTGCCAGAATTCTCCTTAGAAAGCAAGGTTCTCGAGACTTCATCTCAAGTACTCTGGACATGTGATCAGGAGGGACCAGTCCCTAAAGAAGGACATCATGCTTGGTAAAGTACAGGGGCAGCAAAAAAGAGGAAGACCCTCAATGAGATGGATTATCACAGTGGCTGCAACAATGGGCTCAAGCATAACAACTGTGAGGATGGCAGAGGACTAAGCAGTGTTTTGTACGTACAGTCGGTATGGGTCGGAACTGACTTTATGGCACCTAAGAACAAGAAGATATGTATTGTTCAGAGACATCGGTTACATTTTTCACGATATATCAGCATTCTAATTATTTCCATTCTGGTTGTTATTTCCCTTAAGCTAACCTCCCTGTCTTCTCTTACTTTCTCATGTTTCATCTAGGGAAAGTGTTTGACATTTGGCTTCATTTATATGATTATTTAGAGAAGCACAGCACTCGTGGGCGATATTATTTATTTTATTTGCCAACCTGTCTTTTGGCTGAAAGGTGACCTGTGGGAGTTTGTGTTCCAAGTTTAAAGGGTATCCCAGGGTGACAATCTTGGAGGTTCATCCAGTTTCTACTGGTCCAGCAAGTCTGGTCTTTCTTTTTGAGTTTGAATTTTGTTCTACATTTTTCTCCAGCTCTGTCTGGGACCCTCTATTGTGATTCCTGTCAGAGCAGTCAATGGTGGTAGCTGGGCACCATCTCGTTGTACTGGACTCAGTCTAGTGGAGGCTGTGGTAGATGTGGTCCTTTGGACTAATCTTTCCTTGGTGTCTTTAGTCTTCTTCATTCTTCCTTGCTCCTGAAGGGGTGAGACAAGTGGAGTGGCCTAGATGGCCACTTACAATCTTTTAAGACCCCAGGCGCTACTCACCAAAATACAACGTAGAACATTTTCTTTATAAACTCTGTGATGGCAATTGAGCTAGATGTTCCCTGGGACCATGGTCCACACAGCCCTCAGCTCAGCAATTCCATCCCTCAGGGAGTTTGGGTGTGTCTACGGGGCTACCATGGCACGGCCTGGAACAGGATGTGCCGACTTCCCCAGTATTGTGTATTGTCTTACTCTTCACCAAAATTACTGTTTATCTATTGTCTATTAAATGTTTTTCCATCCCCACCCCTCCCCACCCTGGTAACCACCAAAGATTGTTTCTTTTTGTATGTAAGCCTTTTCATGAGTTTTTACGGTAGTGGTCTCATACAATATTTGTCCTTTTGTTATTGACTTATTTCACTCAGCATAATGTCCTCGAGATGCATCCATGTTATGTGACACTTTACAGATCCATCGTTGTTGTTTAGAGTTGTGTAATACTCCACTGTGTGTATGTACCACAGTTTGTTTACCCATTCATCTGTTGATGGGCATCTAGGTTGTTTCCATCTTTTCGCTATTGTGAACAATGCTGCAATGAACAGGGATGTATGTATATCTATTCATGTGATGACTCTTATTTCTTCAGGATATATTCCTAGAAGTGGGATTGCTGGATAATATGGTATTTCTATTTCTAGCTTTTTAAGGAAGCATCATATTGTTTTCCAAAATGGCTGTATCATTTTGCATTTCCACCAGCAGTGCATGAGAGTTCCGAACTCCCTGCAGTCTCTCCAACATTTGTTATTTTCTGTTTTATTGATTCATGCCAGTAATGCTGGGGTGAGATGGTATCTCATCGTGGTTTTGATTTCTGTATCTCTAATGGCTAGTGATCGTGAGCATTTCCTCAGCTGTCTGTTGGCTCCTCGAATGTCTTCTTTGGTGAAGAGTCTGTTCATATCCTTTGCCCATTTTTTAACTGGATTGTTTGCCTTTTTGTTGTAGAGGTGTTGGAGTTTCTTGTAGATTTTAGCGATTAGACCATTTTCTAATTGGTAATAGCCAAAAAATTTTTCCCAATCAGTAAGGTCTCTTTTTACTCTATTGGTGAAGTCTTTTGATGAGCATAAGTGTTTAAGTTTTTAGAAGATCCCAGTTATCTAGCTTATCCTCTGGAGCTTGTGTGTTGTTGGTTGTGGTTTGTACCCTGTTAATGCCACGTATTAGGGCCTCTAGTGTTGATCCTATTTTTTCTTTTATGAACTTCATAGTTTTTGGCTCTATATTGAGGTCTTTGATCCATTTTGAATTAGCTTTTGTATATGGTGTGAGGTATGGGTCCTATTTTCGTTTTTTTGCAGATGGCCATTCAGTTTTGCCAGCACCATTTGTTAAAAAGACTGTCTTTTCCCCATTTGATGGAATTTGGGCCCTTGTCGAAGACCAGGTGACCACAGATGGATAGATTTACATTTGGGTTCTTAATTCTGTTGCACTGGTCAATGTATTCGTCGTTGTACCAGTACTAGGCTATTTTGACTACCCTAGTTGTATAGTAGGTTCTGAGGTCAGGTAATTTGAGTCCTCCTACTTTATTCTTCTTCCTCGGTAGTGCTTTACTTATCCAGGGCCTCTTCCCTTTGCATATAAAGTTATTGATAAGTTTTTTCATCTCTTTAAAGAATGTTGTTGGTGTTTGGATTGGGATTGCTTTGTGTTTGTAAATCTCTTTGTTGAGTTTCTGTCTAGATGTTCTGTCCTTTACTGAGAGTGGTATGTTAAAGTCCCCTACTATCATTGCGGAACTATCAATTTCTGCTTTCAGTGCTGTTAGAGTTTGTTTTATGTATTTTGGGGCCTCATCAGTGGGTGCATAGATGTTTACTATGGTTAAGTCTTCATGATAGATTGTCCCTTTAATCACTGTATAGTGCCCTTCTTTGTCTTTTATGATGGGTTTTGTTTTAAAGTCTACCTTTTCTGAGATTAGTATTGCCACTTCTGCTCTTTTTTGGTAGTTATTTCCTTGATATATTTTTTTCCATCCTTTGATTTTTAATAAATTTACCTCTTTGTTTCTAAGGTGTGTCTCTTGTAGACAGCATATAGATGGATCCTGTTTTTTTATCCATTCTGTCACTCTGTGTCTCTTTATGGGTGCATTTAGGCCATTTACATTCAGTGTAATTATTGATAGGCTTGAGTTTATTGCTGCCATTTTGTAGTGCTTTTTTTTTTTGTGGTGCTAATATTTTTTTTGTTCCTCTTAATCTCCTGTGTTGAGTTCATTTTGTTTGTGGATTTCTTTTGTTTTTGTAGATTTTGTTTTTATTGAGACTTTATGTTTTCGTTCTTTATTTTGATGAGTAGTTTGTTAACTTTCTTTGTGATTACCTTGAAATTTACTCTTATCTCCCTAGGTTTGAAACAGTCTATTATTACTTGGTATTGCCTTGTCTTCCTCTCCATTAGAAACTTCTATACCTGTACACTTTATTTCTTTTTTTATTGTTCTGATATTGTTGTCATTTACAGATTAACCTTTCTGGTTCCCTGTTGCAATTCTTTTGGTTTTGGAATGTCCTTGAGAGTTCATTTCCTAGGTTGGTATCTGGCTGATACGATCTTGCCTCCTAGATTCAGGCTGTGGTCTGATGTTTGTTCTCAGACTAAAGGACTCCCTTTAATAATTCTTGTAAGTTTGTTTTGGTTTTTACATATTCCCTTAATTTCTGTTTGTCTGGAAATGTCCTAATTTTTTTTATTGAATGAAAGTTTTGCAGGATATATTACTCTTGGTTGGCAATTTTTTTTCTTTCAAGGTTTTATATATGTCATCTCATTGCCTTCTTGCCTGCATGGTGTCTGCTGAATAATCAGAGCTCAGGCTTACTGTTTCTCCTTTGTATGTGACTTTTTGTTTTTCTCGAGCTGCTCGCAGGGTTTTTTGTCTTTGGTTTTAGTGAGTGTGATTATGATATGCCTTGGTGTTTTTCTTTTGGGGTCTATCCTATATGGGGTTCATTGAGATTCTTGGATGGTCAGCTTTCCATCATTCATAATATTTAGGGAAGTTTTCTGTCAGCTATTCTTCAATGACCTTCTCTGTGTTTTCCATTTTCTTTCCTTGTTCTGGAACTCTAATCACTCTCAAATTTTTGCTTTTGATTGTATCCCACGTAATTCTCAAGGTTTCTTAATTTTTCTTCATTCTTTATTCTGATTTTTTTCTCAAACAGAGTTGTATCCAAGTGTTTGTCTTCAATTTTGCTGATTCTGTCTTCATCATTTCAAACCTGCCCCTCAGCCCTTCTATGACACTGGCCATTTCTGAAATTTTGTTGTTTATCTTTTGGATTTCTAATTGCTGTTTTTGTAGGATTTCTAGTTGTGAATTTATTTTGGCATTTTATTCTTGTAATACTTTCCTGAGTTGTTCCATTTTTTTTTTTGGTCTATATTTTTCATGAATTTGTCTGCCTTTTCCATAAATTTGTCAATTTTTTTCTCATTTTTGTCACTTTTTTGCTTCAAATCTTGGATTGCTCTGAATATTAGAGATTTGAATTCCCTGTCAGGTCATTCTAGTGCCTTTTCTTCTACTGGAAAGTCATCTGATGTTTTACTTTAGATGCCTACTGGACCCATCCTGTCCTGTTTTTTTATGCATTTTATTTATATTGTCTACTGTCTTCGGGACATTCAGTAGTTATTTTCTTTGGTTCTTGATTGCAGATTTGTTTGCTTCATCCTGCTTTTTTTGTTTTATTTGTTTATGTCTGAGCAGGCAGGCCGTGGTTTCTTTATTGTTTGCTGTCTGTTGTCACAATACTTTTCACCTCCTTGTCCAGTGGGCAGGGCCAGTCAATCAGCTATGGTACAGCAGGGCAGGCCCAGCTGAAGAGGAGGGGCTGGAATGGGTTGTTTGTGGCACATACTAGGGCCAACAGGGCAGGCCATGAATCTGTGCTGGGCAGGTTCCGGTAGGCTGTGCCTGTTCTGCTCAGAGGTGTGATGCACAGTGCAGATAGGCAGGAAAGAGGGGGAAGGTTGTGATGTGTGGAGTTAATAGGGGTATATGAAAGAAGAGAGAGAAACTGGAGTTGAAAACAAACAAGCAAAGAAAGGAAAAAAAAAATGCTAACAGAGCTTACCGTTGGAGTGGAGCAAACAGAAACTGAGAAATGGAGAAAAGCAAAAAGGACAAAAAAAGAAAAATGGAAAAAGAAAGAAAAAAAAAACCTAGATAAAAAATTTAGAAAAGAAAAGCCTCCGGGAGTCCTGGAGTCCCACCGGTGGGACTGCTAAGACCAGGGAAGTGGCTCCCAGGCTGCACAGTATAGCCTGGCTAGAGGTGGTATAGATGTCACAGCAGCACCGGGTATTCAGGAGATAGGAAAAGAGGATAAGTACAGAGAGATGAGAATTGAGAAATGAGGAAAGACAGAAAGAGAAAAAGAGAGAGAAAAGAAAAAAAGAGAAAGAGAAAAAAAAAAAAAAGACAGAAAAAAAGAAATAAAAAGAAATGCCTCCCCCTGGGATCCCACCTAAGAGGCTGCGCAGGTTGGGGGAGAGGCCCATAAGCCGTGCTGTGCGACCGGCTAGAAGGGGTTCCAAGCTGCGAAAAGAAAAAGAAAAGAAACAAAATAAAACAAAGCAAAATAGGGCAAAAAAAAAAAAAAGCCTCAGAGATCCCACCAATGTGGTGTCGCAGGCCAGGGGAATGGCTCCTCCATCCAGTGTCACTTGGCAGCCTTTCAAGAAGAAGCAAAGATGGCACATGGAGCCAGGTGTGCCAGAAAAAGGAGGGGGAGGTGGTAGGAGGCACAGAAGAAACTAAAAGAGACAGAAAGAACCAACACCAGCTCTGGAGCCTGGCCAGTGTGCGCAGGGTGAATCCAAGCAGCCTGAGTCCAAAGGAGCTGCCTCCCCACCAAGAGACTGCAGCTGGCGGGAAGCAGAGGAGGTCAAAGAGGGGAGGAAGAAGAGGGGGCTAAGAAAGCTTATATCAGTCTTTACTGGGTGCTCTGTCTTCTGCTGGGAACTTCATGAAGGGGCTTTCCTGTACTCCATGTCTGGTGATCTCCGACATGGGTGGGCAGATCCAAGCAGCATGGAGGCTGCTCTTCCCAGTCCTCTGAGCCACTGCAGCCAGCCAGAGAGCTTGGAGGTGTAGCAGCGGGGAGAGAATGGAGGGTGGGAAAGCATGTATAGCTGGTTACCGGGTGCTCTTTCTCCTTCTGGGAATTCCACGAAGCTGCTTTCCCGTGCTCCCTGTCTGCCGATCCCAAACAGGAGTCCAAGATTGCGGATCCATGCTGCTTAGCCATGGGGCTCTCCACAGATATCTCTCCTTGCTCTCTGTTCTCTGTCAGTTTCTTACTCCATTAGGTGCCTGCCTGAGTTCTTTATCTCTTCATTTGATACTTCAGGTTCCAGGAACAATGTTTATCTCTGTTTTACTTAGTTTTTCGGGTCTTTGCTGTAGAGGGACGGCATGGTGCTTCTGTATATGGTGCTGTGTTGGCTGGAAGTCTCAGAACATTTTCTTTATAAACTATGTTAAGCCAACTGAGCTAGATGTTTCCTGAGATCATGGTCCCTCCAGCCTTCAGCCTAGCAGTTCCGTCCCTCAGGGAGTTTGGACGTGTCTATGGAGCTTCCATGACCTTGCCTTGTACAAGTTGTGCTGTTTTCCCCATTATTGTGTACCATCTTATCCTTCACCAAAGTTACCACTTATCTATTGTCTATTTAGCGTTTTTCCATCCCTAACCCTTTCCTCCCTCATAACCATCAAAGATTGTTTCTTTTTGTATGTATACTTTTTCATGAGTTTTTACAGTAGTGGTCTCATACAATATTTGTCCTTTTGTGATTGATTTATTTCACTCAGCATAATGTCCTCCAGATTCATCCATGTTAGGAGATGCTTCACAGATTCATCATTGTTCTTTATTGTTGCATAATACCCCATTATGTGTATATATCACAGTTCATTTATCCATTCATCTGGTCGTCTAGGTTGTTTCCATCTTTTTGCTACTGTGAACAATGCTGCAATGAACATGGGTGTGCACACGTCTATTTGTGTGACGACTCTTATTTCTCTAGGATATATCCCTAGGAGTGGGATTGATGGATTATATGGTATTTGTTTCTAGCTTTCTAAGGAAGTGCCATATAATTTTCCAAAATGGTCATATCAGTTTGCATTCCCAACAGCAGTGCATAGGAGTTCCAATCTCCCCACAGCCTCTCAAACATTTGGTATTTCCTGTTTTTTTAATTCATGCCAATAATGCCGTGGTGAGATGGTATGTCATTGTGGATTTGATTTACATCTCTCTAATATCAAAAAAAAAAAAAAAAAATTTTTTTTTTTTTAATATCTAGAGATCGTGAGCATTTCCTCATGTGTCTTTTGGCTGCTTGAATGTTTTCTTTGGTGAAGTGTCTGTTCATTTCCTTTGTTCATTTTTTATTTTATTTATTTTTATTGTGCTTTAAGTCGTCAGTCTCTCATACAAAAATTTATATACGCCTTGCTATGTACTTTTAGTTGCTTTCCACCTAATGAGACAGCACACTTCTTCTCTCCACCCTGTATTCTCTGTGTCTGCTCGGCCAGCTTCTGTCCCCCTCTGCCTTCTCATCTCCCCTCCAGACACGAGCTGCCCACATAGTCTCATGTGTCTACTTGAGCCAAGAAGCTCACTCCTCACCAGTATCACTTTCTTTCTTATAGTCCAGTTCAATCCCTCTCTGAAGAGTTGGCTTTGGGAATGATTCCAGTCTTGGGCTAACGGAAGGTCTGGGGACCATGACCTCTGGAATCCTTCTAGTCTCAGTCAGACCAGCAAGTCTGGTCTTTTTACAAGAATTTGAGGTCTGCATCCCACTGCTGTCCCGCTCCATCAGGGATTCTCTGTTATGTTCCCTGTCAGGGCAGTCATCAGTTATAGGGGGCACCATCTAGTTCTTCTGGCCTTAGGCTGAGGTAGTCTCTGATTTATGTGGCCTTTTCTGTCTCTTGGGCTCATAATGACCTTGTGTCTTTGGTGTTCTTCATTCTTCTTTGTTCCAGGTGGGTTGAGACCAATTGATGCATCTTAGATGGCCACTTTGTAGTGTTTAAGGCCCCAGACGCCACTCAGCAAAGTGGGATGCAGAATGTTTTCTTAATAGATTTTATTATGCCAGTTGACCTAGATGTCCCCTGAAATCATGGTCCCCAGACCCCTGCCTCTGCTACTCTGGCCTTAGAAGTGTCCGGTTTATTCAGGAAACTTCTTTGCTTTTGGTTTAGTTCAGTTGTGCTGACCTCTCCTGTATTGTGTGTTGTCTTTCCCTTCACCTAAAATAGTTCTTGTCTACAATCTAATTAGTGAGTACCCCTCTCCCTCCCTTCCTTCCCACCCTTGTAATGTCGAAGAATATTTTCTTTTCTGTTTAAACTATTTCTTGAGTTCTTATAATAGTGGTCTTAATATTTGTCCTTTTGCAACTGACTAATTTCACTCAGCATAATGACTTCCAGATTCCTCCATGTCATGAAATGTTTTGCAGATTCATCATTGTTCTTTATTGATACATAGTCTTCCATTGTGTGAATATACTGTAATTTTTTTTTTATCCATTCATCTGTTGATGGGCACCTTGGTTGCTTCCATATTTTTGCTATCGTAAATAGTGCTGCATTGAACATGGGTGTGCATGTATCTGTTTGTGTAAAGGCTGTTATTTCTCTAGGATATATTACTAAGAGTGGGATTGCTGGATCTTATGGTAGTTCTACTTCTACCTTTTTAAGGAAGCACCAAATCGATTTCCAAAGTGGTTGTACCATTTTACATTCCCACCAGCAGTGTGTACGTGTTCTAGTCTCTCCACAAGCTCTCCAATATTTATTATTTTGTGTTTTTGGATTAATTCCAGCCTTGTTGGAGTGAGGTGACATCTCGTTGTAGTTTTGATTTGCATTTCTCTAATTCCTTTGCCGATTTTTAAATTGGATTATTTGTCTTTTTGTTGTAGAGGTGTTGGATTTTCTTGGAGATTTTAGCGGTTAGACCTTTGTCCGATTTGTAATAGTCAAATTTTTTTTCCCAGTCTGTAGGTTCTCATTTTACTATTTTGCTGAAGTCTTTTGATGAGCAGTAATTTTTAGAAAATCCCAGTTATCTAGCTTGTCTTCTGGAGTTTATGTGTTGTTGGTTGTGGTTTTTATGGTGTTAATGCCATGTATTGGGTCGTCTAGCATTGACACTATTTTTTCTTCTATGAACTTCATAGTTTTTGGCTTTATATTTACGTCTTGGTCCATTTTGAATTAGTTATTGTATATGGTGTGAGGTATGGGTCCTGTTTCATTTTTTTGCAGATGGACATCCAGTTTTGCCAGTATCATTTGTTAAAAAGACTGTCTTTTCACCATTTGGTGGACTTTGGGCCCATGTTGAAGATCAGGTGACCATAGGTGGATGGATTTACATTTGGGTTCTTAATTCTGTTCCATTGGTCAGGAATGGGTGTTGGACTTTGTTGAATGCCTTTTCTGTGCTGATTGAGATGATCGTGTGACTCTTTTCTTTCCATTTATTTATGTGATGGATTACATTGATTGATTTTCTAATGTTGAACCATACTTGCTGACCTGGTATGATTCCTACTTGGTCGTGGTGTTATTTTTTGATATGATGCTGAATTCTATAGGTTAGAATTTTGTTGAGAATTTTTGCATCTATATTCATGAGGGATATTGGTCTGTAATTTTTTTTGTGTGGTTTCTTTGCCTGGTTTTGGTATTAGGGTTACACTGGCTTCACAGAATGAATTTGGAAGTATCACTTCCTTTTCTGTGTTCTGAAATGGTTTGAGTTGTACTTGTGTAAGCTCTTCTCTGGATGTTTGGTAGAATTCTTCAGTGAAGCCATCTGGGCCAGGGCTTTTTTTTTGTTGTTGTTGGGAATTTTTAAAAATTACCTTTTCAATCTCTTCACTTGTTATGGGTCTGTTCAGAATTTCAGCATCATTTTGTGTTAGTTTGGGTAGGTATTGTATTTTTAGAAATGTGTCCATTTGCTCTAGGTGTTCAAATTTTTTGAAGTATAGGTTTTCATAACACTCTGTTTTGATCGTTTTTATTTCAGTTGGATCTGTTGCAATGTCCCCTATTTCATTCCTTATTTGGGCTATTTTTGTTCTCCCTTGTTTTTCTTTTGTTAATTTGGCCAGGGGTTTGTTACTTTTGTTGATCCTTTGAAAGAACCAACTTTTAGTTTTGTTGATTCTTCCTATTGTTTTCCTATTCTCGATTGCATTTATTTCTACTCTAATCTTTATTATTTCCTTTTTTACGGTGGCTATGGGCTTCTTTTGCTGTTCTCTTTCTATTTGTTCAAGTTGTGTAGCTAATGTTTTGATTTTGTCCCTTTTTTCTTTTTTGATGTGTGCATCTATTTCTATAAATTGACCTCAGAGGGCTGCTTTGCTGTGTCCCAAAAGTTTTGATATGCTGTTTTTTTCATTCTTGACACATCTTAACATATTAAAAAAATTTTTAATTAGAATACATCAATAAATTGTACTTTGTCAAAATTAAGAACTGTTACTCTTCAAAAGACACTGTTAGAATGAAAAGACAAGGCACAGACTGGAAGAAAATACCTGTAAATCATTTATCTGATAAATGTTTATAGCACCAATTTTTTCTTTTTTGGAAAATACAGTTATTTTAAATAAAATGTTATTTATTTTAACACAAAGTGGGTTTATTATTGTTATTTTCAAAATGAATAAGTAAATATATTTAAGATTTTTATTTTCTAGTACGTAAATATTGATAAACAGAACCCATATAAGCAAGAGCTGTTTGGGGTCCTTAACAATTTTTAAGGAAGGAAAGAAGCCCTGAGATCAAGAGATCAACAACTGCTGACCTAACTTATTCAATCATTCTTAAATTGATGAGCATCCCCTTTGTTTCCAGGTTTTCACCCTAAAATATGCGGCGATAAACATACCTTCCATGTGGGATCTCCAGATCTGAGTAGCTTTGGGGGTTGGGATACAGGTAACTCATAGGAGTAATAAATGACATCCTCCTAGGACATTTGTTTTACCCAAAGGTAAATACTTTTTAACATTTAAAAATGAAAACTAACACTGACATCGGATGCAAAATTCGTAAAATTTTTTTTTTTTGAAAAATACATATAACAAAATATTTTCCATTTTAACTATTTTTAAGTGACATTAATTACATTCACTGTGTTGTGCAATCATCACCACTATTTGTTTCCAAAAGTTTTTCTTCATCCCAAACAGAAACTCAGTACCCATTAAGCAATAACTTCCCCTTCTCCTCTCCCCCAGTCTCTGGTAACCACTAAGAAAGTTTTACCCTCCTTTATATCTGGCTATTTCACTTAGAATAATGTTTTCAATGTTCATCCATGTTATAGCATGTGTGAGAACATCATTTCTCTTTATGGCTGAATAATAATCCATTGTACGTACGTTTTTTACATACATGCACCACTTTTACTAACCCATTCATCTGCTGTTGGACACGTGGGTTGTTTCCACTTTTGGCTGTTGTGGATGATGCTGCAATGACCACTATGGGTGTACACGTATCTGCTTCAGTCCCTGCTTTTGATTCTTTTGGGTACGTACTTAGGAGTAGAATTGCTGGATCATATGGGAATTCTTTGTTTAACTCTTTGAAGAATCTCCACTGTTTTCCATAACTGCTGTGCCATTTTACATCCCACCAGTAATGCAGGAAGGTTCCAATTTCTCCATATCCCCACCTACACTTGTTATTATCTGCCTTTTTGGCTCTAGCCATCCTAGTGGGTGTGAAGTGGCATCTCCTGGTTTTGCTTTGCATTACCGTAGTGGCTAATGATGTTGATCGTCTTTTCATGTGCTTATTGGCCATTTGTGTATCTTCTTTGGAGAAATGTCTATTCAAGTCATTTGCTAATTTTTAAATTGGGTTGTCTTTTTGTTGTTGAATTTCAGAAGCAATTTTAAGATAAACCTGAGCTGTGCAAGAAACCTCTTCTTTGTTACGATCTGCTTGCTCCAACCCAGAGCGGGGAGTGCACATTCACTCTCCTTTTTTTGGTGGAGAAGAAGAAAGCTCAGACCAGAAAAATTTGATCCAGCATGGGCAGTGGGGTTCTAGATTGACTTCTGCACTGACAGGACAGCTCTCAGACTGTCAAGTCCCCCATGAGTTCCAGGTCTCAGGCATGTGCAGCACTACCCTCTGCCCCCAGGAGATGCAGAATTGGAGGGAGCCTACAATTCACTGTGGATTGAAAATTATCTAGTTAAGGTCTAATTCCTTGCTACTGCAAGGCTCATTGCTAATTCCAGACATCCTGTTATACAAGTGCTGTGTAATCCATTAAAATTCATGAGTTTATTTAGTGAGTGGGGTAGTAAAATATTATAACAATGCAAGCTTTCAAAGCTTTCACCAGAATTAATAATTCACTGTATCTTCTTATTTTTTTAATTTTTATTTAATTTATGTATACCTATAAACATGTAATCTTCAATAAATTCATGAATATACTATTTCATGGCCTGCTTTGGGAGTCTTTTTTCTTTCAGTTCCTTTTTTTTCTTAACTCCCCATCCATTTCTGTCCTTCTGCCCCTGTGCTTTGTCTCCATTTCTGCCCTCTTCTGTAACCCATGCTAGCAATCTAGTATGTATCCTTCTGCAATTCTCTCCTTGCTCTTATAAACAGATGTAGGTATATAAACCCAAAACCAATCCCTCTGCTGTCCAGTTGATTCTGACTTATGGCAACCCCATGTGTTACAGACCCCATATGTTACAGAGCAGACCTACTCCATGGGGTTTTCTTAGCTGTAATCTTCAAGGTAGTATATTGCCAGGCCTTTCTTCCTCAGAACTGCCAATGTTTAGGTTAGCAAACCATCGCAAACCACTTGTGCCACCCAGGCTGGAAGCTGCTGTATGTTTTACAAAATTGTGATGCCATTGTATTGTTTTCTACATCTTGTTATTCTCATGCAAATAGCTTATTGCTTCGTGGAAATCCCTCCCAGTCAGCTGAACCATTTCTTTTCTTGGGCTGCATGATATTCCACGGTTGAATATGCCCCAACATATTCAGTTATTCCCACATTGATTGCATCCTCTTTGTTTCCAGGGTTTGCCCTAAAACAGGGCTGTAATAAACATGCCTTCAATCTGGGATCCCCAGGGCTTAAGCAACAGTGGGGCTGGGAGCAACCCATAGGGGTACAGGGCACCCTTCAACATCCTACTAGAGCATTTGCTTTACCCAAAGGTAAAGCATTCTTTACATTTTCAAATAAAAAGTAATACTGAAGTGGAATGTAAATTCACAAACAATTTTAAGATAAACCTGAGACTTTCAAAGAATCTTTCTTTTGTGATGATCTGCTTGTGCCTGAGCCCTGAACCTGGAGAGGGAGTGAGAGCTCGCTCTTCTTTGGCAACAGAGAAGCTCCAGAAGCCCAGACCAGAGGATCTTCCTCAGGCCCTAGGTCAGCTCCCTCCACAGGCTGGCCCAGTCCCCACTGCCCTCTGCCCCACAAGCAGGCTTCTTCATTTCCACCCCTCTCCTCAGGCAGCTTCAGGCTATCCTGGCTTCGCTGCCAGTGCACCAGGAGCAGCCTCAACTCCCTGGCAACTGGGTCTGTTAATACACCCCAGGCTGCCCAGGCTCAGGGGTCCCAGGCTGGTTGCTAGCAAGTGGCCCTTCTGTACATTTTGTTTACTTTGGGGCAATAAAGGAAACACGCTGCATTTGCTAAGTGATAATAACAGTGTCATTTTCTCTTTTTGTTCGCCAAGGACATCTGAACTTGCCCCTGCAGTGCACTTCGCTATGTACACTTCTAGCCCAGATGCGGACACTGGAGAGTTTCACTCGCTTGGGAAGCCTGAGTGCAGGTTCTCCTCTGGGATGTGGGGAGCTCACTGCTAGATCCCCAGATCCCAGAGGGGTCTGGGGACCCAGGCATGGACCCACAGTAGTTGTTTCAGCAGCTTTAGCTGAAACATTGATAACATAGAGTTGATTAATAGCTTAGTGTTGGGAGCTGTCTTTGTTCTTCAAGGGCAGGAAGAAAGGGGACCACCCTCCCAGCTGCCCAGGCTTTCTGAAGAGGGAGCTGCTGGGTAATGGGTCTTTTAGGACATTTGATGGAAACCAGAATGACTGAGGTGAAACCCTTGGGTGTCGTAGTGAGGGCCCATCAGACTGGATGACACTGTCTCAGCTGCCCAGTACCCAGGTTCCTTAAACAACCCTCAAAGTGATCAGGGAGCCCTATCCTGCCTCCACCCAGTTGCCTTCCTTTTCTGGGGAGTCACTTACCATGGAGGAGGCTAATGCAGCCCAGAAGCCATGAGGCCCTGCAGGTGCCCCATCCACTGAGCTGAGGCCCCATTCCAGGTGACCTGCTTAGCTGCACATGATACAAGAGAAGAGGAACATTGATGTTTAGAAAATGACTCCCACGTCTGAGGCCCAGCCTTACGATAAAGAAACAGTGACCACATTTCCTAACCACTGATTGACAGATAGCCTCAGCAGAGCACGAGGGTGTCAGGCTAAGACAAATCTAAACTCTTCCTCAGGGGAGTCAAGGCCCTTTGTAATTTTGACAACAGACTTCCTATGTCCTCTGGAACATTCCATGCTCCCTTGCTCTGGATGTCTCCACCTGCTGTCTTCCTGTCAGGAACACTCTTCCCAAACTTGTCCTCCCTAGCAAACTGCTATTTACCTGTCAACTGCTCTCATGGTCCATATCTCTTAGGCTTCTCTGAGTTTTACGCCACTGGAGGACTCTTTTTTTCTAAGCTCACAATTGCATATTGTTTATTACACCTTTATAGTCATTTTCTTTTTCTGTTATGGTTGTTTGAGTGTCTTCCTGCAGAGTGTAAGCCCATTGATGGTAGGAATTTAATTTTTTCTGTGTGGAGACACAGTAAGCACTCAGTCCCCAGTGCCCACAAGCCAGTTGCCATTGAGTCAGATCTGACTCATGTGACCCCATATGTGTCTGAGTAGAGCTGTGTCCCATAGGACTTTCAATGACTGAGTTTTTGGAAGTAGATCATTCGTCCTTTTCTCCGAGGTGCCTCTGGCTGGACTTCAGCCTCAAACCTTTCAGTTAGCAGCTGAGCATCTTAACCATTTTCACCACCCAGGGACTCTGCAGCACCCACAGTAAGCACTCAACAAATAATGGTAGAATCCAAGTAGAGACAACCTCACTTTAGAAAGTGCCTGGCACTCTGTTGGGCTGTGCTCCCTGTTGGACTGGCCTCACCCTGAGTGATCCCAAGCAGCTTGGTGTTCTCATGCGCAGTCCCCGTCTCCCCTTAGCTGCTTCCCTGGGCTGGTAGTTCAGCCCCAGGCAGCTCTGCTCACCAATGCCAATCTACAGGCAGGCAGAGAAGTTCTGTATTCACAGTGACGCTGAGCTCAGCCGCTCCTAGTTTTGGTGGTCGTCCCTGTACCCAACTTTTTTAGTGAGTCAAATTTCCTTCCTTATTTTCTAAAAGCTTCAACTGTTGGTCAATTAAGTAAGACACTGTGGGCAAAAGAAGAAAGCTCTTTGTGGGAATTCCCCACATGCCTAATGCAAATACTGGTATTTGCCTTATGATAGGAACTAGTATTTGAGGCCCTTATAGCCTGCAGGTTTGGCCCTACTCCTACACACTCAAGGCAGGCAGCATTACTTATTAAACCCAGTTTATAGGCATGAAACTCCAGCCTTAAAGGGGCTTTGTGACCTTTAAAAAGGTCACACAACCAATCAAGGGGCAGAGTCTGGACTTTGGACAACAAGCTCAGGAGTCATCTCCCAACATTGTAGTCACCTTTTTCATCCCACGGTGTGACCTAACACAAGTCGCTTGGGGTTCAGTTTGTCCTCCCACTTAAGACTCCTTTGCAGCATCCCAGACAAGTGAATATTCAGCATCAGCTTCATTTCCCACCCCCACCTCATAATGGGGAAATTACTTCAAAACGTGGTCTATACATCCTATGGTCAGAAATTTCTTATATGGAGTCAAACTCTGGGCAGCTCATCTACTGGTCACCCACAGGGAAAATGTCCTCCCCCATTTCCTTATATGTCTTGTGAGAGGACTTCTTGTTCAGGAACCACTGGGTTATGCAAAGCATTTGGGTGAGGAAGTAGAGAGAGGGAACCAGCAATGTGGCTGGAGGGAAGGAAGAGAGGATAGGACAGTTAGACATTCCTTGCTGACAAAACAGAAAAAAAAAAAAAAAACACAAAACAGGGACTTAAAAAAAAAAAAGACTAAGAATAATCCCAGTCTGGGGTCTCTGGGGGTGCAAATGGTTAAGTGCTCGACCACTAACCAAAAGGTTGGCAGTTCGAACTTACTTAGCATGGCCTCAGAATGCCGGCTGCTTTGGTCTTCTGGTTTTAATCTCAGTCTAATCTCAGTTTCAGTGTTCCTTCAATCCTGTGGAGTCACAACATATGCACTCAGGTACACACGGTAACCACGGAAAGTTTAATAAAAGTTTACTATACACAATGCCTGGTGCTGGTAATGTTTTGAGAAAATTAAAGGAAGGCAGACTGGATCTGTAACAGCAGAGTGTGTGTTGTGTGAGTGTGTGTGTGTGTGTGGTAAGATTGGAAGGGAGGGATGCCAGAAAGTAGTGAAATGTAGGGTTCAGTGGGATGAAGTAAGAACAACAGATCTGAGCTCTCAAGTGACCGTGAGAACATGAGCCTCAGAAATTGTAGGGAAGGCTCTGGACCTCTAAAGCCCATGGGATGGGTGGTCATGTCTATTTTATTTGAATATAAAGGGCAGGACACCACAGCTGAGAGGTGGAACACATGAAGAATATATTCAATGACTAGCTACTACATGCCAGGAATTTATATGTGTTATTTTTATTAATTCGTAATTTCTGTTGAATTGAATTCTCAGAATAACCATACTATCCATGTATCACATGCACCTTATAGATAAGCATCTTGAATGCTCGAAGAGATTAAATAAGTCATCCAAGGTCCCAATGATAGTAAGTGGCAAAATGCTCACACACTGTGGACATCAGCCCAGCCATGAACATGCCACAGGATGGAAAGAAGGAGCTGAGACACTCCAGTCCTGACTGTGAGAGATCCCAGGGAGAGAAAGGATGGCTGTTTCCCAATGTGTGGGGAGAAAACTACAGCCCCAGGATCAGGGGCCTTGGTGCCCAGGTGGTGGAAAGGTTGGGGGAGAGGCTCTGAGTTATCATCTTGCCCCTGACCACCCTGCCTTCAATGACAGAAAAGAGCCATGAGCCCAGCCCTGTAAGATTTTCAGCCCCAGAGCTAGGCTGGGGCAGGAGCCGATACAGCAGGTGCAGGCTGACTGTCAGCTGACCCTGGCTCTCCTTTCCTCCTCCTCTACACCACAAATATTTGCTGGTAAAAAATTAATACCGCATCATTTTTAAATTAAATAAAGATAGAACTAACATGTTAGAAAATAATAATAGGATAGCTTTTGGGTGGTTTCACTGGGTCATTAAGGGAGTCATATACAAATACTGAATGACTTTAGCCTTAATCAGAAAAAAATGTATAACTTGACATTTATGAGAAAATATTACAGGTAGAAAATGATGGTGTATGAGCTTCAAAAATTCTCACCTTCATGAAAACAATGAGAAAATTGGCTAACTCTATTGAGAACGTCTTCAGTTCTCTGGAAATTAATCAAAGGTCTGCAGCAAACTGAGGATCATTTATTCTAAGAAAAGCTGCCAAATCTCAGTAAGAGCAGAGACCTTTGCTCTAGGCCCATCTCTTGCTCTCCAGTTCCACTGCAACTTAGGAAACTAACAACAGGCACTTGTGGTGATAAGTGGGCTAAAAATGCCTCTGTGTATTGGCCCCTAGTTGTTTACTTTCTCATTGCAAGCTTAGGAGGTCTGTTAGCCCAAAAGAGCCCACTGGTGCCATACTCAAATGTGCACACATCAAATTGTTTTAAAAATAACCCAAATAAGTTTTTCAACCACTTAGAGCCTTCCTGCTTTAGATACTCTGTAAAATTGTGCCCAATATTTTCTAGCCCTGCACAAGATAAACCGTGTAGTGAAAAGGACCCTAGGATGCTGCTGCCCTTTGAAATTTTTGACCTAGAGACTCCCCATCTTGTTGCAGGAGGACATCTAGAAGGGCCACATAAAAAGGCTCCCCTTTTCCTCTTCCCTGAGGTTTTCATGTCCTCATCCAAGTCTGGTGGTTCTTTGTACTGCTTGCCTCTGGAAGGCCTCCTGTTGTAGGGGACTACACTCTATATGAGGCTGTCATGTGTTGGCCCCAATATGCAGCTTGCTGTACAACATTATCCCATGGTAGTATCCTTTTCCTCAAACAGCTCTCAAAATCCATTGAGTTCACTATAGGTGAAAACCAGCATTCTAGAAGCCACCAGAGGAAGCAGATCAGGACTAGAACTCTTTCACAGGCTCATTTCCAAGAATTTGTCATTATTTGAACAGTCTGGTGGTTCCTTAAGGAGCCCTGGTGTCACAGAGGTGAAGCGCTTGACTGCTAACCACTAGATCGGCAGTTCCAACCCACAGTGGTTCTGTGAAAAAAAGATGTGGCTGTCTGCTTCCGAAAAGATTACAACCTTGAAAACCCTATGGAGCATTTCTACTCTATCATATTGGGTCACTGTGAGTTGGAATGGACTCAACAGCAACGGGTATGGTGGTACTTTAGGAGAGTCCCCCTGCAAGTCTGTCTGTATTTGACCTGACTCAGAGCTCTTCCACTGCAAAAACCCTTTATGTGGGGGTATTTGTTGAAAGCAATTACATGCAATTGTTTAACTCTGTGGCTGACAATAGGTAGTTGATAAAAGTTGTTGCAAATAATAAACTAACCCAAAAGCATAAAAGGAAAAATTGGAGAATGAGACGGCTGTAGGTGTTTTGAAATGCTCTGGGATATTCCTGGGAATCTAAAAGGCCATGAACATGCATACGGCTGTGTGTGTGTCCAGGGCTATAAGAACCGTCAGGAAAGACCTGAAAAGGCCCTAAGTTCTCACCTCTGGCTGACTTTGAGTCTGTGCAAAAGCAGAAAGCTAAGGTAGAATTGTCAATTGCCTGGCTGAATGTTGGAGACTTGCCCTAATACACACACAGAACCCCTCAGCCGAGACTGAGAGACTTACTGGTTCCAGGCAAAGAAATGTCTGCATTTACTATTAGCTTCTGGAAGGCAATCTCTAAGCCTTTGAAATATCATTACTGATAGGAATGACTTTGTTTGCCTTGGGGCCTTGGGTCATTGGATAGTCTAACATTATGATTTAGGGTGGGGGATGGGCACACTGGATTGGATTAGGGTGGTGGCTGACTATATCAGAAAAACCAAAAATGTAATCTAGGGTAATGTCTTTGGCTCAAGCAGTATCAATCAATCTCCAGAGGGGCTTGAGACTGAGATCAGCCATGTGGACAATCAATCATACCTACATGGTAGAGCCTCAATAAAAAAATACGAACACTGAAACTTGGGTTAGCTTCCATGATTGGCAACACTGTGTGCATACTGTCGTACACTGGTACTGGAAAAATAATGCATTCCTGACTCCACAAGGAGAGGACAATTGGAAGCTCCACATTTGGTACCTTTCCTGGTCTCTGCCATACGTGTTTCTTCCTTTGGCTGATTTTAATCTATACCCTTTTCCTGTAATAAACCATAACTGTGAGTATGACATCTATGAGTGAGCTCTGTGAGGCTTTTTTTTTTTTCAAATTATCAAACCCGAGGGTATTTTTGGGAAGCCCCTTAACATACAATTGATGTGAAAAGTGAAAGAGGTCTTGTGGACTGTGTCCTCTCTAACTTTGTAGTTGGCTAAAGTAGCAGAATGCCTCAGCTGTTATCCAGGCATCAGGAAGCCCTGTTGGCTGCAGAGCCATGCTAGATTCACATTGACAAACAAGCAAAAAATCAATGTCCAACACCTTGTCTCCCACACACATGGATATAGTGAGAATACACTGGGGCCTTTGCTTCTGACAAAATTCAAGTGACTCCATGACAGTCCCTGTCACATAAACAGCAGAAAAAGCAAAGAAGTGGCCTCTGCCCCCTTCCACCCTCTGATAATCAAGCTGAAATCGTGCCCAGGCCCCTAGCTGCAAGGGAGTCTGAAATGTAGTGTTAGCTTTCATGCTTTTGTAGTATAGAAGTGAAAGTGCCTGCTCACCATATCTACCATACTTCTTCGTTACCTTGTTAACACCTCATGGATCATTGTCTTAGGCTGGAAACAAAACCAGCAAATGGGTCACATGGTTGTAGAGGCTGGAATGTCCCAAGGCTGTGGGTCAGGCTAATGGCTTCTCCTGATTCACATAGCTGCAGGGGCTGGCAAACCCAAGATCGGCAGGTCAGAGAGCTGGGCTGTTGCTCACAGGCTGTGAAGATAGATGAATTCCAAAATCAGCAGGCAAGACCACAGGTAAGTTGCTAGCTCAAGTCCCAAGAACTAGAGGTCAGATGAACAGGAGCCAGCTGCAGAATCCAGAGGTAGCAAAAGCCATGAGCCTTGCCAGAATGTCCACTTATATTCAATGTAGGCCACATGCCCAAGGAAACTCCTTTTCAATTGTCTGGCTACTTACAGCAGATCCCATCATGGGGATGATCACAGCATCACACAACTGCCAAACCACTGAGAATCATGGCCCAGCCAAGTTGTCATACAATCTTAATTACCACAGTCATCTCCTGAAACACTCTGGCCAGTCTATTAAATGCCTTTGTTCTGCTGTCTATTTGTCTCACTTACTTGGTGTCTTAGTTATCTAGTGCTGATATAACAAGCATATCACTAGTGGATGACTTCAGCAATGAGAAATTTATTCTCTCACAGTCTAGGAAGATAGGCATCCGAATTTCAGGGTGTCAGCTCCAGGAAA
This sequence comes from Elephas maximus indicus, assembly GCF_024166365.1. NCBI lineage: Eukaryota > Metazoa > Chordata > Mammalia > Proboscidea > Elephantidae > Elephas > Elephas maximus. Next base: position 195,094,226 of record NC_064821.1, read on the forward strand.
AGGCTTTCTGTCTCTGTCAGCTCTGGGGGAAGGTCCTTGTCATCAATCTTCCCCTCTTTTAGGAGCTTCTCAGCGCAGGGACCCTGAGTCCAAAGGATGCACTTGCATCCTGGTTTCATTCTTGGTGGTCTGAGGTTCCTCTGTCTCTCTGCTTGCTTCTCTCTTTTATACCTCAAAAGAGATTGACTAGAGATACAACCTAATCTTGACGATTGAGTCCTCCTTCATTAACACAACTGCCTCTAATCCTGTTTCATTAACATCATAGAGGTAGGATCTATAAGACATAGGCAAATTACATCAGATGACAAAATGGTGGACAATCACACAATATTGAGAAACATGGCCTGCCCAGGTTGACACACATTTTTGGGGGACGCAATTCAAACCATAACACTTGGCAAGTCATAAACATTAGATTGATCCTACTGTCCTCCACCAGTATATAACATTCAAATTGCCTGACAAAATCACCAACCTCTTGGACAATACCATTATAAATTCACAGTATCTAGACTCAATATTTAACAGCAGTCAGCAATCAGTTCATGTGCATGATAGCTATTTAATAATAACATCAATTAGTAGTAGAGAATAATTATTGAGTGCTTGCTATTGTCATGCACCGCTCTGAGCATTCTGTATGTTTTAGCTCATTTAATCCTTATGTTTGTGATAAGTATCATTATCTTCATTTTACAGATTAGAAAACTGGACATAGAAATATTAAGTGATTTGCTCAAATCCATGAGGCTGGTAAGTATCAGAACCAGAATTCAAACCCAGGTAGCTGGGTTCCAGAGCCCGTATCTTCATCACTCTGCTAATTGCCTATCATATCCTCTTAAGTTTCATATAATACAATATATCTCATCACTCATGGAAAATGACAGGACCTTCTGTTTCTCCAGGAAAAATAAAAGTCAGAAAGGGAAATAAATCATCAAGATTCTACCGCCAAATTTTAACTGACCTGACTTTATACCTGCTCTAACTTTCTCTCCTCGTCCCACAGAAGACATTGCACTCTTATTGCCTGAGCTGTACACCTTCACCTGTGCCTTCAGTCCCTTCTTCTCCCTCTTTTTTTGGAACTTTGCTCTCTAATGTATTTTCCCTTTCTTTGGTATGTTCCACTGATCCTTTTATGCCCACTCTTTTCATGCAGAATTTAAACATTCTTCATATTCTCTCTTCTTAATGTCCTCCTTAACTTCATAACTTAACTATTGTCCCATTTCTCCCTCTTCCATGTCACAGCCATACTTACACACTTGCTCCAAGACACTTGCTCCCAGACTCCCTCCACCAGCACTCCTCAGAAGGCTTACCAGATCATCAGCAGCCTCTCCAGCTTTTCAAACTCTTGCCCATACCCTCCTCCTTGATATTGCCCTCTGCTGAATCTTCTCCTTCCCTTCTGCCATCACCCTCATACTGCTTTGCTGAGTCCTCTTCCTCTACCTCTACCCTTTCCTCAAATGCTTTTGCTTCTAAGGGTTTGTCATAGGCTCTCTGTTCTTCTCCCATTTTCTCACTGGACATTCTGTTCCTGGCTTCAATGATCATTCATATGCTTATAATACTCAAGTCTCTATCTCTACTCTAGGTCCTTCTGCTTGGCCTCAGACCCTGGCTTCCACTGTCTACTAGACATCAACACTGGCACTGTGGATGCAAAGTGTCCAATGCTGTATTTGTTATCTTCAACTCCTACCCTGTTTCTGTGTTTCCAGTCTCTGTCACTGGTTCAATCCAAAAACCTGGGCCTTATTTTTGGCTCCTTCTTTCCCCTCACCCCCTGCTGTAGCTGATCAAGCACCTGCAATGTACTAAGCACCTCAAAGGCAGTGTTTATTCAATTGTCACAATCTTAGGAGGTAAAAGAAAAACAAGTAGTGAAACTTAGGTTGACACTAGCACGCATTCAGTAAGAAAATAGAAGCAGAGTTTCCTGAACACATCAATCTTTTTTCTCAGCTTTTTCACCCATTTTTCTGCTGCCTGGAACAGGTTTCCCATTCCTACTTCCTTTCCCAGGCCCCCAGACCAGTAGAAATGCTCCTTTTATGTTCTCCAACAGATTTCTCATCACTCTATAAGTAATTATATGTAAACCTGTAATTTGCCAGGTTCCTGTTTTGTATCACATGGAATTAGGGGAGAAATAGAATGGATTATTCTCCCACAGGAATTGAAAACAGAAGTAATTATTCTCTATGTAACCTGGCAATAAATGTACTGTTTATTTAGTGGGAAAAGTTGGAGTAGTTTACACAGGCCTAAAAAAATATGTGTTAAAAAGTTATCTCCTTCTATACAACATATTATCTCTCCTTCCTGTTTTCACTTCCACCATCACCCCCATAAAAATAAAGCAGCCTGCAAATAGCTCAATTTTTTAAAAATGGAAATAAGACTAAAGGTGTGCCTTTGATGTCTCTTCCCTTTAATCTCCTCAGCATAACCTCCACACTCCACCTGTTGCAGTTAGATTTCCAGGCATCAGAGAGAACCTGGGATATTTATCATGCCAACCCTTCAGCCTCTGCAAAGGAAGAAACACACACACACACACACACACACACACACACACACACACACAATTGGAACCACTTCGAAGGGCACTAATATGTATTTACTAAAACGGGGTGGTTTTATTAACTACTTTCCCAGCAATCTGTGTAGGAAGTGCACTCGGCATGAATAAAGAAATGATTCTCCTTTTCAGTTTAGACCAAATGGTAACAAAGATGAATCAGGGACTGGAGGTGAGTATACCGGGCTGAAATAACTGCTACAAATGCATAACTGCACTTCCTTCCAACAGTTCCCTACCCAACTGTCTAACCTATTTTGCAGAGCTTGGTTAGCTTAATCTTTATAGACCCCCCTTTCAAGAACCTCAATCCAAACTTTTTACTTGGTGTTCAACCCTTCATTTTTATATAGACGTACATATATATACATATTTTTTTTCTGATACATATATATATTTATTTATTTAATCCTGCAATCTTGCTAAAATCATTGTTTAGTTCTAGGAGGTTTTTTTCTACACACACACACAAGTCATCTGCAGATGGAGACAGATACCAGCTCTTTCCAATCTGTACTTCTTTTATTTGTTTTTCTTACTTTATTGCACTGATGAGAACTTCCAGTGTGATGCTGAATAGGAGCAGTGGAAATGGATATCTTTGCCTTATTTCCAATGTTAGGGTCAAAGCATCCAGTTTTTCACCACTAAGTACGATTTTTACGGTAGGTTATTTTGTATATGTTCTTTATCAAATTTATCCATTTCATTGGTTACAACTCTTTACTATTTCCTTTCTTCTGCTTGATCTGGGCATATTTGGTTTTTATTTTTCTAATTGCAAACATTAAAGCATTTGGCTTCTGTCTTAGTTATCTGGTGCTGCTATAATAGAAATATCAGAAGCGGATGGCTTTAACCATGAGAAATTTATTCTCTCACGGTCTAGGAAGCTAGAAGTCTGAATTCAGGGCACCAGCTCCAGGGGAAGTCTTTCTCACTCTGTGGGCTCTGGAGAAAGGTCCTTGTCATCAATCTTTCCCCGGTCTAGGAGCTTCTCCGCTCAGTGATCCCTGGTCCAAAAGACACAGTCTGCTCCTGGCACTACTTTCTTAGTGGTATGAGATCCCCCTTTCTCTCTGCTTATTTCTCACTTTTATATATCAAAAGAGATTGATTTAAGACACACCCTAATCTTGTAGGTTGAGCCTTACCTCATTAACATAACTGCCTCTAATCCTGCCTCATTAACATCATCGAGGTAGATTTACAACACATAGGAAAATCACATCAGATGACAGAATAGTGGGCAATCACACAATACTGGGAATCATAACCTAACCAGGTTGACAAATATCTTTGGGGTACACAACTCAGTCCACTACAGCTGCTAACCAAAAGGTGAGCAATTCAAACCCACCAGCCATTCCATGGGAGAAAAATGTGGCAGTCTGCTTCCCTAAAGATTACAGGCTTGGAAACCCTATGGAGAAGTTCTACTCTGTCCTATAGAGCAGTTCTACTCTGTCCCATAGGGTAGAGTCGGGATGGACTCAATGGCAATGGGTGTTTTGGTTCTGGTTTCTAACTTCTTAATTTGAAAGCTTAAATTTTTAATTTGAGGCATTTTTTTTTCTTTTTTAATATAATGTTTAATGCTACAAATTTTCCTGGAAACACTGTATTAGCTTCAACCCACAGATTTTGATATGCTGTATTTCCATTTTTCGCCATGACATGACAGTTCAGGACTACAGGGTGTATTTTGATGTGAATTTGTGCTCTGTCACTAGCACCGGAAGTATATGGGTGTGTACATTTGGTACCTCCAAGGAGCAGATGTCAAGACGAGATTAAACATGCAAGAGATTTACTGGGGGACACCCACTGAAGGACTGAGAGGGAGTAGAAATGAATATGGAGACAATAAATCAGTTATGACACCCATGAGAGGAAAGTGGGAAGGAAGGAGAATTAGGCAGGTAGAATTTCAGGCAGTCATGCAGTGCTAAAAAAGTTTTAGTCAGGTCAGTGTGGATTCATTGAGCTAAAATTTGAGTGGATTTATCATGGTTGACTCACTAACCCTTCCCCTAAATATATTTCCCCACAGGGCCAAGCAAATATCATATTCATCAAAATACATTAATGAGAGAAGACCAACATCTTTGAAAAATATTATGGTGACTCTTAATATAGGCTAAGAGGATGTTCCCATTGAAATGGATTCCCTGATTTCATTTAGGATTATAGGATCCTAGAGTGGCAGGGGATAGTGAGTAGAACTAACCACCAGAAGCAGTGTGGGTGTGCTTACCACGATAGCAGGGCCAGAACTGTAGACAGAACTTTTTGACCCTCAAAAACTTTGGAAGCGGCAAAATGATCACCGGTGACTAGAATCAAAATGGATGAGGAGCCCTCTAAGATCTCACTTGATCTATATTACAGGAAAAAAGTCTAAGTCTGGTGCACAGAAGTCTGACCTGAATCTCCAAGAGATAGACATGGCCCTTCACCAGATTTTCAGAAATGAGTCAGTTCAAAATTCCAAAGTCTTATGAATGAAGGAGAAGCTAGGTACCCTTGAGGAAGTTCTAATAGTATCACAAGTTCAACACTATAAAGTGTGTAACTCCACAATGGGGAAAGGGAAATATTCCAACCTTGGCATGGAAACTGAACATGGGCTTCACACTGGCACAAATTTCTTCTACCCAGAAAACCTCTGCGGGCCTGTGGTCATGGTGGAGAAATAATGAAATTAGGAGATCAAGGGATATTTGGACTAAACGCATTTCGTAGTGGGCCCATAAGTCCACAACCCCACCCTGAGTTTGCTCTGAAATTCACGAGTGCAGCTGAACCACATATACTGGCAGGATACCCATATTGTCTCCCTGACTCATGGAGGCAGGATTATCATGGGAGGAAGAGTAAAGTGGAAGCCCCTCAATTCCTATACTCTACGTAAATAATAAACCCAACCTCAAAACACGACCTAGAGGAATTAAGATTAGTGCCACCCTCTAAGTCTTAAAAGTCTTATCACATTCCTATTTAACTCATCTGTTAGGTGTCCCGGCCATTAGTCACATAGGTTTAGAGAATAGCAGTGGTTTATTGTAAGCTTAATCATACGTTACTACAATTATGCCACTGTTCCACAGGTGGCATCTTTATTAATGCAAATAAATACAAATCCCGGAACTTGCTGTGTGGTTATTGATCTACAAATTTTCTTCTTTATCCCTAAACAGAGAAGAACAGAAAGAGTTCCTTAGTCTGGAAGACACATCAGCAAACTTTCATTATCCACCTTCCATTTACATCAACTGCTATAATGTGGTCTGGAGGAACCTTGACCATTTCACCATTCCGTCTGCCATTATGATGATATACCATGTGGATTATATCAAGCAGATGCGCTCCAATGAGAAGGAAGTAGTAGGTACCCTGGATGACCTGGTACAACACAAAAGTGCCAGAAAATTAAAAATAAATACCATGAATATTATGGGGCTGATACTTCAGTAAACTTTCTAGGAGTCCAGACTATTGAGAAAAATCAGTTAAAAAAAATTGCTGCACCTTGAGTATCTTATTATTAGTAAACGGACACCATGTTTTGTAGGCCTTTCTTTCTGGATTTTGGAAACAATATGCCACAGTTGGTACTATGTCAACTCATTTATCAAATAACCCATAAGACAACCAAATCTGAACATGTCCAGAGCAAGGGAAGACTCTCCAGTTGGTCAGGGTGCAATGCAAGCAAGCAGGTCTGCCATTTGACCCTGATGGCCTTGCAGACCCTATGGTGTTTGAAGGACTGTCTAACTGCTCTTTGAAGATTATGTCAGGCCTTGAGAGAAGAAACATAGGAGAGGCTTCTTTTATTTTATGTATTATCATTTCTTCTGTGAAAAGTAACTCTTCTCTCACGTAGCTTTAGACTAGCTACTGGACTCTACTAGAGTCTTAATACCTGATCATGGGCATCAAATCACCATGCAACCTGAGCCAACAATCCTTGACTGGGTATTTTCATTTTTTCTTTCTTTTTAAATGTCCAAACCATGAAATCAGGCATGTCCAATAGCATTTCATCATCAAGTTATGTATACAAGACCAGGCTCAGGTAGGACCTAAAGACAGGATTAAGTTGCACTACCAGGTCCCTTACTATCCCCATGCATCTGACATCACTAATATTTTTGGAACCTAGGGAAAGAGTACAAATGGAGATCCACACAATATATGTCTAAATACGTAAAAGTTATAAATTAAACTAGTAAATGTTAAATGAATTATGTTTAATTCTCCTACCTTGACAATATAACTTAATAAGACAAAATTGAAAAATACAGGTGAAGTGTAGGTGTTATGAAGGAGCCCTGGCACCACAGTGGTTAAGCACTCAGCTGCTAACCTTAAGGTCGGTGTTTCGAACCCAGCAGCCGCTGGTTTCTTTGTAAAGATTTACAGCTTTGGAAGCGGGGCAGTTCTACTCTGTTTCATAGGGTCGCTATGGGCCCGAATCAACTCGTCAGCAGTGGATTATAGATGTCACAAAACTCTCAAAATGACTGAATTTAATTATTTTTGTACATATCTATGAATTCTATGTTTTGGCCAGCCATGTGTGGAAAACAAAGATAATTTATTAAACATTTATTCTATAAAATTTATTTTTCTTGCCCTTATTTCAGAAAATTTGCCCCTTTTGTAATCAATATTTCCACATAATTGTGTTTTACTGACAATACTTTCAAGTTAAGTTTCTTAAGCAATGTATTTTTATATAGATTTTTTTGGGCTAATTTCCATATTTGAAGCTTTACTCTGATGAGACAACAGCTACTGGAATTGTTAATAAAATGCTTAAAACGATACTTTGGAACTGAATTACGAATTTCAAATATCACATTCAAACATCATCATAGGATTGGATATGATAAATTATCATCATAATAAAATAATTACAAAAATGTTTCAGTATTATAGGATAAATCACTATCAATTTTACCAAGATTTTCACTATTCTTAAAGCAATATCTAAACCAGGTTTTATCATGGAACCTTACTATCCAGAAGTCAAAAACCCAAACCTGTTGTCATAGAGTTGATTCTGATAGATAGGTTTCCAAGGTAGTTATGTTATCAGGAGGGAATAGTTCTACTCTGTCCTACGGGGTTGCTATAAGTCGGAATCAATTCAATGGCAATGGGTTTGGGTATTGTAATTTTGTCAAATATTCTGACAAAATTCTGTTTTAGCTACAATATTTGGTAATTCATATTTGTGAACATATATCGATGACTTTTTTGAGGATGAAGTAGTGATTAAAGGAAGAGAAGGAGTGATACATGGGAATTATGATTTACAGGTAACATTAGTACAAAAAAACATTACTAAGGATTCTGTATGGTTTGGTAAGGAGGAGGTCCATCGGGCGGGGGGAAGGTGACTCCATGAGTTACTGCACTGGGTGACACCAGCCTTAGTGACACCACTGATCTGGGGACACCCTGTGAAGTTAGAATGTTATCCTATAGGTGGTGATATATGCTCTGAACCAGACACTAACATTAGATGACATTCTTCCCATAATTAGAGACATATAAACAGAGAACTAATAAACTATTCACAAGATATTTGCCTCTCAACACCATCACTTTTGACCTTGCTCCTTGAGTGGTTTCGTTTATGTTCAAGAGATAAGAGTACTCAAAGAGCAATATTTCCATCCAGGTTCATTGAATTGCTTATATGGAATTTGAAGGTGAGAGTTCTACCTGTCCCCTCCAGGCTCTTCAGTCAGCCAAATCTACATGCAAAAAAGGGAATTACTACGTTTTCTATGGTTCTGTTATTAAGTGGAAATAACTTACACTAAGGACATGCTAGAAAATATCTGGAGCTCTCCACATACTCAAGATAGGGCAGATGATCAAGCTTTCAAATACCCAGAAAAGGAGGCTTGAGTTGCAACATCAGGTGAAGAGCTCTGACTAGCTGTGTGTTGACTGAAGTTAACAGAAATTTGAAATGAGGAGTGAAAAAGTTATCACTACTGACTATATTAGCATTGCCGGCTGTGGCGACAAAGACTGTACTAGCTACTACTTTCTTTGTTATGTGTATATTTATATGTATATTAACCAATTTTCCTATTCTTTCCTATACATTTCTCTTACTAGCTGATATGGGGAATGGTGGTGTTGATACCTTTATAATGTACCCATAAGTTACAGGATATCAAGATAGGATTGTAGTTGAAGTAGTGAAAGAATGAATATTGTCCACAGTGCCTGATAAGTGTTTGGGTCTCATTTTTGGGGGGGATAGTGTAAGAATATTTTCATTTGTATGAAAGAAGCAGTTGGATGTTTGTGTGTTGATTTTATTTTATATTTTGCAATTTAATGTGTAAAGAAGTGTATGTATGGATGTTGAGTTGTTTTAAAGGGTTGGATTGTGGATAATTCCCTTATAATACTTTTTTTTATTTTTCTTTGCCATTCTGAAGCTCCCCCACGTCTGTCAGTTTGTGGTACTGTGGAGGTTTGCATGTTGCTGTGAAGCTGGAAGCTATGACGCTGGTATTCAAATATCAGCTGGGTCCCCCACAGTGGGCTGGTTTCAGCTGACCTTCCAGACTAAGGCAGACTAGGAAGAAGAACCCGACAATCTACTTCTGAAAAGAATTAGCCAGTGAAAACTTTATAAATAGCAGCAGAACATTGTCTGATATAGTGCCAGAAGATGAGCCCCTCATGTTGCAAGGCACTCAAAAGACGACTGGGTAAGAGCTGCTCCCTCAAAGCAGAGTTGACCTTAATGATGTGGACAGAGTCAAGATTTCGGGACCTTCATTTGCTGATGCGGCAGGACTCAGAATGAGAAGAAACAGCTGCAAACATCCATTAATAATCAGAATGTGGAATGTAGGAAGTATAAATCTAGGAAAATTGGAAATTGTCAAAAATGAAATGAAACCCATAAACATTAATAGCCTAGGCATTAGTGAGCTGAAATGGACTGGTTTTGGCCATTTTGAATGGGACAAGGATATGGTCTACTATGCCAGGAACGACAACTTGAAGAGGAATGGCATTGCATTCACTGTCAAAAAGAACATTTCAAAATCTATTCTGAAGTACAAAGCTGTAGTGATAGGATAATATTCATACGCCTACAAGGAAGAAGAGTTAATATAACTATTATTCAGATTTATGCACCAACCTTTAAGGCCAAAGATGAAGAAATTGAAGATTTTTATCAACTTCTGCTGTCTGAAATTGATCCAACATGCAGTCAGGACACACTGATAATTACTGCTGATTGGAATTTGAAAGCTGGAAACAAAGAAGAAGGATCAGTAGTTGGAAAATATGGCCTTGGTGACAGAAACAATGCTGAAGATTGCATGATAGAATTTTGCAAGGCCAACGATTTCTTCATTGCAAATACCTTCTTTCAACAACATAAATGGTGACTATATGTGTGGACCTTGTGAGATGGAATACACAGGAACCAAATCAAATACATCTGTGGAAGGAGATGATGGAAAAGCTCAATATTATCAATCAGAACAAGACCAGGGTCTGACTGCGGAACAGAATATCAATTGCTCATATACAAGTTCAAGCTGAAGCTGAAGAAAATTAGAACAAGTCAAAGAGAACCAAAGTCTGAACTTGAGTATATCCCACCTGAATTTAGAGACCATCTCAAGAATAGATTTGACATGTTGAACACTAATGACTGAAGACCAGACGAGTTGTTGGATGACATCAAGGACATCATACATGAAGAAAGCAAGAGGTTATTAAAAACACAGGAAATAAAGAAAAGACCAAAATGGATGCCAGGAGAAATTTTGAAAGTTACTGTTGAATGTCGAGTACCTTAAGTGAACAGAAGAAATGATGAAGTAGAAGAGCTGAACAGAAGATTTCAAAGGGTGCTAGAGTATTAAATACAAAGTGTTAAAATGACATGTGCAAAGAATTGGAGATAGAAATCCAAAAGGGAAGAACATTCTTGTCATTTCTCAAGCTGAAAAAACTGAAGAAAAAAACTCAAGCCTTGGTTTGCAATACTGAAGGATTCTACAGGGAAAATATTAAACAACACAGAAAGCATCAAAAAAAGATGGAATACACAGAGTCACTATACCAAAAAGAATTGGTCGATGTCCGACCATTTTAGGAGGTAGCAAATGCGCAAGAACTGGTGGTGCTGAAGGAAGGAGTCCAAGCTGCACTGAAGGTATTGGTGAAAAACAGGGCTCCAGGAACTGATGGAATACCGATTGAGATGTTTCAACTAACAGATGCAGCACTGGAAGTGCTTACTTGTCTATGCCAAGAGATTTGGAAGACAGCTAGATGGCCAGCTGACAGGAAGAGATCCGTATTAATGCCTATTCCCAAGAAAGGTGATCCAATCGAATGTGGAAATTATCAAACAATATCATTAGTATCACACGCTGGGAAAATTTTGCTGAAGATCATTCAAAAGTGGCTGCAGCAGTACATCAACAGAGAACGGCCAGAAATTCAAGCCAGATTCAGAAGAGGATGTGAAATGAGGGATATCATTGCTGATGTCAGATGGATCCTGGCTGAAAGCAGAAAATACCAGAAAGATGTTTACCTGTGTTTTATTGACCATGCAAATGTACTCAACTGTGTGGATCATAACAAATTATGGGTAACATTGCAAAGAATGGGAATTCCAGAACACTTAATTGTACTCATGAGAAACCTGTACATAGACCAAGAGGCAGTCATTCAAACACAATAAGGGAATACTGCGTGGCTTAAAGTCAGGAAAGGTGTGTGTCAGTGTTGTATCCTTTCACCATACTTATTCAGTCTGTATGTTGAGCAAATAATCTACGAGGCTGGACTAAAAGAAGAAGAATGCGGCATCAGGATTGGAGGAGAGCTCATTAACAACCCATATTATGCAGATGACACAACCTTACTTGCTGAAAGTGAAGAAGACTTGAAGTACTTACTGACGAAGATCAAAGACCACAGCCTTTTATATGGATTACACGTCAACATAAAGAAAACAAAAATCCTCACAACAGAAATAAGCAACATCATGATAGATGGAGAAAAGGTTGAAGTTGTCAAAGATTTCCTTTTACTTGGATCCACAATTAACACCCATGGAAGCACCAGTCAAGAAATCAAAAACCTGCTGCAAAAGATCTCTTCAAAGTGTTAAAAAGCAACAATACCACCTTGAAGACTAAGGTGTCCCTGACCCAAGTCATGGTGTTTTCAACTGCTTCATATGTGTGTGAAAGTGGGCAACAAATAAGGAAGACAAGGAGAATTGAGGCCTTTGAATTGTGGTGTTGGTGAATAGTATTGAATGCATCATGGACTGCCAAGAAAACGAACAAATCTGTCTTGGAGGATGTACTGCCAGAATGCTCCTAAGAAGCAAGGAAGGCAAGACTACATTTCACATACTTTGGGCTTGTTATCCAGAGGAATCAGTCCCTGGAGAAGGACATTATGCTTGCTAAAGTAGAGAGTGAAAAAGAGGAAGGCCATCAATGAGATGGATTGACACAGAAGCTGTAACAATGGGCTCAAGCATAACAAGAATGTGAGGATGGTGCAGGACCGGGAGTGTCTCATTCTGTCATACATCAAGTCGCTTTGAGTTGGAACTGATTCCATGGCACCTAACAACATTCTGAAACTAAACATTATATATCACAGACCCTAATAAAGAAAGGGCTCCCAATAATAATTGAGAGTTTATCAATCAGATGCACTCACACAAGACTATAGTTCAGAGCTGAGTTACATAAGGGAAAAGACAGAAGGTGATGCCTCCTTTCTGATTCATCAGGCAGTTTTCTAGTCATAGAGGAAGGAGCGTGATTCACTGATGTCTTCCTAATCTTCACAGCAGTAGTAACTCTCTTGAGGTCCCAGTTCTTTGTGTGCTTTGGGAGTCATTTTTGAAAAGTACATCCAGAGTTTGTTTAGCAAAACAAAATGAAACAAAACAAAACCAAAAACCAACAAATTTTGAGCTTTCTGCATCCATACCCATGCTATTGATTCCAACTCACACCGATCCTATAGGAGAGAGTAGAACTGTCCCTTCAGGTTTCCTAGGAGCAGCTGAGCTGGTAGATTTGAACTGCCAGCCTTTTGGTTAGCAGCCAAACTCTTAACCCCTGCACCACCAGGGCTCCAGTAAATCCTTTCTTGCTTAAACCAATTAGAATGGACTGTGTTGTCTGCAACTAAGAATACTGGCCAAGTAAACCCTACTTGACATCTGAGTTACATTTTTGGCAGTGTCAAGGTATATCACCAAGCATTTCAGTTCATCCTGTCACTCAAACTAAGATAAATTTGGGTGTCTACCATGACAATAAAACTACTAGATATGTAGTGCCAGGGCATACAGATAGACTTGGCACAAGGTGCGATGTTCCATAGATACCTCCTCTAAGTTGTGGGTGAGGTAAGAAAAGTTATCTGAGGTTTGCATCACAGCCTTTGAGGACATGAGCCATTTGATATTAGGTGTTTCCAGTGGAGAACCAGGCATACAAATTGTGATATGAGCATGTTTGAATGAGTAAATTCCAACAAATTACTCGTGAAGCTTCAAGATGGAAAATGGCGTTAACTCATTAGAATCACAATTTCTTTAAGAAATTGGTAGCTTTCCTGGAAGAGGAAGTCGTCTGTGGCAGACATTGGTCTTCTCTTGATGGGACAGAGTTTACTGAAGACTGGATTATTGCTACCGTAGGGCCAACTACCAAGCCAGCTCTAAAACTGATGCTAAAGGGAACATGTTACCAGAAACTAGAGACATTAACAAGAAGTTCGGTGCCAATGACTGAAGATAAACCATGGTGTGGTTTTGAGGAAGAGAAATGACAGAGATTTAGAGAAAGTTTGCCATGTCCTATGTTAGAAAGTGTATCTGGTTTTAATTGTGCAATGTGCTCCTTCTCTATGAAGTCATGTCTCTCAGCATTCTCATAAGTATTTGGTAATGCTGACAATCAGAGAGACTTGTATGTTAGGTTTCTGACTACACAAAAACCAAAAGGAACGGAAGGTGTCTACACATGTATTGAAATTTGAGAAATTTATTCAGCGAGGGATCAAAAGTGATGAGGGGATGGCTGGCTAGAGCATGGCATTGTAGGAGAATCTATAATAAAATCTTACTGAAGAGACCTGGACTTCACCAGGTACCCTTCCATATTGTCGTTCTTGGTGAAGTTATTTGAAGAGAATGAAGAGATGGTGGCAATATTTGTCAAGTAGATCAAAATGACTGGGTTGGAGTGGGAGACATTGGTTCAGGTTTAAGGATTGGAAGTAATGTAGTTATGATGAACCCCTGAAGTTAGATTTCTGCAAAGCAAGGTTCTGGGTGGAGGGAAAAACAGCTCATCAACTCTAGCCACAGAGGAATCATTGGACTAAATGTGTAAGCATTGTCATATGCACTGCCAACTAATTAATCTTTAGGTACATTGTGGGGGGTGGGAGGTGCGGTGGGCAGAGAGTTGTCATATACACAACAGGTATTACTACCCAGCATTTGGTACCTAGCAAATTCTGGTATATGTAGTGTAGATTCAGATAAACCAAAGCATTGCCCTGGATTTGGGGAGAAAAAAAAAAAATCCCTCTTATTATTTCAGTTAAGGCAAGAAATGGGATCTTGCGGCAGAATGTGACCAGAGACAAACTCCACCCTGGGAGTCCAAAGTTAAGGTCAAGAAATGAGAGTGGAATCAGAGTGGTGTGTAGTTCTAGACTTAGAGCAAAAGAGTTTTGTACATAAACTATTTTGTTCCTGTTGTAAGAGGAAAGGACCCAGGGGAGAGAGGCTGATGCAGGCAGGACGTCCACCGAATGATGCTCTCCTCCAGCGAGAGGACTGTGATGCCAGGCTCTGAAGAGGGAGGCCATGGCAGCAGAGCACCTCTACACCATATGCTGCCAAATCTGATCAAACCACACGTGCACATTTCCAGGCTAAAATCTCCTAGGGTGGGGGTTTGCTAGGCTGGGTTGGGCGGATGAAGGCAGATTTAATGAGCTTGTGCCCCAAGGAGAGGGCCAAAGGCATAAGAAAAGGAAAGTTTCGGTACCATAAAGATTGACCTACAGGAGCGTTCTTTTCCTGCCATTAGGAAAAAAAGGGAGGGTGTTGTTATAAAGGAGAGGACCCCAAAGGTGCTATAAGTAAACATTGTGATTTGTCTTTCCCACCCTTTTGGGAGAGAATCTGTAGGGAGCTTCAGGTATTTTTTTGAGAAGGTGTATTGAAATGGAGACTATTTTATTCCCCAAAATTCTGAAGAGGCTGAGGAAGACAGACTGGCCTGGCTGGGAAGATTTTCATGAGACAAGCAATTGGAGTGAGGAGACCAAACTCCCCTCTGAGAGGGCTAAGCATGGTGGGAAAAGTAACTTGAAGGGGAAAGTCAGGTTTGACAGGAAACAGAGAGTGAGAGAGTGCCAACCAGGCAGCAGAGGCTACACAATTAATTCCTCCTGTGACAGCCCCCAGATGTTCAGTGAAGTTACTAAGCTGGCGAGATGATTAGCTCAACTGGATAATTTAATGAAACGGAAATAGGGCACATCTGAAACAACAACAGGGCTTTAGTAATGGAGAAGACACTGGGAGGGGACTATGAAAATCTTGGGTTAAATATTGCTAAACACAGAGTGTGGATTTAACCAACCTAAGCTGTATGAAAGTGAGGTTCAGACCAAGTCTAATGAAATTAATGTCTGAGTTACATAAACATGAACATTTCAAGAAATACTAGACTAGATGTTCACTTTATTGAGAATGTTCAGTGATAAGTGTGCCATTAGTCAATGGTGCATGGGGGTAGGGGTCAGTTTGGGTAGAAATTCAAATGGTCCCTCCCTACTCGGGCTCTGTGAGTCTGCAATACCATGAATTAGTCAAGCCTCAGCAGGAATTGATCTGATCTTCTTCCTTTTCCAAACATGGCCACTTCACCACCCCCCGCCCCACCCCATCAGCAGAGCAAACTCAACAGAGCCCATCATTATGAGCCATGTATGGGGATGGAATCAACAACTTCCCAGAATATTCAAAACAAGCACTTCTCTGTTTCTCTGCTCATCCAGTCCTCGTGAATCTGATTAGTAAACTCTTCCTTGGCCTTTTCCAGCTTCTTTCAAATTTATTCTCTCCAGAAGAAAACAATTCTTCCTCAGATTCTATGTTACAGGACCTATCTGTATCTGCGCAAGAAACCGCTTGTACACTCTCCAATCCTGAACTTTCCTTATAAGTGAAATCTTATCTTGGGACACTTGGGATGAGGGGCAGAGCACACAGAGGAAAAAGAAGCCCATAATTTGTTTAGGTCACTCAATTACCAGCTGCCAAATGCAAATTCTACTGACACAGATGGTTCTTGCAATATTTCTTTAAAGTGGAGGAAGGTTGTAAACAATCTAAGCGTCCCCATCTCCCAACTTCCTGAGGTTTTCTAGATCCAATTCCAGTCCCCGTACATGGGAATCCTTACATTGACCCCTCTTTTTCCTAAAGAAGCTTGACCTGGACCCCACTTCAGCACATTCCCCACTCCCCTCAATGTGCGGGAGAACCAAACTTGTAATGCAAATATTTTTAAATTTCTGGAAGTTTAAACACATGAAGTAAACAAGCTTCAGTAATCCTAATCAGTACATAAAACTCCAATTATATCAACAAAAACTGGGAAGTGGTAGAGAGAGAGAAGGAAAATGCTCAATTCTGATCTAACAGGGGGAAGTAAAGAGACATCGTTCTAGTCATAACTTTAAAAAAACAAACTCATTGCCATCAAGTTGACTCTGACTCCTACGGACCCCTAGGACAGAGCAGGACTGCCCCATAGAGTTTCCAGGCTGTAAATCCTTATGGAAGCAACATGCTACCTCTTTCCCTGAGAGCAGGCGTTGGCTTCCAACAGCTGACGTTTTGGATAGCAGGCCAGCACTTTAATAGCTGAGCAACCACACACAACACCAGTTGCTGTTGTGTCTTTTCCAACTCCTGGTGACCCTGTAGGACAGAGTAGAACTAGCCCTGTAGGGTTTCCGGAGAGCAGCTGGTGAACCCTACTCATTCCGCTGATAATTGGAGGAACCATATGTTCAAACGCATTCTTGTTTAATTTAAAGGAAACCACTAATAAAGTTGATAACAGGGTATTTATCTTCAAAATTATTAGGAGATAGGGAAGGCAAAGAAAACGGAGTCCATCCTAGCGGTCTGCAGACTTTTTATGGCAGGGGTGTGCAAAACAGCTTAAAAGATTTTAAGCAGGCAATCCTACCATATGTATATGCATTAATTTGTAAACTGTATGTTTAAAATTGTAAATTGTACCTTTTAAACCATGTACCAAATAATAGAATCTTCAGGAGGATGAGTTAAAGATGAACAATATTTTAATATCTTGCAGTTCATGTCAGCTTCTTACACCATTAGCTAATACCTAGAGGCTCAATATCCATTTAGACCAAGGATCCTTGTGATGGCTAATGTTATGTGTCAGCTTAGCTAGGTTGTGATTCTCAGTGGTTTGGCAGACACTATGTAATCGCCTTCCATTTTGTGATCTGATGTGAGCAGCCAATCAGTTGAAAGGGGAGTTCCCTGGGGTTGAGGCCTGCCTCCAGTATATAAATGGACATTCTAGCAAAGTTCCCTCTCTCTTGGCCCTGCACTCTTCTCATTGCCTGCCCTCCAGGTCTTGGTATGTAAGCCTGCAGAAGTCTTGGCCTGCCACCTGACCTGCAGATCTTGGGTTCGTCAGCCCCTGCAACCACGTGAGCCAGTAGAGGTCTTCAGCCTGTTGCCTGACCCAAGTGTTTGTGACTTGCCAACCCCTAGAATCGTGTGAGCCATTTCCTTGAAATAAATTTCTCTCTCTCTATTTTTTTTTTTTATTTATATTATTTATATACAGTTTACTGGTTTTGCTCATCCAGAGAACCCAGACTAAGCCAGTTCTCATTAACTATATTGGAGACATCTCTGTCTTCAACATTTTGAATGTTTGGCACATTTCTTGTCTGATTTATCTAGATCATCTATTTTACCTGAAAATGTGCTGATGAAGAGCTTCTACCTGCTGTAGAAGGTCTGCCCTGCCTTTTTCTTCTTTGTTTGCAGGGTATATCTTCAATCTATGACTGCTGGGAAGAAATCTTTTGAAGCAACTTAACCACTCTGAGTGAGTGTTAGCTCAGTGGCATCTACGCCCACTAGGCAGCAGGCAGCTGAAATTGATCCAGTGAGCAAGAGTGCCTCCTAATCGTCTCTTGGGGGCTGTTCGCATATGCGCTACTGTTCCACAAACAGACCAGGTCAGTGTCCGGGAAAATGTGAATATTAAAAATCAGGAAAGGTTTCTTTCTTCTTTACTGCAAAGAAATATATCAATATACATTCTTCTTGCACCACAATGAATCATCACACAACCCACTTTGTGACTACTACGTTATACAGAATGTACACAGTGGATGCTGCCTGGTGTGAACTGGGCCCCAGCTCTGTGTCCTGGCCACCGGCCCTATCCACAAAACCTCATCATGACCAAAAGAGAGACTGAGCTCTGCCCTTAGATCCACTTGTCCTCAATTTTGATTTTGCCACATACTGGCCATCAAATCTTGGGCAAATTGTATATATACTGGAACATACACCTCTCTGAGCCTTAGCTTCCTTCCCCACAAGATATAGTAACACCTAACCGTATAATTTGGGAGATTTGTTGTTGTTGTTAGGTGCCATTGAGTTGGTTCCAACTCATAGTGACGCTATGTACAACAGAATGAAACACTGCCTGGTCCTGTGCCATCCTCACAATGATTGTTATGCTCAAGCCCACCATTGCAGCCACTGTATCAATCCATCTTGTTGAGGGTCTTCCTCTTCTCTGCTGACCCTGTACTTTACCAAGCATGATGTCCTTCTCCACGGACAGATCCCTCCTCAAAACGTGCCTAAAGTATGTAAGATGCAGTCTCACCATCCTTGCTTCTAAGGAGCATTCTGGTTGCACTTCTTCCAAGACAGATTTGTTCGTTCTTTTGGCAGTCCATAGTATATTCAATATTCTTCGCCAACAGCACAATTCAAAGGCCCCAATTCCGCTTCGGTCTTCCTTATTCATTGTCCAGCTTTTGCATGCATGTGATGCAATTAAAAATACCATGGCTTGGGTCAGGTACACCTTAGTATTCAAGATGACATCTGTGCTTTTCAACACTTTAAAGAGGTACTTTGCAGCAGATTTGCCCAAATCAGACAATGTTTGGCTCTTATTTATAAAGTTTTCACTGGCTAATTCTTTTCAGAAGCAGACTTCTGGGTCTTTCTTCCTAGTCTGTCTTAGTCTGGAAGCTCAGCTGAAACCTGTGTGCCATGTGTGACCCTGCTGGTATGTGAATACAGGTGACATAGTGTCCAGCGTCACAGCAACATGCAAGCCCCTACAGAATGACAAACTGACAGACATGTGGTGGAATTTGGGAAATTAAATAGAGCACATTCCTACCAATGTCTGACATTGGGACACTTATTACCTTTTTACGCAGGTAATGTGTTACTTTTCTATCTTGTTGAAAAATTTGCAAATTAGACACTGTAAAATTTGAAAAAAGTACTGTTCCTCATTCATAATGGATAGCTTTATCTTAATACAACAGTAAAAAACAATAAACGTCTTCCTCTGGGAACTAGTGGGGGTGGTGGTAACACCGGAACATGTACTCTCCCACGCTCCCCCTCCTCCACCTGTTACACAATCGTGAACTTTGTTGACACCTCGGAAAAGTTAGTTCCCACTTACAAATCAATAAGAGAAATGCTAGCACTGTTGTTTATCAAAGTGCAAAGGGTAAGAATGATGATCATCTCACAGATAATCAAAAAAATGCAAATTAGAAAAACTGGATATCACATTTTGCCTATCAAATTAACATTTAAAAAAAAATGTGAATACTCGGTATTGGCCGCGGGGCAGTGCAACAGGCACGTTCATGTAGTATAGGCAGTTTTAAAAATGAGTAAAAATCTTCTTGGTAGTCCATTTGATGTGTCAAAAACATTTAAAGTATTCATACCCTTTATACTTCTGGGATTCAACCCTAATGAAAGACTTCATCATGTAGAAGAAGCTTAGGCACAAAGACGTTCATTTCAGTCTTGTTAGAGCAATGAAAAAATTGGAACCCAATAAGAGGGTAAATTAAAGATGGGCAGGTTACAACCTTGTGGTAGTGACAATGACTGCCATAGGTAAGCAATGTTGTCTGGTGACTAAGGACGTTCTCTTGAGCTGAGAAGGTGAAAAGGACTTGCTGAGAAAGAGACAGGAATAAACACGTGTTGAGCACCTCCCACATCAATACTAGGAATGTTACATACATCACCTCGTTTCACTTCACACACCATATGTTATGCGTGGGGTTGGGAAGGATAGTGATGTGGGAAACACAAAGACAATGGAAGGCCCCACTGAGCACTCACTCAGGCACTGTGACAAATGTTGCAAACCTCACTTTATAGGTAACTCCTGCTGAGCAGATATACCCGTCTTGTTTTGCATTTGAGAAAACAAATGCCCAGAGAGGCCATTTAACTTGCCTGTGATGGCAGAGCTAATAAATGTCACAACCAGGATTCCACTGGGCTCCAACTCCCAGGTTGCAGAGAGCTGGAGACTCAGGCTGTGAAGCCAGATCCTTCTAAAGCCTGGATTGCCCTCACCCTCCTTTTCCTCCCTCACTCACACTCCCACACTTAAAAAAAAAAAAAATTCTCACACTTTAGATCCTATTAATCAAGGGGTGCATTAGTCTTCCCAAATAGTTCTCTGCTCTTCTCTTCCAACTTCTGCCCCTCTCTTCCTATTTCAGTCTGTAGGGAATTATTCCATTTACTGTTCTCAATAGAGAAACAGCTTCTCCCTTTATCTTCCCTTTTCTCTTTCTGTTGAAAACAATAGTATCATTTTATGGTGTGGGTCACTGAGTCTCTGGGGTCAGTGATCAGTTCAGGGAGTGCCGCTGGTTCGTCTTCAGATGCTGGTTCCTTCTAGGCTGTCTCCTCAGTGCTCCCAGAGCACATCCACTGTTCTACATTCTAGCATTTGTCAGTCTTAGGCTGGGTTCTCCAGAGAAGCAAATCAGTAAAGTGTATAAATATATGTATAGAAATATTTATATCAAGGAAATGGCTTGCATGGTTGTAGAGGCTGGAAAATCCCAAGTCTGTGGTTCAGACTGGAGGCTTCTCCTGGCTCACAGGCTGCCGAGACCAATGAATCCTAAGATCGGCAGGCAAGACATCAAGTAAGCTGCTAGGTCACCTCCCAAGAACGGTAGGTCAGGTGAATAGGAGCCAGCTGCAGGATCCAGAGTGGAAAAAACCCACAATCCTTGCCAGAAAGTTCATCTATATTGGATGCAGGCCACACCCCCAAAGAAACACCTTTCAACTGATTGATTTCTCACAGCAGATTCCATCACGGAGGTGATCACGTTAAATCAAATCTCATCATGGAGGTGATCACGTCATTATCTGACTGCCAAACTACATCATAACTGCCAAACCACTGAGAATCATGGCCCAGCCAAGTTGACACACCACCCTCATGATCATAGTCACCTTTCTAAGAGAGCCGCTTAGGTGGCAGGGGGTGGGGTGACAGGAAGCCACCCTCTGCCTGCAGCAGCTTTCTTGTTTGTGCATCTTTGGTTGCCCAACAACCACTGAGGTCTGGAAGCCCCTCAGGAGGGAGATGCAGCTGTCCCTGCCTCCCCAGAGCTGACATCAATCTGACGCCTAATCCCCAGGTGATTTTGAGCAGCTATAGCTGGGGCTTCATGGGAGTCTGACATAACGGGGTGGGAAAGAGTGGAGCTAGGTCCCAGGGGACCTATTCCCAATGTCCTTTCCAGCTATTATACACTGACAAAACAAAAACACTTTCTTGTAATCTCATCTAGGATTAAATCAGATTCTAGCAGTGTTGGGTTCATGACGAACTCATTGCTATTAACAACTGAAGGTGAACTAGTGAACTGTTGTCTTTTTTCCCCCCGAAGTCCTTACTCCTCTTCTTCTTTTTATTTAATTTTTTTTTTATTGTGGTAAAATACATAGAACATTTGCCACTTTAACCATTTTAAGTGTACAGTTCGGTGATATTAATTATATTCACAACATTGTGCAGCCATCAACACTATCTATTTCCAAAAGCTTTTCATCTCCCCAAACAGAATCCCTGTACCTATTAAGCATTAACTCCCCATCCCCATCACTCCATGGTAACCACTTATTTTCTGTGTCTACACATTTGCTTATTCTAGGTATTTTACATAAATTTGACCATAAAATATTAGTCCTTTTGTGACAAACTTCACTGAACATAATATTTTCAAAATTCCACCAGGTGACAGCATGCACCAGGACTTCATTTCTCTTTGCGGCTGAATAATATTCCATTGTAGGTATATCCCACATTTTGTTTATCTATTCTGCAACTGAAGGACATTTGGGTTGCTTGTACCGTCTTTTTGCTTTTCTGAATAATACTGCAACGGACATGGTATATGAACATCTGTGTTTCTGCTTTCAATTCTTTTGGGCATATATGCCCAAGAGTGGAATTGTTGAGTCAGATGCTAACTCTGTGTTTAACATTGTGAGGAGCCACCAAACTGTTTTCCACAAGGGCTGCACCATTTTACATTCCTTTTTTTTAATTTTCTTATCAGCAGTGAATGATGGTCCCAATATCTCCACACCCTTGTCAATTCTTGTTATTTCTACTTTTTTTTTATTCTAGCCATCCTAATGAGTGTGAGTGATATCTCATTGTGGTTTTGATTTGCATTTCTATAATGACTAATGATGTTGACCATCTTTTCATCTGCTTATTTTCATATCTCCCTTGGAGAAATTACTATTCAAGTCCTTTGCCCATTTTTTGACTGGTTTGTTTATCTTGTTGAGTTATAGGAGTTCTTTATGTATTCTGAATATTAATCCCTTCTCAGGTATATGATTGGCAAATATTCTCTCCCATTTTTGAGTTATCTTTTCACTTTCTTGATAATGCTCTTTGATGCACAAAAGTTTTTTATTTTGATGAGGCACAATTTATTTATTTTTTCTGTTTTATTGCATGTTTTTGTTGTTGTATCTAAGTATCCATTGTCAAATACAAGGTTATAAAGAATTACCCCTATATTTTCTTCTAAGAGTTTTATGGCTTTAGCTCTTATATTTAGGTCATTAATACATTTTGAGATAATTTTTATATGGGGTGTGAAGTCGGGGTCCAACTTCACTCTTCTGTATGTGGCAATTCAGTCGTATCAGCACTGTTGAAAAGACTATTCTTTCACCTTCGAATGCACTTGGTGTTTTTGTTGAAAATAAATTGGCCTTAGATACGTGAGTTTATTTATGGATTCTCAATTTTATTCCATTTGTTTATACATCTATCCTTACACCAGTACCAGGCTGTTTTGATTTTTGTAGCTTTATAGTGTTGTAGTGTAAAAACATCACAAAGTTTAGTAAAGCAAAGAGAAAGTTTTACCTGACATATGTTCAAAAAGACAAAAGTTGAAAAGCAGACAAGCATGCTGCCAGAGCCATGTTTGCCTGAGTCCAAGGAAATATTACGGAATATGCAAGAATGGGAAAACAGGCAAACATGCTGCTAGAGCCATATCTGTACAAGTCCAAGGAAATGTTACAGAATAGGCAAGAATGGGAAAATGGACAAGCAAGCTGCCACAGCCATGTCAGTCCGAGTCCAGAGGAGGTTACAGAGTCATCGGTATATATTAACATTACAAATGGGTCAAACCACTGAAAGCTTCACCTTTTCACAGATTGGCTAGAAACTGTCATCCTACATTTTAAACCATCTTTCTTTACAATCATTGGTACAGGTTTCAGTAAGGACAGTCAGGAGGGTCTTCATTGGCCCAACAGATTTCTATTCACTAAATGTTAATAGAAAAAGACAAGAGTGGAAAGTCTTTTGTGTTCTGTTTGATTGGCTTTACATGAAAAGTCCCCTAAAAGATATTTTTTTTCCCTGAAAGATAATTTCCAAGAGTGTCCTAGCTATTGTCTTTATACCTCAGGGCCCAGCTGATGTGTCCTCGGAAGTCCAGCTCCAGCTGGGTCACATTCTCTATGCTCAAGGACAGGGAATAATGGCTCTAATATTATTTCGTAAATCAATAGTACGTTTTGAAATTGGGAAGTGTGAATCCTTCTACCCTGTTCTTTTTCAAGATTGTTTTGCCTATTTGGGGCTGTTAGGAATTCCATAAGAATTTAAGGATGAGCTTTATGGATTCTGCAAAAGTGCTGTTGATATTTTGATAGGCATTGCATTGAATCTATAGATCACCTTGGGTAGAGTTGAAATCTTAAGAATATTAAGTTTTTCAATCCACGAATATGAGATATCTCTGTTCATAGTAAAGAATATTTTCTGTGGCCTGTGAGAAATATCTTAATAAATCTTTTAAAATATAAATGAGAAAGAGAGAAAGAAGTCACCCAGGCCATAAAGATCTTAGCTTCACTGCTATGTGAAGATCTTGACTCAACTATTAAATAAAAACTATTAGTCTCTGGAAATTCCCTCATTCCTATCTTTTCCGGAACGCTGGTTACTTGCCTTCTCTTTCATTATTTAGTTCCCTGGTCACATACCAAGCATTCCTTCAGGGGTTTAAGCTGACCTCTTTTCTAAGTATTTTGTTACAAAGAGATAAATCTCTGGATCACTCCCACTGTCACACAAACATGATCTAGTTTCTGGAATCTTTCAAAACTCCTCTCTTGAAAGCATGAAAACCCCAAAGAAGATAGAAGGAGGAAAATAACCAACCACAGACACAAAGTAAGTTAAACAAATCAAAAGACTATTTTGCTCAATTTTATACAAGTATATTTGAAAACCTGGATGAAAAGGATAATTTTTGAGGAAAATATGATTTACCAATAATGACTCCAGAAGAGGAAGAAAATTTCAACAGATTGTTAAAACAAAAATCATATTAAGCCAACAGTATAAATTGATTTGAAGTTTAATTAATATACGATTTGTAAACGGGCAACACTCCTGACTAGAAAGTCAAAGAGTTCCAAAGATTAAAGAACTTCCAAAGACGCTTTATACCCCATGAGGTTGCTATGTGTTGTAATTGACTGGATGGCAATGGATTTGGAAATAGGTATAGACATTGGGACTCATAGTGACCGTATAGGACAGAGTAGAACTGCCCTATAGAGTTTCCAAGGAGCACCTGGCGGATTCTAACTGCCTACCCTTTGGTTAGCAGCCATAGCACTTAACCACTACGCCACCAGAGTCGCTATGAGTTGGAATTGACTCGATTGCACTGGGTTTGTTTTTTGTTTTAATAGACATTTGGCATGGAAACATGGCCAGAACAATGTGTTTACACAACTTACCCTAAAACACAGCTTCTAGTCTGATCCTGGAGATTCTGTTTCTTCAAATTGACTGCACACAGATAATTTCTCAGAAGAGCACAAAGCCCAAGGCAAAACAGTCTTTACTGATTAAGACTCTATGAGTTGGAATCAACTGGATGGCAATGAGCTTTTTTTTTTTTTTTTATTGTTTGACTGAAAAGTGACTCCCAAGAGACGAGTCTGCTCGAGGTTCAAGGTCCAAAAGAAGATCTCAGGGCAATGGCCTGGGTGAGTCATCCCAGTCCCAAGGGCCCCAGAAATTTGGATTCCAGGACAATTAAAAACTCTTTCCCAAAATAAATCATCTTATAAAAACATAGATTAATGTGTCAAAGAGGTGTTCTTAAGAAAGTACCAAGCCCAGATATTTTCACAGATTAATTGTAACCAGTGTTTACAGAACAGATAATTCCATCTTCACTACTATGAATTAACATTTTTAGAAGTACTAGTTAGCATCTGAAGAACAGATTTGACGCATTGAACACTAGTGACCAAAGACCAGACGAGTTGTGGAATGACATCAAGGATATCATATATGAAGAAAGCAAGAGGTCATTGAAAAGACAGGAAAGAAAGGGAAGACCAAGACGGATGTCAGAGGAGACTCTGAAACTTGCTCTCAAATGTCTAGCAGCTAAAGCAAAAGGAAGAATTGATGAAATAAAAGAACTGAACAGAAGGTTTCAAAGGATGGCTCGAGAAGACAAAGTAAAGTGTTATATTATGACGTGCAAAGAGCTGGAGATGGAAAACCAAAAGGGAAGAACACATTTGATGTTTCTCAAGCTGAAAGAACTGAAGAAAAAATTCAAGCCTCGAGTTGCGATAGTGAAGGATTCTATGGGGAAAATATTAAACAACCCAGGAAGCATCAAAGGAAGATGGAAGGAATACGCAGAGTCATTATTCCAAAAAGAATTAGGTCGATGTTCAACCATTTCAAGAGGTGGCATATGATCAGGAACCAGTGGTACCGAAGGAAGAAGTCCAAGCTACTTTGAAGGCATTGGCGAAAAACAAGGCTCCAGAAATTGATGGAATACCAATTGAGATGTTTCAACAAACAGGTGCAGCGCTGGAGGTGCTCACTCGTCTATGCCAAGAAATATGGAAGACAGCTTCCTGGCTAACTGACTGGAAGAGATCCATATTTATGCCTATTCCCAAGAAAGGTGATCCAAGTGAATGTGGAAATTATAGAACAATATCATTAATATCACACGCAAGCAAAATTTTGCTGAAGATCATTCAAAAATGGCTGTAGCCGTATTGACAGGGAACTGCCAGAAATTCAGGCCGGTTTCAGAAGAGGACGTGGAACCAGGGATATCACTGCTGATGTCAGATGGATCCTGGCTGAAAGCAGAGAATACCAGAAGGATGTTTACCTGTGTTTTATTGACTATGCAAAGGCATTCGACTGTGTGGATCGTAACAAATTATGGATAACATTGTGAAGAATGGGAATTCCAGAACCCTTAATTGTGTTCATGAGGAACCTTTACATAGATCAAGAGGCAGTTGTTCGGACAGAACAAGGGGATACTGATTGGTTTAAAGTCAGGAAAAGGGTGCATCAGGGTTGTATTCTTTCACCATACCTATTCAATCTGTATGCTGAGCAAATAATCTGAGAAGCTGGACTATATGAAGAAGAACAGGGCATCAGGATTGGAGGAAGACTCATTAGCAACCTGTGTTATGCAGATGACACAACCTTGCTTGCTGAAAGTGAAGAGGACTTGAAGCACTTACTAATGAAGATCAAAGACCACAGCCTTCAGTATGGATTGCACCTCAAAATAAAGAAAACAAAAATCCTCACAACTGGACCAATGAGCAAAATTGTCATAAACGGAGAAGAGATTGAAGTTGTCAAGGATTTCATTTTACTTGGATCCGCAATCAACAGCCATGGAAGCAGCAGTCAAGAGATCAAAAGACACATTGCATTGGGTAAATCTGCTGCTATGTTTGAGTCCATTTGTTGCAGCCACTAAATCAGTCCATCTTGTTGAGGGTTTTCCTCTCTTTCTCTGACCCTCTACTTTACTAAGCATGATGTCCTTCTCCAGGCATTGGTTCCTCCTGATAACATGACCAAAGTACGTGAGATGAAGCCTCACCATCCTTCTTTCTGAGGAGCTTTCTGGCTGTATTTCTTCCAAGACAGACTTGTTCTTTCTTCTGGCAGTCTATGTTATATTCTATATTCTTCTACAACACCATAGTTCAAAGGCATCAGCTCTTTTTAGGTCTTCCTTATTCATTGCCCAGCTTTCGCATGCATGTGAGGCGATTGAAAACACCATGCTTGGGTCAGGCACCTTAGTCTCCAAAGTGATATCTTTGTTTTTAAACACTTTAAAGAGGTCTTTTGCAGCAAAATTTCCCAGTGCAATATGTTGTTTGATTGTGCTGCTCCCATGGGAGTTGATTGTGGATCCATGTCAAATGAAACCCTTGACAACTTCAATATTTTCTCCATTTATCATGATGTTGCTTATTGGTCCAGTTGTTAGGATTTTTGTTTTCTTTATGTTGAGGCACAATCCATACTGTAGTCTTTGATCTTCGTCAGTAGGTGCTTCAAGTCCTCTTCACTTTCATATTGCAGGTTGTTAATGAGTCTTCCTCTAATTCTGATGCCTGTTCTTCTTCATATAGTTCAGTGTCTCGGGTTATTTGCTGAGCATGCTGACTGAATAAGTGTGGTGAAAGCATACAAATTTGAGGCACACCTTTCCTGATTTTAAACCACACAGTATCCACTTATTCTGTTCGGATGCCTGCCTCTTGGTCTATGTACAGTTTCTTCATGAGTACAATTTAGTTTTCTGGAATTCTCATTCTTCACAACGTTATCCATAATTTGTTATGACTCACACAGTCAAACGCCTTTGCATAGTCAATAAAACACAGGTAAACACCTTTCTGGTATTCTGTGCTTTTAGCCATGATCCATCTGACATCAGCAGTGATATCCCTGGTTCTACGTCCTCTTCTGAATCCGGCTTGAACTTCTTGAAGTTCCTGTTGATGTACTGCTGCAACTGCTTTTGAATGATCTTCATCAAAATTTTTCTTGTGTGTGATATTAATGATATTGTTCAATAATTTCCTCATTCTGTTGGATCACCTTTATGTGGAATGGGCACAAATATGGATCTCTTCTAATTTGTTGTCCAGTAGCTTAGCTGTCTTCTAAATTTCTTGACATAGACGAGTGAGTAGGTTCAGCTCTGCATCTGTTTGTTGAAACATCTCAGTTGGTACTCTGTCAATTCCTGAAGGCTTTTTTTTTTTTTTTTTGCCAATACCTTCTGTGTAGCTTGGACTTCTTCCTTCAATGCCATCACCTCTTGATCATATGTTACCTCCTGAAATGGTTGAACATCAACCAATTCTTTTTGGTACAGTGACTCTATAGTCTCACCATCTTCTTTTGATGCTCCCTGGACCATTCAATATTTTGCTCACAGAATTACTCAATGTTGCAACTTGAGGCTTGAATTTTTTCTTCAGTTATTTCAGCTTGGGAAACGTTGATTTCCATTTTGGTTTTTTAGCTCCAGGTCTTTGCACAATTCATTATAGTACTTTCCTTTGTCTTCTTGAGCTGCCCTTTGAAATCTTCTGTTCAACTGTTTTCGTCATTTTCCTTTTGCTTCTTCAGTGTTTCTTCTGACATCCATTTTGTTCTTTTCTTTCTTTCTTGCCTTTTTAATTGACTGTTCGCTTTCTTCTGGGGCCCTGATGGCGCTGTGGTTAATTGGCTGCTAACAAAAGGTCGGCAGTTGGAATCTACTAGCCTCTCCTTGGAAACCCTATGGGGCAGTTCTACTCTGTCCTATAGAATTGCTATGAGTCAGAATAGAGTCAAAGACAATGGATGGGTTTGCTTTCTTCATGTATGGTATCCTTGATGTCACCCCACAGCTTGTCTGGTCTTTGGTCATTAGTTTTAACGTACCAAATCTATTCTTGATATGGTCTCTAACTCAGGTGGGATATACTCAAGGTGGCACCATAAGATTAACAGCCCTTCACTGAATGCCTGCCCTGTGACTGGTGGGGAGTGGGGAGGAGAATGTTATGGGTGGAGTACTATTGGATTTCGAGGATGGTGATGGGGGGAAGTGTCCAAAACATGGACAGAATTTTATGTTCACTGTAGAATTTATAATTTTATATGATTTTAAGTCAATTTATGAGTTACCACACCCATCCTTGACTTTTTTTCTTCTTCTTCAGGACCACAGAGCTGATCTTGAATCTATAGATTGGAGCTCTCGCTACCCTCTTTCTCATTTTCCTCTCTACTTCCTTCCAGATTCTAGGGCAAATCCTCTGGGTTCCCTGAGGACTGAGACTTCCTCTTTCTTCTGGTGTTCCCAGTCTTCCAGGGGATGTGGAGTTTGGCTAGGCTGAGTGTTTAACTCTTTGCTATGCGTAAGTCCCTGCCTTTGTAACCTGACACTCCAAGGTCTGCTCAGGAGGCTAAGAAGGCAGATGAAAGCAAAAGAAGAAGCTTTATTTAGTTCGCCAAGTAAAGGAGAATACCCGGTCTAGGGTTCCCAAGGTGTCTCCCAGAACAATAGCCCAAGCGGTTTATATGGATAAAGTAAATCCCAGGAGCAGCGCAGGGTGGCGCCAGCTTGCTGATTGGTTTGACAAGAAAGGGCATTCTTGGGGCTGTCCAGTCTTCCATGCCTGTTCAGTCTGAAAGAGGGGCTACAAAGATGGCATTTTGCCCAGGTCCAGGGTGTAGACGGGGGTGTGTTTTTTGGCCTCTGAAGTCAATAAGTTGTCTGAGGGCCAGGTCATCAGTATTGCGCAGTTCAGGAGGGCCTGAGCTGACCCAAGACCGGTTTTAGCTGGACTGAAGACCCCAGTTTCTTGTTTTCTTTAACTGAGTCGGAACCGGAAGTATACCTAAATAAGGAGATACTCTAAAAGCAGAGATTAGTCCAGTTTTGCCTAATAAGGGAACAGCTTCCACGCTGCGAGTTAACTGTTTATGTTACTGAAGATGATAGGCTCGGCCCCTTGGCATGGCGCCTTGGTTATTCAACCTGGCCAGTGTACTGCCCGTCTCACCCTGTTAAACCCCTTTCCCTGTAGAGGGAATTTGGAGGGATGGGACTCCAGTAACTGCTCTTATTGTGGTGAGATAAGACAACAGTGCGGGGGTTGGAGGGAAGGCGAGGGGGGCGGGGCGCTGAACTGGTAGGGAGTGCAGGGAAAGGGTGGAAAAACCCATGGGCCCCTTCATGCAGAAGACAAAGCCCTGGGTTGGGAGAGAGGAAACCAGGGTCTGGCTCTGTGCCTTTGTGATCCAGGGCAAGTTCACTCCCTTACTGAGCCTCAGTTTTCAACTTTGTAAAATGAGGGGCGTGGACAGATCACCTCTCAGGCCGCTCCAGTATGATATCCTGTGATTCCCTGCCTCTACT
The DNA here is from genome assembly GCF_024166365.1 of Elephas maximus indicus. NCBI lineage: Eukaryota > Metazoa > Chordata > Mammalia > Proboscidea > Elephantidae > Elephas > Elephas maximus. The sequence goes on from NC_064821.1 coordinate 195,124,824, forward strand.
TGATTCTCCTGTGGCTACTTCAGGGCCTCTACTCTGTCTCTTCCATCCTGTCATTTACTATTCCCATGGCTTGACACAGACTAACCGATGAGCCTGTTTAGGGCGCCTTCAAAGAGAAATCCCCTGTACATTCCTGTGGCCCACCTTCTTCACGCTCCTAAAGCGAAAACAGAGGACTGGGCTTGATATCAGATGGAAGGGGGGAGTCTCCCTCAAGCCCCCGCTCTTGAAATCAAGCTCCCCCTGCTCCCCAAAAAAACCTTTACCATCAAGCAGATTCTGACTGCTGGAGCCAGTCCTTTCTTCCGAGGCATTTTTGGGTGGGTTTGAACCTCTAACCTTTCAGTCAGTAGCCAAATGCTTAACCATTGGCACAATCCAAGGATTCCTGGAATCATACCTCATCCTCTTTTTTCTCTGCCTCTGCTCTGCGTAGCGTCTCTCAGAGGCCAGTGTCCTCAGGCCACCTGCTGGAAGACATCATCTCCCCCCTCACTGTGTGTGGAAACTTGGCACGCAAACCACATTCAGGAAAGTACCTCACAGCTGTGCCCTTCAGATACAGATAAACCAATACCATGGGGGGACTTTTCAGTTCTGGTCTGTTTTACGGCCAGCCCCCAGTTGGGAAAATACTGATTTCTTTCTTGCCGAGCCCCGGGTGGTGAGCCCCTCTTACCAATACGGTGGATAGTAAGGCAAACATTGTTTTGGCCAGAATCGCCTGTGAAAATCCCTCAGGAAAGTGCCATGTTAGAGACTGAAACCCTATTTCCCTCGATAATCCTATTGCCACATTTTCCCTGTTTGGACAAATGGCTGTTTCTCTGAGCCCCAGATTAAATAGCTTTCAGTTAGTGCCCATGTTGTGGACCCCTGGTGACACAGTGCTTAATAGCTTGGCTGCTAACCAAAAGGTCAGCAGTTGGAAGCCACCGCCACTGCTTGAAAACCCTATGGGCAGTCTACTCTGTCCTAAAGTGTGGCTATGAGTCAGACTCAACTTGACGACAATGGGTTTGGTCCATGTTTTCACACAAAAAGAAAATATATTTAAGCATTCCATCAACACTGAATGTGATGACTGACTGAGGTATTAAAAGATACTTTTTAAAAACAGGTGAAATCTTGACTTACATGTGAATTCAAAATGAACAGGTGTCAGTGTTCTTAGTTCATTAATTACGGAACTAGCAGGATGTTACAACTGGTTCAAAGTAAAATTCAACACACACACACATATAGCCATCAGGAATGCTGATATGAATTTACAAATAGATGCAAAACTGACCAGCGTCCAAGTAACAATAATTTATCTACTAGACAAATCTACCAGAGCAGGCTACCTTTTTGCACCAGGCAGGGACTCCTGTAGCGTCTGTGGATTACCCACAGAAAGGTCTGAGAGGTTGCACATTACAGTGCTTATCTTTGAGATGAGGCACAACTTTGAACTTCAACTTGAAACTACTCCATTACCCATATAATCGTTTTTAATGAATGTGTAATTCTTTTGTAATCATAAAGCAACCCAAGAAAGAAAATGAAAATGCCCATGTAATTTTGTTTCAGTCCACGCTTGAGAAAACATGTAATGATGTAATATTGAGACAACATCCTCCCTTCCATCTTCACCGCTCTCCCTCAGCTACACAACTATGTGCTCAGGTACTTGTGACACAAGGCGGTCTTACAGTGGCTGTGGAAGCCAGCTGCTGTCAACTCAATCCATTCAATTTTCATTAGGAAACAGGAAGACCCTGATTGGACCATGACTCCTTGTTTATTGACTCCTATGGGATTGAACTCATGGGTGCCTGGCTCCCTGGAACGCACCCCTGTACTCAAGGAGGAGACTCCTGAAAGGGACATCTTGGTGGAGGGGAAGGGGCACTGGTCTGGGGGTTGAAACCAAGGTTCTGATCCCAGATATTCTTGCTCGAGTAATAATCATCCTAATAATGAGAGCTGCTAATTGAAGAATTATTTATTTCACAGATGGTATTATTATTTTTTTATTGTTGTGAAAATACATAACACAGTGTTTGCCAATTTAACATTCTCCATGTGTACAATTTAAATTGAGCAATTATTGAGCACTCCGCTGAAAGCTTTTATCTTTTTAAAACATACAATAATCCTATGAGGTAAACACTGATATTTCCGTTTCACAGAAGAGAAAGCTGATGCCAGAGAGGTTAAAGAGCTACTCAAGTCCACACAGCCAGAAAATGGAAGACCTGGAATCAACTCAGATCCTCCTGATGCTAAAGTCCAAGCCTTTGAACACTCTGTTGTGCTGTCCAACTAGGTCACTTAGTCTGACACCAAGATAAATGCCAGGTGCATCAAAAATTGAAAAATCAGAATTGAAACCATAAAAGTGCTAGAAGAGAACTAAAAAAAAAAAAAAAAGAAAGAAACTTTTGAAGTAATGATGATCTTTTTTTTATTTTGGTGAAAATATGCATAACAAAACATAACCATTTAAACAATTTCTACAGGTACAATTTAGTGACATTGATGACACTCTCTAAGTTGTGAACCATTCCTGCTATCCTTTTCCAAATCGTTCCACCTCCATCAATGTAAACTCAATGCCTTCTAAGCAAACCCCCCATTTTCTTTCCCTCTCATCCTTGGTAACCACTAACAATCTTTGGTTTCTATATATTTGCTCATTTCACATAAGTGAGATCATAAAATATTTGTCCTTTTGTGACTGACTTATTTCACTTGGGATGATATTGCAAAGCAAGACACAAAACCAGTAATCCATAAAAAAAGATGAACAGGTTTGACTTCAGGGAAATGGATAATTCTGGCATGGTTAAGTCAGTGGAAAAATAAACTGGAAAAATATTTGTAATTACATATTAGAAAAAGGGTTAATTTCCTTAAGATATGTGTAGCTCCCACAAATTGATGGGAAGGAGGCAAGCATGGACAAAGGACATAAGTAGCCAGTTCACAGAAAAGGAAATAAGAATGAATTTTAGTAATTTGAAATAATGCTCAAACTCATTTATATGAGACCAGTACCAGTACCAGCTGCCATCGAGTCAGTTCCAGCTCACGGTGATCCCATGCATGAAAGCATGACTGTGCTCCACAGGGTTTTCAGTGGCTGCTTTTCCAGAAATAGATCGCCAGGCCTTCCTTCTAAAGCACCTCTGGGAGTACTAAGAATCTTGAACCTTTGATAAATGCCCACTAAAACTATAATGAGTTGTCATTTTCACCTAACAGTTTGGCAATGGTAAAAAGATTGATCCTTGTGTGCTGGTGGGAAACCTAGACACAGTTGGTCGGAGTGTAGGTGGGAACATCCTTTGGAAGACAATTTGAAAATATCTATCCAAGTCTTAAATGTACTTGTCCTTTGACACGTTTGGTCCACCTTAGTGATTTATCCTAATGTATGTATACCAGTGTACAAAGACTCCAAAGACTGTTCATTACAGCATTGTTTAGAGAGGTAAGAAACAACTTAAATATCCAGCAGAAGTGGACAAGACCTAGAGCACCACAGTGGAATAGTATTCAGCCATTACAAAGAATGAGACGAATCTCCATGTACCCATCCAGAACAGGCTCCAAGTTAGTTTGTTACAGAAAATGGCATGGAACAGAGCAGGGTGTAAAAAGTGTGTTGGGTGTGAGGTTACACCCATAGGCACATGGAACTGCATAGATTATCTCTGGATGGACACTAAGAAACTGCATTTAGGGAAGGGAACTGGGCAACAGGAGTCAGAGGTACGAGAGACTTAGTTTCCACTCTGTATTTCCCTGTCCTTTTGTAACATATGAATGTTACTACGTGTTTGAAATGAAATAAATAAATAAGTAAATAAAAAGATGATTGAGTGTTACTATAACACAATTTCCTCACTCTTTGAATGAGAGTCATAATCTCTAACTTGCCAACCTTGACAGATTGTTCTGAGGATCCTTAGACATTTGGTAGCTGCTGAAATGTAGGGGCTGTGAATCACGCTCATGGTGGGTGGGCTACCTCCCCTCCCAGGCAGTGTAGACACCAGGGGAAATCCAAACAACTGGAAATTCCATAACAGGTTGGCTTTATAATGGTAATTATAGCAATAACTGTGTGTATTAAACGCATAAATATTTTTGAGTGCTTATTAGATACCATCTTATTTAATGCAGGAGCCCCACGAGTGGTTGGAGTTATTACGGCCATTGTTCATATGTGGAGACTTGAAGCTCTGACAGCGTCCACCACCAGTAACCTCCTTCAGGGTTATTGTGATTCTCGTGCGGTCATCTGTCTTCCACCAGAGAGATTTAAAGATGTTCCTGAAAGAGTTTAGCTCTCCTGTGCTGTCTTCCCACTCTCTGCCTACACACACACAGAGGCATGTCTGCCCTGGAATACAGGCTTCAGAACCTAGTGGCAATAGCCGCCCAGAACCAATGATGTCTCACCTTAGCTCCTGCCCTATTCCCTGCACCTTGCCGCAGTAAGAACATTGCATTACTTGGAGAATTGCTTTAACTTGAAGGGCCCTGGCCACTCTGACTGGGAGTCTCCATCACTTAGGGTGGATTTGAGGAGTGGTTAGCCTGGCCCAGCAGAGGTGCAATTGCCAAAAGAGAGCAGTGTCCTTTCATTCATCTCAATTAGAGAAGCAGAACAGTTTTAGCTTCTGTTCAAGTGACCAGATTCACCACAAGCAGCCTCCACTCAGCAGTGGGTGTCAGCTAGCTTGTTGCCCAAGTTAGGACAGATTGGTCTAGAACTCTCCCCTTTGAGACACCAAGACTCTCAGGAGTTGATGGATGCAGAAAGAGAAAAGAAGGAGCTTGGAAAGGGACTTCTGTCCCCTCTGCTGCTGATAATTGAGCCCTGTGTCCTGGTGACTGGCTGGGCCATGGCATTTGCATTCTAACTTGTTTAGAGGGGCCAAGTAGCACAGTCTTATCCAGCTCTTCTCAGTTGACCTTTTTTGGGTCGTGTCAAGGTGTCCGTCCTGCACCCCACGACATATGTGCTCTGCAGGCCAGCATGGTAAAGGCCTTGATAAGGCTTTCCTGCACTGGGTAGACAGAGGGGTGGGAGATGTGGAAGGAAGGAACCCAAGGGGAGCCCTGAGGAGAAAGGTCACTGAGAATATTTGTCATTTTTGGATGGCTTGAGACAGAATCAGGCATGGCCCTGACCCACTGACCCCACTGATGTAGGTCCTGAAGGCCTTTGAATTTAGGGCTAAAGTGTGCTGAGCCCTAGTGTGTGGGAGCCCTGAGTCCATGAGAAGAGCTGAAGGCACTGGGGTGAGGACCTGACCGAGAAGAGATGCTAGTTAAGTATGTTAGTGAATAAATGAATACCAAGAAACAGCTCCGAAATACTTGTACCTATCAATAATGGTATGTGTTATTTTCTGCTTCCAGTGAGAGCAAGGAGTGGGTTTAAAGTGCGGCAGGAGGAAGCCAGGCATGATCTGAGGAAGAATTTACTGATTTGGAGAGGGGGTGGGTTGTACCCTCAGGCAGTAGCAAACCCTGGAGTTGGCTGACCTGCTGAAAGGAATAGATTGATCTTCCTTTCAAGAACAAGTCTGTTCTGTGCCTCCATGGTCCTTCCTATCCTGTTCCAGAGGAAGGACAGATGGTCCTCAGTGTCCTTGAGGCCTGTGTGTGATGGGCGAGGGATGGCTCAGAAGGAGGCACTGGGACAGCTGTGCTCACTGGGTAGAGCTCTGCAGAAGAGCCACTGAAGAAGGCTGACTGGCGCCCTCTCTGGGAATATTTGGGAAGTGCTTTCTCGGTGACAGGGACAGTGGTGCTCACCAAATAGTTCATTCCCCCTGCCCCACTTCCCCCCACACACATTTCCTAGTCCTTACCAGATAAGCAGAACCTTGCGACACGTTCTAGCCAAAAAACATGAGCAGAGATTATGACGCTAGTGGATTAATGTAGTGAAAAACTCACGTGTCATGCTTCCATCTTCCTTTCCCTGCTGTGGTGGCTGAGGTGGCAGAAATGATACTGTGGGCTTAGTATGGTGCAACTACGAGATGGTGGAGCCTCCATCTATCCATGACAGGACTCCTGTCCTATACTATCTCTTATGGAATGTGTAGTGTGAGCACGATATAAACTTACCTTGTTGTAACCCACGGAGTATTTGCAATTGTTACCACAGCATATCCTAGCCTACCCTGACTAATATGCTGTCTGGGAGAAAAAGGAAGCTTCGTTATCTATTGCTGTGTAACGAATTACCCCAAGCTTAGTTTAGGTTCAGAACAACAACTTTTATCATCTCACGGTTTCTGGGCTTCAGGAATCCAGGTGAAGTTTAGCTGGGTCCTTGGGCTCAGGGTCTCACACAGGCTGCAATCAAGCTTCTGGTTGGGACTGCATCATCTCAACTGGGGAAGGATCTGCTTCCAATCTCACTCACGTGGCCCTTGGTAGGGTTAAGTTCTTTGTGGGCTGTTGGACTGAAGGTCTTGGTTCCTCAAAAGATGTTGGACAAAGACTTCTCTCAGCTTCTTGTCGTTGGAATGTTTCCATTGGGCAGCCAACAAAATGGCAGCTGGCTTCATCATAAGGAGCAAAAGAGAAAGAGAAGGAGAGAGACAGAGTGTCAGCAAAATGGAAGTCAGTCTTTTATAACCTAATACTGGAAGTGACATCCCAACCCTTTTATCGTATCTGCTTATTAGAGTCAAGTACCTAGGTGCAGCCCACACTCAAAGGGAGAGACTACACAAGGATGTGACTATGAGGAGGCAGGAACACTTTGGGATCCATTTTAGAAGCTGTCTGTATGAGTTTTGTACTCAGTATGTGCTAGAAACTGTGCCAGGTGCTATCATTATAAGGCAGGTAAGGAAAGTGAAGGTTAGCAAGTTTAAGTAACCTGTTCAGGGCAACACTCAGCTGTAACTGGAATTTGATCTCAGATTTGACTCAGATTCATTGTATGAAGCAGCCTTTCTAGAGTCAAGGGAGTACGTTGGATGAATTTCATAATAAAGATGAGTTCTGTGGTTCTCTCACTTGTTCTTATGAGGAAACATTCACATTTCCTGTTTCCCCATGTCCTAAGTGTCTGGAGCACTGGACCCGACAGTTTTGGAGCACATGGTTCTGTATCTCAGGATTCTGGAGCTTATGTTCCTCTGAAGGCGATCCGAGGAGGTTGTCTTGTTTCAT